>NW_004443961.1:17680736-17731782 GCF_000243295.1 Trichechus manatus latirostris
GGAGAAGGACATCATGCTTGGTAAAGTAGAGGGTCAGCAAAAAAGAGGAAGACCTTCAATGACATGGACTGACACAGTGGCTGCAACAATGGGCTCAAGCATAACAACAATTGTGGGGATGGCACAGGACCAGGCAGTTTTTTGTTCTGTTGTACATAGGGTCACTATGAGTTGGAACCAACTCAGTAGCACCTGACAACAACATAACATGCTCATTCAGCTAAGGCATACTGAGCACCTATTATATACAAGGACTTGTACTAGATACTTCAGGAAATAAAAAGATGAAAACATATGTCCTCTGTCCTTATGGAATTTATATCTTGTTTAATCTTGTCGTATGTGAGATAACCCTACAATAGACTGTGGCAGCAAGTATTCATTTATTGATATTTTTTCCCTTCTCAGCCAACCTAATGGAATCCTCTTCCCCTAACCACACTGTCTCATACAGTGTTCCCTGAAAACAGACTCTGAAATGGATGGCTATCTGCAGAAGTTTTGTTGAGAAGCACCCTTGGGAGATAGACCTATAAGAAAGTGAGGGTGGCAGGAGTAGTCAGGGGGAAAAGCTGCCCATAATGAGATTGCAGCCCTTCCTACAGGAAGCTCTAGAGCTGCAATAGCCCTTTAGAGTTGTCCCAAATTGAAGCCAAGGTCCTAGGCCTTTGTATGCCCACATCAGCCAGTCATCGGATATGGGCCACCTCTAGGAAGGGGTTGTAATCTTGGGCAAGGCAGTTCCTTGTGGCTGAGAGGTACTCCCATTGGGAGACACTGGTGATTATGGGGGCCTCACACTCACACATCACTAACCTCCATCCCAACCCCTTGCACACATGCTTCTTGTCTTGATCTCTCATCTTCCTGAATGGTAGCAGCATCCAACTAGCTGGGCGGCTGGAACCAGACACCTCCTTCTCCTCATGTCTCATGTCCAGATAGTCACCATGTCTCTCGCATCCATCCCCTTCTCTCCATTTCCTCTGCTGTGACTTAGATTCAGATCCTCATTTCTTCCTCTCATGTGTCCCGACGAGACCCCGTCTTCCAGTCATGATGGCCTACAATGTATTATTCTGTTTTGTACAATGCTTAGAATCCTTACCTGCCTTCTCAGTGCTACAGGGTCAGGTCTGAACTCCCTAGGATGTCACGGTAGTCCCTTCCTGACCTGACCTCTTGCCCTCCTTGCCCTCTCCCTCCCTTTTTGAATTCTCCTTGAAGACTTGCTCCTAGCTAACTAGTTCTCCAGTGTCTGTTTTATAAAAACAACTCTGAGAGTTGAGGAAGGCAGCCCACAGCACTAGATCTATTACATTTGGAGGTAATTTCTTCTCAGTCAGACACAAAGCCCTTGACCCAGAAGAGTGATAAGCAAAGCATTTCATTAAATACCCGTATTAATCCCAGGAGATCACATGGCCTTCTTAGCTGCCCAGCGTTGGCAAGAAGACAGCGGCCGCCTGCTAGCTGGGCTAATCTGAGACTGAATGTTGCTACTAAATCCTTACTGAGCATCACTTATGCACCCAGCTGTTAACACCGATGTGCACCCAGTGCCACGATCAGACGCCATTACCCAGGCACTTCTGCACCCCTGCTTTCTATTCTTGGTTTCACCTGGGATGGGAAGGACAGGAGCAAGGTCACCCCAAATCAGTGAGGGGCAGCGTGGACTCTTTGCCACCTAGTGCCTGGTGGTGTATCCTGTGTTCTCTTTATTCCACATATTGGGCTGGGTAACATCAAGCAGAATACGCATTGTGTAACCGAAGAACGTTCACTGCCCGTTTCTGGTCTTAATCAAGGGAAGAGAAAGAGAGAGAGAATAAGAATATGAATGATAGGAGAAATGGAGGGAGAGACTATTACCCCAAATTTATTTTTGGAAAAATCACTTGTGATGAAAACAGAGCCCCTCTCTGAAAAATACACACCAGGTTTTCCTTCCGGAGTCGGAGGTAGCCTTCTGATCTTTTGCAAGGAACCCAACACAGCCTGGGCAGCTACCCCACACCCCAATGAAGAGCTGAACTCGACCTTGGCCTCACAGCCCCTCAGGTGGCTAGGGTTGTTTTTGTTTTGGTGTCAGCGGGATCAGAAGGCAGTATTTTGGAACCATGGCTGACTTCCTCCTCCTCTCTCCCGACCCCATCCCCTTGCTCGGGTTACAAGCTTCTCCCTTCCACACTGCTCTCTTGCATTTACTTTCTTTTTGAGCTCCTGAATGTTACCCTAGAGGGGGCTGCAGCACCGCAGGCTTCCTTCTCGCCACCACCATTTGCTGTTGTTGGCTGCAAGTCCAGTGCCCGGCGCCAGCTTCTCGACAGCCAGCGGGGATCCTGTGCTGGGATAACCAAACATACTAGGCGACATAGAGAGTCTGTGGACGCCCCGCAGCCCTTCTCTCCCGCCCCATGCCCGGCTTCTGCTGTCTAACCTCGGGATGTGCATTTCACAGCGTGTGCACGTCCGCGACAAGCAGGCAGAAGCAGCTTCGCAATTCCCAATGGCTTCATAGCCTGGAACTCCGCGTTCATAGCCCTTGGCCTCTACACCACTTCCCCGCTGCACGTGATAAGGAGTTGGCAGGGTGTTCTTTTTTTTTTTTTTTTTAATGGATCCATGTTAGTTTTCTGCAGTTCCTTTGGAAGCATCCTGAGAATTGCATTGCGAACGCATCTTTGGAGACACGTGGCTTCTTTATTAGGTCACGACGGCCCTGCAGAGGACTTGCACATCATACATATGCAAATTCAGTGTCTGTCCAGTAACACGGTCTGGAAATAAATCACCTCTGGTGCCTTTGTCTTCGTTTCCCTTCAATAGTGGGTTCCAGCAAAGCAGTAAAGAATAGATAACATTCTCACGACTGCGTTTGCTCATTGTTATTCATTATTGAAGACAGTCCGTTTTCAGAAATATGTGACCAACATAAGTAAAAATTGTGGTCTTAAATATGAGAAAACACTTTCGTAGAAGCTAAATTTTTATAATTGAAGACTTACATTTTATTTTGTTCACAGCTGTATCCTCAGACTATAAAATAATGTCTGGCTCCTAAATCCTTAATTAATGCCTGTGGAATGAATGTCAGGCAATGTGTTAGACACGTTACATTGTTGTTAAGAGCTGTAAAGTTGTCCACCTCATGGCAGCCCCATTCACAGCTGAACGCCCTGCGCCATGCCCTATGCATCCTTGTGATCCATAGGGTTTTCATAGGCTGATTTTTGCAAGTATATTGTCCTTTCTAGTCCTTCTTAGTCTGGATGCTCCACGGAAACCTGTTCAGCATAATAGCAACATGCAAGCCTCCACTCATGGAGCATTATTAATATTATCATTTGACAGACGAGGAAATGAAGGTGCAAAGAGGAGAGTAATTGTCTGTTCAAAGTCCTAGAATCAAAGTGCTCAACAGGAACAAATTACCCAATAAGCAAAGTAAGTGTGCTCAGGGCATCAACAAAACAGGGGCACCAGTTGTCCAAAGCGAAGACTCATAGATGCCAAGCAGACAGGACACAAGGAAAACCAAGTGCCACAGTGGAAGGGAACTGGCAGGGCATTAAATGAAATTGATACCATTTTATAAATTTTGCATACAGGAACAATTATATTTTCCTTTTTATTCTGGACTGATTGGATGTAACCTCACATTCAGTTCTCTCATGTGGACTATGTAAGAATGTGCCAGTGGCACCATAATCACGTGACTTGTGACATATCTGGTCCTGCACAAAGCAAACTAAAATGCCTCTTCAGATTGAGCATACCCTTGTATTTGTATCATTCTCTTTGCTATCACTCTTGCCCCTGTTGGGTATCAGCAGTGTTCTAATGAACCGTGAAGATACAGCATGAAAGGATGGAAAGTGAGTGCACAAGTTTTTAAGTATTATTTCAAGACAAGAAAACACTCATAGAATTCTGCAAAGGGCCTGCCAGCAAGCATCATCACATGACAAACGAATGAAATTATTTCCAACTGACTTGTAAGTACTATTTCTTTTGACTGTTTCAGAACTGAAGAAGAAAATTACATGTTCCAAATCAATATTTTTTACTTACTAATTTTCAAATACAAATTTTTGTCTTAACATCCAAATTCAAATGTAAATTTTATTTTATAAACGTTACTTGTTTTATACCTTTTATGTATTTTCAATTGTTCAAATATATTTGCTACAGTAGAACCAAATTTAAAAAATGGCATAATTTTATATCCAGGTAAAATGAAATGGCAACAACTACGTGGAGTAAAAAAAACGAAAGCTCACAGAAGATAAAAAGAAAAGGATTTGTGAACCTCTAAAGACAATTCCAAAATTAACTTTCTTTTTAAAACGTAATGAATCAAAATAGACTTCTTCCACTGAATGCTCGAGTTTAATGAGTGCAAATTGTTGTGCTAGTACCGCTAGTGCTGAAATTACTAATAACAATATGAATATAACAGAATTTGTTCTGAATTCTGCATCCATTCCTTGCTGTAGTAAAAAAATTAATAATGGTATAGAAAGTGAAACTATTTTAAAATCTGAAATTGTCACATCTGCAGACCTCATAAATAACAGAAATACAGATCCTGCTTTGTGGGATAATTTTTCTCTAATGATGTAAATTATTGGACTGAAAGTAGGCCAAGTGAGTGTCAACATTACAGTGGACCGTTTGAAAATTTGTGTCAAAAATTTCTGAATGGTAAACAAACCAGGTTTTGTAGCCAGGATATATTTCTAGGGTGCAAAGCTAATGGTGAAAATTATGAGAGTGGCTACTGTATTCTCCATCAGTCGGCTCTGTATATTGTTTTGTTTGCAAACTATTCAGTCCTAAATCATTTAATTCTCAACTTGATATGGATGAATTTAGTGATTGGCTCAAATCAAATATGATTGATAAACATGAAAACAATTCACAGAGATTGTATCTTGTCATATTTAAACCGAAGACATGGTTTTGGCTTAACTTATGAACTGGAAACGCAAATTAATGAAGAACGTCAGTATTGGAAAGCCATTTTGCAATGCATTGTTGCTGTCATTATAACAATCTCTGAATGTGAACTATCTTTTCGAGGAAGAAATGAAGTGTTTGGGTCCCCACAAAATGGAAGTTTTGGGGGTTTACTTGAACTTATTGCTCAGTATGATCCATTTTTAGCAGGTCACATCTCAAAATATAGTAACACAGGAAAGGGCAACCCATCGTATATGTCTAAAACATTGGGTGAAGAATTCATGAACTTAAAGAGTGATAAAGTTTGATCAACTATTTTCAGTGAAATAAATATAGCTCGATATTTCAGTTCATCTGTAGATTCCACTCCTGATCTTTCGCATATAGATCAACTAAGTATTGTTTAAGATACATATCTCCAACAGATGAAAAACTATCAAGCAATTTATCACATTGACTAGCTTAAAAAGTCATACTGGTGAAGAAATTGCAAATCAAATACTTCGCTATTTATGTGAAGTTTGCAAAATTGATTTTTCTAGGTACAGAGGACAGCCCTATGACAATGCTACCAGTGTGTCAGGGCGTTATAAAGCTGACAAAAGAAAATTTTAGAACGTAATGAATATACCATCTTCATATCATGTACTGCGCATTTACTTAATCTTGTAGGATATAGCACAATAGATTGTTGTCCAGAAGCAGTTGATGTTTTTTTCTACTGTTCAGTTACTCTACACATTTTTTGCCACCTTACTCACTGATGGGCAGTTCTTAGAACATATTTAGGCATTGATTGAATATTGAAATGTCTCTCTAATACATGTTGAGAAGCACATGCTGTAGCAACGAGTGCAATCCTGAATCATACACTCAGATTCTAGATGCCTTAGAATATATTGCTGAAGACCAGATACAAAAAGGAAATACCAAAAGAGAAGGTGAAAACATTGCCAACAAAATGCAAACGCTAGAGTATGTATTTATGTTGATTATGTGGAAAAATATAGTTTAGCATTTTGATAGGATGAATCAAGCTCTCCAAGACTCGGAGGTAAATTTAAAGACGTGCACAGATCTCTGCCAGTCATTAACAGGGTATTTATATAATTTAAGAGAAGATTTTTAAAGCACAACAAAATAAATACTGCCAAATACTGATTATTAAGCAATCCACTGTCGCAGAGCATTAGAAAGAAACAAGGAAATGATGGAAGTGCTCCAGAAGTATCACTGAAGACCAGAGATCAATTTCACATAACCACATACAACACCATCATCGACACAGTTGAATCTTGCATGAAAAGAAGGGCAAAAGTGTATGAAGTTCATTCAAATAGATTTTCCTTCTTAATGTGGATATACCTGGTGAAGAATTTATGAAGGCATCCAAGAAATTAGCACAGGCTTACCCTAATGACTTAAATAAAAACCTACAGAGAGGTGCAATGATTTCATTCTTACACGAGAACTAAGTTTACAGATTCAGGAAAGACAAATTTTACCCATGTAGGCATGCATGATTCCATAATAGAAAATAAAATACAACGCGTATTTCCCAATGTTGAAATTGCTTTACTCATATCCCTAGCTTTAGTGATCACAAATGGCACAATAGAATGCTCATTTTTGTCCCTAAGGAGACTCAAAAACTCTCATCGTACAACAATGATTCAAGAAAGACTTGATTCATTATCCTTATCATATATGGAAGTAGATATTGTTCAGCAGCTTAATTGTGATGAAGTCACTAAGGAATTTGTAAGAGCAAAGAATAGAAAGAAATGTTTTTAATTACAAAATGTTAAAGATTAAAAAGCTATCTAAAAATAAAATATAGTAATTTGTTGTAATATTTGTTTTCCGATCATTAAATTTTCTTTCATGACATCTTTTCATTTATAATTATAGCATTTATTACCAATAAGCATCAAAATTGAAGTATGATACATTTAAAGAAAAATTTGTGAAATTTAATTTTTCATTGTGGGAGATCAGAGGAATTTTGCATTGATTGTTGAAACAATTAAGTTCTCTGACTCCTTTTCTTTGCTGTAGAATGTGTGGAATATGCTTTTTGTACAAAATGTAATATATAGTAAAAATCTTAGTACTCTGCATCCACTAAAAATCTTATAATCCAGTTCATCTCATTCTGCTAAAATGGCATATGCCCCTTTGATGTTCAATCACTAACATTACAGTTGCATTTAAAAAGAAGTTACATCAAGAATATGTAAGACATGCACACATATATATACATGTGTATATATATATAACTCATGTATCCTGTTTGAATTCATGAGTAAACAGAGGAGGGGTATCCACAGATTATCAGTGCTTAGAGCCCTCACATGGCTTAATTCGGTCCTAGTGGTCAAACTCTTGACTCCCAATGCAATCTGAGCTTAGGCTCTTAACCAGTACAGTAGACTACTTCATACCATCTAGTAACTTGCTATTTGTATTTGATTTTAAATCTTCTTCTGAATATCCTGAGATATCTTCAGTTCAGCATTAGCTAGCTAACCATTGCAGATCATGGTTAGAACTCTCTCTTTTTTGTAATATTCTCTGATAGCCTTCCTTCCATTAACTTGGTATTATGATTTTACATACACAGGCAATTCTGCTATACAATGTGATCTACATTCCAGGAAAACCATCCATTCTGTGAAACACTCACTAAAACTAACAAAACTTATGAGAAAAATAGGACTGGGCAGGCTACTCAAAACCCACAAAACTTTGTGAGCAGAACACACACAAAAACAAAAACAGCCTGTAAAAACACTAGCACCATTTAAAAGATGTGTTAAATTCCTAATAAATATGACTATAAATGTAGGACTTAGCCTCTAAAAAATCAGGAAAAGTACCTTAATGGAAAGAGGGATAAGAAAGGGCTGAGTCTTCCAAGAACTGGAGGAAAGGACAGAATGCACAATAATGGAAAGAACCACCAGTAAGCACTTCCAAGAAGAGCATGTGGTCCAACAGCCAAGAGGAAGAAAACAGGGTCAATGGACATGGAGAACACTGCTGGAGTCCTCCAGGGCTGACTGAGTGCTTGTGTGTTAACACACCTTCTATATAGCAATCAGGCTTGGGAGATCGCATATAAACCAAACAACCTCCCCTTTATTCTGACATCGTCCCTGTATTTACTGATTACATACGCATTTATCTGCATTAGAGAAGCAGATGTTGTAGCAGAGTTTTTCTTCCCCCAAACAGTGTAAACTTATTAGAGGAGCAGGGACCATATCTTATACCTTTCTATATTCCCAATGCTTAATACTTTCCATACGCCCAGTGCCTGACACTTACTACCTTCTCAAAATATGTTAGTTTGCATTTCCTTTTCTTTCTCACTGAAGAGCACACACCTATAATCACATGTACATATGACTCGTTATTATAAAGCAATATATATATAGTTTTTAACCATTTATAAGTTACATAACTATCTCTGCTAAATATTTAGGTACATTCCTCAGAAGGCATAAAAGAGTTGTCAGCACTCTATTTTTTCTATAAACATTTTAGCTTCTTTTTTTATATGTTGTTGTTAGGTGCCATCGAGTTAGCTCCAACTCATAGCAACTCCATGTACAACAGAATGAAACACAGCCCAGTCCTGCACCATCTGCACAATAGTAGGTATGTTTGAGCCCATTGTTGCAGCCACTCTGTCAATCCATCTCATTAAGCGTTTTCCTCTTTTTCAATGACCCTCTACTGAGCAAGGTATTCTTCTCCAGGGATTGGTCCCTCCTGACAACATGTCCAGAATAAGCCATCCTCACTTCTAAGGAACATTTTGGCTATATTTCCTACAAGACAGATTTGTTTGTTCTTCTGGCTACTACTACTACTACCCTACTACCCTAGTACCGATTGCCGTTGAGTCGAATTCCGACTCATAGCAACCCTGTAGGACAAAGTAGAACTTCCTCATAGGGTTTCCAAGGCCATAAATGTTTACAGAAGCAGACTGCCACATCTTTCTCCCACAGAGCAGCTGGTGGGTTGGAACTGCTGACGTTTCAGTTAGCAGCCAAGCACATTAACCACTGTGCCACCAGGGCTCCTATTCTTCTGGAAGTCCATGGTATATTCAATATTCTTTGCCAACACAATAATTCAAATGCATTTTTTATATGTAGTAGTACTTAAAAACTAAATATTTCAAACCATTACAGGATGTATCCCGTATCAGGATGAAAGAAAACTTGGTGTTAGAAAAGAACATGGCATTATTTTTTTATCATTATCTATCCATCCATCCATCCATTCAACAAGCACCTACTATTAGCCAGATACCATCTTGAAGATGTAGGATATAATAATCTGCCTAATAGGCTTATTTTATGAAAAATATTTTAGGTTCAACTTTATTGAATAAATAAAAGCAATACTTTATTTTAGTAAACAATAGACTGTATATCTCTTTAATTCAAAGTCAAATGTTTCTTATTTTATAATTAGGCTTTCCTAAAAATAGCTCAAATTTTAACATTACACATACCACCTTGAAGAGATGAGCATATTTAAGAGACATTTATTTTTTCAAGTGATCATTACTGAGAGGTGAAAGCAAGAGAGAGGAAAATCATATGGAGTTTTGTTTTATTTTTATTTACCAGAATGCCAGGAATTTCTTGACTTCAAAGCCAATTTGATTGAACTATTTAAATTTTAGCATATAGCCTTACATTCTCATTAAGACATTCAAAGACCCAGATTAGATACTCACCCAAGGGAATAGTAATTTATGATGGGAAATTATGAAAGAAAATGCTGTAATATTATTCAGCCATAAAAAGGAATAAAGTACTGATCATGCTCCAACATGGATGAACCTTGAAAATACTATACTAAGTGAAAAAAAAAAAAAAAAGGTTACCAAAGGCCACATATTGTATGATTCCATTTATATGAAACGTCCAAACCCAAAACTAAACTCATTGATTCTGACTCATAGTGACCCTGAAGTGTCTAGAATAAGCAAATCCATAGAGACAGAAAGTAAGGTTAGTGGTTGCCAGGGTTTGGGGGAGGGAGGAGTGGGTAGTGGCTATAATACATGTTGTTGTTAGGTGCTATCAAGTCAAGTTCAACTCATAGCAACCCCATGATGAGTAGAACTACCCCCACAAAGGGTTTTCTAGGCTATAATCCTTACAGGAGCAGATTGCCGATTCTTTCTCCCACAGAGCCACTAGGTAGGTTTGAACCACCGCCAAAGTTTCAGTTCGACCTCTTAACCACTGTGCCACTGGGACTCCTTTGCTAATGCATACCCACTCCCATCGCGTTGATTCAGACTCATAGCGACCCCATAGTGTTTCCAAGGCTATAGATCTCTACAGAAGCAGCCTGCCACGTCTTTCTCCTATAGAGCGGCTGGTGATTTCTAGCCACTGTCCTTCGTTTAGCAGTCAATCGCTTTAACCACTACACCAATGGATATAGGATTTCTTTTTGGGGAAATGAAAACGTTCTGGAATTATATTGTGGTGATGATTGCAAAACCTTATGAATATACTCAAAACTACTGGAATTGTACACTATAAAGGGTGAATTTTATGTATGTGAGTTATATCTCAATTAAAAAAAAGAAAGAAAGAACATGCTGACTCCATTCATTCTTCTAATAGCTGAACATCTATGGGGAAATCCAGTCTAGTGAGAGATTTGTGTGGGCTGGAAGATATTAGTTCTTAGTCACAAGGCTGCTCTACATTAGATGTCTTACATCTAATCAGTTTTAAAATAAGACAGGATTTCAGATCTAGTGCTTTCCTTCTATTGGGGATAGAAAGGAAGACCTGGGAAATTCACTGTGGACTGGCACAGGAAGGACAAGAATTCACTACAGAAAATACAAACAAAGCTGAGGGCCTCATGTGTAATGTCAGAAGATGAAGAATGGCATGATGCCTCTTCAAAGATCTGCTGAGTTTCTACAAGGAATACTTTTTTTTTTCTTCCTATAATAGGAGATGCTAAGAAGACAAAACTTTAAATATGTGTGTCCCAGGAGGCTTCAGATGTAATGGTCTCAGCCTGCGAGGGATAGCATTTTGAAATACACTTTCTCCAAATGGTTGAACATAAGGTTTTGAGCTATGTTACCTGGAACAAAAGGTCCTCAGTTCAATTTTTAACTAAGTTTTGGGCACTACAGAAGTATATGAATATTTAAAAGGCAAAAAAGAATGTTGATGTCAATTTAAAAAAAAAAAAACTAAATCCAGTAAATGACTACTTTGGAATGGCTGGTCTACTCTGTATGTTATCTGAATATACATATCAATTGTGAATAAAATTTCTGGGTTTATGACAAGAGCTACTGTCTTTTCATTGTGGCCTTGTGTATTAAAAGCGTGCCCTTCTTTAACACACTTCGTAGATGAGATTTAAAATATATTCTGAAGACATGTTAGAACCTTATTCTAAATTCTAAAAGAGCTTGGTTTAAACTTTATAGAATGTATTATTCTTCAAATTAGCTGAGAGTGTGTAATAAGTGTATATTTGTATCTACATAGCCGACTCCAAACATCAGTCTTCCTGTAGTAAGATTTCCAAAGTTTGAGGAAAATATGAGTGAGAGAAAATTAATATAGTTTACCATTCTCTGAAATTTTACCGGTTGTTGATTATTAGGATTAACACAGACCTTTAAAGGGTTAAGTCATACCTTCTATAGGATTTTAAAAGGAGTTGTTGAAGTTCAGAATTGAGAGACTGTCTTTTCAAATGACTCCAAACATCAGCACATCAGTTGAATGTCTGTTTTGTGCTCTCAGAATGAAGAAACACACCTGAGTCCTTAATTTACTTATATTTTATATTTATTAAATCTCTTAGATGTGCTAGATTTCAGTTTTATTCCGTCTCAGAGGAGGAACTTCACTACAGGATTTCAAAACAGGTTTAATTTACCTCCAGCTGCCATGATAAGGAAGAGGACCTGACACCTTATTCTTTTCCCTTTAAATTTTTAATAAGATGGAGCACCTGACAGGTGACTTTGCCATCTGATATAAACTGGGTAGTATGAGAGATCCAGGTGCCATGGGGTTGATTCCAACTCATGTAGACTGCATGTGCTCCATGGGGTTTTCAAAGGTTGATTTTTTTTTTTTTTTTTTAAATAGATCACCAGGCCTTTCTTCCCAGGTGCCTCTGGGTGGGCTTGAACCTCCAGCCTTTGGGTTGGCAGCCAAGCATGTTAACCATTTGTACTACCCAGAAACTAACGTTGCTCAGCTGCTAAACAAGCCTGTGCTTGCAATTTCTAACCTTGCCATTGCCACTGGCATCTGCTTAAAATGAAGCCTTTGGGGCCTGAATCTACCTCTTTCCAAATGGCCAGTCATGTAGGGTTTTGAAAACCTGGCCTTTGATGTATTTTATAGGGATAAGGAAACATATATTAAAGTCAGCTATGCTGTACACACTGAGCCACGTAATTGGGTCAATACTGAGGTTGTAATTTCATCTCCAGTGTTTTGTGGAGCTTAACTGTTCTATCTGTCCTGTTGCTGATGACATCATAGGAAGTCACTGATGAGCTGACAACCTTTTATGATCTACTGAGGATACATTACTCTTACTCTTTCTCCTTCAGTATGTAATGAAGACCAGTGTTCACTTAAAGGTTAAAGAATTACCTGCAAGAGAAAAGGGAACCCTCCCAGTTAGCCAGAAGGAGATTAAAAGGCAAAGCCAGCAAGGTATTCTTCCCAGGGTTTTATCTTGTGCTCCTTATCACCTGCGGAGATTTTGAGTATAGAACTCATTCAAAATTGGAAGGTGGAGTAGAGGGAATATTTGTAAACAGATGAAGGCTGAGATTATAAGAAAGAAAATGACATCATAAATCTGCTCGAGGTGAATCAAAGGTCTGGTTAATTCACAGTCCCTTTGCAGCCTAGGTGTGTACTGATTTTCAGTTTGTCAGTAAAGATATGAAGAGATCTGCTATACACTTGTGGTCCAATTCATGAATTCAGCATGCATGGTTTATAGCTCCATATTGTCCCAGGGGAAACTACTATCTTAGAGAGGGAAAGCTAGGACTTTCTCGGTACATAGTTTTAAAATGTTGCCAGCATGCATTTGAGTAGATTGTCTGCATATGCCACAAGCAGAAATGGGTCTAAAGTAGCAAATCCTTCTTTTTATTAATTGGCTATGGATGAGAAAGAGGCAGTTGTGAAAGGGAGGTCATTCTGAGTTATAATGACAAAGATGTAGATGATTTTCAAATTTAGCTAAGAACAATCGTGCTATTGGCATCTGCTATAGAAATGACACCACTCTTGTGGACATGTGTCTAGAAGTCATTTTTACATGGATTTACATGGATTAAAGAAAGCTTTAGGGGTTTCCCATGGTAATAAGTAACCATTTTGATAGCTATGTGGAGAGAATTCTTAGAAGCTTCACTTTCGAGAGGCTAATAAACTTGCCCAAGTTCATGCAGTTACTAAATAGTAGAGATGGGATCCGAACTTCAGTCTTTCTGGTTCCAAAATCCATGATTCTCTCACATTGACTCAAATGAGAACAAATGAGAAAATATGTATATGTACATGTAAAATTCTACCAATCTTCACTATTTTGAATTTTAGTCTTATAGGATAAAAAATGCAAGCCTGGAGGAGTGGTCCTCAAACAGACTGTACATACCTTTTCTCTGTTGTAGGAATAGTCATTCCTTGAGGACAGCGTTGGTGAAAAAAATTACCTTAAAGGGTAATTATTTAAGGTAAAGTTTTATGTTTTACCTTAAATGATTAGTAGAAGGAAGATAGACATAGGTGATAATGGTGATATGAATGAGAGTCAAAAGGAATTGTACACACAAGTAGGAGGATAGGAAAACATCCTTAGAACTTTTGTCTAGGTGCAAAAATGCCATATTTAATGTCATTCCTCCTACTAATTAAAAAAACACAAGCTGAGCAACAGCTAACATTTATTGAGCATTTACTTTGTCCCAGGCACTTCTCCACATCTTTTATATGTCTTATCTAATTTAATTTTCTCATAATAATCCTATATCAGGTACTATGAGAACCTCATTTTACAGATGAGGAAACTGAAATGCAAAGGGTTCGGATAACTTGCCTAAGATCAAATAGAATTTTATGGATCCAAAATTAAGACCCAGTCAGTTTGATTCCAAACCTCAAGTTCTTAAACATTGTGCTATTTTAAAATAAAATAAATGTATGTTACCCATTTTCTTTGCTGGAGAGGGTTCCTTCTCAAGGAGGTTGAGATTTTTCTGGGATTGTTCTGACAGGGATAACCAGATCAGGATACATACAGATTCTCTCTTCATGGGCTCAGTTTGATGGTCCCTGAATGCACCAATTTTGGTTCTAGAGCAGACCGATCTGATACTACTGTTAAGTAGCAAATGTATGTTTTATCCCAGAGGGGGAAAAAATAAAGATCATAGATAATGAATGCTTTGGATATGCCTCTCTAATATGCAAAAATCAATTGAATGTTGAACTTAGTAAAATGAAATCGTCATAGTTCACCTACATTCCAAAATATGAAAATGATGCCTTTGTGGTGCATCTTCCAATCACATATCTTAGTTTGCCAGTGCTGCTGTAACAGGAATACCACAAGTGGATGGTTTTAATAAACAGGAGTTTATTTTCTCGTAGTTTAGGAGTCTAGAAGTCAGAATTCAGGGCACTGGCTCTAGGAGAAGGCTCTCTCTCTGTCACTTTTGGGGGAAGTTCTCTTTCTGTTTCTATGGACCCAGCATTCCTTGATTCCGTGGCAATCTCCACATGGCATCTGTCTTCCCCTCTGTTTGTGCTTGCATCTCTGTGCCTCATCTACTCTTTTGATATCTCAAAAGTGAGTAGCTTTAAGAAACACCCTACACTGACGTGACCTCACTAACATTAACAAAGAAAATCCTATTCCCAAATGGCATTACATCCACAGGTATAACCCAAAACCCACCGCCATCAAGTTGATTCCAACTCACAGTGACCCTATAGGATGTAGCAGAGCTCCCTCATAGGGTTTTCAAGCCTGTAAATCTTACGGAAGCAGACGGCCACATCTTTCTCCTGTGGAGAGGCTAGTGGATTCGAACTGCCGAGCAGAGAGTCAAATACTTTTAGTAGGGTTAATAAAACATATAATATATTTAAGCTAGTTCTTGGAACATACCACATGTACACAATGAACAGTTAATGTAATCCTTTGTATTTGCTTCATTCTAGGGCTTCAATGTTTTGTTATTCCATTTTATTGATGGTGAATCTGGAGACTTAAAAGAGATTTATTATAAACAAAGGATTTACCAGCTTAGTTATCTAGTGCTGCTATAACAGAAATACCACAAGTGGATGGCTTTATCAAAAAGATGTTTATTATCTCATAGTTTAGGAGGCTAGAAGTCTAAATTTAGGGTGCCAGCTCCAGGGGAAGACTTTCTCTCTGTCAGCTCTGCGGGATGGTCCTTTTCATCAGCCTTCCCCTGGTCTAGGAGCTTCTCAGTGCAAAGACCTTGGGTCCAAAGGACGAGCTCTGCTCCAGGGACTTCTTTCTTGGTGGCATGAGGTCCTTATCTCTCTCCTGATTCTTTCTCCTTTTATCTCTTGTAAGATAAAAGACACACCCTAGGAAAACTCTCCTTACATCAGATCAGTGCCAAGACCCGAGTAAGGGTGTTGCATCCCACCCTAAACCTCTTTAACATAACCTAATCTTGCCTCATTAAACACGGGCAGAGATTAAGATTTCCAACACGTAGGAAAATTACATCAAATCACAAAATGGTGGACAACCATATAATACTGGGAATCATGGCCTAGCCAAGCTGAAACACATTTTTGGGGGACACAATTCAGTCCATAACAGATACCAAAGAAGATAATAACCAAGACTCATACACAAACAACTAGAAGTATTTGATTCTCTGCTTAATTGAGGACATCTTGACAGTTTTTTGCATCAATTGAATTTTTATAAAACATCTTTGACCTTTATTTGCATGTATGTGTAAAGTCCAATATTTTTCAAATCTGCATTTACTTCTTGTCATTTGAAAAAAATTAATCAGAATAGTCAGAGCAAAGTACTAAGAATAAGGAGCCACTGCTTACTATATGCACAATCCTGCATCAAATGTTTTTTAGAAATTATTACATTTAATCCTTACAGTAACCTTATGCTGTAGATAAGATTTCCCGTATGTTATAGAAGAAACTGTGGTTCAGAAAGATTGGTAACTTGCCCAAGATCATACAGCCAGTAAGTGATGGAGCCTGGTTTGATTCCAGATCTGACCCAGAACCTAAGATTTTTTCCAGTATTGCACAACACTCACATTAGCCCAATTGTGTGAGCACCTCTAACAGGAAGGCACAAGTTTTTATAAATGTCCTACAGGGTAGAGAAAGGAAAAAGCAACACCACAATGATCTGTTAGGATTGAAGTTCCAGAAACCCTAGACGTGAGCTTAAGTCTAAGACAGAAACTCAGTCTCACTCTCAAAATCTCAGTGGGAAGGTATGTCCAGGTGGAAAAAAAAATCTGGACACAAATATTAGTCTGGATTCATGCTAACGTTCATGGTTCTCTCAAAGCATTTAAAGATATGAACTAAAAATGTTTTCTTGCTCAAGGTTTATTTTTCTTTCTTTAAAATGCGAAATAAAATAAGCAGGAACTGGTATTTTTAGGAATTTAAAATCAGTCACAATTCTACCAAATTACAAAAAGTGTTCATCACCAAAGTCAGAGAGCAAGGGAATAGGCAGAAACTGGACCATATAGAGAGGCAAATGAGTCTATTCCAAAACTACACAATCCCTTAATACCAGTTGAGATATACAAGGCAAGTTGGTTCTGGAACTAAGCTGAATTGCAAAGTCAGTAGCATATGTAAAAATATAGATAAAATGCATCTGTGTGCACACATGTATTTCTATCAGCACACGTTCTTACCTGTGTCATCTAAAAAACAGTCCTCTCGAACTTTGGAGCAATACTGTTTGTCTTAGAACAAAATTAGGCCTACCTTGGACCTTATCCAAAGAGAAGGTTTAGTTCCAAAAGTACCCTAAAAAGACTTCATTGTAAGGTGACTTCCCATAAAAGGCCATCACCGGTATGGACTGGAGACAGTCCTGAGGGGCAAAAGTTACTTTAAAATTTCAAAATGACATGAACTTTTTTTTTTTTTTTTTTTAAACAAAACATTCCTTTTGCTGCAAGGGGAGGTGAGGCAATCACAAGATCTGGGCCACACAATCACTATGCTGATTGTTTACATAGTTTTTGACTCTTTGGAACAATGGTAGTATAGAGTGTTTTGAACTCTGTTTACCACAAGTAACAAAAATCAAAATAAATATTCAGCTGGCTTCCTAACGAAGCAAATATTTTCTGTGTTATGTAGTAATGAAAGTCAGTGTGCACTGTAAATAAAGTTTGCACAAGGGCTCTGTGAAAAACAGCCAAATGTCGAATGATAGCCAGAATTCTACTACAGAGCAAAGAGCGCTTGAAAATTAGTCACAATCCCCAAAGCCGAATGCTTGCAGTGTGTTTGGTTTGGTTCTTTTTTATTTCGTAGAAAGGGGGAAAAGTGTAAAGTGCCAACAGGATTGGCTTCAAGCCCTTGGTGTCATTACTCATTGAAATAATGGGGAAAATCAGTGCCAAAGCTATGGGGGAGGGGGAGGAGGGTGCTCCACAAAGACCTCAGTTCAGTATTTAAAAGAAAGGAGAAAAAAATAGAACAACTGAGAAAAGAAAAGCAACGGTATTGTCCTGAGGATCATTAGCAGAAGAATCAGGTTGTTTGACTCATCTGATGCAAAACAAGATGTCTCACAATTGTAAGTGTGTGTTTGGGGACTTAGCAGGACACAGGGTGGATATGCCCTCATGGGGTTCTTTGCTAGACTCTCTCTGGATATCTCTTTCTGTTCGGTCTTTCTTTAAATAGAGCACCTTCCTGCTTAGACTCTGACACACCTCTCTGCCAAATGAGTCTGCTTCGTTTCTCTACATGCTTACCCCCTGGGGCCTGATGACAGGACTCTTTAAATGCAGAAAAGCCAAACTTTGATGTATAAAAAATTGCAGGTGTCAAGTACACATGGTTGTACATTTATGGGATGTGAGTAATTCAGATTCGTTTGTGGGTTTCAGTCCAACGCTTTGAAAACTTTGGAAAACACCTCTCAGCACCCCAGCAAAACAACAGATTTTGTCTTCTCCCTCCCTCTCTTACACAAACTGTGTGCTTGACAAAAAAAAAGACAGAACAAAAATCAATTAATAAACAACACCCCAAGCCTCAAGAATAAATTCTTTTGTACAAATCTGAATACCCAGTTAAGAATCAGTCTGGGAGTTTGGTTCTTTTATGCTGCTTTTGTTGAACTGCTCAGGAAGAATGTCAAGACTGAGCTCTGGAGAAAGATGTTTGGTACGGACGGCGAAAGGTCTGCTGCCAGCCACTTGGGAAGGACACAGGACACTGGATGAGCTCATCATCCACTTGGTGCGGAGGGAAAATTATTGCTATTGTAATCGCAAAACAGAAGCTTGAAAACTGGAACAATGAGTCCAGGGCCAAATGTCACAACTGCCGGGGAGTGAAGGGAACAAATTATAAAGGTCATGACCCACCTTTCAAAATTTTTACTTTTTTGAAGCCCCTAGAAGAATTTAGAAAAACTACTACTGGCACATTTTTAAGTTAACGTTTAAAATTTGCCATCATAAGTTAGATAGTTGCAAAGCATTCACTTTTCTGGAGAACTATAAATATTGAAAAATCTGATAGCATAGAATTGTCTAGTACCATCTAAATATCATATCCAATTAGATACTCATAATTATCCATTACAATACATGTTAAAAAACCAAACCCATTACCACTGAGTTGACTCCAACTCATAGCAACCCTATAGGACAGAGTAGACCTGCCCCTTAGGGTTTTCGAGGAGCAGCTGGTGGATTCGAACTGCTGACCTTTTGATTAGCAGTTGAGCTCTTAATTATTTTCTTCTCTTTTCTCCTTGAAATCTTGAATTCATTATCCTAAGGTAATATATTTTATGATTGAAAATTTTTTTCTTCCCATAAAATAAAAAAGAACCAAAAGTATGATAACACAGTCATACTTTTTCTACAAATTTTCTATGGTCACAAGTCTCTGAAGTTTGAAAAAATTTCTTCTGGGCAGCATTATCATTTCATTTATTACTAGCACTCAAAAAATAATAAATATAATACAAATTTTGACCAGTAATATACATTATTGAAAATGCTTCTCTAAATAAAATTTATAGGGCTTTCTCTTTTTCCCAAGTAGTCCTTCTATCAGTGAATAAATATTGTTTATTGCCAGAATGAGATAGGGTTACTCATAAATCCTATTTCTGATTTTTACTTTTGTTCATATGTAAGTGCTAAAGACATTGATTACATAAAAGAATGAATTTGTGAGGAAAGGAAGGAATTTTGTAATAGCAGAGTAAATCAATTCTGTTAACTCCTTCTAAGTTATAAGCCAAAAATCACTTAGTGATTAACCATCAAAAATTATATTTACTGCTTTATCAGCTAACAACTCCATTATATCGTTTAAAAACAAAGAATTATAAATAGCTTGGGGCCTGAAAAAGAATTTTTAATACAATCATTAGAGCCATTTACTTTCTTGATTTCTGAAATATATACCAAACGGGCTTTATCAAGTTGTATTAAATTACTGGAGCCCTGGTGGTGCAGTGGTTAAGAGCTCAACTGCTAACCAAAAAGTCAGCAGTTCAAATCCAGCTGCTTCTTGGAACCCTATGAGACAGTTCTACTCTGTCCTACAGGGTCGATGTGAGTTAGAATCGACTCGATGGCAACGGGTTTGATTTTTGGTTTTTTTATGCCTGTTGCTCTTTCTCTTAGAGACACGTTGGTTAAATATATTCAGGAACAATAAAGAAAGTTGAAATATGGTTAATTTTAATATATTATGGCCAATACAATATATTTTGATAAAATAGTATTATAATGGCCCATGTTTTAAATATACTTTTGTCAGAAACTTGTAATTGCAAAACACAGATCTGATAAAGGACTTTCATCCAGAATATATAAAGACCTCCCACAGCTCAGTAATAAAAATACAAACAACCCAATAAAAAAAGAGCAAACAAACTGAACAGACACTTCACCAAAGAATAGGTACAGATGGAAAATTAGCACATGAAAAGATATTTGATATCATTAGTCATTAGGGAAATGCATATTAAAATTGTAATGATATATTACTACACATCTATTAGAATGGCTTACATTTTAAAAACTGATAATACCAAGTGCTGACAAGGATGCAGATCAGCTGGAATTCTCTTACATTGCTGGTGAGAATGTAAAATGGAACAACCACTTCAGAAAAGCCACTTTGCAATTGCTTACATTAAGTTACTTATACACTTAATATGTTGTGTGCCATCAAGTTGATTCCAACTTATAGTGATCTCATGTGACAGAGTAGAACCTCCCCACAGCGTTTTCTTGGCTGTAATCTTTACAGAGCAGATCACCTGGTCTTTCTCCAGTGGAGCCGCTGAGTGTGTTCAAACTGCCAACCTTTCAGTTAGCAACCAAGCAGTTAACCGTTGTTAGGACACCTTACAGTTACCATAAAAGCCAGCAATCATAAAACCCAGCAATCTCACACCTACGTATTCACACAGAAAAAGGAGAATACATGTCCACGCAAATATATATACAGGAATATGTGTAGTAGCTATATTTATAATCACCAAAAGCTAATAACAACCAAAATGTCTATCAACCAGTGAATGGATAAACAAATTGTGATTGTTGTTGTTGTTGGGTACCGTCAAGTCAGTTCCTTCTCATAGTGACCCTAGGTACAACAGAACGAAACACTGCCCAGTCCTGTGCCATCATTGCTATGTTTGAGCCCATTGTTGCAGCTACTGTGTCAATCCATCTTGTTGAGGGTCTTCCTCTTTTTCACTGATCCTCTGCTTTACCGAGCATGATGGCCTTCTCCAGGTACTGGTCCTTCCTGATAATATGTCCAAAGTACATGAGAAGAAGCCTGGCCATCCTTGCTTCTAAGGAGCATGCTGGTTGTACTTCTTCCAAGACAGATTTGTTCATTCTTCTGGCAGTCCATGGTATATTCAATATTCTCCACCAACACCATAATTCAAAGACGTCAGTTCTTTTTCAGTCTTCCTTATTCATTGTCCAGCTTTTGCATACATATGAGGTGATTGAAAATTCTATGGCTTGGGTCAGGCGCACCTTAGTCCTCAAGGTGACATCTTTGTTTTTCAACACTTTAAAGAGGTTAAATTAACCTGATGTTAATTAAAAACACCTTGTGTTATTGTTACTGTTGTTAGGTGGAATGGAGTCGCTTCCAACTCCTAGTGACCTTATGTACAACAGAACAAAACACTGCCCAGTCCTAGGCCATCCTCACAATCGTTGCTATGTTTGACACCATTGTTCCAACCACTGTATCAATCCATCTTATTGAGGGTCTTCCTCCTTTTTGCTGACCCTCTACCAAGCATGATGTCCTTCTCCAGGGACTGGTCCCTTCTGATAACATGACCAAAGTAAGTGAGGCAGAGTCTCACCATCCTTACTTCTAAGGAGCATTTTCGTTGTGCTTTGTCCAAGACAGATTTGTTCATTCTTCTGGCAATCCATGGTATGTTCAATATTCTTCACCAATACCATAATTCAAATGCATCGACTCTTCTTCAGTCTTCCTTATTCATTGTCCAGCTTTTGCACACATATGTGGCGATTGAAAATATCATGGTTTGGATCAGGTGCACTTCAGTCTTGAAAGTGACATCTTTGCTTTTCAGTACTTGTCAGAGGTCTTTTGCAGCAGATCTGCCCAATGCAGTAAATACGTTGTCTGATTTCCTGACTGCTACTTCCATGGTCATGGATCCAAGTAAAATGAAATCCTTGACAACTTCAGCATTTTCTCCATTCATATCATGATGTTTCTTATTGGTCCAATTGTGAAGATTTTTGTTTTCTTTATGTTGAGGTATAACTCATGCTGAAAATTTTGGTCTTGATCTTCATCAGTAAGTGAAGTGCTTCAAGTCCTCTTCACTTTCAGCAAGCAAGGTCGTGTCGTCTGCATATTGAGGTTGTTAGTGAATCTTCCTCCAGAACACCTTGTAGCTACAGATTTAACTCACTCAATTAATGGACATATATTTACCATATGACTTAATTAGTAAAGCCAGCTAGATAAAGTCTGATATCATTTTGCAGTTCAAATGGATATGTTAATGCTTCACTGCATGAGAATTATATCACTTTTTATTTCTAAGATGACAAATTCATGTATATATTCAGTCACACATACATACAAAAAAGAACTATCCCATGCCTGAATAAAATAAATTACCCTTTTAAATCCCTTACCCACACTCTTTGCTTTGCCCTATGAAAGAATTCATTCTTTGACAAAAGGTGGGGAGTGGAAGAGGCAAGATAGTTAAATAAAAATTTCTCACTCTGCAGTACATCGGAATTCAGAACATCCTCAAATAGACCAGAATATCCTGTTCCTAATGCCACACTTGTCTTTATAGAAAATTGCAAAGTGTATAAAACATGGAAAAGTAGGAACTCTAGTGTGGGTTTATGGTGCTTAATTAAAGGAGGCTTCCCTGAAACTAATATTTTGAATCATTCTTTTGCTTGGTGTCCTAAGATTTTATGCCCTGGCGTAATGCACCAAAGTAAGCTCAGGTACTTTTGAAAAGTCAAAGAAACATGCTTTAAAGGGGAAAGGAGACCATCAGAATACAACAACTGCATGTGCATTCTCCCACAGTCCAGTTTAAGGAAATAGTATATATGGAAGTTGAAAATATAGAAATTCTTCCATTTAAAATGATCATATTTGCATACTCCTTAGAAAGGCATTGGGTACCTGCATGCATACTCCATTGTAAAAACCAAACCATTGATTGATTTTTATAGCAAGAAAAGTGCATGTGATAACCTGCTGCCATTTTTTTTTAACCTAGCTCATCATCAGCTTAGAAATGATTTTATGTCTACAATTTCCATTTGACTTTGCACCTGTAAAATGAAGGAGTGCAGATTTACTTGTCTAAAGGAGGTTCGTTACGTGTATCTATATTATGATGATATGAACGGGTGGGAAATAGGAATTATATTACTGAAACCATTATTGAGCAACTTTAAGAAAAGCAATTGTCACTTACGTAAATATTAGCTTAAAATTTGTATGACTCCAGCAGTTTTTGTGTAAATAAATTTGTTTATCTGGCTACTCCATGTGTTACTAATTTACTGTTATCTGAACTTGTTGTTTCATTGCATGCAATTAATCTTCAAGTCTGAAGAGAATGGAGACCAGTGACTTGATGAAAATGTTTCAAATGTATCACAGGAGTGTACACATATTACTCTAAGTTACGAGGCTGACTACTCAGGCTTGCGTTTTGTGCTGCCTAGAGAGCAGAGTTCTAATCCTACCTCATCTCTCATTATTTCTGGTTCTCAGTTTTTCCAATAGTATATTATTTGCCTTCCCTTTTTAAAATTTATTTATCTATTTTATTGTAGTGAGTATATATATAACAAAAATTTTGCCATTTCAACATTTTTTACATGTACAATTCAGTGACATCAACGGCATTCATCATGTTGTGCAACAATCACTACCATCTGTTTCTAAATTTTTTTATTACCATTAAAAGAAGCTCAGTGCCCGTCAAGCAATGACACCCTCCCTACCATCCCTGGTAACCGCCAATTGACTTTGGACTCTATGCATTTGCCAGTCTAGATATTTCACGTAAGTGGGATCATACAATATTTGTTCTTTGTGACTGACTTATTATACTCAGCCTAGTGTTTTTAAGGTTCATCCATGTTGTAGCATGCATCCGAACTTCATTTCTTTTAATGGCAGAATAATATTCTATGGTATGTATGGACCACATTTTGTTTATACATTCATCTGGTGGTGGACATTTATGGACCCAGAACTAATGAGAATTTAAGACTTCAATATGTTTTATAAAGCAGTTTTTTTCTACCAGAAATGAAATAATTACCTAGCTGATTAGCAAATAAGAAAAATGATTACAGACATGTGCACAACCAACCACATTTACTTCACAGATACACATGAGCTGTTTAGGCCTCATAAACATTCTATCTTTATCATTACTTCAAACATGGAAGTAAGAACAAAATATAATTTTGCTTTTCACCTGTTTCACTAAGGGTGCATTTTTTCTTCTTTGCACAGTTCATGGAGAGGGAGGATGTGTATACCCTATTATCTATATACCCGATCGATTAAGGTTTTTATTACATCACCTCCTGTGGATCTCTGAAATTCATATACTATATTGAAAACTGTTTAATCCATCAAGTTAAAATTACTATTCATTGCAGAGTAAGCTTTAGGTCTGAGAAATTTAATATGGAACCTGATAGCCTCCTGCTCATTAACATTATGATTTCTTTCTGTATTTTACTGCTTGCTTATAAATACATTTTTTGTTAAAACAGAATAGTGCATTCATAGTCACGATTGTATACAGGTACAAGTTGTTCACTCTTCTCAAACATTTGAAAGAAATACAAACAAAAACCATATGTTTTAAATATCCCACAGAATACCTTTCTCCCTTTTGCTCATATGTTGCAAATGTTTCTTACGCTGGTACTATTCCAGAGGACTACCACTCACCCCCCAATTTTATAACAGGTATTCCCGTATATATTGATAAATGTGTTTTTTACTTAAATGTAATTTTTTAAAAACTTAACTTTAAATGCCTGATCCTTTTTTATTTTTATTTTTTAAAGCTCTTTAGAGCAACCATACAAAGTCTCAAAGTCCCCTAAGTAACTCATAGGTAAACTTGAAAGGGCATCTAGTCTACTCTCCTTCTTTAGACCAAAATGCCCTTTAACTGATCCAAACAGATGAGAATATAATCCATTTTTAAAAGCTGTGCTTTTAAAATGTTTTTAGTCTTGGACCCAATCTAATAAAACTTGCCAATCCTCTTCCCAGGAAAAAAAAATGTGCATGTGTACACATATACCCACAAAAATTTGCATTGAACTTGGCAAGGATCAACAAACCCATCTGTATAGAAGTGGTTCAAGGATCTCAGAGGTATAGCCCCTGTTTTAAAGTTTAAAGAAGGAGACCCAAAATGCATGCCAGGTAACTCACTCCATTTTGGATACTTATAATAATAAGTATAATATTACTTTTTAAGTATAATATTGGCTAATATAATCTAAAAATTCTTACCTCTAATGAAAAGCCCTCCCACTTCAACTTGTTCTCTCTTTAGAGGTCATAAAGAACAGTTAGTCACCATTATCTTTTATATTCTTGAAGGTCATCTTAAGCCATATTTTGGATGTGTCCTCACCAAGATAAATAATCCCAGCTAAATAATTCAGTTTGGCTATACCTTTTCTCAGAGGCCCCATTATTCAATTCTTAATTATCTTTGTTCACTTCCTTTGAACAGTCTTCAAATTTTCCATGCTCCTCTGATGTTATTGAGCCTATAATTATTCCTCAGACTCCAGCAAACATCTATATAAGTGGCCATGGTGCTTAACAAATCTTGCATAACCAACCAGCCTGAGTAGGGTAGATGTGGCAGGAAGTCCCCACACACACTTCTTGCACGTTGGAAATCCCAGGCCAGCCCATGCCTGCATTCTTCATCAATGGTGCTCTTAATTGCTTGGTCCACTAGATTTTCCTTATAGCATACTTGAAGTAGAAATTTCTTAACCAAGCCACCAATGTTGTACCATTTAGGGGTACCATTCCCACAACTCCGAGGCATCATTTACACCCTGCACTATTATAAATGGAGACTCTTTCCTTAGTGCCTAATGGATCCATTTCAAATAAATTTCTATAAAAAATTTTGACTGCCTGGATTCCTTTTCTTCAGGAAACATATCTCTTTCTCATTTTCATTTCAAGTTAGGCATTTTTTAAATTAAAAAACTTGTTCCCGTCGAGTCAATTCTGATTCATGGCAACCCCACATGCTACAAGGTAGAACTGCTCCAAAGGGTTTTCTTGGCTGTAATCGTTAAAGAAGGAGATTGCCAGGCCTTTCATCTGCAATGCTGCTGGGTGGGTTCAAACTGCAAACCTTTTGGTTAGTAGCTGAGAGCAAACCATTTGCACTACCCCAAGAGGGACCTTCTTTAAACAAAAAACCAATAAACCAAACCCGTTGTCGTCGAGTTGACTCTGACTCATAACGACCCTATAGGACAGAGTAGAACTGCCGCATAGAGTTTCCAAGGAGCACCTGGTGGATTCAGACTGCTGACGTTTTGGTTAGCAGCCATAGCACTTAACCACTACGCCACCAGGGTTTCCAAAACAAGGGTTAGCTAAATACTAGTGATCATATCTACTTTCTTTAATCTCCCTGGAAACTATGGCTGGTGACTTCTTGTTCATTTACATCCTGGCTCAAAGATGGCCCCTCAATGATCACCCTAATCTCAATTTGTACCTCAACCCTGCCATGAGGTCACTCCTGTTTTATTTTCATCATTGCATATGCTATTATCAGAAATTAACCTTTTCAAAGATTTTTTTTTTTCCTGTAACACCACTAAATCAGGTGTTATCTGGCTATCTCACTTATTCCTGTAGCATCTAGAACAGCCCTAACACGTGCTAGGCGCTCACTAAAAGTATTTATTTTTGTTTTTTAGAAGAAACTCTTTCATCTCCCATTTATCTCTTTGTTACCCCATACTTCAGAACTCTTAAAATTCATGTCTTTATAAAAATACTATTTTTCTATGTGCTTTATATGCGTAGTTATTTATTATGTTAAGTGCTGTGGACTGCCCAGTTATTGACTTGATGCTGAGGTTTTACTTTAAATAAATAAATAAAACATGTTTTGATAAATAAAAGAGGAGGGGAAAACTGACTCATCAGTTCAAGTAAAATCAAATTACAGGAAAAATGTTTTATAAACATACACCAAGAACAAGGAGGAATTTCTATATGAGGTGTCACCACTTCTAGAAAATCCCTCTTTGTCCTCTAGAAGTCACTGTGTGTTCTGAGAAATCCCTTAGACAGAAATACAGGATGCTGAAGGAGAAGTTGGAGACAGCTACAGTGTTTTTTCCTTCTCAAGATGGAAAAGAATTCCTAGTTGGACTTTTCTGTATTCATATTATGCTTTGATAAAAAAATTGTTAAAAAAAAAAAAATCCCTTAGCTGGTCAATATTCTGCCTTAGCTCATGCCCAGTTATACTTAGGAGTAGGTGACTTCCATCCTGCGCCAGGGACAGAGCAGTGGGGTGCCTGTGTCTCCAGTCAAGTCCATTAGTGGGGAGAGGTTGCAGCCAGAGATCTCGGCTTCTGGCATTGAAAATCAGTGGGTCACTTTGGTGCTTTTTTCAAAACCTTTGCATTCACACCATACACATTTTTATCTTTTATTTTTAATATCAATGCTAATTTTTGTTTTTATTCTCCCTCCCTACCAAAAACAACAACAACAACAAAAAAAAAAACGGGGTGAGCCAGGATACCAAAAAAAAAAAAAAAAATCTGCTTAAAAATGAGTTTTGCTTTAGGTTATGCTAAGGATCACCCAAGAGAATTGTGAAAGGTTTAGGGATGAATGAGCAAAGGGAGAGATTGTCTGTGGTTGAAATGGAGTCACTTGATTAATACATGAGACCCCAGACACATGAGTGTGGGGAGCAAGGAAATGGCAAGATTAGGAAAGTTTGGCTGTCACTCAGAAAGGGACTTTCTTTGCCTTTTAAGTACGATGTTTTCTCCTCATTAAACAGTGGTTTATCTTGTTAGGTCACTTAAAAGATTTAAATGAATTTGTTTAAAGGCAGAAGTTTTATCCCCAATGTTTAAATCTTATAGAACCTTAGCCCTTTATTGCAATTGCATAGGCTATCCATAGGCTGTTCAGGATCTCATAGAAGTAATTATAGAGTTGGAAGGGACTTTGAAAGGTTATTTCCATTTAAACCAAGAGTTTTCAAACATTTTTTAACCTGTCCTACAGGAAGAAATATATCTTACAGGGTGATCTAGTATATATACAGCTATACCTAAACACACACACACTTGAAATAAAAGTTTCACGAAATAGTACTTACCTTTATTATGTGAGATACATTCAATATTTTCTATTCTACTCTGAACTATTTCTTTTTTTTTTTTTTTACACATACTGTTTTATGACATTGGTTAACAACCCCACAACATGTCAACCCTCTCCCTTCTCAACATTTTTTTGGTGAAAATACACATAGCCAAAGATACACCATTTCAAAAATTTCTACATGCACAGTTCAGTGACATTGACTATGCTCTTCCAATTGTGCTGCTATTCTCACTTTAGATGAAGGCTTACAGAAAAAAATAGTTTCTCATTTAACAGTTAGTACACGTGTTGCCCTATGACAATGGTTAACAACCTCACAACACATCAACAGTATCCTTACTCCACCTTGGGTTCCCTATCACCAGCTTTCCTGTCCCCTTCTGCCTTCTGGATGTTGTCCCTGGACTGCTGTGCCTCATTAGTCCCATTTGGTTTTATGGGGCTTTCCACTCCCCAGCTGAACGGTGAACCTTGGAAATAATGCTGGTTGTTACACACTGAGTTGATTTCATGACCTGTTAGTGAATCGCTACACACAGTTGAAAAATAATGATTTCCCAGAAGGGCAAACATGAGATCTGAGCATATTACCTCGTTTTGCCCTAACCTACTATCATGGATTGAGTTTTGTCCCCCCAAAATATGTCAACTTGGCTAGGCCATGATTCCCAGTATTGTGTGGTTGTCCTCCATTTTGTGATCTAATTGTCCTATGTGTTGTAAATTCTAAATCTCTGCCTGTGGTTAATGAGACAAGATCTGTTGTTACTGTTTGTTAGGTGCCACTGAGTTGGTTCCAACTCATAATAACCCTGCATCCAACAGAATGAAACACTGTCTAGTCCTGCACCATCTCTTATGTTAAAGAGGATTGGAGTGGGGTGCAACACCCTTACTCAGGTCACAGCCCTGATCTGATGTAAGGGGAGTTTCCCCGGGGTGTGGCCTGTGTCACCTTTTATCTTACAAGGGATAAAGGGAGAGAGAAGAGAACAGACAAAGGGGGACCTATTCCCACCAAGAAAGAAGAGCCAGGAGTGGAACGTGTCCTTTGGATCCGGGGTCCCTCTACTGAGAGCCTCCTAGACTGACAGGAAGATTGATGAGGACCTTCCCCCATAGCCAACAGAGAGACAAAGATTTCTCCTAGAGCCGGCACCCTGATTTTGAACTTCTAGCCTACTAAACTGTAAGAGAATAAATTTCCATTTGTTAAAGCCATCCATTTGTAGTGTCTTAGTCATCTGGTTCTGCTCTAATAGGAATACCACAAGTGGATGGTTTTAACAGAGAGAAATGTATTGTCTTCACAGTCCAGTAGGCTACAAGTCCAAATTCAGGGCATCAGCTCCAGGAAAAGGCTCTCTCTCTCTCTGTCGGCTCTGGAGAAAGGTCCTTGTGATGCCTCAGTCTTTCCTTGGTCTGGGAGCATCTCAGCGCAGGAACCTCAGGTCCAAAGGACGCGCTCTGCTCCCAGCACTGCTTTCTTGGTGGTGTGAGGTTCCCATGTATCTCTGCTCACTTCTCTCTTTTATATCTCAAAAGAGATTGCATTAAGACACTAATCTTGTCAGCTTCATCAGTATAACCTCATCACAGTGATAGAATTTACAACACATGAGGAGATCACATATAATCTCATCATAGTGGTAGAGTTTACAACACATAAGGAAATCACATCAGATAACACAATCATACAATACTGGGAATCATGACCTAGCCAAGTCGCTACAGACATTTTTTGGGGGACACAATTCAATCCATAACATGTAGTATTTCTGGTATAGCAACAGTAGATAACTAAGACACCTACCATGGCCTTAGGTGAGTGTCGTCCCTCACTGAAGTGTCACTATGGTTCATGATAGGCCTCCCTTGGCTTATTTCACAAAATCTTCAGAGCATCCTCAGAAGAAAAAGCCTTTACAGAAACTTAATACACTAGGAAAAAGATTTGAGCCAGAAGATGTTGAATCAGTGAAGGGTCTTTGTCCAATGACAATGAATATTCTGAGTGACCTACAAAGACACTACTTCCCCAAGTGTAATTTAAAAAAAAAAAAGTCATAAAATTTTATAGCTAGAAGGGGCTTTAGCAAATCTAGTCCAGCCCTTTGATTTTATGACAAAAATATTCCAGTGCACATTCTGCGGAGTGCAGAGCATGAGTCTTTTTCCCTTATCAACAGTATTTTAAAGCAACCATCTTTGCTGCCATGAGCAGATATATTTTAAACAAACAGAACTTATGTGTTTTGAGAAAATACACAGGACTAGAGTTTTCTAGTATTTTTTGTTAAAAAGAGAGAAAAAAATGGTATCTTAGCTCTGGTTTTTAGAAGTTGCCATGATAATAACTGAATTGTAGAAGTCTTATAAGCCAGACATCTGCTTGAGACAGTCCTCCCATGAGCATGGATATTTCATTAGTTAGACATTCAGCAAATATTTGTTGAGAACCTAGTATCTATTCTCAAGCAGCTTACATGCTAGTGAAATATACAATGCTTATTTTTTATATTACAAATTATGTCATCCAGGAAATAATACTTCACAATGTGTCCTTTGCATTCCATTGGTCAGACTTTATTGACGTTTCATTGGATGTATTTCATTGACCACCTGGGTCCTAGTTTCTTGGCATGAACCTAGACCAACTTGGCATGGACCTAGACCTTTTGCTTTCAAGTCCTCTGTTGTTGCACTTTTGAACCTTATCTTGTGTGTTATTTTGTTCATTAATACAATAAATATTTATTGAATACCTTAAATCTACCAAGCACTGTTCTGCACGCAGGAATTACAAGGGAACAAGAGAGACCAAGTCTCTGCACTTGTGAACCTACATACAAACAAAGGGGCCCCATCATGAGTAGAGAAACCACTCATCTGGCTAAGTTAATCAAGCTCTTTGCAAAATTATTGAACAATGTCAAATTTTTCAAAAAATTGATTCCCAAAACCACAGCAAAGCTGAGGAGACTGGTGTTCAAGAAATTTGACTCATTATGTTATTTAAAAAGTTGTGTGCTCATTAGTGTACATTACTGGGGGTTTTTGAGAGCAATCCCTAATTATCATTCTTCCTATTGAATTTAACCCCTCAGAAATAATGACAACAGTGACCAAGAACAGTTGGCAAAGAAACAGGGAGAGAAGAGAGGGATGGAAGGAATGCTGGGAGGAAGGCAGGCTACAGGGAAGCAGGATATTCTCCGAATGAAGAAGCTAACGAGCATACAATTCAAGATTTGCTGGGAATATTATCTGAGTCATGACTAGACATAGTAACAAGAAACCCTACTTAATGCTCCCAACTCAAATAGAATTGAGTCTAGCAGAAGAACTAGGAAAACTGTTGGCACTCTCATGCCAGAATTGCATTATTTTGATGTTCTGACTCAAGTCTTAAGCATGACATTTCATGATCAGCTAAGCCACTGAGCAACCACACCCTATTCTTGGCAAAAATATGTATCAGATTACATTACCAAGGAGAGCACAATGGAAAGTTTTTAAAACAATAAATAAACACCATTTCTTATTCATAAATCTTGTCAGGATTTTCAAGGAGTTACCCAGCTCCACAGCAAAGCCCTGTTTACTTGCTATAGAAGATGCAACATGCAGAGTAACTGCTTGAACAGCAAGATCCTTTTCAGTTTCGACTTCTTCAGCCCTAACTGAGAGGGACTTTCCTCTTTAGTGGTAAATAGACCCAGCTTTTATGGCTGGAGAGAGTCCAGAGCATTCAAAAGTAAAGTAAACTGTTGCGCAAAATTATTTATGGCAGATTTCATGATGCCTGTGTAGTACTCTGATTTAATAGGGGAAAAATGAAATCTGAAGCACAGAGAATTCAATTTCTAAATTTTACTAGGTGAATATGCAGGTTTTACATGAGGGTACCATCACTACCCCCAGCTTCTTTTCATGGTTTTCATACTTTGCCCAAGTAAATTCATCTTTAAACAGACTCGTGAAAATACTGCATTGAGTCATCGCAAGCAGCCTCCTAGACAACACTTTTGAAGTCTGCACAGTGGACCTGTCCCACTGTTACACATACAATGGATGACATTCCCATCGGTGACACACTCCCATGAGCAAGTGCATGTTTTCATGGATAAGATCCCCACTAAAAGCAGGGGAAAAAATGACAGAGCCCTAAAGATTGCACCACAGATGGCTTTTGCTGCTATTCATAAAAGCATTTTACTGGTATGTGAGAGATAACATTGGCCATTTAAAGATTTCAAAACACTGTCAGTTTGCAAGGGAAAATAAAAACGTGTCCAATTTAACTTTTAATAAATGTAACTTTTAAAATAAGCCTTCATTATTTTCCCATACTTCATTTCCAGAGGTAATATTGATAATGCAAGAAAGTTGTCTGATTGAAGAATAAGAAAAATAAATTTGTTTTGTTCAGAATGTGTAGATTTTACATAAAATGTACATATTTTAATAAATAGTATCAAATTTTATTCTATATTAGATTTTGCCGTATCAAAATATATTATTGTTTTTAAAAGTATTTTATGTACATCATCTTTTTCTCTATAATTTGGTGAGCAAATGAAGCCAGCACATCTTCATGGCTCTTATAGCACTACTTATAGAAATGTTCATTGCATATACAAATATACATAGAGGAGCCCTGGTAGTACAGTAGTTAAGCATTTGGCTGCTAACCAAAAGGTCAACAGTTTGAAGCTACCAGCCACTCCTCAGAAACCCTGTGGGGCAGTTCTACTCTGTCCTGTAGGGTCACTGTGAGTTGGAATTGACTTGATGGCAATGGGTTTTTCTTTTTTTAAATATATGCATATATATAATATCTTTGTGTATATTTAAGATATAAATTATATAAGTACAGACAGAGTGCTCCTTGGAAGTGAGGGTGGCAAGACTTCATCTCATGTACTTTGGACATGTTATCAGGAGGGACCAGTCCCTTGAAAAGGACATCATGCTTGGTAAGGTAGAGGATCAACAAAAAAGAGGAAGACCCTCAATGAGATGGATTGACACAGTGGCTGCATCAGTGGGCTCAAACATAGCAACCATTGTGAGGATGGTGCAGGACTGGGCAGGGTTTTGTTCTGTTGTACCTAGGGTCACTGTGAGTCAGAACCAACTTGGCAGGCACCTAACAACAACAACAATATATATGTGCATCAGGTATTTAAAAAATAACAAAAAGTCCATTATCCACGTTCCACCTTAAGAAATTGAATGTTACCACTGTCATGGAAGACTTCTGTATGGAAATAAACTTACTCATTCAACAAATATTTATTGATCACACTTATTATGTACTAGGCCCTATGCTAGATAGTAGGATACTCTAGCTAACAAATCTGGGATGGTCCCTGCCTTCATGGAGCTTTGAATCTAGTGAGAGAAACAGGTATTAAATATATAATCACAGGCATAAATATAAATACAAATAAATATGTAACTTTGAATGGTGGTAAGCCTAGTGCAGGAAAGCGTTGAAAGCAGATAACAGGAAGGTGAATTTAGACTGGCATATCTGAGAAGGCCTCTCTAAGGAGGGAACTTCTAAGCTGAGACATGAGGAACTGCTAGGATTTCATCAGAAGAGCTACAGTGAGCATTCCAGCTTGCAGGAAAAGCGAGTGTAAAGGCCCAGGGAACAAAGCCCCATATACATCTAAGGTGGGAGAACCAAATCCAATCTACACGTGTGAAAACTTAGTCTAGAGAAATACTTGCCTAATATTCGCTTTTTTTTTTTTTGAGTGAGGGTGGCATTGTTGACTTAGCATTGGTATAGTTGTACTTTTTTTATTCATTCAGCAAACAATCATTAGGCTCCTACTGTGTGTCAGGCAACTATGCCAAATTGGGAATGATCCAAGAAGGCACTGATGCTGCCTTCAAGACTTATAGTCTAATGTCTGAATAGTTTGTTGTCATCGCTTTTGATGGTGGTGATGATTTTCAGTTGATTCTTTAACTCTCTTTCCCAGTCCTCTTGAGACCAATTATGTATTTGTACAATGTATGGCAAGAGGGCTCACATGAACGACCCCAATCTTCATTAACTTGAAGCTGTGAGCAACTGAGCCAATTAGAACCAAATGCAAATAGTACATTGTATGTATGTACAGTACGTTACTGTGTGTACACTGAGTCAGGATATCCTTCAGTCTCTCTCTCAGATAAATCATCTGTAATAGTGTCTTGAAGAGAAAATCATTTCAGCTAAATCAGATATTTGATTAATGGAATATATACAAGTGAAATGGTAGTGTTGTTATAAAATGCTACTAAGGTATTAAATTTGATCATGGATGAACTGTTTTTCCACTTGAATGGCATTATTCCAATGGAAAAACATATGAGACAGAACAATGCAGTGTGAATAAGTTTTCTTACATTATTCTGAAGTTTCTCCAAATAACTAAAGATAACAAAATGTGAACCCCTGAAGACGTAGAGTAGCCTTGGAAAGTTTAATAAATGATGAGGGCAACAAAAATGAGTTTAGTCACCATAAGGATAATGAAAAACAGTGTTGTTTTTCAACATCAAAGTCACTCTCCGATTCTACCTTCTTCAGAGTGCTTCATAGTGGACTCCCTTTTTTTTCTTTTTAATTTTATTGTGGTAAAATATTTATAACAAGAAAATTGTCATTTTAATCATTCTTAAGTGTATAATTCAGTGACATTAATTACACGTTGTGCAACTGTTACTACTATGTCGAAAAGTTTTTCATCACCCCAAACAGAAATTCAATACCTCTTAAGCAATAACTCCCCATTTCTCCCTTCCCCCAACCCCTGGTAACCACTAATAAATTTTGATGTCTATGTATTTGCATATTTCATAGACATGGGATCATACAATAGTTATCCTTTTGTGTCCAACTTATTTCACTTGAAGCCCTGATGGCACAGTGGTTAAGAGCTACGGCTGCTAACCAAAAGGTTGGCAGTTCAAATCCACCAGCAGCTCCTTGGAAAGCCAATGGGGCAGTTCTACTCTGCCTCATAGGGTCGCTATGGGTTGGAATTGACTTGACAGCAATGGGGCTTTTATTTCACTTAACATAATGTTTTCAAGCTTCATCCATGTCGTAGCATGCATCAGAACTTTATTTTTCTTTATGGCTGAATAATATTCCAGCGTATGTATGTACCACATTTTGTTTATCTGTTTATCTGTTGATGAATGCTTAGTTTGTTTCTACCTTTTGACTATTGTGAATAATGCTGCAGTGAACGTTGGTGTACATGTGCCTATTTGATGACCTGCTTCGAAGTCTCCTGGGTATACACCTAGGGTGAAATTGCTGAGTCATAATTTCAGTAATTCTGTGACTTGTTAGGAACCACCAAAGTATTTTCCACAGTGACTACACCATTTTGTATTCCCATCAACAATGCACAACGGTTCCAATTTTTCTATATCCTCACCAATGCTTCTTACCATTTTTGTGATAACAGAGCTATCTTATTGGATGTGAAGCGGTGCCAACTTCATTTTCACAATCACATTATTTTATTTTGTATGCCTGTATCCCACCTTCTACCAAACAAATTGAGAGGTTGTTTAGAGTAAAATTGCAGTGCAAAAAAGACTGAACCACTTACATGGAATAAATTATAAAAATCAACAACGAAAGGGTGAGTGGTTTTTTGGTTTTTGTTTTTGAACCACAGGCTGAGGAAAGACTCAGCCATTGAGCACAAATTTTTGTTCTAGCTTCCTAGTAGCCAAAGCAAAGACAGAAACTCAAGGAGTTATATATAACTCTCATTATCTAATAAATGAAACATACTAACCTGTCAGAGACATGCTTTTTTAAAAATTTTACCATTATATTCTGAGAATTTGCCATAGGGATTCTTAAATATAATTGAGCTACATAAGTAAAATTTCCTAGACAGTTTTACCAATATCATGAGTGTTCCACATATAAATGTGTCTATATTGGCTGTTGGTCAAAGTCGGGGCATAATGTTTATTCATAGATCTAGTAAGGCAATCTGTAGGAGGCCAGTATGAAATGGGTCAGGCTTATAGCTTTCTGATGGTCTAAGCTGATAGAGGAATATAGAGTTTGGTCTATTTGTCTAATAGTTTTACATAATCCTACCACTGATATAGTCCTTTAAAACATTCGTGTTGTGTTAAACACGCCTCTTTTTGTCATAAAAGGCCGAAGGTAGGCAGTCCAGAACCATTGTGATACTCCAGAGTGTCAGGAACTCAAGGTCCTTTTTCTGGTGTATAACATTGATTCCAAGTTTACTAAATGATCCAAGGTGGCCGCTCCAGACTTCACATCATCATCCCAGCCACAAAAAGGAGAACAGTAGGAAGCAGAGTATGCTCCCTCTCTTTAATGACACTTACTTGGAATTACACACACCTCTTCCGCCTACATCCCCTTAGTGAGAACTTTGTTTATGGTCACCCATAGCTGCAAGAGAGACTAGGAATGTTTCTATTCTGGTGTATGTGTATGTTTGTTACCAAAGCAGAAAATAACAGATATTGCCATTTTAACCATTGTTAATTGTACAATTCGTTGACATTCATTACATTCAACATGTGCAATCATCAGTATTATTTCCAAAAGTTATTCTTTGCCCCAAACAGAAATTCAATACCCCTTAAGCAATAACTCCTCATACCTGCCTACCTCAAGCCCCTGGTAACCACTAGTAAACATTGATCGGTCTCTATACATTTGTATATTCTGTATATTTCACAGAAGTGGGATCATACAATATTAGTGTCTGACTTATTTCAGTTATCATAGTATTTCTGTCACAGGTATCTTATTTTTTTATAAATTTTTCCCTTAAAATGCAGGCTGAAGTTTAAAAACCAAGCTGTTGAGAGCAAAAGCAAATGCATATGATTACAGTAAATCAGTATGCATATGATTACAGTAAAAATTCTATTGGCATGGCCATTCTGCGTCCAACAGGATCATTTCTATGCCAAGAATCCCAGTCCAAGTGATAGAGAAGTGAGGGAGAGGGAGGATGGAAGAGGCACTGGAGGAGCAAAGGGAAGACATGTAACCAAAAAACCAAAACCAAAAGCTGGGCCTGTGTGACCATCTAGACTAGGATGCAGATCACTCTTTAAAGCAAATCATGACTGAAACATCACAGTCATGCCCCCACTGGTATTCCTCCTAGGTGTGCGCACAAGTTACACGTAGCAAACTTCCCTACTTTCCTTGCTTGCCTTAAATGCAACAAATCTGAAGGCTAAGACTGTATCCCCTCAGCTTGCTTCCAAAACACTCATGTGATTGGCTTTGTTGTTAAATGCCATCAAGTTGGTTCTGACTCATTGTGACCTTGTGTACAACAGAACGAAACACCACCCGATCCTGTGCCATCTTTGCAATCCTTGCTATGTTTGAGCACATTGTTGCAGCCACAGTGTCAATCCATCTCACTGAGGGTCTTCCTTTTTTTCACTGACCAAGCATGATGTCCTTCTCCAGGGACTGGTCCCTCCTGATAACACGTTCAATTACGTAAGATGAAGTCTCGCCATCCTTGCTTCTAAGGAGCATTCTGGCTATACTTCTTCCAAGACAGATTTGTTTATTCTTCTGGAAGTCCATGGAATAGTCAATATTCTTCACCAACACCGTAATTGAAAGGCATCAATTCTCCTTTCATCTACTTTAGTCATTGTCCAGCTTTCACATGCATATGAGGCAATTGAAAACACCATGGTTTGGGTCAGGCACACCTTAGTCCTAAAAGTGACATCTTTGCTTTTCAACACTTTAAATAGGTCTTTTGCATCATATTTGCCCATTGCAATACCTCATTTGGTTTCTTGACTGCTGCTTCCATGGGCGTTGATTATAGATCCAAGTAAAATGAAATCCTTGACAACTTCAGTCTTTTCTCCTTTTATCATGATGTTCATTGGTCCAGTTTTGAGGATTTTTGTTTTCTTTATTTTGAGGTGTAATCCTTACTAAAGGCTGTAGTCTTTGGTCTTCATCAGTAAATGCTTCAAGTCCTCTTGGCTTTCAGCAAGCAAGGTTGTGTCATCTGCATATCACAGGTTGTTAAGGAGTCTTCTTCCAATCCTAATGCCAAGTTTTTCTTCATATAGCCCGACCTCTCGGGTTATTTGCTCAGCATACAGATTGAATAAGGGTGGTGAAAGGATACAGCCCTGAAGCACACCTTTTCTGATTAAACCACTCAGTATCCCCTTGTTCTATTTGAATGACTACCTCTTGGTCTATGTACAGGTTCTGCAGGAGCACAATTAAGTGTTCTAGAATTCCCATTCTTTGCAATGGTATCAGTAATTCGTTATGATCCACACAGTTGAATGCCTCTGCATAGTCGATAAAACAAAGGTAAATATCTTTCTGGTATTCTCTGCTTTCAGCCAAGATCCATCTGACAACAGCAATGATATCCTTAGTTCCATGTCCTCTTCTGAATCTGGCTTGAATTTCTGGCAGTTCCCTGTCAATGTACTGCTGCAACCATTTAGAATTGTCTTCTGCATAGTTTCACTTGCATGTGATATTAATGATATTGTTCATTAATTTCCACATTCTGTTGGATACCTTTCTTTGGAATAAGCACAAATATTGATCTCTTATAGTCAGTTGGCCAGGGAGCTGTCTTCCAAATTTCTTGGTATAGATGAGTGAGCACTTACAGCATTGCATCTGTTTGTTGAAACGTTTCAATTGGTATTCTATCAATTCCTGGAGCTTTGTTTTTCAACAATGCCTTCGGTGTAGCTTGGACTTTTTCCTTCAGTACCATCAGCTCTTGATCTTGAAACGGTTGAATGTTGACCAATTCTTTTTGGTATAGTGACTCTGTGTATTCCTTCCATCCTCTTCTTAGTTATTTTTTTTTATTGTACTTTAGATGAAGGTTTACAGAGCAAATTAATTTCTCATTAAGCAATTAATACACATGTTGTTTTGTGACATTAATTGTCAGCTCCATGATGTGTCAGCACTCTCCCCCTTCTCAACCTTGGGTTCCCTGTTACCAGCTCTCCTGTTACATCTTGCCTTCTCATCCTTGTCCCTGGGCTGATGTGCCCATTTAGTCTCGTTTTGTTTTATGGACCTATCTTATCTTTCACTGAAGGGTGAACCTCGGTAGTGACTTCAGTACTGAGTTAAAAGGGTGTCCAGGGGCCATGCTCTCGGGATTTCTCCAGTCTCTGTCAGACCAGTAAGTCTGTTTTTTTTTTTTTTTTTTTTTTTGTGAGTTTGAATTTTGTTCTACATTTTTCTCCAGCTCTAGCCTTGATCCTCTATGGTGATCCCTATATAGAACAGTTGGTGGTGGTAGCCGGGCACCATCTAGTTGTGCTGGACTTAGTCTGGTGGAGACTGTGATAGTTGTGGTCCTTTGGACTAATCTTTCTCTTGTCTTTGGTATTCTTCATTCTCCCTTGCTCCAGACGGGGTGGGACTAGCAGAGTGTCTTAAATGGCTGCTCTCAAGCTCTTAAGACCCCAGATGCTACTCACCAAAGTAGGATGTAGAACATTTTCTTTATAAACTATGTTATGCCAGTTGAGCTAGATGTTCCCCGAGACCATGGTCCCCAGCCCTCAGCCCAGTAATTCGGTCTCTTAGGGAGTTTGCATGTGTCTATAAAGCTTCCATGACTTTGCCTTGGTCAAGTTATGCTGACTTCCTCAGTATTGTGTACTGTCTTACCCTTAACCAAAGATGCTTCAATCTTCTTTTGGTGCTTCCTGCATCATTCAATTTTTTACCCACAGAATCCTTCAATATTGCAACTCGTGGCTTGATTTTTTTTTTTTTTTTTCTTCTGTTCAATTCAGCTTGAGAAATGCTTAGCATATTCTTCCCTTTTGGTTTTCAAACTCCAGGTCTTTGCACATTTCATTGTAATACTTTACTTGTTCTTCTTGAGCTTTCCTTTGAAATCTTCTTTGCATCTCTTTTACGTGATCATTTCTTCCTTTTGCTTTAGCTACTCTGTGTTCAAGAGCAAGTCAGAGTCTCTTCTAACATTCATTTTGGTCTTTTCTTTCTTTCCTGTCTTTTTAATGACCTTTTGTTTTCTTCAAGTGTGATGTCCTTGATGTCATCCCACAACTCATCCTGTCTTTGGTCATTTGTGTTCAATGCATCAAATCTATTCTTGAAATGGTCTCTCAATTCAGATAGAATGTACTTAAGGTCATATTTTGGCTCTCGTGGACTTAATTTTCTTCATCTTCAACTTGAACTTCCTTGTGAGCACATTGATGATCTATTCTGCAGTTGGCCCCTGGCCTTGTTCTGACTGATGATATTGAGCTTCTCCATCATCTCTTTCCACAGATGTAGTTGATTTGATTCCTGTGTATTCCATCCGGCAAGGTCCACCTGTGTAGTCACCGTTTATGTTGTTGAAAAAAGATATTTGCAATGATTAAGTGGTTGGTCTTGTAAAACTGTGTCATGCAATCTCTGGCATCATTTCTATCACTAAGGCCATATTTTCCAACTTCTGATCCTTCTTCTTTGTTTCCAACTTTCGCATTCCAGTCACCAGTAATTATCAATGCATCTTGACTGCATGTTTGCTCAATTTCAGACTGCAGAAGTTGGTAAAAATCTTCAGTTTCTTCATCTTTGACCTTAGGGGTTTGTGCATAAATTTGAATAACAGTTGTATTAACTAGTCTTCCTTGTAGGCATATGGATATTATTCTATCACTGACAACATCGTCCCTCAGGATAGATCTTGAAATGTTCTTTTTGACAATGAACGTGATGCCATTCCTCTTCAATTTGTCATTCCCAGCATGGTAGACCATATGATTGCCCAATTCAAAATGGCCAATACCAGTCCATTTCAGCTCTGTAATGCCTAGGATATTGATCTTTATGTGTTCCATTTCATTTTTGACAACTTCTTATTTTCCTAGATTCATACTTCATACATTCCACGTTCCGGTTATTAATGGATATTTGTAGCTATTTCTTCTTTTAGTCATGCAACATCAGCAAATGAAGGTTGGAAAAACTTTACTCCATCCACAACATTAAGGTTGACTCTACTTTAAGGAGGCTCCCCACCCCTTTTTTTTTTTTTTTTTTCCGAGAGACTTCCAACCTGAGGGACTCATCTTCTAGTACTATATCAGATAATGTTCCGCTGGTATTCATAGGTTTTCAGTGGCCAATTTTTTTAGAAGTAGATCACCAGCTCCTTCTTCTCAGTCTGTCTTAGCCTGGAAGCTATGCTGAAACCTGTCCACCATGGATGACCCTGCTGGTAGTTGAAATACCGGTGGCATAGCTTCCAGTATCACAGGAAGATGCAAGCCACCTCTGTACAACAAACTGACAGATAAGTGATGGATGTGATTGGCTATTCCCCTACTATCCAAGGATAAAGATGAGAAACCCTCCTGTTTAGATGTGATTTAGATGTGAAGTGATTGACTACTACCCTACAATCACATCTAAACAGGAGGTTTTCTCGTCTTTCTCCTTGGAACTCTATACTTTCCATAACTACTAGTTTCTGTGGTGGAAAACCAATTTTGTATTTTAACTTCTAGGAAATACCTATGTAAAAAAGATTTATCTCTGGATTATTTTACCTGTATTTACACCAACTCTACCCCATTTTTTTCTCTCTGAACACCTGCATGTACAGTAACATTTTTGTTGTTGTTTTTGTTGGCTTGTATTCAGTTCTCTTTATGTTGTTATCCTTTTTTTTTTACCTTTTGCCATACTTACCAAGTTTCAAATTCCTTAATGAAAGTCTTTTCACAAGAAAGGCCTACCACAGTTTCAAGTAGGAAAGGTAAAATATCCAGTGTTACCCACAAACTCTGTCCTTTTAGAAAATTTAAAAAATAAACTCTACAGTAAATTTTTTTTAGTCATAGATTCTTTTCAGTATTTGTTACTCAGTAGTTTTCCATATTTATTTGACAGTTTTCCTAACTGTGAAATGAGATGATCTTCCTAGCTTATCAGAGAAACCGTTAGTCTAGTTGGTGTTAGCAAATACAGCCATTGTATAACAGGAATAAATTTGAACACCGTCTAATAATCTGTTTAGAGGAAGAGTACTCTGATTTTTCATGGATTAATTGCTTTTCTGATCTTCAAACTTACTTTTAATCTACATTTTTCCACAGTCTTCAGTGTCTAGCTTTGCTTTGGGAATTTTCCTGTTTGGTTTTTTTCTCTTGCTTTTCTTTTTTCCTGTTATCATTTCTGTAGACCTTAAATATGTAGATTAACTCACATATTAATTTAACAAATATTTATTTAATGCCATTTATTGACAAAGTAAAGAACCTTGGTGGCACGATGGTTAAGCACTCGACTGCTAACCGAAATGTCAGTGGCTCCACGGGAGAAAAGACCTGGGGATCTGTTTCCATAAAGATTATATTATATTATATTATAGCCTCCTCGGAAAGCCTATGGGGCAGTTCTGCTCTGTCACATGGGGTCACTATGAGTCAGAATTGACTTGATGGCACCTAACAACAACAACAACAAATGTACAAGGTGCTATACTGTTTTGTGAGTGGGTACAAGATGTCATACTCTTGATACTTGCCCTCACAGAATTTACAATGACGTTGAAGGCGAGAGAGATACACTCTAATCACAAGCAAAGTGGCATGTGAAAAATACCTATGAAAGTGTGGCTGCAAACCTGTGGGAGTGTAGAAGAAGGAACTGTTACTGTTTGCTACTTAGGTTGGTTAAATAAATATTAAAATACCAAATTAGAACACAGAAAGCATTTGCTGCCACTGCAGAAAGATAACTTTCTAAAGCTTGAAGCAGTAGAAAAAATCAGAAATGAAAATGACTAATGGCTCCTGGAACAGTTTAAAACTCCTACACAAAAAAAAGATAATAAAAATAACAGTAATGGGAATGAAACAATGAAGAGGACTCTTTCCAATAAAAGAAGTGCTCATATCTATGATACATAAAGACTGTATTAAAAATATAAGAATATTATAAGGAGTATTGCAAATAAGTAACCAAAGAAAACAGCTTAAAAAAATAAAAAATTTAAGTTAGTAGAAGGCTTTATGGAGGAGCTGACATTTAAGATGCATCTTGAAGGATAAAGGGGATTCTTTTCTTTCTCTGTTCTTAAGTGCCATCAAGTCAATTTTCAGTTCCTAGTGACCCCATGTGACAGAGTGAAACTGCCTCATAGGGTTTTCTAGGCTGTACTCTCTTTTTTTTTTTTTGGATTTTAATGTATGATGGTCTTTATTTACAACCTTATTGGCAAAAAGGAAGAGGGACAAGTTGAAAACACTTTAAAACAAGGTATCACAGCTGATCCTGTCAGATCAAAGAAGTTCCATTTCAAATGTCCATCTAATTGTCCAAAGATATACAACACTGAATCTGCATATGCAATTTCCTTTATGAAATACAGTGTTCCTATTTTAGACAGTCTTTTTAATATATAAATACAAAGGAAATAAAATCACTTATTAAAACTGCTTTAAATGAGGGATATTTTATATTTAAATTTACGTTATTCCTGGTAATAACATATGCCCAATGAAAATCAAAAGCTGGAAAAGCAGTTACACTTCCTATTTGAGTGGACAGTTACAACAATCAACTTTTTCTGAAATGGCCATTATATTTCAATTTATCATGAACTACTCTGAACTTACTATGAGATACAGTCAAAGTCAGAAGAGAAGACGTAGGGAGAACATTCCTTTTTTGAAGAGGGTAAGCCGTCAAGAATCAGCATGGTAAATAAATATATCCTGTTGAAGAATTCTAGGTGGAAAAAAATTAATGTAGTCAATTTCTACTCATGCTGAGCCGACTGAATTTTTTCATTAACTTACTTGGTGTCATTCTCTTAAATCAGTTGTGTTTAATTCTTCTTCTAGTTCATCCAAATCTTCCCAGTGAAAAGATGTTTGTCAACAGGAACGCCATCAATGGCTCCATTTTCCTGTTCCCTTTGTTCTTCTCTTCCAAATCACTTCTTTCTCCATTTTCAGCCCTGCCTCTGGAAGCTTCACTTAATTTGTTTTCATCTTTTTCTGAAGTATAGGTGCTGAATCTTTCAAGACTGGCTACAGCAATACCTGTCTCATCTATATCTCTTGGAATGTACAGGCTTAAATCTATGTCATTTATGCTCACAGAATCATCAACCTCATCACCACCTGTTCCCCGGGTGTAATGGGTATCATCTGCTTCCTCCTCCTCCTCATCAACCAGTTCAGGATGAAATTCAAACACCTCAGGACCACTGATACATAGTGCTTTCCCTGCTTTGAAGTCTGCTTTCCTTTCCATATCTTGCTCAAGTTTATCCATCTTTTCTTTTTTTTTTTTTTTTTCCATGCAAGAAAAGATTCTAGAGTGATTTGGGTAACATTTGGACCTAGGGCAGAATGCTGTCTTTCAATGAGATCTTCTAATGAAATTTCATCTTCTTTTTCTTCTTTCTTTTTATATTTTTTCAACACAAATCCAGGAAGAGGTGCATGACAACACATGCACATATCACCCCCACCAGGGCGTACCCAAAACCAGCCATACTTATTGTTTTCAGTAGCTTCAAGGAAATGGTTGTATACTATTTGAGTTTTTGGTTTTTTTCCTTTTTCCACCTCACCGTGCTTCGTATTCACTACTTCCAGTTTTTTCTCATCCCAATTATCCACGGTATCTTTTTCAAGTTCTTCATCACTTGCATCAATGTAAACACTTCGCTTTTCACGTTTTCTCCCCAGAGTCAAGTCATGAGAGAACTTACACTGATCTTTTTTAGTACACTGTCCTTGCTTGAAGAATGCACATACCATGGGCTTGGGATCTGCACCTTTACTTATTTTTTGAGCAGCAACTACAGGTTTGAACTGTGTATTTAGCTCCTGCAATTCTTTCTTGTTGTCATCCTTCTTCAATTTCTTTTCAGCTTCATTTTGTGCTACCTGACATGGATTTTGTTGACCCAATTTAACTTGATGAGTGACAGCCTTGATAAACTTCTGTTGCTTTCTTCCCTATTCTTTAGGCCAAAAGTTTTGTCTTCGATGATCTTCTCCTTTTTCTGTTCCACCTGTTTGCTGCCACCAGCCTGAGCCTGTTTCTTGGGGGCCATTGCGGAGACAGGTGGCACAGGCAAGACTTATACGCATCTGGACACCATCAGCGTCTCTGGCCCCACAGCAGGAGGAAAGGAAGACCAGGGCTAGGCTGTACTCTTTATAAGAGAAGCCTTGGTGATGCAGTGGTTAAGTGCTCAGCTGCTAACTGAAAGGTTGATGGTTGAAACCCACCAGCCACTCTGCAGGAGAAACATGTGGCAGTTGGCTTCCATAAAGATTCCTTGGAAACCCTATGGGCAGTTCCTGTGGGGTTGCTATAGGGTCACTATGAGTCAAAATCTACTTGCCGGAAATGGATTTGGTTTGGCTTTTGGAATCTTTACAGAAGCCCATCGCCAGGTCTTTTCTCCCTCGGAGTGACTGATGGGTTTGAACCACCAACCTTCCAGTTAGCAGCTGAGTGCTTAACCTTTGTGCCACCAGGCAAAAATGGGAGGGAGGGATGGGATAAACAAATAAACAGGGGTGGAAGGACTTAGAGTATTTGGATAGTATTTCAGTTGGGCTGGAGCATAGTCTTCTGTTATCCTGGGATAATGGAATGGGAGTCAGGGATGGCACCAGATCAGGGAGGTCCTTGAATGCCAAGCTGAGGAATATGGCTTTTGCATTTCAGTCCCCCTCTCTCAATATTGTCTATAAATCTGTTAACAGCACTTCAACTTATTGTCTGGCTCTGGTATAATTATTTTATCTGTGGAGGATGATGTCATGGAAATAGTAGTGAACGAGGAATCAAGGGCTTTGGATTTATATATTACACTTGGGTTTAATATATGAATATTACAACCATAATTCAAACCTTGATGATTAAATTGTTAAGTGTCTCTGTGTCAAAGTCTATAAAAGACAGTTTATCTTTTGCCAGAATTCTCTATAGTATTGTGCCGCACACACAGTAGGTGTTCAATAAGTGTTTGTTGAATCTGATTCAGTAATGAGCCTCTGACAAAATTCCAGCACTGTAGACAAAGAAGGAACAAAGGCCCAGGTCTGAGGGTTGTGAATAACGCTATCCTCTCACTTCACTTCAGTGCTCTGCCATGAGATTTGTGAGGAGTGTCCCAGAATTAGAAACAAAATAATGATACGGATTTATTTTCTCCCAGAATTTTATGTGGAAAATTTTCAAACACACAGAAGAGTTGAGAGACTTGTACTGTGGACACTCCTACATTCACCACCTAGAATGGTAATGATTCGTTGATCTTCTATTTTCTGTCATACTCTGAGCTAGACACTCTGCAAACCCCTCACTCTACCACCAATAACGACCCTGTCATAGTGAGCATTACTCTCATCATTCAGCAGTATTGTTGTTGTTGTTAGGTGCCATCGAGTTGCTGCCAACTCATAGCGACCCTATGTGTAACAGAACAAAACACTGCCCGGTCCTGCACTATCCTTACAATCGTTGTTATGCTTGAGCCCATTGTTGCAGCCTCTGTGTCAGTCTATCTCGTTAAGCATCTTCCTCTTTTTTCACCGACCCTCTACTTTAGTAACTGTGATGTTCCTCTCCAGAAACTGGTCCCTTCTGATAATGTGTCCAAAGTATGTGAGACAAAGTCTCACCATGCTTGTTTCTAAGGAGCATTCTGGCTGAACTTCATCCAAGACAGATTTGTTCATTCTTTTTGGCAGTCCGTGGTATATTCAGTATTCTTTGCCAACACCACAATTCAAAGACTTCAATTCTTCTTCGGTCTTGTTTATTCATTGTCCAGCTTTTGCATGCATATGAGGCAATTGAAAATACCATAGCTTGGGTCAGGCACACCTTAGTCCTAAAAGTAACATCTTTGCTTTTCAACACTTTAAAGAGGTCTTCTGCAACAGATTACCCACTACAATACGTTGTTTGATTTCTTTACTACTGCTTCCATGGACGTTGATCGTGGATCCAAGTAAAATAAAATCCTTGACAACTTCAATCTTTTCTCTGTTTATCATGATGTTGCTTATTGGTCCAGGCGTGTGGATTTTCATTTTCTTTATATTATGGTATAGGCCATACTGAAGGCTGTAAATTTTGATCTTCATCAGTACTTCAAGTCCTCTTCTCTTTGGGCAAGCAAGGTTGTGTCATCTGCATATCGTAGGTTGTTAATGAGCCTTCCTCCAATCCTGATGCCACATTTTTCTTTATATAGTTCAACTTCTTAGATTATTTGCTCAGCATACAGATTGAATAAGTATGGCAAAAGGATACAGCCTGATGCACACCCTTCCTGATTTTAAACCACGAAGTATCCCCTTGTTCTGTTTGACAAACTACCTCTTAGGTATGTACAGATTCTGCATGAGCACAATTAAGTGTTCGGGAATTCCTATTCTTTGCAGTGTTATCCATTAATTTCTTATGATCCACACAGTTGAATGCCTTTGGATAGTCAGTAAAACACATGTAAACTCGTTATTCTGTGCTTTCACCAAGAGTCATCTGACATCAGCAATGACATCTCTCATCCCACGTCCTCTTCTAAATCCGGCTTGAATTTCTGGCAGTTCTCTGTTGATGTACAGCTGCAACTGTTTTGAATTAACTTCACCGTAATTTTACTTATATGTGATGTTAATGATATTATTCTATGATTTCCGCATTTCTTTGGATCACCTTTCTTTGGAATGGACACGAATATGAATCTTTTCTAGTCAGTTGTCCAAGTAGCTGCCTTCCAAATTTCTTGGCATAGATGAGTGAGTGCTTCCAGCGTTGCGTCTGTTGGTTGAAACATCTCAGTTGGTATTCTGTCAACTCCTAGAGCCTTGTTCTTCACCAATACCCTCAGTGCAGTTTGGACTTCTTCCTTCAGTACCATCGATTCTTGAACATATACTACCTCTTGAAATGGCTGAACGCTGACCTTGTTTTTAAGGTAAAGTGACTTTGTGTATTCCTTACGTTTTTTTCATGCTTCCTGCATCATTCAGTTATTTGCCCACAGAGTCCTTCAGTATTGCAACTCAAGGCTTGAATTTTTTCTTCAGTTCTATCAGCTTGAGAAATGCTAAGCATGTTATTCCCTTTTGGTTTTCGATCTCCAGGTCTTTGCACATGTCATTGTAATGCTTTACTTTGTCTTCTTGAGCCGCCCTTTGAAATCTTCTGTTCAGCTTTTTTACTTCATCATTTCTTCCTTTTGCTTTAGCTACTCTATGTACAAGAGCAAGTTTCAGAGTCTCTTTAACATCCATTTTGCCCTTTTTTTTTTTTTAATTTTCTGTCTTTTTAATGACATTTTCCTTTCTTCATTTAGGATGTCCTTGATGTCATTCCACAACTCATCTGGTCTTCGGTCATTAGTGTTCAGTGTGTCAAATCTATTCTTGAGATGGTCTCTAAATTCAGGTGGGTATATGCAAGGTTGCACTTTGGCTTTCATAGACTTGTTTTAATTTTCTTTAGCTTTAACTTGAACTTGCATATGAGCAGTTGATGAACTGTTCTGCAGTAAGCCCCTGGCCTTGTTTTGTTTGATGATATTGAACTTCTCCATTGTCTCTTTCCACATATTTAGTCAGTTTGATTCCTGTGTGTTCCATACCGCAAGGTCCATGTGTATAGTCACTGTTTAGGTTGCTGAAAAAGGTATTTCCAATGACTAAGTTGTTGGTCTTGCAAAATTCTATCATGTGATCTTCCATATCATTTCTGTCACCAAGGCCGTATTTTCCAACTACGGATCCTTCTTTGTTTCCAACTTTCTCATTCCAATCACCAATTATTATCAGTGCATCCTATTGAATGTTTGATCAATTTCAAACTGCAGAAATTGGCAAACATCTTCAGTTTCTTCATCTTTGCCATTAATGGTTGGTGCATAAATTTGAATAATAATCGTATTAACTGGTCTTCCTTATAGGCATATGGATAGTATCCTATCACTGACAACATTGTATGTTAGGCTAGAAGTTGAAATTTTCCTTTTGACAATGAATGCAATGCCAGTGTTCTTCAATTTGTCATTCCCAGCATAGTAGACCATACAATTGTCTGATTCAAAATGGCCAACACCAGTCCATTTCTGCTCATCAATGCCTAGGATATCGATCTTCAAGCAGTCCATTTGATTTTTGAAGATTTCCAATTTTCCTAGATTCATACTTTGTACATTCCATATTCCAATTATTAATTCATGCTTGCAGCAGTTTCTTCTCATTTTGAGTCGTGCCACATTAGCAAATGAAGGTCCCAAAAGTTCAACTACATCCACATCATTAAGGTCAACTCTGTTTTGAGGAGACAGCTTTTCCTCAGTTGTATTTTGAGGGGCTCATCCTCCAGCACTGTATCAGACAATGTTCTGCTGCTATCCGTAAAGTTTTCCTTGGCCAATTTTTTCAGAATTAGATCACCAGGTCCTTCTTCCCAGTCTGTCTTAGTCTGGAATCTCCACTGATACCTGTCCACCATGGGTGACCCTGCTAGTATTTGAAATACCGGTGGCATAGCTTCCAGCATCACAGCGACACACAAGCCACCACAGTATGACAAAGTGATGGACGAGTAGTGGTCGTTTAACATTAAGACTAAAACACACACACACACACACACACACACACACACACACACACACACACAAACTGGGCTTGGAGAGTTTCAGCAATTTATTTCCCAGAGTCCACTTGGTAATAAGTGGAATAGCTAGGATTTGAGCTGTCTGACTCCAAAATCTGAGCTCTTTCCACTACATAAGCAGCCTTTTTGGATTCTTCTCTGTTACTCGCTGGGTTCCCAGATGTTAACCTAGTGCCTACTGTGGGAGAAGCTCTGTATTAAGCATTGTAGGAGACAGGAAGAAAAGTAAGCCGAGGCCCTCAGTGCTTGAGGCAGCTAGAGATAAAATCAGATCAAAGTTTAAAATTTGTTAAGTTCCTTCCATATGTAGCATGTAGTGCTAGATACTTTGAGGGAAGAAGGAGACATTGGGACAAAGAAAACCATGTTTTCTGCCTTTAAGCAGCCCATTAAATTACTTAAGAGCAGAAACCATGATTGATGCTGGATAGATAGGTAGATAGCTAGATGGATAGAGAGAGAATTTTTATATATGCTCAAATTTTTTCTACTTCAAATTTTTTCTACACCAGTTATTCAACACTTTGTTGTTATTTATTTATTTATATTTTATTTTTTTCCCATACAAAAATTTATACATACATTGCTATGTGAATCTAGTTGCTCTCCGCATACTGTGACAGCACACTCCTCCTTTCCACTCCTGATTCCCCATGTCCATTCAACCAGCTCCTAATCCTCTCTGGCTTTCCATCTCACCTCTGGACAAACCTGCCTGTATAGTCTCTTGTATGTACTTGAGCTAAGAGGAACACTCCTCATGAGTATCACTTTATGCCCCACAGTCCAGTCCAATCCCTGTCTGAAGAGTTGGCCTCGGAAATTGTTTTAGTTCTGGGCTGATAGAGAATCCAGGGACCATGCCTTCCAGGGTTCCTCCAGTATCAGTCAGATCATTAAGTCTGGTCTTCTTACTAGAATTTGAGTTCTGCACTTATCTTTCTCCTGCTCCATCCAGGACTCTCTGTTGTGTTCCCTGTCAGGGCAGTCATTGGTGGTAGCCAGGCACCATCTAGTTCTTCTGGTCTCAGGCTAATGAAGTCTCTGG
>NW_004443961.1:17735421-17760730 GCF_000243295.1 Trichechus manatus latirostris
TGCTGTTTTCTATATGTCTATGAGATCAAGTTGGTTGATTGTAGCATTTAGGTCTTTGGTGTCTTTGTCGAGCTTCTTTCTGGATGTTCTGTCCTTCACCGAAAGTCGTGTGTTGAAGTCTCCTACTACTATTGTGGAGCTGTCTATCTCTCTTTTCAGTGCTGTTAGAGTTTGTTTTATGTATTTTGGAGCCCTGTCATTCAGTGGGTAAATATTTATTATAGTTATGTCCTCCTGGTGTATTGACTCTTTAATCATTGTATACTGTCCTTCCTTATCCTTTGTGGTGGATTTTACTTTAAAGTTTATTTTGACAGAGATGAATGTTGCCATTCCTGCGCTTTCTTGAGTGTTGTTTGCTTGATATATTTTTTTCCATCCTTTGAATTTTAGTTTGTTTGTGTCTTTAAGTCTATAGTGTGTCTCTTGTAGGCAGCATATAGAGAGATAGTGTTTTTTAATCCGATCTGCCACTCTCTGTCTCTTTATGGTGCATTTAATCCATTTACATTCAGCGTAATTATTGATAGGTGTGAGTTTAGTGCTGTCATTTTGATGTCTTTTTTTGTGTGTGTTGTTCACAGTTTATTCCACTTAATTTTCTGTGCTGAGTCATTTTTTTTAATATATTTTCTTTTCATGTTTTTCATTTTCATTGATTTTGTGTTTGCTTAGTCTTTATATTTTTCTAGTTTTTATTTTGACTTGTAGGATTGTTAGTTTCCTTTGTGGTTACCTTGATATTTACCCCTATTTTTCTAAGTTTATACCAGTCTTTTACTTCTTTATATCGCCTTGACTTCCTCTCTGTATGAAAAATCTATGTCTACATTTTTTAAGTCCCTCTGTTTTGTTTTAATGTTGTCAGGTTTTACATATTGACATCGGTTTCCCTATTTTCAGTGTTTTAGCTCTGATTTACTTTTGTGACTTCCCTATCTGGGTTGATATCAGGTTGCTCTGTCCTGTGTTCTAGTCTTGGGTTATTATCTGATGTTACTGATTTTCTAACCAGAGGACTCCCTTTAGTATTTCTTGTAATTTTGGTTTGGTTTTTGCAAATTCCCTGAACTTCTGTTTATATGGAAATGCCCTAATTTCACCATCATATTTGAGAGACAGTTTTGCTGGATGTATAATTCTTGGCTGGCAGTTTTTTCCTTCAAGGCATTATATATGTCATCCCATTGCCTTCTTGCTTGCATGGTTTCTGCTGAGTAGTCCGAGCTTATTCTTATTGACTCTCCTTTGTAGATGACTTTTCGTTTATCCCTAGCCTCTCTTAAAATTCTCTATTTGTCTTTGGTTTTGGCAAGTTTGATTATAATATGTCTTGGTGACTTTCTTTTGGGATCTACCTTATGTGGGGTTCGATGAGCATCTTAGATAGATAGCTTGTCATCTTTCGCAATATCAGGGAAGTTTTCTGCCAACAAATCTTCAACAGTTCTCTCTGTATTTTCTGTTATCCACCCCCCACCCCGTTCTGGTACGCCAATCACTCGTAGGTTATTCCTCTTGATAGAATCCCACATAATTCTTAAGAGTTTCTTCATTTTTTTAAATCCTTTTATCTGATTTTTCCTCAGATAAGTTGGTGTCAAGTGCTTTATCTTCAGTCTCACTAATTCTGACTTCCATTGCCTCAGTTCTGCTCCTATGACTTTCTACTGAGTTGTCTAATTGTGGCATTTTATTGTTAATCTTCTGGATTTCTGATTGCTGTCTCTCTATGGATTCTTGCAGCCTGTTAAATTTATCATTATGCTCTTCTCTAATCTTTTTAATTTCCTCTATTGTGTGTTCTGCATTTTGCTTAGTTTCCTTCCTAATTTCTTGAAGAATTCTGTATATTAATCTTTTGTATTCTGCCTACAGTAATTCCAAGAAATTTTCCTCCTCTGGAAAATTTCTAGATTCTTTATTTTGAAAACTTGCTGAAGTCATCATGGATTGCCTCTTTATGTGATTTGATGTTGACTGTAGTTTCTGAGCCATCAATAAGTTATTATATTTATTTATTTTATGTTTGCTTACTGTGTCCTAGCTTCTTGTTTTGTTTTGATATGCCCAAATAGGCTGCTTGTATGAGCTAGTTTGATTATTGGTATCTTTGAAGCTCTAATGTCCTGTCATCAGGTGGTTAGATGTGTTACTAGGTATATGAGCTCAGGAGTCCGCCCCCTCCTCCTGTATGGATTCAGCTCAGGTGCCCAGGTAGATAGCCACCAAGTATGTGGTGTAGGCTCTCACTTACAGTCCTAGATAGGCACTGGTGATTAGTGTAGGCACAGACATCTGGCTGCAGCAGGGGGACACACTCTGAGTAAGGTAGGGGGCTGATGGCCAGCCCCGCTTGTCCAGGAGGAAGGTATGTCCCTGTTCCCTACAGTACGTAGGTGGGTGGGTTTTGCAGCTGGACTATGAGCACCTAATGCTGTTGGTGGTAAGGACTGGGGGGCACCTCTTATTCATGGGCCCCTATCGTAGGTGGCTAGGTGGCGTAGGTGGAGCCACCAGTCCTCAGGCTCCTGATGTGGGTAGATGAATACCCTGCTTAATGGGTAGAGCAGTGTCAAATGTCAAGAACCTGCCACTTCACAGCTGAAACAGTTGAAGTTAGAGTTCCAGTATATACCCTGTTGTAGTGCAGTAATGAGGGCCTATGCTATTGAGATGGGCCCACATAAGTCTAGGCAGGGGGAAAGGCACCCAACGTCCGTGGATCCTTTATGCCTGTGCCTAGGCTAAGGAGCTGTGCCTACCCTGGGTTCCTAGCTTTGGGGAGCTGGCAGTGTATTTTTTCCTCTGTTTGTTAATTTGTTCACTCCCCAAGGCAGTAATAATGGCTTCACGTGTGTGACAGATCCTATTTCCAGCCCAGGGGACTCAGCAATTGCTGAAGCCAATCCAGGACCCAGTGCAGAGCAGGGAGCAGGGAGGTAAACAGGAGAGAGGTTTTTCCCTAAGAGGGGTGTTTTTGATCTGTGCAGTAGGCCGTACGCAATTACTTAACTTCCGCTGATCCAGGGCTGCTTCTCACTGGTTGTGGGTGGCCGTGAAGACTCTCTGGCACTGAGTCTCTCCCAGTGCAGAAAACGCACCTCCAGAGCACCGCCACTTGCCTGACTCAGCGCTCACCCCTGAGCTGATCAGGCCTGAAGGGCTCAGGCTCTTGCCAGGTCAGGTCTGGCAACTCCTCGCTGCTTCCGAACCATCTCTCCCTCCCCTTGCTACTCAGTCCAGTTCCTCAATTCTGCCTTTGATGTTCAGGGCTCCCAGATTGCCATATATAATCAAATCACTTGTTTTTTTTTGGGTCTTTGTTGTAAGAGGATCCACCGGAAGCATCTGACTACTCTGCCATCTTGGCCCCGCCTCCTCTTTGTTGTTATTTATAAATAATGTTTGCCAAATGAATTATTCTAACCATGAATGGTATATCAACTCAGAGAAAGACAATAGCACGTGTGGTGGAATTGATAGGTAAAAGTTTTAGGGAAGAGGTGCAATTTGAACAGGGACTGGAAGCATAAATAAAATGTGATAACACAAGAGGAGTAGAAATCTTCCTCCAGGATGGTGGTCAGGGTGAGAAAGAGCATGGCTCTCACATACCTTCTATTTCTCTTCTCTGTTCTCATCATCCTCAAAGCCTTTCCCCTATTTCTTTTCATCTCCTTAAAGTCTCTACACATCGCAAAGTCTTCTTCAATTGTCATTTCTTCCATGACCTCCCTGACTGAGTACTGAAAGCAGTAGGGGCCTCTCCCTCTGATCTCCTGTAGCCCTTTGCTCTACAGAGAGGTAGTATAGCCTAATGGTTATGAACACAGACTGCCCACATTCAGATCTCAGCCCAGTTACTTTCTATGGATGATTTTGGCCAAGTTTTTTGCACTTTCTGTGCCTCAGTTTTCTCCTCTGTTAAAGGGGGACATATCAGTCAGGATTCTCTTGCAGAGAACAGACTTTACTCTTGCTAATTAAACTGAAAGTGATTTATTACACATTAGTAAATAACTTACAGAAAATTTGAATTGCCAAAGAAAAAGACTTTAGAAATTTCAGAAATGATTCCCATGCTACCCTGCAGAAACAGATCGCCATGGGAGCTGCTGCCTGTTCCACAACCAGGAGGTTGGCTGCAAGGAACATGCCCACCTTCTCTGATCCCGGCAATAAAATGCCTGCCCCGTGTCTGCCTCTTGATACCCACAAAGCTAGCGACTGGGTAGCATGGTTGCAGAGAAACCACATTAGTCCTTGGCCATTTTTTACAGGCAGAGAGAGTAAATAGTGGCCTCTGCCTCACTTCCACCTTCCAAATCTGATGGGACTGCTTCTGAGTGGCCAAATCTAAATTACATCGGTACCATAGTTGCAAGGGAGTCTGGGGATTGTGGTTGCTAGGGTTCTGGCTTCTGTATTTTGGGAAGGTACACTAGAAGATGGTTGGGGTGAGTGTTGCCTATTAATTCACCATAACACCCATATGATGATAATAAAAGTACCTATTCCATAGGGTTGTTGTGAGAATTATGTGAAATAATAAAGTACCTAAAATAGAGTCTAGCATGTGGGAAACTCTCAGTGAAGGTAGCTATTTTCACCAGTTAACTTCTCAGACAATGATGCAGGAGAAAGGCAGACACATTAGTATAGCACCAAACAATATAGCCCCCAGTTGCCCACTTGATAATAAGTAACTAGGAGTCCCTGGGTGGCGCAGATGGTTAAATGCTCAGTTGGCAGTTTAAGTCCACCCAGAGGGCCTCGGAAGAAAGGCCTGGCAATCTACTTTTCAAAGATCACAGCCATTGAAAACTCTAAGGAACACAGTTCTATTCTGAAAAAACACACCTGGGGTCGCCATGAGTCAGAATTGACTTGATGGCAACTGGTTTGTTTTTTAAATAAGTAATTGAATAGCTTATTTTTCATGTAAGAGCACCAGTTTCTTCAACTGTAAATTGGGGGTAATAGTCACTCTCTACCTTATAGAGCTTTAGCTAATATCACATTGTTAGATCATGTGTGAAAAGTGCTTTGAAAATTGTAGTGTAGGTACTAATTGCATGGTGAATTGGAAAGTTATAGGCTTGTGCTCAAATTCCAGCTCTGCCCCTGAGAATAGCAGTGTGCTTCCTGCAGTTTTAGCTCATTCATCCTTACACATTTTTTTTTCTTCTTCTGTAATTTTCAAAATTATCCAAGGAAATCAAACAACTTCATCGCATTTGTGAGGAAAGTAATGCTCTGATGTTGCTGTGTCCACCTTTCTAAAGAGGGTAGATTAGGCCCTACCCAGCTCTTCAAAGCTCCTGACCCCTGAGTTTTTTCCAGGAGACCCTCTGTCTTCTGTATACCAGTTACTGCAACTGGAGGGTGGCGGGAGGAGACTCAACATCAAGGAAGAGACAGGTGGCTCCTGAGTGAAAACTGTAACACATTCTCCCCAGGGAGAGAAATTCCGCAAGTTTAGCTCACTCTTTCCTGCCATAAAGCACATTGAATGTTAACAGCTTGCCCTGTCCAAGCTGGTGTTTTTTAAATTAAGTATTGTTAAATCTGTACCATTTGGAATGATGCTTCAGACAGCCCTGACACCCTCTCTCTTGCTTCTGCTTTCATTTCACCTAATATATTGTGCGTGGAGCTGGTAACCAGGATTACTGTTGCTCCAGCTTCTGCAGTTACTGCTGCTCAGACACTTGCAGACGGCTTTAATTTAGATACCTCAAGAGGAAAAAAGGAACTTGGCCAACGCCCTGCTCAGATGCCGTAAGGGTCTTTTCCCAGGCCGTCATTAGTATGGTTCTTGATTACCTAGGGTTTTATTTTATTTCTCCTTAGCGCTAAAAAGGTTTTTAGCAATGACAAAGTTGAGAGACAGAGAAGCTGTAGACCAAAATGAGATACTTTCCATTGTCACATAACCAGTTACCATCAAGTCAACTAAGACTCATGGCAACCCCATGTGTGTCAGAGTAGAACTGCTCTCCATAGTGTTTTCAGTGACTGATTTTTCAGAAATAGATCACCAAGCCTTTCTTCTGAAGCAACTCTGGGTGGACTCAGACCTTCAGCTTCTCAGTTAGCAGCTGAGCGTGTTAATTGTTTGCACCACTCAGGGACTCCCTAGGTAACATACACCCAAACTAAAACCTGGGTACTCTACCTTCTACTCCTTTGCCTTTGCTATAGATGTCCCCTCCAACCAGTATAATATCACTGCCAGCCAGTAATTGAGAGTATAGATGAGAATGGATTTAGTCATAAGACGCTGGTTCAAGGGCCAGTTTAAGCCAATGGGACCTCGGACAAGTCACTGAACTTCTCTGAACTTCAGTTCCACATGTATCAAATGGGATTAATACTTTACCAACTTCACAGAGTAGTAATAAAGAGCAAATGAGCTTGTGGGTGTAAGATTGTTTTGTCAGCGTTAAAGAGACCACTTAAACATTGGTTATTATCAAAATTAGCTCCTTCTGGAAACTTTCCCTAGCCACCCTACGCACCTTGATTTTGTTCTCCTCTTCCTGAAGTCATAGTAAACTTGGAGTCTGCCCAGCACTGTGTAACGTTTGACTGTGTACTTGCTTTTCCTACTTTCTCTGGGCATCATCAACAGGAAAGGAAATGCTACAAGCAAAGGGACCAGAGCATGGGACATGGTAGGCGTCCTCCAGGTACTCAACGAACGATTGAGGGCTTGACTTCAAAATGCTCTGCTGTTCTGTGACTTCATTGAGGTGACCATCATCTTACTGCACATTGACATGTACATCAGAACTCCAAGACAGACACCTCTGACTCAAAATATTTAGACAGACAGTATTTATTTCCAAAGGAAAAAGGAATCTAGATTAGTGTGAATGATCACCAGTTATTTTCTGATCATGCCAATTTTTTTCTATTCCTCTACAAATGGTATTTGATCATTTGCATAATTGCTATTATTCCTTCTTCCACTACCAGTTCTTCCTTTGAATCTGTCTAATGAGTAGTGTTTACATACAGAAGGGGGGAAAGGAATACTAGATAAAATGTTCCATTTTATGGAACTAGTTAGAAGTCTTTAGCTAATAACTGTGATAGAAGAGAAAACCCTGTAGCAGAAACCTCAAATGTAAAAGACAGTTATGTAATATAGCTCTATGAATGAAAGTTTATTTCAATCAGTTGACTTTTTTTTTAATATGATGATGATTCAGATAATACCAATCAAGCATTTTTACATCTACCTGTGAATACTCTTTAGCTTATGAGCATTAGCTAGTTTTTTGAGAGATTTGTATAAGTAATCTTTCTGAAAGGGAAAAGCATATTTCAAGAATAGGGCCTCTTTGTTATGGGCTTATTATCCATTTTCCTAAGTCCACATATTTAGTACTGAAGAGAAGGATGACTCTTTGTATGCCCAGGCTTTTCTAACAGATTAGAAATGGGATTTTTAAAAGCTCCTCTGTCTTTAATTGATATACCATATGAAGCAGATAATCTAAAGTTGAACAACCTGCTTTTCTTCACCTTTTTGAAAAGCACCGTGCAGGTATGTCTATGGGCAGACCTGCCTGTATTCACACGCCTATTATAGCTCAGTCAGGTTTTCCATATTTGTGTATTTCATACCTCTTGTCAGTATTTTTTTTTTTAATAATGGAAGGAAAGAACATTAATTCTATGTGTCTTCTACCTCCACCGTATGTATTTTTGGGACTATCAAGAGGTCTGTAAAGGAAAAGCTTCCTGGTAACACACGTTTGGAAATGTCAGGCCAAATTTGCTATTTCATCCTTTCAGAAACACAGTGATTTCCTTAGCAGATAAGAGGAAAGACGTCCTTGTTTGACACTTGACACTTCTCTAAAACTGTAATAAAATCCTCCTGTGGTGGAGTGCAGTTTTGCTTGCTGCTGGATTAACCAGACTCAGAAGTTTCCTGACCTTCTTTGTTGGTACTGGCCTACTTGTCCTTTCACTGCTCGTTAGCACTTCCTCCAGGACGGACTAAGCTGCTGAGGTCACCTGTCTACCTCTCTTGCAAGAGTGGAAGCAAAAAGGAGGTAAATCTCAGTCCAGCTTTTTCTGCTGCATTACAGCAGCTCCAATAAAGGACATGGGTGAGGAGGACGCTGAAACTGTTAAAAGAAGGCATTGGATTAAGTGTGGATTTAATTCATCCTTTCTTCCCTCCCCCTGCTAACGCAGATCGTTGAGAGTTGGCAGTAAGTCAAAATCAGCCTCTTCCTCAACCCCAAAGCTCAGCTCCACTTATCCTGGAGTCTTTGTTAAAAGCTCCTTTTTAAACTAGGGGATCTCAATTTCTAATTATGCCTTTAGAATTGGTAAACCTTGGATATTTTAAATTGTCACTCTACAAAGAAACAACTTGCTTCTTTTTTTTTTTTTTTTTCAGATCAAACCATTAATACACAAAATAACATATGCCACTGTTTAGGTTTAGTGGAGAACTTTCAAAGACTTATACAGTCTCCCTTTGCCAAGTCAAGGGGGAAAATAAAGAGGAACTTCATGGAAGCGGCATAAAGCAGTTGTACAGAACACATTTAAAGGGCACATTAAGTCAGTTTTTGTCTATGGTTCTTTCCCTTTATGGCGTATGTAATATATTGACAGGGATTAAGTTTCTCTGCTGAATGGAACAATACAGTCACAGGGAGCTACTGTACTTTACAAAGCAACAGGCATCGGCACAGACAAATGGCAAATAGAAATGCATCTCACAAAGAACTAACCAGGTTAGTTAAAAGCACAGGGAGGGTCTGGCTTCATCTTCTGCAATTTGCATCTTTTGCACTCCTCGTCTGCCTCTTCCGCGTGCTCTCCTTTCTTTTTTGTCCTTTTTCTTCCCTGTTTTGCTTGCACTCTTATACTTTCTCTGTCCCCCTGGCTTTGTTATTCAGCATGTCTGATTAGCAGGAGCCTGATTGGCTGGCTGCCTGCTCCGAGAGAGATTCCATTCAGCTTACCCCCCACCCATCCACCCACCCACTCCTCGGCCAGGAAATGTGAGTGGGGCTGATGGAAGCTGATAGGCAGGACCGGAGTGTTAGCACCAGGACTGGATGTGACAGCAGGCAGAGGAGCACTTAGCAGCTTATTCAGTGTCCGATTCGGATTCCGGCAAGGATCCAAGTATGGAATGCTGCCGTCGGGCAACTCCTGGCACACCGCTCCTCTTTCTGGCTTTCCTGCTGCTGGTAAATGCCTTTTCATTTCAATACTTGGCCATGCTGGGTGCTGCTGGGGTGTTGTGTGTGTGTGTTGTGTGTATGTGTTAATGTATATATGTATCTTTATCTTAAAACTTCAGGTAAAATAATTTACATGATAAAGAAAAAAAAAAAAAAACCTCCCTCCAGAACATTAACCCCAACTTCCCAAGCAAATTAAAGTGTGTAAGATTTTCCAAAATTGGTTGCAGGTATATAATAATACTGAGCCGTAAACTTTGGAATATACTGCAGAGACTTTGTGAGCTAAGGACAGTCTAAATGGTTGTGTGTGTGCTTGGAATTTGGAGAACAGACATTCTGAAATTAAACTCACTTACTGTGGTGTTCCTGGAATTTTTTGAAGGATAGGCTGTGAGGGGCTTTACGATAATGACTTTTGTGATTTTTTCCCCCTTTTATGGACATGTACAAGGAGCCCTGGTGGTGCAGTGGTTAAGTGCTCAGCTGCTAACTGAAAGGTCAGGGGTTCGAACCCACCAGCCACACTGTGGTAGAAAGATGTGGTAGTCTGTTTCCATAAAGATTACAGCCTTGGAAACCCAATGGGGAAGTTCTGCTTTGCCCTGTAGGGTCACTTTGAGTCCGAATTGACTCAACAGCAAACGGGTTTGGTTTTTTTGATGGACATATACTAAGGAATCAGGTAAAGAGGGAAGAGGGAATGAACACCTCTTCGCAGCCAGCCCAGATTATAGCTCATAATTACTGCAAGTCATCTATGGATACCAGTTAATGCTCATATTTATGAATTGAAGATTATACAGTCTTTGATCTCAGATCCACTTTTGAAGAAGAAGGAAAAAAAATGATGACTTTTTGTACGGCTGCTTTCTCCAGTCACAGTGATAAGATGCTCTGCCCTTGAACATCATCACACGCTGCATTTTTGACTCAAAGTAAATGTTCCGTTGTGACTCAGACTTAGTTTTATGGGCAGAAAATGAACATTTACTGTCCAAAAAAAATCTACACTCAAAATATTAATAGCAATGCACATTTTTTTAAACCAGAGTGTTCTGGGCAGGCAGCTTAGTAAACCTCATCTGAAGGTTTGAATCCAAAATTTGCACACACTGATTCCAAACAAACGTGATTGTAGCTCTCCCTGTCACACTTACAGCATGCCAGAACTTCTTCAGAAGGTAGCAAGGCAAGAATGTAACAAGGCAAAAATGCAACGAAAATATGGATTGCATCAATTCGTTGATGGTGACAGAATGTTTTGTTCTGGTTAGGATCTGCACTAGAATTTTGAAGAAGGGAAGCAAGCCATTTGGTGTACGTTGAAAAACTCCAGGAGGATTTATCAGCAAGAGTACTAAGACAGTGATTAAACATTTTTATACGTTCCTGCTTTTTAATAATTTGCATTAGTGTAGCCAAGAAATCATAATGATGCATTGCAAATACTATAAATATGGAAATACAATATATTTTCCGTTTTTCATGGAAATTTAAAGGCAAACTGAATTTTAACCATGAATAAACTCTTAAGTTTTTGCTATTCTGAGGGATACACAAAGTAGAATGTTGAGGTATACTTTATGACTTGTGGAACAAGCAATTTATGAAAAGTGTCTCATTTTTTCCATATGGGATGTGTTACTTGTATATGCCATCAGTTTGTCTCATCTTTCCTTCTCACTGGTTTTTAAAAAGTGTGTGTTATTTTCCCATTATATTGCATCATAAAGCAAATTACCAGTACATACTAGTTTATTTGATATTTTCATATAGAAATATGATCTCATTATACTTGAGCAAAAGTTTCCTATTCAGGAATAGATTGTTTGGGTACCTATTTGGTAAATGCGTTATATCCATCTTTGATATCCTGAATATTCATCTGTGCATTTGATCATATAAAATTAGACTTATATGAAGAAAAGGAGTGTTTGTTTATTTCAGAAGGACTTAAAACATGCTATGTTTAAATTACAGTGATTGTATCATGAGGACAAAATGAAATGAAATCCAGGATAGTTTAATGCTTGCATTTAATGAATTGGGAATCTGAGCATTCTGCTAGAAAAGAAAGAGAAATCACTGCTGAGTGCCTAGACACATCCTTTTGCAGGGTGGCAACAGCAGTAATAATAGCTGCCATGTATTGTGTGTCTGCATGTGCCAAACACTAGGCCAGTTGTTTGATAAGTATTAGAATGGGTCCTCACAATCACCTGGCAAATAAGGCATTTTAAAACCCATTTTACAGGTAAGGAAACAAGTTTATATTTGAACCCAAAGGCCAAATAATAGAGACAAATAACTTGTTTGCTTAGTACTACGTTTGTAAAATGCTTACCAGTGATGGAAGCAATCGTTTAGGTTGATCTGTACTATTTGTTGGAGATATTTAGGCTTCTTGCAGCGTGTTGGCCATTAAAGATACGTACAACATTCTGCACACTTATTGCACTTGCTTATTAACCTCCCCTTTAGCTTTGTAGCCAAAATTAAATTATTAGCTTAAGGGAAGATGGATGGCCTTTAGCCTGATCAATAGGTGACTTAGAAGTGTGACATTGTCAGGTCAATCTTCAGTCTTGAAAGAAAAATTGAGTTGGGTGGCTTTTCCCCGCTATTATCGTTTTACACATTATAAGATTTGGTCGATTTTTACAATTAATTTAAGCAATTTCTAAACATTCCTTTAGCTTAATTGGAAAATATCCTGTTTGTTTCAGTGGAAAGCTCAATTTCTACCTCAAAATAGTCATTTCATTGACAGCTGAATCGTCTATACCAGGACTTGGTTTTCGAGTGTGTACAAATATCAATTATGGTTCACCCAAAGTTTTGTTATAGTCCTTGGCTCTTGGAATATTATTCTTAAAGAAATGAAGTCCCTGTGTCTTTTGTATCTATTTTTGGTGACCACCCATGTTTTCAGGTGAAGTGCATACATCATAGACTTCTTTTTTACTCTGGACACAATAGGACAGTAGTCCTGATCAAGAGATTTTTTTCTTGATGTTCAGTTCAAATTAAGCCACGTAACTCAACTTTCCCAATGTTCCCACCCTGCTCGCCTTTTTCATTCTCCTTCCTTTGTCCCAATTGTTTAGCTCAAAAGGTATGTGGCAAAAACCATGACCAGCCATTGACATATGTGTCCATCTAAACTTAAAGTCAAGTCACTTCTTGTCAGAAAGGCATTTAATCAAATTTGCATTTGCTTTTTGTTTCTTTTAAGTGGTTCTAAGCTCTTTTGCCTGCTATTGTGGGAGTTGCAAGAGTAACACTAGGAATTATAATAAAGTACATGTGTTTTTCTGTTGAATTTCTTCTCTGCACTAATTTATACATGGAAACTAGTCAAACACAATAGCCCATTCCTTTCAGCCACTCTGGCACTCTCCTCTACGATTATCTAAGTGGATATATCTTGGATGGCGAGAAGCACTATTAGGTTGTGGAATGAATGTTAAATCCCTTATTTACAGCAGATTGTGGCCTGCTCCAGTTTGTGTGTGTGTGTGTATGTGTGTGTGTGTGTGTCCATACACATGCACAAGCACCTTTCTATAACTTTCACACTACTTCTATTTCTTATCCTCATACCTAGATTGCCTTTAAATTAAGCTTGAGGATTTTTCACATAAATCTGCAGAACATAGTGAGGCATTTATTTAAACATTTTCTTCTTTATGTTTTTCTCAAGTTTCTTATCTCGACATGGTCAGCTACTTTTTTATTTTCTCGGGCTCCTGGTTTTAGTGTTTCAGTCTGTCAGAGCCACTTTCTGCCCTTCATTATTATTTGCCTGTGAACCAGTTCTGTCTCTGCTTAGAAGTTGAGGGAAGAATGTCCAATAGTGGTCACTAGTGAACTACAGAAAAATCCTTTCACATGAGGAAAGTTTTTCCTTGAAAGATGATATGGATATTGAAGACTACTGAGAAAGAGGGAGGGAGAGAAAAACGAATAGATGAAGGTATGCATTTGTGCACTTATGTGACTGTTAATATGTGTTGATGCCCTTTTACCAACGTGTATGAATAAAGTGGAAAGCAGTCCTCTAGCATACTGTGGGGTAGGCTATTACTCAGACTTAGGAGCTATACAAAGCTCATTATTCTATCCTAATAACAAAAGTGCACTCAGGGTCTGTGCTTCTTTTTTTTTTTTCTTTTTAAATCAGTACTGTGTGGTTAACCCTTATACAAGTTACTTATTTTTTTTTATTCACTTTTACCATTTATTGATAAAAATATTTTGATGCATTTTGCCCAGGAGTTATGTTAAGATGAGGCATGATCTGGTGTTTTGATTCCCCCATTTATTATGGCTTTATCAGAATAAAACTTTAAACCCCTCCAGGGAAAATACAGTGTCCTACGCAGTTTCGCCTTTCCTGCAGCACCCAGTAGAGTGCTTTGTGTGTAGTAGGCATCTTAACTGTTTGTGAACCAAATTAAGAGAGGAAAGGCCATATAGAGACTATCACCTGGCTCTCTACTTCTTCAAATACCCAGTGTTTCCTAACTTCAAATATATAGTCCAGTTTCTATGGTCAAGTGACAGCTCTGCCTTTTAATTTGTGTATGTTTAGGGTTCCACGAGTGACACTTTCTCAGATCTGATTATTTACATTTCACTCTCCCCTGCCCTCATTCTGCATATTCTACTATGTCTTCTGGTCTCATGAGTAGAGTGACCCAAAAGTGACCTCTTCATAGTATGAGGACCAGAGTCTTCCCTGGAGTGAGAGCATTCCTTGAATCATTATGAATAACCTACCAGTTAAGTGTGTTTAGATAATCACAGGAAAATGTGTCTACATCAAGTTTTACAGCCTTGCCGTTGTTACTGATTTTCTTCTCCTAGAGAGCTGGCTTCAGACTTTGTGTTTTCACCAGAACGAGACAAGTTCATGTCATTTTCTGTCTACAGCATAAAAACCATACCATGTGGTTGAATTTTGGCTTGATTGGCAGTACTGGCTCATGAGCAGCTTAGGACTGGCATACCAGAGGTGATGTAAGTCCTAAAGGATCCTAACCGAAATAGCCCAGCACAGCTGTGTGGGGAGCCTGCCTGCTAACTGGGGTAAGCTGTTGCTATCAACCCTTTCTTTCCATGAGCTCAAAAATAAATGACTAAATCTCCCCAATTCCCGAACTTCAAGATTAAAACCTACACTGAATAAAACTTAACTGTTCTGTTTCCCCTCCCAGGGACTTTGCTAACTGGAGCACCTAGCCTGTAGGGCAGTTAGTTCTGCTAAAAGTTTTCTCGCTATGTCAAGAAGGTGCCACAGTGGCTGTCATCTACAGCCAACAGCGACCTCTGGCTTTATTATGTGTTGTGTTTCTGGGCGGTCAGTATTTATACAGTCAGTTCAAATCTTTTCCTATATTGACTAACGTTCTCTATTTGTGTCATAGAAAATATCTTAACTCATTAGCTAATTGTAACCCCTATTAGAAGAAATACCATCATTTCAGATTTTGACCATCCCCACCCCAAATTTCACCAGTGTAGAGCTACATGTTAGCCAGCACTTAATTGCTTGTAGGAAGGCATTAAATAACTAATTGTAATCTCTACCATATTTTTAAATGCTGATTTCTTATCGTTGTGTGCTACCTTGCATTTATCTCTGTCATTGTACTTCTCATACTGCACTAACATTTCTGTCTACCCCGTGCAGCTCTATCAGAATACCTGGTAATTATATCTCAATAAACGTTGTTGAATAAATTAATACATGGATGAAAAAGAATGAGTAGGCAAGAAAAAGTGAGAAGAGGGAAAAGTGCAAGTAGGAAGGGAAAATATAAACATTCATTTCACATGCAAAGCGTTTCAATATTTCTGGTTATGGTAAGACCAAGTCAGCAGTCCTAGTAAACTCAAAAGCAAAGATGTATTTGTGTTTCCTTCTTTCTTAAACACACACATCCACACAATGAACAACAATTGAGCAACAACCCCTTTGCTGTTGCTAACTAGAATGAACAATTTTGTATGTCATATTTTTTTACTCATCTAATTCTCAAGTATTTTTCCTTTTGCAAAGCTTGTCCTCAGGAAGAAAATGACATTTTCATTAGCTGCAATATTATAAAACTTAAAAGGAATTATAAACTCTGTTTTTAGCAGAGAAAATGCTATGGGTTCACCAAAGTTCCTTTTCTTTTCCTGTTGTTGTTAGGTGCCATTGAGTTGATTCTGACTCACAGCAACCCCATGTGTCAGAGTAGGACTGTCCCATAGGGTTTTCTTGGCTGTAATCTTTACGGAAGCTGATCTCCAGATCTTTCTCCCACTGAGCCACCGAGTGAGTTCATACCAGCAACCTTTCGGTTAGCAGCCAAGTGCTTAACTATTGCACCACCAAGGCTCTTTTTTCCTTTCCTACTGGATACAAAAAAAGCCAGTTGCCAGTGAGTCAGTTCCGACTCATGGTGACCCCATGCGTGTCAGAGTAAAACTGTGCTCCATAGGGTTTTCAGTGACTGATTTTTGGGAAGTAGAACACCAGGCCTTTCTTCTGAGGTGCCTCTGGGTGACCGGAGCTTCAAAGATTTTGGTTAGCAGCTGAGAGTGTTAACCGTTCATACCACCCAAGGACTCCATACCACTGTGTTTCCCAGCCTTGCCTGCAATTGGTTGCTGCCATGTGATTTAGTGGAATATAGTTAGAAGTGATATATGGCACTTCTGGGCCTGAAACCTCCCATGTGATCCTATAAGCACTAAATACTCTCTTCACCTGCTAGCTGGATGCAGACAATCCAATAGAGAACTTCAAGATGCTAGGGAATGGCAAAGCCACCAAATGGAAAAGCCTGGGTCCCTGAATGACTGCATGGAACAGAGCCCACAGGGCCACTCTCACAGACTCGCAAAGTAAACATTCACTTAACCATGAGCCAGAAATAGAACTTTGTTGTGTTAAAACACTGCGATTTGGGGTAGGGGGCTATTTATTACACTGAAAACCTTTTAAAGTAACATATGCTTCAAATTTAGATGGTATGCATGCTCTTTTATGAGTACGTACTAATACCACTTTCCATTTTTTAGATGGGAAACACTGAAATAAGAAGATGCCACTTTGTCCTAAGGGTGGTTTAATCATTGTGGTTTGCAACTTATTGTATACCTAGAATGTGCTGAGTAACTGGGGGCATGTGTCAGTCCTGCAGGAAAAATAGGAAAGTGGGTCTGTTTTTTTAAACATAGAAGCCAGGAGTGAGTAGAGTGGTAAGAAATGAGGAAAGCAACCAAGGGAGGCAGGGCTGTGGTCAAAGAGTGGGAATTGCCTTAAGCAGAGCAGGACCAAACAACAGGCCAAAGACACAAAACCACACAGACCCAGGGGAAGGCAATGGAAACAGACAGAGACGCTGAGAGGCAGAAACAGGGGCACAGCATTGAAACTACTCCAGAGACAGAATGTCAGGGAACAGGGGGAGAGTGAAAGAGTAAACACAGGACAGACAGTGGAACAGACTGACAAATGCAAAGCAAACAATTGTTCCACACAGCAGCATGTAGACAGAGTAAAATGCACTTCTCTGAGTATATACCAGTTGCTGTTGAGTCATATCTGACTCATGGCAACCCCATGTGTGTCAGAGTAGAACTGTGCTCCAAAGGGGTTTCATAGGCTTATCTTTTCGGAAGTAGGTCGCCAGGCCTTTTGTACAAGGCACCTCTGGATGGACCAACCTTTCGATTAGCAGCCGAGCGTGTTAACTGTTTTCAGCACTGAATATACGTAATCTCAAACTATCTTTGATGTATTTTTCTTGGAGGTATCTAAGTGTCATGAAAGAGCACCAGCTGTAGCACTGATTCCAGTTCTATGACCTTGGCCCAGTCGCATAATACCCCTCAGCTTTTCTCTCCTCATGTATGCAATATCACTCATTCTACCCGACTCTCCAGGATGACACTATGAGAGGCAAATATGCATTAGATGTTGAAATATTTCTTAAACTCCAAAGTACCATACAACTCCAAGTGTTTAATTCATTGGGAAAGAATTTATCTGTCATCAACTGTATACCTAACATACAGCCAGACTCTAAGAGACACAGATAAAGCCTCCATGGGAGATACATTAAGACAGGATCCTTGCAATGAGGAGCTTGATAGCTTGTTGGGTATTTTGGTGTCAGAATTTTTTTTTTTTTTTTTTTAGTTTTTAAAAGACAACTCTTCTGTAGGAAACAGTCCTGTGGTGATTATTATTTTCAATTACCCCGTAAGTGGTTCTTACAAATAACTCTCCTGGAGCTGCTTAGACGCTTCTGGTATAACTCCCTTACTTTCCGTGTGTAGATGTAAATTTGGCTTTTCCACAAAATTATGACTGTTTATCTTAATGAATATTATCTGTCGATATTTGACTTCAAACATGTAGAATTATTTGTTTCCAGTTTCTATAATTTAGAATATCAATTTGTGCAGTAGAATGCACTAGAACAATTTCTTAGTTAAGATAAATTCTTTAGGGAAAAGCTTCTCTCTAAGCAAATTCTTATCATTCTAAGAATTTTCACTATACAAGCTCAAAATCCAGGGGTTTGCATCTGCCTCAATATCATTGAGGCGTATGCTGCTAGATTTCAGTCTTAAGTAGTTTCCACTACATTGTGCTGACTTTGTAATAACAAAACCATGCAAAAAAACAAACGCATTCCATTTGGAATTATATTTCTGAAAGGGCAATTACTACAATAGGTTGTATCTGCCATCCTCAATAGATTTTTATCCAAGGTTCTTATCAAAATTAATTACAGTAAAATAAAACAGGCTTTGTGCATCAAAAAGGAGAGAGTATAGAGAAAAGCAATGGTAGAAAGAGCAAGTGTGTGAGCATATGCCACTTATAATACAAGAGATTTATTCCACTTCTGAGGCAAGAAATTGCAGGCCTCTAATAGTTTCACCACCTGTGAATTATTTGGGTGCACCTCATAAGCGGGTCCTTTCTTCTATTTGTATAAAGAAATAAGTGGTATGTTCGCCAATTCTACACTACATTAATTTTCACAGAGTTTCCATTTTCATCTTCATTGCTTTTTCAGATTTTTTTCCAGGGTTTCTGCCATTCTCCAACTAAAGCTTTGGGTATTTTCCCCTTCAGTTTTTGTTCTGGGACTTCCTCTCGGTCAGTTCAGACTGTTGGCATAAACACTGGGACAAAGGAGAGAAGGAGTGTGATAACCTTAAGACATCCTGACATAAATTCCAAGAGCGCTAAAGAAATGAGACAGGAAATTATGAGCAACCTATAATAAATTCAAACTGTCCAATAAAATAAATATACCTGACTTTGTTCCATGCTAAGGTATGGTAGGGTGTCAGATTTCCCAGCCTGCTTTGCTGGCTATAATCTCAGTCACTATTTGAAGTCTGCCAAAGAATTGTTCAAATATTGTACTTCATCAATAGAACAAGAATGAAAAAGAGTAGTGGAAGCAATAAGAACTCCTACTGTTCAGGTGCTGAAGTGAGATTTAGGGGCAAAATTTTTATAAATCTGTTGTTTTCATTGTAGTTGTTATAACCACTTGTCACTGAGACCCAATATAATTGCTCTGATGTGCCACACACATGAACTTTTTTTGTGGGGGTTTGTAGCTAATCTGAGATAACAAACATGCTTTGAAATTACTTTTACGATGTTAGTTTAATTGACTTTTGGATCCCCAGGCCGTCGATTCACAGTGTTTCAGAATTTTAAAAAATCTTTGAGGTTGCCTAGAATGTGACCTCTGTTGACTGGGATCTGTTTGAAGGTGGGAGTTTGGTTTTATTTTGTCTTAGATATCTTTGTATCCCTACCACCAGGCAGAGTTTGATACGCACAAGGTGCTCAAGAAAATTTGGTTGATTGAATAAGTTGTCTATTTCAGTCCTTTCATTTTGCAGGTAATTGGATTTAAAGTCTAAATGTTTGCAGAGAGAGTGGAGACACATGAGGAAATCGAGGCACAGGGCAATTAAATGATTTGCTAGAAGCACATAGTGGGTAGAATCCAGATCCTAGAATAGTTGGAAATATAGAAGAAATACAGAGAAAAAAATAGAGGAAAAATCTCTTCCTCTTGAGTCCATTCTCTTCTATTACACTGTGTAGCCTCTACGTTGTTGTTCGCTGCTGTCAAGTCAACTCCGATCATGGCAACCTTGTAGACAACAGAACAAAACGTAGCCTGGTCCTGCATCATCCTCACAATCACCAGCATGTTCAAAACCATTGTTGAGGCTCCTATGCCATTCACCTCACCCAGAATCTCCCCTGCCTTCCTTCACTGGCCCTCTACTTCACCAAACATGATGTCCTCCTCTGGCTATTGATCCCTCCTGATGATGTGTCCAAAGCGAGTCAGACAGTGTCCTGTGTGGCTTCTAAGATACCTTTCAATAAGAGCCAGCCAAAGAAGCTAGCCCTGGTAGACAGGAGCTTGAAATGTTGCCCATACAGAAGGAACCAAAGAGCCCATGAAGCTGCTGGAGAATAAGCTTGAGTTAAAATTCAAGGATTATAGTTGGTTTATAAACATAGGGGTGGCCTGGCTAGATTGGAAGATGGAAGTCTGTAAAGCTTGGTTTTTCTCCGCAGATAGGTATCATATCAAATAAGCTTCATTTTTCTTCCTTTTCTTACCAGTGAGAAAAAAAAAAGGCAAAGAAGTGACCTTAAATATAGATCTTTAGAGTATAGCATTATGTGAAAATAACTTCATGTAGAACCTTACACAGAGTAGTCTCTAGAAAGTATTAGCTTCCTTCCTTTTGCTCACTGCAAAATAGCATATTTATTGAGAGTAGGCTATCAGGCACTGTACTAGGTACTAGGTATACTGTGTTAAACAAAAAAGCCAAGGTTCGAAAGATGGATCTTTCTACATATTATATATCAGAAAGAATTCAGGAAGGCGGAGGGATGGGCCGGAATTAATTAACCAGTACTTGCCATTGGTTTTAAGTTACTGTCATGATATTATTTTCTTTAAACTGTATATTTAACTATTGCTGATGTAAAGAGGTTTCTGCCTAAAGAAATAGACATGTTAATTCATTATTTATATTGATTCAAGAAAGAATGTGTTAGAAAAACTCTAAAACTCTGAAGATTTATATTTAAGGTCACTTCCTTGCCGTTTTTTTTTTTTTTTGCTGGTATCCTCTTTTTTAGTAATACTGAAACCCAAGCTTAAAGAGCCTATTACTTTGTGTCTGTGTTTATTTGATACATAAACACCTGTCTTTTCAATCGTAGAACTATGCTTAAGGAGTGAAGCCTTCAAACTAGCCCCTCCTTAAAGTTAATAAAAGGCCAATCAGCTGCATATAGAGCATGAATAACAATAGGATTTTCCTCAGAAGATTTAGCTTCCTTCGGGGAAGCCATTTGTATGTAGGAGCTCTTCAACTCTCCGGGCATCACCCTGGTAACCCATCAGCATGTTCTCAGCTCTCTGCTTAGCGAAGTTCTGATCTTCCGACACCTCTGCTGTGTCCCTGCTACCAACCCCAACTGGTTTTAATCCAAAGAAGACATTCTTACCCTTTGCAGTTCTGCTCTGCTCACTTCAGTTTGGTGGTGCTGGGTCTCCATATCAGTGGAACTGTTTGGGCTATAGGCTCCTGGATCTTGATTCTTAGGAGACCATTCAGTGGTTTATGTCTGCTTTAGAGTTCTAGATAATTTAAAGCAGTGGTTCCCAGATTTTGAATTTCATAAACCTTTAGAATTTCAGAAATAAACAAAGATGTGTCTGCAGGTAGGTAGGAGGTATGGAAAGAGAGGCAAAGTTTCTAATTTTTTATTTTGTTACATAAAGACATTAATAAAATAAACTTTCATCACCATAGTGTCATAGATGAAATAATAATAGTTAATACTAAAGACAGTACATACGTGGATATAAGAAGCACTTTAAACCAATTGCTGTCAAGTTATTTCTGACTCACGATGACTATATGTGTCAAAGTAGAGCTGTGCTACATAGGGTTTTCAATAGCTGACTTTTTGGAAGTAGGTCACCAGGCCTTTCCTCTGAAGCGCCTCTGAATGGACTCAAACCTCCAACCTTTCAGTTAGCAGCTGATTGCGTTAACCTTTAGCACCAACCAAAAGTACTTTATATATATTATCTAATTCTCAATTACAATTGTATGTAGCTGAGAATTAGATAATTGTCAATTAGTTATCTAATTCTCAGTTACAATTATTTTCCCTGTTTTACAGATGAGAAAACTGAGGCACAGAGAGGTTATGTAACATACCTAAGGTCGCTCAGCTAGTAGTGGCAAAGTGCAAATTCGAACCCAAGCAGAGTTCATTCTTGTCCAAACTCTGCCATTTTGTTTCACTGGTGAAAGAAATTGAAGGCCATTTGAATATGCCAAAAGTTCCAAGTGCATGATTTCAGAAGAACAAATAATTGAATACGTTCAGCTTTACAGAAAAGTAAACCAAAAAACCAAACCCATTGCTGTTGAGTGAATCCCTACTCATAGCAACCCTACAGGACAGAGTAGAACTGCCCCCATAGGGTTTCTAAGGAGCACCTGGTGGATTCAAACTGCCGACCTTTCGGTTAGAAGCTAAACTCTTAACCACTATGCCACCAGGGTTTCCAGAAAACTAAACAGTATCCTTATTTTCCCCTTATTCTCTGTATCAGTGAAAACTTTGCTGTGGACTGACCTGCTCTATGCCAGGCACTTTCCTTGGAACATAAAGATAAGCAAGACACAGCCACACCCTCAGGAAGCTCACAGAAAGTAAAGGAGCTTTTAAGAAGGATAATACAGAGGGAGGCCGTGCAGAGGGTATTAGGTGCATAAAGCAGGAAATAGAAGAAGGAAGCTGGCTTGTCTTGTCTGCTGTGTCCCAGGCACTGTGCTAGGCTGAGAATAACCTGGCTTTAGGGTGGGCCAGTGAGGGTGACTCAGAAGAGGGGACATCTGAGGTAAGTCTTAAAGGAGCAATGGAAGTTCACCAGGCAGACAAGAGAGAGAAAAGGGGCATTCTAGGCAGAAGGACTGCATGTGCAAAGGCACAGAGGAAGAAAAGGGAAGGGTGAGTTCAAGGAACCATGAGTGAATCCCTATGGGTGGAGCATAGTCAGTTCATGCAGGACCTTGCACGCCATGCCCAAGAGCTTTGCCTCCAGTCTGAGTTTTACAAAGAGAGCTGTGGTTGCCACATGCAGGTGAGAGGTCCAGAGATGGAAGCTGAGAGGCCAGTTGAGAGGCCATGGCACGTCTCCTGGTGAGGAGCCATGAAGGCAGCCGTCACTCTAGCAGCAGGAGCAGGGATGAAGACAAGGGAAGAGTCCAGCTATATGGCTACTTAGTTATTTGTAGAAGCCTCCTGTGGTCTCTCTTCACCTTTTGTCTTCAGGCCTCAGAGGCTGAGCTCTTAAAATGCCCGCCATGTGCTAAAACTTTTTACATCCCGCTGCTTAGCATAGGAGCCTGGTGCCTGGCACCCAAGCAGGTGCTCAATAAGTGTTTGTTGAATGAATATGTGAAATAGTAAATCGTTTTATTCAGGGTTGTTGTTACTGTTGGTTTCCATCAAGTCAGCTGTGATCGTGGCGACTTCATGTATAACAGAATGAAATGTTGCCCGGTCCTGCACCACATTCATAATCGTTGGAATATTTGAGTCCATTGTTGTGGCCACTGTGTCAATCCATCTAACTAAGGGTTTCCTTTACCTTCCCTGGCATTCCACTGTACCAAACATGATGTCCTTCACCAGTGATCGGTCCCTCCAGATGACGTGTTCAAAGTAAGCGAGTCGAAGGGTAGCCCTGTTCAAAATTGTGACGGACAATCAGAGACTTTTTCCCTCATCGTGGAAGACCTTCATGGGCAAGAAACATATCAGCATCCTGAAAGTTAAGAGCTTTCTGTCACTCTCTGAGGAAATTGTGAATTTGGACCTAGCCTTTCTCAAGTGATTTCTCTGTTGTATTGTGAGGTAACCCTTCATCAGTGAACCTTTCAGAATAAATAGCTATTTCGCAGAGGCTGCTCAATGATTTTTGAAAGCTTTATGACCCTCACGTAGCACAGAGCCCGTAATGTGGAGTTGTTTGTGTACCGAGGAGGGATGATTGCAGTCAGAGGCTGCAGGATTTCCCCCACATGCAGTCAGTTATCTGTTTTCTTACAAACAGTGCCCTATGCAGCCATTCAGATTCATGTCCCAGTTAAGCATCTTTCCGTGGGAAGCCAGCTCATATCTTTGCCCTAATTCTTGCAGTGTTCCACATTGTCTAATATGGGCTCCACGTGTAGAGTTCCCTTTGAAAGCTGCCAAAACCCCAGTAAAAGGTGCAGCATTAGGGTCTAAATTTAAGTTACCTGCCCTGATTAAATATTACTTGTGGTCTTCAGAAAACAATCAAACCATATCCGAAATGCCTAAATTCACCATTTTATACTAAAAATGTAATTTAATAGTTAAAAAAAACTCCCACAGGTTTTATTAAATAAAGTGTGAGTTAAGTGTTAGATTAAATTCTTAGTATTTTTTTTTTTCTTTATAAATCCGGTTGCTAAGACTTTGGAATTTTAATCAGGCATTGAAATCCTATGTTTATATAATTTCATCTTCTAGTTATCAACCAATTGACTCCACTGGACGCATAGCTCTTTCCTCTATATAAAAACAAAGTTGATTATAGCTTGGCCTCCCTTCATAAAGTAGATTTGCTTTCGAACAGCCTCAAACAGGTATTTCTGCTTTAAATCATACAGTCCTTCTGATTTTCATTCTAATTTTGGACATCTACCATGCTTATTTTCTTTCCTCCTTCCCCCGAACTGGTTGCATTCAGCATCCAGATCTGTTCAGATTTAGCAAAGGGAAAAGTATGATTTTCAGCCTCCGCCTATGTGTCAAGTACTGTGTCATTTGTTTATGTGTGTTATCTCAGATAGGCCTTCCCACAACCCATTTTGCAGGTAAAAACAAACCTGGATACTAAAACCTGAAGGGTGGTGTGAACCCATTTCCTTTCAGTATATGTATATTTTATTCTTATAGCAAACAAATCATATTAAAATATGTAGTACAGATTATTTTCCATGTTGTTTGAACTATGTTGTTTGGCTTCTGTTGGCAGGAGCCTCCTCAGTGTGCTAGGTGATTCCCAGTTTCAGAACAAAGTTCATTAGGATTCACAGAATGTACCATCTTTCATCAATCCTAAGGTGCACTTTTTTTTTTCTTTCTGATTTTAGAATCATGGATATATCTTATAACTGATAGCAGGCCATAGTTTAATGGGTACCATTTTTGTATTCTTAACGGTCTATAAAATAATAGTGTGACTTCAGTCTATGGTATCTTAGATCCTATGGAATACTGTATCCTGGTCTTTCCAGTATCTGACTGACACTGGCAGGAGCAGAGACACATCCAAGCTAGGATGCAGAAATATGATTGTCTTAGGGTTCTCTTGACAAACAGCACCGGTGAGATATATGTGTATTTACGTAAAAACAAAACTAAACCCACTGCCGTCAAGTTGATTCCTACTCATAGCCACCCTATAGGACAGAGTAGAACTGCCCCATAGGGTTTCCAAGGCTGAAATCTTTACTGGAGTAGACTGCCACATCTTTTCTTCTGCAGAGTGGCTGGTAGGTTTGAACTGCCGACCTTTTGCTTAGCAGCTGAGTGCTTTAACCACTGTGCAACCAGGGCTCCTTTGTGTGTATTTATGTATACATACATATATGTATATATAGAGAGAGAGACAGGAGCCCTGGTGGCGCAGTGCTTAAGAGTTATGGGTGCTAACCGAAAGGTCAGCAGTATACCAATCCACCAGCCACTCCTTGGAAACTCTACAGGGCAGTTATGTCCTGTGGGGTCTCTATGAGTCCAAATGGACTCAATGGCAATGAGTTTGGTTTTTTGGTTGTATATATATATAGAGAGAGAGAGAGTTCAAGGGATTGGCTCACACGATTGTAAGGGCTGGCAAGTCCAAAATCCTTAGGTTAGATCACAGGCTGGAGACTCCTACTAGCTCACAGGATTTGGG
>NW_004443961.1:17760830-17792781 GCF_000243295.1 Trichechus manatus latirostris
GGAGGGGCTAGCAGGTCCAAAATTCATAGGTCAGGCAGCAGACTGGAGACTTCTGTAGGCTTGCATCCCAAGATTCATAGGTAAGGTGAAGGGAAGAGTGTAGAGTAGAGAGAGAGGAAGTTCTGCCAAAATATCTTCTATAGTCTGGAGGCAGATCACACCCTAAGGGAACCCCCCAATTCAACTGATTGATTGATCACATTACATTAGATTACATTATGGAAGATGATTACATTACATTTCATTAGATTACATTATGGAATAGCAACTAATCTAGTATTTGGCCAAACCACTGGGAACCATTGCTTAGCCAAGGTGACACATAAAATTCACCATCACGATGATTATAGAACCCTTCCCTCCCTCCCGTTCACCATCCTCTGATGCAGATGCTCCTGTATTTGTTTGCTAGTCTCCCCTGATCCCACCTGAGGTACTGGAAAGACTTTGTCCTTTGTGTTTACCTTATTTCTGTTCTGTCCTGTACCAAGGTCAAAGCCCCCTGCCTAGAATCTTCTTTCTTCTTAATCGATACATGCTCCAGTTTTCTTATCTGTAAGCCAGAATAGTGCAGTACAGTGATTCCCAAAGTTTGGTCAGCATCAGAATCAGCTGGGCACTTGTTGAAATTATGAAAACTCAGGCCCCTCCTACTCCAGTGAGCCTAGGCCTCTGTGTACTTTATTCGGTCTGCAGGAGATACTGATCTACACCAAAGTTTGAAAACCACTCGTGCAGTGGTTTAGAGCAGAAACTCTTGAGCCACACTGGCTGGATTCAAATCCTGACTCCACCCGTGTAACCTTTCTACTGTTTTCTGTATCTCAGTGTCCTTGTCTGTAAACAGGGATCGCAATAGCATCTGCCTCAAAGAATCAATTGTTTAATAAAATGATTTATGCAATGTAATTAGCAGAATACCTCACACATGTAGCAAGTACCCAATTAATAATCTCTATTATTATTACTTTCTTCCTACACAGCTGAAATTCCTGTATTTCATTCCCAGAATTCAATCTCTTACCTTTTCCTGGATTCAAAGTAGTTGACAGCTGTGCCTGCTAACTAAAGTCTCCCATACAATCCCAAAGAAAGGGGCTGAGAAGATAAACTGGAATTACTTTTAAATTTTAAGGGATCTGGAGTCCCAGGTTAATGCAAACAGTTAATGTGCTTGGCTACTAACAAAAAAGTTGGCAGTTTGAGTCCGCCTAGAGGTGCCTCGGAAGAAAGATTTAGCGGTCACCTTCTGAAAAATCAGCCATTGTAAACACTATGGAGCACAGCTCTACTCTGACACACACGGGGTCGCCATGAGTCAGAATTCACTCAAAGGCAACTGGGTTTTTGGAGCCCACTGAAGCCAGGTAGCCTAAGAATAAAACAAAGGTTGGCTCAGGAACGTCATCCTATGAATTTTCTCATAAATGCTTGTCTAATTCAGGGTTTTCAACCCTCCTGTGCCTCAGAATCACCTTGGGGGCTCAGAATTGAAAATGTCTGGGCAGCTGCCACCTCTCCATGCTCCCCACCTCAAGAGATCCACATTTAGTAGGTCTGGGAAGGGCCTAGGCGTTGCCTTTTTTTTTTTTTTTTTTCCTTTAAGTTTCCCAGGAAATTCTGATGTGTAGCAAGAGTTGATAACCACTGGTCTAATTGAATATAAAAAAAGGTGCTAAAAATCTCTCACCTGTTAGGAGATTATTGTTATAGGGTAGATTTATCTCTTAAGATGCTTTGTATAAATGCCCCAAACCTTAGGAACTCCTTTTCCTTAAAAAAGAGATAATATACCTATTCTAATAACTGAGAATTGATGTGAATGTACTTTGTAAATTATAAATACATATGTGTGTGCATGAGACAAGGATTATGATGCATGCCGTGAGGATGATTATTCTAGTATGTTCAATAGCAGGCACAAACAGATCCAGAACTCTTCCAGTAAATAGAATGTAGAATGTAGTATAAGCCAAAACATAATCTACCAGACATTTGGATGTATGAACTTTTTTTTTAAAATAGGAATCATAAACATATTAAGTGATTTTAATATAAAACATAAAGCCATTCTGAGCCTGATCTGAAGGGATAAAACAAAACAAAGCAGATACTCTGAGGGTATCCAGTCTTCTGCATAGTCTAGTCATCTAATCTTTTCTTTATTTTCCTTTTTCTGTACGGCCATTTTATCATCCCACTATTTCCCACTGCTCTCCTCAGACAACCAACTTTAATTCTCGTATAGATGAATTACTTATACATCCATATCCCACTTTCTTAATTAGACATAAAGAGAGTCTAAATTCTTACCTGTTGGACAAGTGATTATAAAGTGAATTGCTTTCTCATCCTTTTTGCAACTCTCCAGTCCTCAACCTTAAAAATCTCTTTTTTTCTAAAATGCCCGCAATACCTGCTGTGCCCCAAAGGATTATTATGAGGATCAAATGAATATGTCTAAGTACTCTGAAAACCGTAAAGCCCCTATCATATCATGCCCCTGCGTAGGAGCCTGCGGCATCCCTAGCTGTCAGTCTATGCCAGGACCAAACCTTCAGCAGGCACTCAAGGCCATATCCCAGCCTGCCATTCCAGCCTCATCTCCAGCTCTTTCGCTACATGTGTCCTGGCACACAGGTAACTGACCTGGCCAGACTTGGAAGCAGTTGTGTGCCATGTAGATGACCATAAGAAGAGTTCAAATGAGGGCACCCAGCAGGTGTAATGGAAAGGGGTAAACAGAAAGATATATTGCAGAAGTAGACTATATAGTACAGGCAATTCTTTAGAGGTGTGTGTGTGTGTGGTTATGTATTTGTGTGTGGATGGATGGGATGGAGCAGGGTAGGACACAGGGAGGATTGGAAAGAGGGGAAAATATCAATGTTTTATAGACCTAGTGATGTTGAAAAAACTGTTGTGTTAAGGGGAAGAACTGCCAAAGGACTGAGGCCCAGATAATTGAGGTTAGTTTTGGACATGTTGAGTTTGCACTGCTAACAAGGCATTCAAATAGGTGGGAATAGGATATGGGGGTAGAGATGTAGATTTATAAATCATCTACAAAGAGAAGATATTTCAAGTAAGGAAAAGTGGATAGTATCAGCGGAGGAATGTTGTCGTTAGGTGCGGTCGTGTTGGTTCCGACTCATAGCGACCCTGCGTACAATAAACTGAAACACTGCTCAGTCCTGCGCCATCCTCACAATCATTGCTATGCTTAAGCCCATTGTTGTAGCCACCATGTCAATCCATCTCCTTGAGGGTCTTCCTCTTTTTCACTGACCTTCTACTTCACCGAGAATGATGTACTTCTTCAGGGACTAGGGAAGAATAGAAAAGGGTCCCACAAACCTTGAGGATTACAGCATTTATTCGTCAGGGTGAGTAAGAAGAGGCAGAGGAAGGAACAGGCAAGTACTCACTGCCGTGGAAGCTGGGGAGAGCGTACTCCACAGCCAGCTCTGAGGGAAGGTCAGAGGATGTGGTGAACTTCAGAGGAGCCACGTCAGTCAAGTGGTGGGGCTGAAGCCAGATTGCGAAGCATTAAGGAATTTGGAGGTATTGAGGAAGTGGTTACATTGGACATGGATTAGCTTTTCAAGAAGTTTAGAAGTGAAACGAAGGGAGGCAGGAGAGAGGGTTCAACCCTCACCACTGACAAAATGGAAAGTAAAGGCAGGAAAGCACAAAGCAGGAGCTATGAGATAAAAGTGAGTTTGGCTTTAATAGAAAGAGGAGAAAGTGCTTTAGTCTTAATAGTGAAAAGAATGCTGATAGCAGCTGTGTGTGAAATTGATTTCTGAGGCCCAGCACCAGAGACAAGAGAGGCTGTGAGGCACATGGGCTAGTAAACCATGATTTAGCACCTTCACTTTCTCTGCTTATTACAAAACAGGCTTTAAAAAAGATGCCTGTGGTGCGCCTCAGCAATCTTGGTATTGTCTCTGGCCAAGGCCCATTTTAATATATTCCTGAGGCATTTTAGTGATTATCACGTTGCTTTAGACATTAGTCTGTTAACTTTCACATTGCTAAGCATGGTTAATGCAATGCATGTAACTATTATTCCTACCATTAAATAATATCGAATGATCCTAAAGGAACAAGAACTGTTCTTACTGAGAACAAAAAGGTGGCAGGTGGGAAATGCTTGCCTGTTGAAAGCAAAAATTAAGGTTTTTAAATTCTCAAAGAAACGTTATTTGCTTTAACTTCATCAAGTATTGAGAGTTAGAGAAGGGCTCATGAGAATCACAAAAATTACATTATGTTTCATATGCTCAGAAACTTTTAATAAACGATTTCACTAATGGCTCTGTGACATAGTCATTTAATTGACAAGTGAATAGAAGATTGTATTACTTTCCATATGTACAATACTGAATGATATTTTCCAATTATGATTTTAAAATGCTAAAAGTGCAGGGAATTTTTAATTCCCTCAAAAACACAAATAATACTTCTGTTGAAGCTGACTGGGAGATTAGGAGGAAGAGAGGACTGGTATATGTGTATCTATATAACTATATAGATACACATATATGTGCGTGTGTGTCTAATCACTAGTAATATTATTTCCTGTCTCTATACAAATAGATCTGTAGTTTACAGATAATGATGACAAGTTACAGTTGACCAAGGAAGACAAGTTCTTTTAGAAAACCAAAGTCTTTCTTACAGTGATCTCAAATAAGAAACTTATATGCATCATAGAAAGGAAAAGTTGTAGGCTATTATGTTTGTGAAATAAATAATCATTTAACTAGAGAATGCTTGACCAGTTTGCTGTAGTTAAAACAAAAGCTGTACTAAGGCAATGCAGCTGACTCTCAATTGTTATGGATAAAGGACTTAATATGTGGAAAAATGTATCTGTAAATCTAAATTTGAAAGAAAAATATTTACCAGAAGCGAATTATACAAGTAGAGAACCACAAAACAGAATTTCTGATCTGATACAAAACAAATTACGTTGTGAAAATTATCAATATAGCCATTACAATAAAATCCTCCTAAGAAGAAAAAAATGATTACTTAGCCCTTACATAGGAATTAATATAGAAACTGGGAACCACCAACCGTCAGATAAAGTTGATTTTTATCCTGTAATTTGGGAGAGTTTTGCTTACAAGTTTCTACTGATTTTGAAAGACTTACGTAGTATTGTTGTTAGATGCTGTCAAGTCAGTTCCAACTCAAAGCAACCCTACGTACAGCAGAATGAAACACTGCCCGGTCCTGCGCCATCCTCACAATCGTTGTCATGCTTGAGCGCATTGTTGTAGCCACCGTGTCAATCCATCTCCTTGAGGGTCTTCCTCTTTTTTGCTGACCCTCTAATTTACCAAGCATGATGTCCTTCTCTAGAGACTGATCCCTCCTCATAACATGTGCAAAGTATGGTTAATGCAATGCATATAAATATTATTCCTACCATTAAATAATATTGAATGATCCTAAAGGAACAACTACAATGACATAGTCCTGACATCCTTGCTTCATCTAAGGAGCATTCTGGTTGTACTTCTTCCAAGACAGATTTGTTCGTTCTTTTGGCAGTCCACGGTATATTCAGTTTTCTTCACCAACACCACAATTCAGAGGCGTCAATTCTTCTTCTGTCTTTCTTATTCACTGTCCAGCTTTCGCATGCATACGAGGTAAATGAAAACACCATGGCTTGGGTCAAGCACATCTTAGTCTTCGAGGTGACAGCTTTGCTTTTTAACTCTTTAAAGAGATCTTTTGCAGCAGATTTGGCCAATGCAATGCGTCTTTTGATTTCTTGACTGCTGTTTCCATGGGTGTTGACTGTGAATCCAAGTAAATGAAATCCTTGACAACTTCAATCTTTTCTCCATTTATCATGATGTTGCTTATTGGTCCAGTTGTAAGGATTTTTGTTTTCTTTATGTTGAGGTGGAATCCATACTGAAGGCTGTAGTTTTTTATCTTCACCAGTAAGTGCTTCAAGTCCTCTTCACTTTCAGCAAGCAAGGTTGTGTCATCTGCATAACACAGGTTGTTAATAAATCTTCCTCTAATCCTGATGCCCCATTCTTCGTGTAGTCCAGCTATATGTAAGCTGGAGTCCTAGCAGCAAAGTGGTTAAGACCTCAGGCTGCTACCCAAAAGGTCAGCAGTTTGAATTCACCAGCCGCTCCTTGGAAACCCTATGGGGCAGTTTTACTCTGTCCTGTAGGGTCGCTATGAGTTGGAATCGACTCGAAGGCACACAACAACAAATATGTAAACTATATGTAAGCTGGGCTTACATAGTACACATTTAATATTAAAAAGTAGAGTATAATTTAACATTTTGTTTATTATTCAGACGTCACTTTAGGATTTGTTAGAGTGTCTTGATCTGATAATTGTATTAGTAAAGAAAAGAAGTCCCAAATAAAGATTCTGTTTCAAGACTTATAAATAAAACAAGTTTTGTAGCCAAAGCAACAGGATTGCCAATACCTTGATTTCGTTTGGTAATTTTACTGCTCAACGGTCTTCGCTATTCTGGTACTTTCAGTTTTTAAAAAGTCTTTAAAGCAACCCTATGAGTTAAATGGAACAAATGTACATGCCCCATTTTACACGTTAGAAAATTGATTTGTAATTATGCCCAAATGAGATAGTCTAATTTAGAATTAGAGGCATTTTATGGCCTAGGCATGCCTTATAAATTATCTACTCAAAATTCCTTCTTGTGGAGGTGACTAATCTGAGGCACAGAGAACCAATTTTCCTAAAATACCACAATGGTAAAGTCAAGATGTGGCAAATATACTGAAATGGCAAAGTCCTGATCCTATCAACATTATCCATGTACATTTTCTGACACATTTCAACATTATAAGTGCTCACAAAAAATTAGTTAAACACTAAACATCCATTGGGTATCTACTCTGTGTGAATCTCTATGTTAGACATTAGAGGTATAAAGATGAATATCACATAGTCCTTGCCTCCAAGGATTTCTTATCAATATTTTGCCTCTATTATTAATTTCTTTAAAACATCAGAGCTCTATCGTTTAAATGTTTAGATTTATTTTTACATAGAATCTAATAGAAATGTAATCTCCCCAGTCCAAAATCCTTACTTCAAAATGTATCCACAGTGCTACTTTTGGGCCATTTTTCCTGATTAATTCCATGAGACTTTAAATTTTCCCATGATCTGTGATTGTCTAACTATAGGGTGGCTATGAGTCAGAATTGACTAGACAATAGTGGGTTTGGATTTTGGTGTATGATTATCTATGTCAACCCAGGGTGGCACAAACGGTTAAGAGCTTGGCTCCTAGCCAAAAGGATAGAGGCTCATAATCCACCCAGAGGTGCCTCAGAAGAAAGGCCTGGCTCTCTACATCAAAAAAAATTACAGCCATAGAAAATCCTACGGAGCACAGCTCTATTCTGATACACATCAGTTGCCATGAGTCAGAATCAACTGGATGGTAACTGGTTTATGGTTATACTGTATTAATTTTTTCACTTGTTAAAATAGGATTTAATGAGTATTTTTTGCTTATTTGTTAGTAGAGTCCTCTGCCTTTAATTTCTTAAGTATGACTCCCTCACCAACCTATCATCATTCTGAGTCACCCCTCCTAATTCCGGCATGGTCATCTCCGCAGAGCCGTGCTTTCCAAGTGTTGCGGAAGGACTGACGATTCTTTACTCAGTGAGGGGGGCACTTTGGCAGACAAGCATTTGGGCTTGGATTAGGTTAGATTAAGGCACAATGTGCCAGGTTATTCATGTTTCATCTTTAAACATTTTGGGTAAATTTAAAGTTGACCTAAAAAGATGTGAATAAGCAGAAATGTGATAGTCATCTTTTTTTTTTTCTTACAGGTCAGATGAATTTTTGCCCTCTTCCATTTCCTTGCTTATCTGCAGCTTCTGCATATCTTGTTTTCCCTCCATCTTTAGAGAATCTGAATGTATATGAACAGGAGCAGGAACTGACCTTCATTGTGAATTAGACACTCAGCTACACCTTGTCCTATCCTGCCTTGTTTTAATTATGCAGTCAATGAATATTCACTGAGACTCATTACATACCAGAGTTCTACAAGGCACTGGGGGTACAAAAGCATATTCATCTTTGTCACTACCCTCACGAACCACACAATCCAATCCTGGAGATGAACCTGCAAACAAGTTAACTACAATAAAGTGTGCTTGACACATGGTAAAACAGCCACGTGTATAACGTCTGAGAAATAGACCCAAAATATACACGTGAGGTAGTGATTGATTCTACCTGGAGATTAGAGAAAATTTCACTAAAGATGGCATTGGAGCTGATCTCAAAGGAGCAGGAGTACATAAGTTAAAAAAAGTAAAAAAAAAAAAAAAAAATGCAAGGGAAATGGAAAAGAGGAAAATCCAGGCATGAGCAACATCATGAACAGAATACCCAAAAAACTAGTTTCCATAGAGTCAACTTCAACTCATGGTGACCTCATATGTGTCAGAGTAGAACTGTGCTCCATAGGGTTTTCGATGGTTGATTTTTCAGAAGTAGATCTCTAAGGCTTTCTTCCTAGGTGCTTCTGGGTAGACTCAAGCCTCGAACCTTTCAGTTAACAGCTGAGTGCATGAACTATTTCTACCACCCAGGGTCTCCTGAACAGAATACCAGAGGTCATCAAAGTACCTTGTGTGACTGAGAAGGGGTGCCCAGTTAGTTTTCCTGGAGTGTAGAGGACATATGTGATCCAGAGCAGCAGAGATGAGTAAGGAACGTTGATTTCGGTTCATGTTAGGAAGGATCTTGTATGCCATATTAATGATTTGGACTTTTTCTAATAGCCAATGGTTTGTAACCTTTTTCAGAGAATCTGATGAAAGCTATGAATCATCTTTCCAGAAATATGATAATAACACACATACGCCCCAAATATTGTGGACAGTTTCAGAGCATTCACAGTCCGCCTGGAATCCATTACTAGATCTCACCAGCTATAGGCAGTGGAGCCATAGAAACTCTCTTAGCAGGGAGTAAACTGTTGAGCTCTGTATTCTAGAAAGACCACTGGCAGCAGTGTGGAGGACAGACTGGTGGGAGGAGAGGCTGAAGGTTGAAATATCAGATGGGAATTCTATTTCAAAACTCCAGTTACAAAATAGTGATGCTAGAATTGTTGTATGCTGTCGAGTCAATTCTCACTCATAACCAAAAAACCAAACCCACTGCCGTCCGGTCGATTCTGACTCATAGCGCCCCCACAGAGTTTCCGAGGGTGTGAATCTCTATGGAAGCAGACTGCCACATCTTTCTCCCACTTCCAACTCATAGTAACCCTATAATTAATGCAGTAAAAATAGGGGGTGGGAATGGATTCCAGAAATGGAATTGATAAGACTTGGTGTCTGATTAGATGTAGAGGATGTTGGGCAGTCAAATATTTTGTCAATGTTGGTGTTCATCTTACTCCCCTACTAAATTATAAATCCTCTAAAAGACACACCAGGCCAGACTAAGGGGAGTGGGCAGAAGCAGAAATGTAAGCACGCAAAATTAGAAGTCAGCATTCATGAGAAAGCAACATAAGGGGCAGTGGCCTATAGGGTAGTGAGTCCTGGGGCTGACAGATAGTTACTAGTAGCCACTGGTGGTGTAGTGGTTAAGACCTCTGCTGCTAACAAAAAGGTTGGCGGTTCAAATCTACCAGCCGCTCCTTTGAAACCACTTAGGGCAGTTCTGCTCTGTTCTATAGGGTCACTATGAGATGGAATCGACTTTATGGCAATGGGTTTGATTTGATTTATTTTTTTTAGTAGCCACTGAGAATCAAATAAGGAGCTGTTGATAACAGTAAACCTGGGTAGAAGCCAATCATTCTAAACCAGTAAATCGAATTATTGGATGCCATCTGTGTTTTACTCAGCTTCCTGGCCCCAGAACATCTAGTGAAGTATAGACGCTAAAGAAATCTGTTGATATATAGGCATGAGTCTACCTTAAACAATCTGGATGCATCTCAGTTGCTGGGATACTTGATTGGTTTGCTTTACATTCATGATGGAAGAGTATTATCATGACCATAAGTAGACCTTCAAAATGATTTACTGCCAAAACTGCAAATTGACTGCTCCAAGTATCCAAGCTGCTACTTACAAGTTAAAATGAGAGAAAAATGTTATCTATTGAAGATACAAAGATACGGTAATTGAGAGAGCTGTTGCATTTTAAAACATGTATCTGAGTTACAGGTGCAGAGTTTTTGATAGAATTCAGCTTCAGAAGAAGGGCTGGTGGTGGTACACACTTGAATTGGAGATAGGAGTTAATTCCCAGAACTTGAAACACGTTGAAAATTTAAGTAAGAAGTTATTACTAACACTGTGTCTGTGTGTGTGTGCTTATTCTCCGCTCTATGTTTTTGAAAAACAAATGACAAGTAATCAGATTTAAAACAAAACATACTTCCAAAGCATCTCATATCTAGTATTTGTCCAAATTTCTTATGTTTTCTGCTAAATGACATTCATAATAATTGTCTCAATGATAATTGTAGGTAACTCAAAAATAGCAAAGCACTACTCCTGCCCTCAGAGGGTTTACAATCTAATTGAAAAATAATTGTTATTCAGAATGATAATTCTAAAAACTTATCAAGTCTAGTTTTAAGTTTCTTTCATTCTATGTGAATTCTTTGCACATTGAAAATTTATAAATAGAACATCAAGTAATTGCAGGTTAAGCAGAATATGCAGATAGTAAGAGCTAATCATGTGTGGGCAGAAGTAGAAACAAGAATGTAGGAAAGAAGAAAATATAATTTTGAGTTAAGGAGAATGTTTTGGATTTCAATTCCAAAGATTCATCTCACAATATCACAATAGTACTTGAGACAGAAAGCATCGACCACCACCAACATGAGAATAAACCTAAACGACATACAGAGTTCCATGGTGCCTCGTTCAAAACCATTTCACCTTTTTCTTTTTTCCCCCTCAGATGAGCACCATGGTCAAACCAAGAAGAGTTGACAAAGTTCTACCAAAACCAAAGGCTTCCTTGCTTGATAGTGACATAAAGTTAACCAGTCATCTCTACCAGCTTCTTTCCTAATCAATTATAATGTGGGCTTTTTGTCCAAAAACTCTAAGCTATATTAGTGATTAACTTTTCTGTACCCGCAGTGAATCAGAATATGAGGTTTTTCTCTGTCAGGAATTCTTTCTCCATGATTCTAAATTCCAACATGTGCTTTCTAGCGCCTCAGATGTTTAGTTGGTTCTACATATGTTTTGTAAATGCTTTCAGCCAAATTTGCCGGGGCTGCACAAAGAATCTGTGGCTGACTGGAGTCACAGTTTGAACAGAGCCCGTTAAATTAGATGGAAATGGAAATGTCTAACTGGCTCACCAGGAACGCAAGAATTCACAAAAAGAGCAGAGAAGGAATTTTGTTTGAGGGGGTGTTTCAAACATGCCAGTTTTGGGGAGTGGAGGGGTGTGGAAACCCTGGAAGGTGATTTCTTCACTGTTTTCCTTGGTGCTTGACCTACATAATATTTTCCACTAGAAATTTTTTTTTCTTTCCTAAGTATAAAAAAAATAACAACTGGAAGAGTAGCTTCATTTTTAGAACTCCAGGTAAAATGGCTTAAGTTTTACACCTGAGATGGAAATACTATAACCAACCAACCAGTTGCCATCGAGTCGATGCTGAGTCACGATGACCCCATGTATTGCAGAGTAGAACTTCGCTCCATAGGGTTTTCAGGGCTGTGACTTTTGGGAAGTAGATCGCCATGCCTTTCCTCCAAGGCACCTCTGGATGGATTTGAACCACCAACCTCTTGGTTAATAGTCAAACACTTAACCATTTGCACCACTCAAGGACTCTGGAAATAGTATAAAGGGTTCGAAATATCTCTGCAATGCAAGGGTCAAGAAGGTGATGACTGTTGAATAAATGGGTTTGAAGAACTTGTGCCATTTTTACAGTATGCAGTTCTCCTATTGTCCAGTTTTCCTTTGTGAAAGAAATGGAATTACTGATTTGAGCCTTCTACTCCTGACTCAGCAGCCCCTAGTTCAGGAGTTCTACTGTTACAGTTGTTATTATAAAGCAAATTATTACAGTGGAAAAAGAATACCAGACTGACAGGCTATTTCAAGGGAAAAAAAAAAACTCTAAATCTCCCAGATCATAATTTTTTTTCTTTTCATCCAAACTTGAGTTTAACATCTCTATCCAAAAAAAAAAAATTCATAGTAATATTTATATTAATATTCTATCAGTATTATGACAGAGTAATCAGGGTGCTTCTATTGCTAAGTTTATGCTTTTAAAGTAGTAGAAACTGACAGTGATAGAATATTCTATCTATGCATTTCCTGGAGATAAGCTGCCTCAAAATACTTCATGACTAGTTACAAATTTCCTGAATACTAATCTTTTTCGTATCAGCAATTACTGATTTTAATCAACTGGCTGTGAAATTGTGTGCTGGTGGAGCTTTCCAAATGCCCAGAGGTTTCTCCGCAGTTTCCTAGATGAGCTTGTCCTTGGATAGAATACAAGAAAATCAAGTTACCGTAGTTCTAAAATGAAAATCTTACTGAAGCATTTGACGTTAAGCAGAGTCAAGTTTTTATTTCCTGAAAAGTAATGAAGCTGTCTTAATTCCATCTCTAAGATGGTACTCCCAGGTTGAGAAAGAATTCTGAGGACAAAATAAATTTTTTAAAAAGAAAAGCAAACAACATCAGTTCTTATTATTCCATAACAAATTCATGTATTGGCAAATACTGCTTAAAATGGAAATGGAGGTCAAAGTTTGAAGCTAGGTGGGAAAAAAAGCTGGTCAGACATGAGTATAAAGCCTGATTCCACCAGTTGTTAACTGTGTGACTTGGGTATAAGTACTGTATTCATGAAATGAGTAGGGAAACAAAATAATTAACATTTATGTCAGAATCTACACCAGGTACTTTATACATGTTCTTTCATTGAATCTTCACAATCACCCTAGTAAGAGAAGTTCCCATTTTACAGCTCAAGAAACTGACTCAAAGAGGTCTGGCAGTGTGCCTAAGTAAAGTTTTCTTACTAGTAAAGTTTCGCTCCCAAGTCGTGCTTTTTCTGCCACACTATGCTGTGGGTTGTCCAACCTCTCAGAGCCTCAATTCTCTTACTTGTAAAATAAGGAAAGAAAAAACAATTCCCACGTGACCTGACTTGTTGTGAAATTAAATACAGTAATTTATGTAGAGCTGGGCATACCTCCTGGCACATACTTAATAAATCTAAGCTTTTTCTCCCTCACCACTAACGCTGCAGGGTTAGTTGCAATTAGATGCTTGCGTGTATGTATGGCGCATGTGCGTGTGCATGCGTACATGTACATACAGTAACCAAAAAGGAAGACCAGCGCACAAAAGTCCCCCCATGGCCTGTACAGCTTTTACACCCTGTTACAGAACTGACTTTTCTCCTCAGTAGCCAGGGACAGGCTTCATGCGGTGGCCTCTGAAAGACCATGCACTGTGTCACTTGCAGTTCATCATGTCCCCCAACAGTGCAGCTGTGATACGAACCAGATGATCCGCATTTCCTAAGCAAAGCCAGCAGCAAATACCATCTGGGAAGACACATGCCTCAGTATCCACACACTATGCCCTTAAAGAAAGTACATCAAAAAGATAATGGGCTTTTATAAGAGCCCAGAGCTGCTTAATGCCTATAAGCTCTCTGGAGCAGGGAATCACAACCCCTACCACGTACAGTTGGCAGCAGAACCAGTATTCCAAGTTGTTCAAGAAGCCAGGGATTGGATAAGATTTATAGAGACCTGATGTGTGTAAAAGGGGCTAAAATGGAACCTGCAGCTCCATTTCCAAAGCTTTGTACGTGGACAGGATGTTTCTGTGTATAGACTTCTCTGCTCTGCATGGGCACAACACAGAAAAATGGTTCTCCCATCACTGGTGGAGTTGCCCCTCTTTTTAACTTAGAGGTGTGTGACCTCCATTTGGTGCAGTCACATCCGCCACTCCAGATGGCTAAAGCTCAATGCTGTCTGTCTGGAAAGAGGAAAACCAGAGGCTCTGGTAGCTTCTTGCTGATCTTACAATAGTAAGCACAGATCTTTGCCACATCCCGTATCCATTTTGTTACTTTTGAGGATCTGTTGATGTCTGAAAAACACTTTGCTTATAGTATAACTTCAGCTGTTATATGACTTCAATTTTACAAAAACCTGTCACCCATTTCCTCCACACTTCCTTTCATTTTCATTTACTTCTATATAGCTCAACGTCTTGCTACAACATTTGGAAAACATATTTGCCAAGTACTCTGTATATGTGTGTGTCTCTGAGCAAATATAACTCTAGAGTCTTAGCCTGTTATTGTTAATTTGTACTCCTTCCTGCGACATCTTTCAGAAGTCCTCGATAACCTGTCCAGGTTTCAGAGAAAGCGATTTCTGTATACAGTGGTACACCAGAGGTCATTCTAAGCTTAAGTGCCCACTGGGTAGTGAGATGTAGGGAAAATATTGCTTCATGGATTACTCAAGAGCGTTTAACTATTTGTAGCTGTCAGGCTTGGAGCTGTTCACCTGAGACTTGTTGCTGCATTTGGCTCTGAAATCAACCACAAAACTATTAGATGAAAACCACGTTTAGATAAGCCAGTAATGGCGAGAAAATGACACCATTCTGAGGTTGATGGATTTAGGGAAGCTCTTCTCATATTCATAGACGGTATAAAACGAGCTGTGACCACGATCTGTATTCCATGCAATTGGCATTTACCCAGGCTTTAAAGCCTCTCAACCAGCCAGGGGCAAAGGATGGATGGGGTTTGAGAGTCAATTGCTGAGTTTTCTAACAAGAAAGCGGTTGATTTAGAACTTCTTATCAATACTACATCCAAGGGTCAATATACAGCCCCAAAGATCTAAAAATAGTTAGGCTTTTTTTCTAAACTGAGTAACTAAAGGGAAGTATTCAACTTTTTATAATGTCAAATAAATGCTATGGTAAGAATGGGACTTATAATGAACATTTCCCTCAAATTGAGTATCAGACACAGTTTTGACTTTCTGATAAATCTTCCACTGGTGAAGCACTGGCCTACCTAAAGAATTTAATGATTGCTCTTAAGCTCTCTGTCGATTGATATTAGTAGCTAAAGGTTATGATCTTACCTGGCACTGTTACTGAAATTTCCAGCAGTGGGACCAAGGATAACCTCTCAATCACTGTGTTTCTATAGCATCCATGACTTTGTTTCTGAGACATTAAGATTAAAATATTACAATGATGTAATGGAAATCAAATTGAAAAATATTGATGGGGGTGTATGAAAAAGCTTCGATTTTTGGCTTCAGAAGCAACCAGCGTTGCTTTCATTGTTATTGTTGTTGTTGTTAGGTGCTGTCAAGTTGGTTCCGACTCATAGTGACCCCATGTACAACAGAACAAAACACTACCCAGTCCTGCACCATCCCCACAATCGTTGTTATGCTTGAGCCCATTGTTGCAGCCACTGTGTCAATCCATCTCATTGAGGGTCTTCCTCTTTTTTCGCTGACCCTCTACCAAGCATAATGTCCTTCTCCAGGGACTGATCCCTCCTGATAACATGCTCAATGTATGTGCAACGTAGTTTCGCCATCGTTGCTTCTAAGGAGCATTCTGGTTATACTTCTTCCAAGACAGATTTGTTTGTTTTTTTAGCAGTCCATGGTATATTCAATATTCTTCACCAACACCACAATTCAAAGGCATCAATTCTTCTTCAGTCTTCCTTATTCACCGTCCAGCTTTCCAATGCTTATGAGGTGATTGAAAACACCATGTGTTGGGTCAGGCGCACCTTAGTCTTCAAGCTGACATCTTTGCTTTTCAACACTTTAGAGAGGTCTTTTGCAGCAGATTTACCCAATGCAACGCGTCTTTTGATTTCTTGACTGCTGTTTCCATGGGTGTTGACTGTGGATCCAAGTAAAACAAAGTCCTTGACAACTTTCATATTTTCTCCATTTATCATGATGTTGCTTACTGGTCCAGTTGTAAGGATTTTTGTTTTCTTTATGTTGAGGTGTAATCCATACTGAAGGCTGTAGTTTTTTATCTTCACCAGTAAGTGCTTCAAGTCCTCTTCACTTTCAGCAAGCAAGGTTGTGTCATCAGCATAATGCAGGTTTTTAATGAGTCTTCCTCCAAGTTTGATGCCCTGTTCTTCTTTTTATAAAGTCCAGCTTCTTGGATTTTTTGCTCAGCATACAGATTGAATAGGTATGGTGAAAGGATACACCCTGACACACACCTTTCCTGACTTTAAACCACGCAGTATCCCCTTGTTCTGTTTGAACAACTGCCTCTTGATCCATGTACAGGTTCCTCATGAGCACAATGAAGTGTTCTGAAATTCACATTCTTCGCAATGTTATCCATAATTTGTTATGATCCACACAGTCAAATGCCTTTGCATAGTCAATAAAACACAGGTAAACATCTTTCTGGTATTATCTGCTTTCAGCCAGGATCCATCTGACATCAGCAATGATATCCCTGGTTCCAAGTCCTCTTCTGAATCCGGTTTGAATTTCTGACAGTTTCCTGTCAATATACTGCTGCAGCCGCTTTTGAATGATCTTTAGCAAAATTTTACTTGCGTGTGATATTAATGATATTGTTCGATAATTTCCACATTCGGTTGGATCACCTTTCTTCAGAATAGGCATAAATATGGATCTCTTCCAGTCGGTTGGTCTTCCAAATTTCTTGGCATAGACTAGTGAGCACCTCCAGTGCTGCGTTCCTTTGCTGAAACATCTCAATTGATCTTCCGTCAATTCCTGAAGCCTTGTTTTTCACCAATGCCTTCAGTGCAGCTTAGACTTCTTCCTTTAGTACCATTGGTTCCTGATCATATGCTACCTCCTGAAATGGTTGAATGTCTACCAATTGTTTTTGGTATAGTGACTCTGTGTACTCCTTCCATCTTCTTCTAATGCTTCCTGTGTCGTTTAATATTTTCCCCATAGAATCCTTCACCATTTCAACTCGAGGCTTGAATTTTTTCTTCAGTTCTGTCAGCTTGAGAAATGCCGAGCATGTTCTTCCCTTTTGGTTTTCCATCTCCAACTCTTTGCACATGTCATTATATGTTCAGTTCTTTTACTTCATCATTTCTTCCTTTTGCTTTAGCTGCTCGACATTCAAGAGCAAGTTTCAAAGTCTCTTCTGACATCCATTTTGGTCTTTTCTTTCTTTCCTGTTTTTTTAATGATGTCTTGCTTTCTTCATGTATGATGTCCTTGATGTCATTCCACAATTTGTCTGGTCTTCGGGTATTAGTGTCCAACATGTCAAATCTGCTCTTGAGATGGCTGTTAAATTCAGCTGGGATATATTCAAGGTCATACTTTGGCTCTCATGGACTTGTTCTAATTTTCTTCAATTTCAACTTGAACTTGCATGTGAGCAATTGATGTTCTGTTCCACAGTCAGCCCCTGGTCTTGTTCAGACTGATGATATTGAGCTTTTCCATCGTCTCTTTCCACAGATGTAGTCAATCAGTTTGATTCCTGTGTATTCCATCTGGCGAGGTCCACATATATAGTCGCCATATATGTTGGTGAAAAATGGTATTTGCAATGAATAAGTTGTTGGTCTTGCAAAATTCTATCATGCAATCTCCGGCATCATTTCTGTCACCAAGACCATATTTTCCAACTATGGATCCTTCTTCGTTTCCAACTTTTGCATTCCAATCACCAGTAATTATCAATGCATCCTGATGGCATGTTCAATCAGTTTCAGATTGAAGAAGTTGGTAAAAATCTTCAATTTCTTCATCTATGGCCTTAGTGGTTGGTGTGTAAATTTGAATGAGAGTCATATTAACTAGTCTTCCTTGTAGGCATATGGATATTATCCTATCATTGACAGCGTTGTACTTCAAGATGGATCTTGAAATGTTCTTTTTGATGATTAATGCAACCATTCCTCTTCAAGTTGTCATTCCTGCCATAGTAGACCATATGATTGTCTGATTCAAAATGGCCAATACCAGTCCATTTCAGCTCACTAATGCCTAGGATATCGATGTTTATACCTTCTATTTCATTTTTGACGATTTCCAATTTTCCTAGATTCATGCTTCGTACATTCAACATTCCGATTATTAATGGATGTTTGCAGCTGTTTCTTCTCATTTTGAGTCATGCCACATCAGTAAATGAAGGTCCTGAAACCTTGACTCCATCCACGTCGTTAAGGTTGACTCTGAGGAGGCAGCTCTTCCCCTGTCGTATTTTGAGTGCCTTCCAACTTGGGAGGATCATCTTCTGGCAGTATATCAGACACTGTTCCGCTGCTATTCGTAAGGTTTTCACTGGCTAATTCTTTTCAGAAGTAGACTTCCGGGTCCTTCTTCCTAGTCTGTCTTAGTCTGGAAGCTCAGCTGAAACCTGTCTACCATGGGTGACCCTGCTGGTACTTGAATACCGGTGGCATAGCTTCCAGCATCACAGCAACACACAAGCTCCCACAGTACAACAAACTGACAGATGCATGGGGGGTTGTTATTGTTAGCTGCTGTCAAGTCAGCCCCTGACTCCTGGCCACCCCGTGTACAACAGAATGAAATGCTGCCTAGTCTTGAGCCAACCCCAAGGTTTTCTTGGCTGATTTTCTGAAGTAGATCACCAGGCCTTTCTTCCTAGTCTGCCTTAGTCTGTAAGCTCTGCTGAAACCTGTCCAGCATCATAACAGCATACAAGCCTCCACCAACAGACTGGTGATGCCTGCATGTGAAGTGCATTGGCCAGCCCCTGGTCTATTCCTTATTTTTCTTCTGCCTCAGTTTCCCTTGCTTCATGCAATTTGAAGTTTACGGTTTAAAGTCAAGAGGAATGCATGAAAAGGGAATGAAGAACACCAAGGACACAAGGAAAATATTAGCCCAAGAGACAGAAAGGGCAACATAAACCAGAGACTTCATCAGCCTGAAACCAGAAGAACTAGATGGTGCCCAGCTACCACCAATGACTGCCCTGACAGGGAACACAGCAGAGAGTCTCTGACAGAGAAGGAGAATAGTGGGGTGCAGAACTCAAATTCTAGTGAAAAGACCAGACTTAATGGTTTGAGACTGGAGGGACCCCAGAAGTCGTGGCCCCCAGACTCTCTGTCAGCCCAAAACTAAAACCATTCCCGAGGCCAACTCTTCAGACAAAGATTCGACTGGACTATGGGACATAAAATGATGCTCATGAAGAGTGTGCTTCTTAGCTCAAATAGATACATGAAATTAAATGGGAAGCTCCTATCCGGAGGCGAGATCAGAAGGCAGAGAGGATCAGGAGCTGGTTAAATGGACGTGGGAAATCCGGGATGGAAAGGAGGAGTGTGCTGTCACAGTATAAGGAGAGCAACTAGGGTCACTTAACAATGTGTGTATAAATTTTTGTATGAGAAACTAACTAGAATTGTAAACTTTCACTTAAAGCACAAATAAAAAAAAAAAAGAGGAATGTACATCCTAAAGTATGAGAAAAGTAAGCATGAGCTCCACCTGGACGAGACACAAAATTTGTTTATTTTGAAGGTCACTTAGAAACTGCAGTAAACAAATACTTGGAGACTTTAAATGGCCTGCGAGGCAGTGCCAAAATGACGTTTCTGGTAATAGATGTAAGAATCTGATACAATTAAAGAGGAGGAAAATCACTTTACTGTCCTTTAACATTAAACATCGATCCAGTTGAAATGAATTATGTTTACACCACTTATTAAAACAAAATCCAGAGTTTGTTCCAGGTTGAGAAATAGGCCTGTGTCCTGCTTCTCAGTCAGTGTGTGATCGCGTTCGGAGAAATGTGGGCACTTAGTGTGTCTAGTTGTGCTGAAACTTGTCACTTGTGATGAGTTATGTTTAGTCAGTGAAACCTCACCTGACAGCCTCTTTAGTGCCGCTTTAGACAAGGCACGTGAAAAATATCAACCAACTGTAGTGCAGAGTTGGAAACTATTTATTGGTCTAGAAAAGCAAAATCACAACTATGTATTCTTTTGTGATTGTCTCAACCCAGCAAGCAGCCGGAGAGAAATCCCCCAAGGATTTGGCTTTCTGATCTCACGGTAGAGTGGCGATCACGTGGGAATGCAGCATGTATGATTTGTGCGTGTTTGTTTTTCGCAGTTGTAGTAATTAGACAGCATCATACTTTGTAATCGTTCAGCTCACTCATTTTAATGACTGCATGAATCCTAGCATTTGGGATGCTGGTTTTTGGTTCAGTCTCATTTAACTGGAGTGAAATGAGGGAAATTGCATTGTACAAATCTATATTTGTCACACAGTTACTGCATCAGGCAAATATTGCACTTCACTCAATAGTCCAATCTTTCAGCCACACAGAGCGAAAAAGAAGGGGGTCAAGAGGTTCTCAATAAGCTTTTAAAAATCTGGGGAATAGATTTAATGGGCATATAGAGAAGGGATTTGGGAATATGGCCTTCAATGGCAAAGGATCTTTTCTCCCTCGCTATTTAATTAAACTCTGGAAAGAAACAGAGTAACCCATATTGCAGTGATTAGAGATTGATTTTATTAATCCTAAAAACCAGACTTTGGAGCTCAGTATATACTTCCTTTAGGAAGGACAGGCTTTGGGGTTACCAATGTGTTTCTGTTAGCCATTCAGTGCCGTATTTTACAGGAACCTAAAACTCCTGCCAGATCACATCACCAGGCAGATGCAATATGGCAGGTGGTTGGGAGGTTCTGCCTTTTTAAAATAATATTACTATTAATAATCATAATAATAATAGCAAATACTTTGTTGTTGTTGTTAGGTGCCATTGAGTCTATTTTTGACTCGTAGCAACCTCATGTGACAGAGTAGAACTGCCCCATTGGGTTTCCTAGGCTGTAATCTTTACGGGAGCAGATCGCCAGGTCTTTCTCCTGCGTAGCTGCTGGGTGGATTTGAACAGCCAACATTTTGATCAGCAGCCTAGCACTTAACCATTGCACCACGAGGGCTCCTTAGCCAGTGTTCGTATAGTGCTTTCGGCCGTATGTGCTTTTTTGGAGTCCGGAAGTAGTGCAAATAGTTAAGCATTCAGCTACTAACTGAAAGGTTGGCAGTTTGAATCCACCCAGAGGCACCTCAAAAGAAAGACTTGGTGATCTACTTCCAAACGATCACAACTGTTGAAAACTCTATGGAGCACAGTTCTACCCTGACATGCAGGGGGTTGCCATGAGTCAGAATCAACTCAACAGCAACTGATATTTTGTTTGTTTTGGTTTATGTACTTTTTATATATAACCTCTTTTAATCCTCACAATGACACAGTGATGTGGTAAACATTATTATACTCATTGTCTGATAAGAAAACTAAGGCATAAAAAGGTTATGTATGTGCCCAAGATTATATAGCTGGAAAGCTGTGGAGCTAGTATTCCACCCCAGGCTGAGTAGGTCCACAGTCCCTGCTTTTAACCACCATGCTTTCAAATGTTTTTTCTGGGAATCTAAATAAAGCATGCACCAATTAGAAAACCCTTGCTATAACATCCTGAGGCCAGGTTTCTGACCTAAGTTCCACAGGTTGCAAAAGTTCCAAGGAGTACTCAGTTTGACAATGGAGCCCCAAAAGTGTAGATTTATAGGGGAATGATAAAGGATTATAAAGAATTGCATCACTGCAAAATAAATAGTTTTCTGGGAGTGGGAGGATATTCCTTTTTTTTTTTAGGGGCCCCTCCTGCCTGGATGATACAAACCTAAGTATAACTAGGTGGGACATGAAAAAGTAATTAAAAATAACAATGATAATAATCATAGCTAGCATTTGTAGAGTTGACTGTGTGCCGGTCACTTTCCTTACATCATCGCAAGTTCTCACAACCTTTGTAAGAGACCATCTTCCTGTAACCTTGATAGCCGAGGCCCTCCCGAGATTCCACACTGCCCATGCTTCAGTTTTACCCCTTCATGGATAAAACTGAAGATAAAACTGTCACATTGCTTAAGATGCACATTTGCTTTACAATTTGGTTTTCCCAACTATAGTTTAGAAATTTCAAGATTCATCGTATGTATGTCTTGGATTGATATGAGAAGATGCCACCTTCAATGTTTGGATGTCTCATTCGTTTTATTCAGCAAAAGAATTTGGCCAAAATTTACGTTAGCTATTTGTAGAACTATATACCTACATATGTAGCATATTCTCAATTTATAATAAAATAATGATTTTAGGTAATACTCATTGAGTGCTTTACTCTGGCACTTGTCCTGGGCTAAGTTCTTTTAGCTAATCCTCTTGTGTACCAGTGTTGTTTTTTTTTTTTTTTTGTGTGTGTGTGTGTGTGTGTGTGTGTTTAGAGGCATGATTATATTATCCCCATTTTATAAAATGGTAAACTGAGGCATAGGGAGGTGGTAAGTTACTTGCTCAAGGACACATTGTTAGTAAAAAGCAGAATTCATATGCAAACCAGACACAGTTTCAAACTTCAGAGCCTGCTCTATTAACCACAGCACAAACTTTACATTTGTTTTAAATGAGAAGCGAAACATTGAGGCTGTTACATAATAACACTTATCCTTACAGCTGACGCAGATTTCATTAAGAAACGTGCAAGTAGTAACTGAATCTGTCTAGAGACAATCCCTGTATTAGTCAAGTTACTTCATGCAGTTATTCCATTGAACAAATCTGAAAACTGAGAATGAAATAACTTCATTGAAAACAGTTGTCGGTTGTATAAAATATTGTTAAATTTTGGAAAGCAGTGCTGATGTGCACATGTCAAGCTTCTCAGAGCAGGAAATTCTCTAGGAGTAGCTTCTGTTCACAAAGAGACAAACAGTAGACTCATGCACCCTGGCAAAATTGTGACTTCAATTCAATTTATCTTCCTCTAATCCAGATACCTATTTCTGGCCCCCTTTTCCCTTTGTTCCATTAATGTAATCTCTTGCCCCCTTCCGTCATTACCCAGGAGCCTTAAACTCAAATATCCCTCGCCCAAACACATGTTGTTGTTGGTTTTCATTGAGTTGGCTTCAACTCATGCCGACTCATCGTATAACCCCATGTACAACAAAAAGAAATGTTGCCCAGTTCTGCACTGTCTTAGGCTGGGTTCTCTAGAGAAGCAAACCAGTAAAGCATAAATATATATAGAGAGAGAGATTTATATCAAGGAAATGGCTCACATGATTGTAGAGGCTAAAACGTCCCAAGTCCATGGATCAGGATAGAAGCTTCTCACAGGGGCTGGTGAACCCAAGATCAGCAGGTCGGAGAGCAGGGCTCTTGCTCACAGGCTGTGAAGATGGATGAATCCCAAGAATGGCAGGCAAGACTGCACGTAATCTGCTAGCTCAAGTCTCAACAACCAGAGGTCAGGTGAACAGGAGCCAGCTGCAGGATCCAGAGCAGGCAAAAGCCAGAATATCTGCTTATATTCAGATACCGGCCACATGTCCAAGGAAACTCCCTTTCAACTGACTGGCTGCTCACAGCAGATCTCATCATGGGGGTGATCACATATCAGATTTTAACAGGGAAGTGATCATAACATTATACAACTGCCAAAACACAGAATCATCGCTCAGCCAAGATGACGTACAATCTTAACCATCACATGCACCATCTTCATAATCACTGGTATATTTGAGTCCATTGTTTTGACCACTGTGTATTTTGAGTGCCTTCCAACCTAGAGGGCTCATATTCCAGCACTGTGTCAGACAGTATTCTATTGTGACCCATAGGATTTCCACTGGCTAATTTTTAAAAAGGAGCTCTGGTGGCACGGTGGTTAAATGCTTGGCCAATGGGGGTGTGTGTGTGTGTGTGTGTGTGTGAATTTTTGAAAGTGTATCACCAGGCCTTTCTTCCTAGTCTGTCTTTGTCTGGAAGATCTGCTGAAACCTACCCAGCATGGATGATCCTGCTGGTATATGAAATACTGGTAGCATAGCTTCCAGCACCATAGCAACGTGCAGGGCACCACGGTACCACAAACTGACTTGTACGCATCACGTGATTGGAAGGAATCTGAGAATCTGACGCACATTTCATCCCCAGTAGGGCTAACATGTACAGCTGTACCAGCTGCCCACATTGTAGGATGCATATTTCAGGGTGCTGATCACCCTCTCCTTTCTCACAGAGCTCCAGGACGGCGCGCTCCGAGGAGGACCGGGACGGCCTGTGGGACGCCTGGGGCCCATGGAGCGAGTGCTCCCGCACCTGCGGTGGAGGGGCCTCCTACTCCCTGAGACGCTGCCTCAGCAGCAAGTAAGTTCCGCAGACACTGGAGGTCTTTGGTGAGGCCCAGAGGTAGCAGTTCGAGGTGTATTTTTGTGGTTGGGGTTATGGAGAACATTTAGTTTTTCCCAAATCCAGGTGAAGGAAAGGAGTTTTTTTGTTTTTTTTTTTAATGTCCGTCCCCAGCTAGGCATTTATATACTCTTGTATGATAATCAGTTGCTGTTGAGCTGACTCCATCTCACAGCAGTCCCGTGTGTGAGAGCAGAGCTGTACTCCATAGGGCTTTAAATGGCTGATTTTTCAGAAGTAGATTGCCAGGCCTTTCTTTCTTCAACCTTTTGGTTAGCAACTGTGTGCATTAACCATTGAACCACCCAGGAACCCCTCTTATATGATAAGCAATATCAAATTTATCTCATTTACCAAGTAAATTGTTACTTTTTTTCATATTAGACGTGAAAGGAAGATTTATTATTAGAGATGGAGTTAGTTTCTTTAACTCTGTAATATGTTAAACGTTTTACATCACCTTAACAATTACGGTGACCATAATAGCAACAATGATAATGTGTTCCTAGCACATTGAGCTTATGATGGATGGATTTCCAGTGTTGTTAAGTGCTTTACGAATGACTGCTATGTTGATTTAGCTTTGTAGATGTTATAATATTTAAAAGTTTCTTAAGGACAATGAGGGATGAATTTTGAGTATGAAGGGGTTTGCAAGAATAGAAACTGCAGTGGGAATTGGAGCATGGATGGTAGGAAGGATGATGACGGTGGAGAGAGGGATGACTAACGGCTTCTAAGCTGAAAGGAAAAGGCCTGAGGCCTTAGAATGGAAAGTCTTTTTTAATAATAATTTTAATAATTCAAAAGTGCTTTATCAGCTGTGTGGTCTATGACTAGATTTGTCTGCAAACTATAAGATATAAAGTTCCATGGTAGTATTTTTTAATGAAAGATTTTATTTGGTGGTGAAAAGTGTTACATGGAGCAAGAGTTTTGATCAAAATCACTGTATATAATAAAACATGAAATAGAAGAAGAAAAATATGCATCCATTGATTCTTCTAGAATTTTCATAAACAGCAGAAAGTAGCAGAATATCAACTTATCTAATAGAGTGAGAGTTTATTGAAAGCAGAGTCTGAGTCTTATTTCTTTCTCTTTCACCAAGCCCTCCACAGGCAGATATTAGGAGCTCAATAAATGTTTCTTCCCTGAATCATTTGATAACTAGAGACCATTTTGGTTCCAGACAGGACCCAATGGAACTGATGTAACCCTGGGAAACATGACCAAAAGGTGTAACCTGCAAGATACTAGATAAATTCTGGTATTTGGCCATTCTAGTATTTGGGTCTGCACTGAAGGTGGGTCTATTGGATTGCATCCACCACCGAGTGAATCTGTCCTCTTTTGAAGCCAGCTTCATATCAAACCAGATTCCAGAGCTGATAAGAAAGAATGGACCTTTCCTCCTTATGAGTCAACTGCTCTCTTAATCTGAAATGTCAAAAGCTTCCTAAATCTGCAATATGTGATATTACATGATAATAGTACTATGAGGCATAACTGTTAATAAACAGTAATCAACAAAGCCAAAGTGTACAAATTTGGAATGTTCCTGTCATCAAGTTCTCTCAAATTAGCATGCTTGAATATTCTGTAGGGATGAGCCAAAATATGTCTCACAAAGCTAGGACACATATGGGATCTTTCATATTGTCTCAGTGACGTGAATGTTACAATGTGGTAGGGTAATTTACTGAGTGAGAGGCTGAGAAGCAAACAAATCAAATCACAAATAAAAGTTTATCGTTCAGTAAATAATCGAATGTTGATGCTGTATGAAATTCAAAAATACCAGTTCATCACCCAGTAAGTTAAGACTCCGGTTACTAGGATTTTATTAAGAATAAATGAGTTGGAAAAGTAGAATTTAAATTCAAAAATTATAAACGTTGAGAAGATATGTCCCTATTTAACTTTCTAATATTGACAAATGTGTGCAGTAATTCATTTTAGGTTGGATAGGAAACTAAAAAAATGGAAGGGAGAACTCAGAGGGACCCTCGCATCCCTTAGGGATTTGAAGAAAAAACTCTCCAAACAGGTGGCATTTCCAAATCTGGCAAGAACATAAAGAAATATTATTGTGTGTCTTTATGTTCTGGTGCTTAATATGAACTAATAGATTATACACATGAATATATTCTATGCTGTTCAAGAAATGTAGTCATTCTTTAGCAAATCAAAACCTGCCACCATCAATGAGTGCTGGGGCAATCTGGGTACAAATGAAAATACTTTTTTTTTTTTAACCATAAAAGGACTCTTCAAAGAGTAAACATCAAGTTCTATGAAATGGGTTAGTTTCAATAATCAAAATGATTATACGTGCCCTACATATGTTTTGAGACCATTCCGTAGTAAGAGTTGTGTTAGGAAGTGAGTTTATGCTGAGCTGTACTGATTCTGATCCTCCTGAGACACCAAAAATCAAAACCTATTGCTGTGAAGTGGATTCCAACTCATAGCGACCCTATAGGACAGAATAGAACTGCCCCATAGGATTTCCAAGGAGCGGCTGGTGGATTCAAACCACCGACCTTTTGGTTAGCAGCTAAGATCTTAACCACTATGCCACCAGGGGTCCTCTTGAGACAAACAACAAATTGGCTCAGCTGTGCAGTCTGTGATCACAGTGGGTTTTCAGGGAACAACATCATATGATATGACCTTACTAGCTCGCTAGTTCTGTGCCTTAATGAGTTAAACCCCCCAGCTACAGATTAAAAAGAAAAGAAACAGACAAACAAAAGTAGGGCTGTATTATTGTCTCTGGAGGCATATTGATTTTAGAAAATCTGCCTTCCAAAAGCAACTTAAAGATCCACAGGGAATAAGTAAATGCAAACATCGGGATAGTATCCCATCAGTGTGTTATGCCACTGAATATACAGAGATGCTGAAATAGTGACTTTTAAAATGACTTGGCTTTTATGTAAAGTAACACTTATATTTTAGAAAAGTGCTTGATGATTTAGCTACAAAACATGCTATCATTAAATAGCTTGGATAGCTTCTTCATGATCTAAGACTCTCATGTATGTGGTATTTTTCAAACTGAGGATCATGACCCATTAGTGTTTGGTAAAACCAAGTAAGTGAGCCACAATCATTGCTTTAAAAAATGAAATAGAATAGGCTATGAGGTGGTAGTTGTAGTAAGAATAGGTATCGACTTGTGAAATTTTTGTTTCAGTTATATATATATGCATGTGCCTACTCGGTTGTGATAGAAAATATGTATCATTTCAAAAAAGTTTGAAAGTTGCTGTTATGGAGAACTTACTGTCTTAGGTTTCTCTAGAAAAACAGAACTAGATAGACACACGCATACATACATATATATACATACATACATGTATGTGTATATATAATTTGTGTATATATATTTATATGCATATATTTTATGCATATATAGAATGAGAGAGATTTTAAGGAATTGGCTCATGTGATTATGGGGTTCCTGGCAAGTCCAAAATCTGTAGGTCAGGTGATAGGCTGGAGATTCCTGTTGTCTTATGTCCCCAAATCCATAGGCAACAGGGAAGATTATTGCAGTCTTGTGTTCCAAAATCCATAGGTCAGGCAACAAGAACTGTGTAGGAGGTCTGGCAAGATGTGTATTTATAGCCTGGAGGCAGAATCCCACGTAGGGAAAGCTCCCTTTTTTGCTCTTAAGGCTTTCAGCTGATTGGCTGAGGCCCACCTACTTATGGAGGGTAATCTGCTTCACTTAGGGCCGGCTGATTTAATCACATGCCATTACCTTATCTGTGTCATCCAGACTAGTGTTTGACTAGAGTTTGAACTTAGCTAGGCTATGGTGCCCAGTTGTAGCCTAGTCAAGTTGACACATAAAATTAACCATCACACTCACTATGGCAAAGGGCCCTCTATGGTTACTGATCAGGCTTGCTCACCCAGAAGGGACTCCAAGTGTCACCCTTGCACAATCAAAATTCAGTTTTCTTTACCTTGGTATTATTTTATTATTATTGTTGAATTAAAGATTCTCAAATACTTGTGTCTCCTTGGCTTTCTCTTTTGCCACTTCATATCCCTTTGTAAGTTTTATAACACAGCATTTTTACCCCCATGTTTTCTCTTTCTTTATATGGAATGAAAATTGTGGAGCAGGCCTGCTTTGGCAAATAAAGAGCATCCAGCATTCATTTTGGATGACTTCTAATCTTCTCTCCGTGTACTTTGAACCCATTTGCTTAGCATCTTAGAACAAAAGTGTAGTGACCTTCAGCATCTTTTAAGTTGGCAAGCACCTAGGAGTTTATTTGTTTTTTGTTTTTTTAATAATATTTTACTGTGTTTTTGGTGAACATTTACGTGGCAGATTAGGTTCCCATTTAACAATTTCTACACAAATTGTTCAGAAAATTGGTTATGTTTTTCACAGTGTTTTAACATTCTCATTAATTCCCTTTTGGATATTTTGCTTCTAGTACTCTAGTTTCCCTGTCCCCTTACCCTTTCATCTTTGCTTTAGAGTAATTGTTGACCATTTGGTCTCATATAGATGATTTTTTAAAAGCTGTCTAGTACTCACTGGTAATATTCTTTATTTTATGAGCCAATCTGTTATTTAGCTAAAAGGTGCTCTCTGGGAGTACTCTTGGTTCAAGTTTTATGGGGTATCTCAGGGCAGTAGTCTGGGGGAGTTCTCTAGTCTCAACCAGTCCAGCAAGTCTGGACTTTTTTTTAAAACTTTGAGTTCTGTTCTACATTCTTCCCCCCTTCTATCAGGATCCATCTATTGTCGCCCTAATCATAACAGTCGTTAGTGGTAACTGGGCACCATCTAGTTCTTCTGATCTCAGGGTGTATGAGGCCGTGGTTCATGTAGACTGTTAGTCCTGTAGACTAGTTTCTTCTCTGAGTCTTTGTTTCCTTCTCTCTTTTGCTCCAGACAATATGAGACCGATCATTGTAGAGTCTATTTGTTTTCTTGGTATTTTTCTTGTAATCAAGATCTCCTTTCAGTATTAACAGCAATCCCTGGGTTACAGCCTCATGTTTCAAAAAGCTAAGCTTTTAGCAGTCAGAGTTAATGGAGAGACCTGGCATCAAGCTTACCTCTTCAGTTATATTCTTGTATATAAAATTTTTATTTTCTTATAAAATAGATAACTTTAAGCAGTAAGAAATATTAAATGATAAGTGTATGTATGAAAACAAACTGAAGTTAAAGCAAGATAAATAGAATACAATCAAACATTTTTCTCAATAATACTTAACTGTAACTAAATCATTACTTAAATATGGTCCTAGAGCTATTCCCAGGCTGGATTTAGCTTACTTGCTTCTCTTAACTTCGAAGCAGATACTTTATGAGATTTATGTACAACTTCAAGACTTAAAATCAATTTGATATTAAATGATTTCAAGTTTTTTCCCTGAACACCCAATACCATACCTTCTAGTACTGTATGGAATCTCTTCTGTTACTCTCCTTAGGTCCTTAGCTCTAATGGAAGCTCAAATTTGTGTATTGGTTATCTAACGTCACAACAACGCTGCATAGCAAACAACAACTAAACCTCACTGGAATATAAAATAAGTGATTATATGGCTAGATGGCTCTGATGATCTTGACTGGGCTTGATCACATACCTGGTTTAGATAGCTCTTGGCTAATCCAGGCTAGCTTCATCTGGGCCAACTTGAACAACTCAGCTCTCTTCCATGTGTCCTTCATCCTCCAGCAAGCTATCTTAGGCAAATTTTTATGGTGACAACAGAGATGCAAGAGAGAGCAAGCCACAGTTCGGGAGGCCTGCTTGAAGCCTCTGATTATGTCATATCTGGTTATATCCTATTGACCAATGCAAATCCAATTGGTCAAAGAAAGTCACATGGCCAAGCCCAGGGTCAGAGTAAGAGAGCAAAAATGTTACACAGAAAAGATTGTGACGCAGTGAAGGGTAAAGAATGGGCATCATTTTTTCTGTCTACCACAGATGGTCTTCTATGACCTTCTTATTCATTCTTAATGAACTAAAGTTCTTTGTCATCTCCCCACTCCAGACTTAGGCATCTGAATTGAGTTCAATCATCTTATACTTTCAGGAGATGTCAGAGGTTTTGAATGTATATGTCCTTAGAGGGCCAACAGGTATCTGGAATGTGTATAGTAGTCTAATGGTAAGCATTTAAAGTCAGCTCAAATAAATACCACTCACCTGGTGAATTAACCTGCAGGCAGGCCAGATTTCCAGGCCTGGTGCTTGAGTGCTTACGTGGCTTCCAGCTCTGATATTTTTTAATTCTATCAGTTCATAATTATTCTATTCTCAATATGATAGAACTGTGAAGGGAGCTATATTATCCAAAGTTTGAGGAGTTAATTATGTTCCCTAATGGATTAAGAGTTTGTGAGTAGGCTCAGTTAACTTCCGGAGTAGAGGACATTCTCTCTGAGTGATATTTTGAAAGTTACAGAAAAAAAATCAGTGCATGCAAAGATAAAGGAAAATATAGACAATCCTAATTATAAAGTATTTTATGTATGTTAACATTGTATATTAATATAATCTGTTTTATAATCATTAATTCTAAAAGCCTGCATTGTCAATGAGTAATGATTGATGCCAGGGAAAAAGCCTTGATCTGGGGAGTTACAAAGAAACCTTTCCTTGGCTTCTCCCCGGTCCTTTCTTTGAAACTGGGAGAAAGTAAGCAGTGCTTGATTTTCCCAATTTCTAATATTGGAGCATTGATAATTGTCTTTACCTACAGCCCTAGTTTGAACAATAAAGGAAGACACTTGTAAAAAATTTCTACAACCTTTGCTAATTGCTGTAAGATTGTATTAGGTCTCGTTGAGTTACTCTGCTAATGTAGATGTTGCTAATCTAGCATCAGCAAATGGTACATAATATCACCTTTCAATTTCTTTTGACTAAAAATGAAACTGTACCTACTTGTACTTTGGTTTCATTTTATTTCAAGTGAATTAAGCAATGTACCAGCTGCCTGGAGAACCTTCTTCTCTCTCAAATCTTTCATCCTCCCCACTAAAAAAACGGAAATAATGTTTCTAGTGAATTCATTTGTCTGCTTGACCTACTAGCCTATGCTGTTTAGTGGGAACTATCCTTCTTCAACCTAAATTACTTAATCGTCTTTTTATTTGATGCTAAGGATCCATCTCTGAGAACTCTAGATTTGTCCTCAGCCAGTTATTTTGGCTTTGCCCATAAGGAGTTCCGGATGCATAATGCACTTAATAATACTGTGTGTAACATCATGTATGCCATGTGTTAGTTCTATGCCAAGACCAGGGTCAAAGGGGGAAACTGCAGCTCATTTGAGACGAAGATGAGTCAGAGGCCTGGATGTTCTTAAGTGTGATGGTAACCTTTGCACTGATGGCTAAAGAAGATTTAAAGGTCTTTTATGACTTTGGAGCCCTGATGGCACAGTAGTTAAGTGTTGGGCTGCTAACCAAAAAGTTGGCAATTCAAATCCACCGGCCCCTCCTTGGAAACCCTATGAGGCAGTTCTACTCTGTCCTATAGGGTCACTGTGAGTCAGAATTGACTTGATGGCAATGGGTTTTTTTTTTTTTTT
>NW_004443961.1:17792881-17858944 GCF_000243295.1 Trichechus manatus latirostris
GTTAGTCTCATTTGGTTTTACGGGGCTGTCCACTCCCAGGCTGAACGGTGAAACTCGGAGGTAACTTCACCACTGAGCTAAAAGGTTGTCTGGGGGCCATACTCTCGAGGTTTCTCCAGTCTCCTTTAGACCAATAAATCTGGTCTTTTTTTTTTTTTTTTGTATTTATGACTTTTTTACTTTCTGAAATGCCAAATGAATCTTCAAACTCATAATAGGTTAATAGTATGGAATAATAGATTGCTGCTATAGATTAACTAATAGATTAATAGTATGAATATTTTGTTAAATCCCAACTGATTAAATGAAGGGCTTGTCTGCTTCACGTATCTCTAAACAGCTAAAAAAAAAAGGTCTACTTATGAAGGCTAACAGCATTTTTAAAAGTTAAATAAAATTAATAGGTGAACAAGAGATAAAATCATCACACTGTGAAGGTACATAAAAAAAATAAGGTCATGGTATTATTCCAAAGGGATGTAGCTGCCAGAATGTTACCAATATAAGCACAGATAAATTAAAATGAATAGCCTCGAGGAATCTTATCCCATAGGATTGGGAAGATGATTCTAAATTTCTCATTTCATAAGAGAAAGTAAGCTAAGTTCTCTGATCTTTTTATTGCAAACAGTTTTTGTTCCATAAAATATTGATGATTACACTAATATAGGCTTCAGTTAGCAACTAATTTCTATACCAAACAATCATAAATACCAAAAGAAAACATCTTAACAGTAGGTTTGGATTCTAAGCAACCACTTAAACAACAAAAAAAAAAATTATAGGCATCCCCTTTCTGTCATAACATCCAATTAAGGTTCACAGGACTTGTTTTAACAGGTTTTAGAACTTTCAGCTCAAATGAACTCCAAAGCAAGATATATCTGTTATTCTTCATCTAGTGTTGCATGTTATCAACTTTGTTTTCTTTGGAAATGTTTGAGTTTTTGCTTAAAAGACAGATACACAAGGTCAGAGTGGGTCTGACTGCTCCTGTCGTTTATATGAGATGGCCTTTTCATTGTGTTACAGGAGATTGCACATTTTGGGGATGTACGTTTAAGAGTTCCTTTTACTTTTTGGGTTAAAACCCAGTCTAAATGTATTACCAGCACTTCTAATATTCCAGGTCATATATCTTAGACGGGTGTTTCGTGCCAAGATCTGATCTCCTTTGAGGAGAAGAATGCACGAAGGCCAACGACTAAATGTTCAGGACCAATTTATGGTCTGATTTATCCCATAAACCAGTTTGTTGGAATAAAGATGTTGGAAATGTGTTTGGTGTCCATAACCTTTAGTGACCATATTGGAAATCTGTAACTCTGGGCTGTCTTTTACTGTTTATTTAAAAATTACTTATTTAGTTAGTTCACTCACCCTTCTGAAGTTTTTATTTCTTTTCATTCATTTAATAAAGATTTATTGAACACCTACTATATAGGATATTTGTTAGGTATATCCAGGGATATATGCATGTGTGTAGTGGGTTGCGATAGAAAATATGTATCATTTCAAGAAAGTTTGAAAGCTGCTGTTACAGAGAACTTACTGTCTAGAGAAACAGAAGTAGATAGGCAGGCAGGCAGGCAGACACATACACACACATATACACATACATACATATATGTGTATGTATAATATGTGTGTATATTTATATATACATATATTTTATGCATACATAGAGGGTAAGAGAGAGATTTTAAGAAATTGACTCATGCAATTATGGGGGCCGGACAAGTCCAAAATCTGTAGGTCAGCTGACAGGCTGGAGATTCCTGCTGTCTTGTGTCCTAAAATCCATAAGCAACACGGAAGATTCCTGCAATCTTGTGTCCCAAAATCCATAGGTCAGGTGACAAGAACTGTGTAGGAGTTCTGGCAAGATGTCTGTTTATAGTGTGGAGACAGAACACCCCATAGGGAAAGCTCCCTTTTTGTTCTTAAGGCCTTCAAATGATTGGCTAAGGCCCACCTACTTATGCGAAGAGGACTTGAAGTACCTACTGATGAAGACCAAAGACTACAGCCTTCAGTATAGATTATACCTCAACGTAAAGAAAACAAAAATCCTCACAACTGGACCAGTAAACAACATCATGATAAATGGAAAAAAGATTGACATTGTCAAGGATTTCATTTTACTTGGATACAAAATCAATGCCCATGGAAGCAGCAGTCAGGAAATCAAACAATGTATTGCATTGGGTGAATCTGCTGCAAAAGACCTCTTTAAAGTGTAAAAAAGCAAAGATGTCACTTGGAGGACTAAAGTGCACCTGACTCAAGCCATGATATTTTCAGTCGCCTTATATGCATGCGAAAGCTGGACAATGAATAAGAAAGACCGAAGAAGAATTGAATTATGGTGTTGGTGAAGAATATTGAATATACCATGGACTGCCAGAAGAATGAACAAGTCTGTCATGGAAGAAATAAAGCCAGAGTGCCCCTTGGAAGTGAAGATGGTGAGACTTCATCTCAGGTACTTCGGACATGTTATCAAGAGAGACCAGTCCCTGGAGGAGGACATCATGCTTGGTAAAGTAGAGGGTCAGCGAAAAAGAGGAAGACCCTTGACAAGATGGATTGACACAGTGCCTGCAACAATGTATGTGCTCAAACATAACTATTGTGAGGATGGCGCAGGACCGGGCGGTGTTTCATCCTGTGGTACATAGGGTTGCTATGAGTTGGAATCGACTCGATGGCACCTGACAACAACAACAATCTGCTTCCCTTAGGTCCAACTGATTTAATCACATGCAATTACTTCGTCTGTGGCATCCAGATTAGTGTTTGACTAGGGTTTGAACTTGGCTAGGCTGTGGTGCCCAGTTGTAGCCTAGTCAAGTTGACACATAAAATTAATCATCACACTCAATGGCAAAGGACTCTCTATGGATACTGATCAGGCTTGATCACCCAGAAGGGACCCCAAGTGTCACCCTTCCACAATCAAAATTCAGTTTTATTTACCTTGGGATTATTGTATTATTATTGTTGAAGTAAAGATTCTCAAATACTTGTGTCTCCTTGGCTTTCATAAGTTTGATAACATAGAATTTTTACCCTTGTGTTTTTTGTTTTTTTTTTTTATATGGAATGAAAATTGTGGAGCAGGCCTGCTTTGGTAAATAAAGGGCATCAAACGCTCTCTCTGTCATAACATCCAGTTAAGGTTCACAGGACTTGTTTTAAGTGGTTTTAGAACTTTCAGCTCTAGGGAGCCCCAAAGCAAGATTTATCTGTTATTCTTCATCTGGTACTGTATGTTATCGGCTTTGTTTTCCTTGGAAATGTTTGAGTTTTTGTTTAAAAGAAAGACATAGAAGGTCAAAGTGGGTCTGACTGCTCATGTCATTTATATGAAGTGGCCTTTTCATTGTGTTACAGGAGGTTGCACATTTTGGGGGCATATGTTTAAGAGTTTGCAATTGCCTTTCTTTTACTTTTGAGGTTAAAACCCAGTCTAAATGTATTACCAAGATTTCTAATATTCTAGGTCATATATCTGAGAAGGGTGTTTTGTTCTAAGATCTGATCTCCTTTGAGGAGGATGCACTAAGGCCAATGATTGAATGTTTGGGACCAATTTATGGTTTGATTTTTCCCATAAACCAGTTTGTTGGAATACAGATGTTGGAAATGTGTCTGGTGTCCATAACCTTTAGTGACCATACTGGGAATCTGTAACTCTGGGCTGTTTCTTACTGTTGATTTAAAAATTCCTTATTTGGTTAGTTCACTCACCCTTCTGAAGTTTTATTTCTTTTCATTCATTCAATAAATATTTATTGAACACCTACATTTTATTAGGATATTTGTTAGGATATAAAGCCCAAGAGACAAGCATCTCCCCTCAGGAGTTTACCAAATTATTAATTTATCCCTGTTTTTATTTTTTTCTGATTGTAGTTTATAAGATATTTTAAGAATCGAGAGAATTTCTTTCAGTTCTGTAAATAGATAATGCCTCTATAGAAGTGGATCTTAACACTAGCTACACTTTAGAATCACCTAGAAAACTTTAAAAAATTACTAATATCTGTATCACGCTGAAGACCAGCTAAATTAGAATCTCTGTGGTTGGAGCTCTGCCATCAGTAATTTTTTTTAAAAACTCTTCAAGTAATTTTAATGTGCAGCCAGTGTCAGAACTGCAGCTCTATTGTAGGGGATAGGAGTGAAATAATGAAGTTTGTCTCCATCTCCCTGGGAATTTAAATGTTGGGGTAATGAAGAAAAGAAGAATTTTTTTAATATAAACATACCTCATTATGTTAAAATTCCTCACTCTGTTTTTTATGAAATGACCCAGTCTGCAGTGTGGGAGGGAAGTCGTGGGCACCAGCATGTTGGGACATATAAGTGGTGATTGCCTCAGGTACTGTGAGCTACAGGAGTAACTTTTCTGGGCAGTTATATAGTTGTCTGGAGTGCCTGTGTGGTGCAAATGGTTAACATGCCCAGCTGATAATGAAAAGGTTGGAAGTTCAAGTCCACCCAGAGGTTCTTCAGAAGAAAGACCTGGCAATCTACTTCTGAAAAATCAGCCATTGAAAACCCTATGGGGTCACCACGAGTCAGAATTGACTCGAGAGCAACTAGTTTGGTTTGGTTTTTATACAGTTGTCTGGTATTGGTCAAGATCAGCCTTGCTCAAAGTGGTAAATGGACAAAGATTTCTGAAGTCTTCCATTTCATTATTACTTTAAGCCTATAAATATGACCTTTTAAGCCTCCAGGTTTTTAATGAATGACCAGATTAATGCCCCAGTAAATCTAGGGTGCTTTATGCAAATTCTCATTCAACTTTTATCTGTAGATTTTAAGTTTTCTACCTTCAACTCAGCATATATCATTCCCATTTCCCTTCCCTCCAAAAAAGACTTCCTAATTACTACTTGAATCTTATTGTTTCCTGTGTTTAGGCCCAATTGGAGCAATAGAATAAAGTAGTTTACTTAACCTAAGCTGTTTTGCTTAGTTTCAGTCAGAGAGAGAGAGAGAGAGATTGGTTGATTGATTGAAAGGAGCACTGGATATTAAGAGCAAAGAGAGATACCAGAATTGCTTATTTTGGGGGATGGATTCTTCACCTGGAAGCAAAAAGAGTAACTGTGGAACTCTAAGTAAATCACGTTCATACGTGATTATCAGCCTAAGCACGTAACTACACGTTTTTGTCAGCTGCCATGGAGTTGGCCCCAACTCGAGTTCACTGCATGCACAAGAGAACAAAACTCACTAGACAAGTGTGATTCATAGGGTTTTCATTGGCTAATTTTCAAAAATAGGTTGCCAGGGCTTTCTTCCTAATCTGCCTTAGTTTGAAACCTCCACTGAAACCTGTTCAGCATCATAGCAACACACCGTCTGGGTGGTGGCAGCACAGGAGGTGCATTGACTGGGAATCCAACCCGGGCCTCCTGTATGGAAGGCAAGAATTCTACCACTGGAGCCATCAGTGCCTGGAACTACACGTGCCAACCTCAAATTACTGAAGAGCCAATCCCTACTTTGGGCTTGGTGATAGGACTCACTGGTCAAGATATAGATCCTTTCCTAGCGGGGAATAGTCACATGTTGTGGGAACCCAACACTCAAATCAGCGCATTTCATTGCCTCTAAGCAATCTTTATCCAATTTTGTGCATTGTCTCTTATTTTTATCAAATCACTGAATTTGAATCTTGACCCCACCACTTTCTAGCTGTGTAACATTGCACTGGGTGTTTAGTTTCTCTGTGATTTAGTTTGCGCATCCATGAAGTCAAATGGAAAGTGTCTGGAACAGTGTGAATGCTCAGTAAATATCTGTTGAACGGATGTCCAGGGTTGCCTTCAACTCTAAAGTGGCGTGCACGATCCTGAGAGCCAGACCCTCTTTCCTCCAGTTATGTCGTTAAAGCCCAGTTTGCTGCTGGTTAGGAAGAGGAGCAGAAACGACTCTTAGTATGAGTGGTTTTGAAGAAAAATGTTGCGTTTCTCTAGACCCCCATTTTGCAATAGACATCTGGGTAATATGGAAGGATTGGAGAACTTTTGTCCCTAGCCAAAATAGTTCATAAATTCCCAGCTCAGGGATTGTATTGGGTGAGGTTTTTAGAGTCCTATAGTTTCATAATATACATTCTCCTCGTGGGGAAGATGGAAAAGTTGGACTTGATGTTGCTAAAACACATTTGTTTTTATTCTCATTCTTTGCCTCTTTTGGCTACTGAGCAGATATCAAGTCATTTGCAAACCTATGGCTTATGTGTATGTATTATAAAGGGCATGTCCTTCCTGCTAGTGGATCTCAAGCCAGAAGCATCAATTCTCCTGTTACCCCAACACTAGCCATCTTTCAGAGGGAGCATATAATCTGAAGTGACAAATAATGTAGGAAAGTAAATGTATGAAAATAAATGTATCCTTTAAAAAGAGTGAGAGGTTTCTTTCCTTTGGTAGTGATTTACTTTCATATTACACTTTACATCTTCAGTTTAATATAGAGCCATTGTAATGGGTTTTCAGGATTCCAAAGTTAGAGCAAATATGAGACCCAGAGTTCTTCATGGCCTGAAATTATGTTTGTAACATTTCCTCCTGTTACACTCCTTCTCTCTTCCTTTGGCTGTTAGTTTGTTCATTAATTCCTTCTTCTCTCCCTCCCTCCCTTCCTTGCATCTTTGGTGAAATACTTCTGGGGTACTTATACTACCCCAGGTCCTTTGCTAGGTACTGGGGCTCAGAGAGCAAACAAATGGACCACAGGCGAGAAAAGCAAAGAAAGAGACAAAATGTGACTTTCTAAATGTATAGAGGCCTGGGAAGGGAGAGTGTCATGGGTTGAATTGTGTCCCTAAAAAATGTGTGTTAACTTGGCTGGGCCATGATTCACAGTATCCTGTGATTGTCCACCATTTTGTCATCTGATGTGATTTTCCTGTGTATTGTAAATCCTACCCCTATGATGTTAATGAGGGGGGATTAGCGGCAGTTATGTTAATGAGGCATGACTCAATCTACAAAATTAGGTTATGTCTTAAGCCAATCTCTTTTGAGATAAAAAAGAGAGAAGTAAGCCGAGAGACATGGGGACCTCATACCACCAAGAAAGTAGAGCCAGGAGCATGTGTCTTTTGGACCCAGGGTCTCTGCACTGAGAAGCTCCTAGACCAGGGGAAGATTAATGACAAGGACCTTCCTCCAGAGCCCACAGAGAGAGAAAGCCTTCCCCTGGAGCTGATGCCCTGAATTTGGACTTCTAGCCTACTAGACTGTGAGAAAATAAACTTCTGTTTGTTAAAGTTATCCACTTGTGGTATTTCTGTCATAGCAGCACTAGAGGACTAAGACAGTCGGCTATTAGACTATAAATACCATAGCATAAGTTTTATCATATTTTTCTTTATATCTTTCTGCCTTGCCCATAGTAATTTCCCAGTCAATGTTGGATAAATATAATGAATATTAATGAAAGGAACCTACTGTGGTACTTTGGGAAGCAGGAGTAGGGAAAGAGAGGTGTTCCTTGAAGTTCTTTTTCTCTCATTACACTCTGGGGACTCTTATAACCCACAGAGGACAACCCACCTGAGATATCTCTTTTGTAAGTTACTTCTCTCTCATCACCCTCTCTATTCTTTCAAATTCCTTCTGTATTTAGTATCCAGACCCCCATACTCTAGTTATTGACTGTGTGTTATACTATCCTGTGTTCTATTCTGATTCATGTGGATTCTTTTTTTTTCACTTTTTACATTTTTTTAAATTGTGCTTTAAGTGAAATTTTACAGCTCAAGTTAGTTTCTCATACAAAAGTTTATACACACATTGTTATGCGACCCTAGTTGCAATCCCTATGATGTGACAGCACACTCCTCTTTTCTACCCCGGATTTCTCAAGTCCATTCAACCAGCTCCTGTCCATTTCTGCCTTTTCATCTCGCCTCCAGACAGGAGCTGCCCATTTAGTCTCGTGTATCTACTTGAACTAAGAAGCACACTCTTCGTGAGTATCATTTTAAGTCTTATAGTCCAGACTAATGTTTGTCTGAAGAGTTGGCTTCAGGAATGGTTTTAGTTCTGGGTTAACAGAGAGTCTGGGGGCCATGTCTTCTGGGGTCCCTCCAGTCTCAGTCAGACCATTAAATGTGGTCTTTTTACTAGAATTTGAGTTCTGCATCCCACTTTTCTCCTGCTCCGTCAGGGACTTTCTGTTGTGTTCCCTGTCAGGATGGTCATTGGTGTTTAGCCAGGCACCATCTGGTTCTTCTGGTCTCAGGCTGACGGAGTCTCTGGTTTATGTGGCCCTTTCTGTCTCTTGGGCTATTTTCCTTGTATCTTTGGTATCCTTCATTCTACTTTGCTCCAGGTGGTTGGGACCAATTGATGCATCTTAGATGTCGTCTCACTAGCTTTTAAGACCCCAGATACCACTCACCAAAGTGGAATGTAGAACATTTTCTTAATAAACTTTGTTATGCCAATTGATCTAGATGTCCCCTGAAACGATGGTCCCAAGACCCCCACCCCTGCTACTCTGTCCCTGAAAGTGTTTGGTTGTATTCAGGAATTTCTTAGTTTTTGGTTTAGTCCAGTTGTGCTGACTTCCCCTGTATTGTGAGTTGTCCTTCCCTTCACCTAAGATAATTCTTGTCTTCTATCTAGTTAGTGAATACCCCTCCTCCTCTCTTCCCACCTTCGTTCGTAACCATCAAAGAATGTTTTCTTCTGTGTTTAAACCTTTGCTTGAGTTCTTATAATAGTGATCTCATACAATATTTGTCCTTTTGCGACAGACTAATTTCACTCAGCATAATGCCTTCCAGATTCATCCATGTTATGAGATGTTTCATGGATTCATCGTTATTCTTTGTTTCATAGTATTCCATTGTGTGAATGTACCATAATTTGTTTATCCATTTGTCCGTTGATGGGCACCTAGGTTGTTTCCATCTTTTTGCTATTGTGAACAGTACTGCAATGAACATGGGTATGCATGTGTCTACTCATATGGTGGCTCTTATTTCTCTAGGATATAGTCCAAGGAGTGGGATTGCTAGATCGTATGGTAGTTTTATTTCTAGCTTTTTAAGGAAGCACCAAATCAGTTTCTAAAGTGGTTGTAACATTTTACATTCCCACCAGCAGCGTGTAAGTATTCCAGTCTCTCTACAACCTCTCCAACATTTATTATTTTGTGTTTTTTGGATTAATGCTAGCCTTGTTGGGGTGAGATGGTTATCTCTTGGTAGTTTTGATTTGCATTTCTCTAATGGCTAATGATCGTGAGCATTTCCTCATGCATCTGTTAGCCTCCTGAATGTCTTATTTGGTGAAGTGCCTGTTCGTATCCTTTGCCCATTTTTTAACTGAGTTATTTGTCTTCGTGGTGTTGAAGTTTTACAGTATTTTGTAGATTTTAGAGATTAGACCCTGATCAGATATGTCGTAGCCAAATTTTTTTTCCTAGTTTGTAGGTTGTTTTTTTACTCTTTTGGTGAAGTCTTTTGATGAGCATAAGTGTTTGATTTTTAGGAGCTCCCAGTTATCTAGTTTCTCTTCTGGTGTTTGTGCATTGTTACTTATGGTTCGTATTCTGTTTATGCCATGTATTAGGGCTCCTAGCGTTGTCCCTATTTTTTTTTTCCATGATCTTTAACATTTTAGATTTTATATTTAGGTCTTTGATCCATTTTGAGTTAGTTTTTGTGCATGGTGTGAGGTATGGATCTTGTTTTCATTTTTTTACAGATGGATATCTGGTTATGCCAGTACTATTTGTTAAAGAGACTGCCTTTTCCCCATTTAATGGACTTTGGGCCTTTGTCAAATGTCAGCTGCTCATAAGTGAATGAATTTATATCTGGATTCTCAATTCTGTTCCATTGGTCTATGTATCTGCTGTTGTACCAGTACCAGGCTGTTTTGACTAACGTGGCTGTATAATAGGTTCTAAAATCAGGTAGTGTGATGCTTCCCACTTTGTTCTTCTTCAGTAATGCTTTACTTATCTGGGGCCTCTTCCCTTTCCATATGAAGTTGGTGATTTGTTTCTCCATCTCCTTAAAAAATGCCTTTGGAATTTGGATTGGGATTGCATTGTATCTGTAGATTGCTTTGAGTAGAATTGACATTTTCACAATGTCGAGTCTTTGTATGCATTAGCAAGGTGTGTTTTTCCACTTATGTAGGTCTCTTTTGGTTTCTTGCAGTAGTGTCTTGTAATTTTCTTTGTATAGGTCTTTTATGTGTCTGGTTAGATTTATTCGTAAGTATTTTATCTTTGTGGGGGCTATTGTAAGTGTAATTGATTTGGTGATTTCCTCTTCGAAGTTTGGTGTAGAGGAATCCAACTGATTTTTGTATGTTTATCTTGTATCATGATACTTTGCTGAAATCTTCTATTAGTTCCAGTAGTTTTCTAATGGATTCTTTTGGGTTTTCTGTGTATAAGATCATATCATCTGCAAATAGGGATACTTTTACTTCTTCCTTACCAGTATGGATGTCCTTTATTTCTTTTTCTAACCTAATTGCTCTGGCTAAGACCTCCAGCAGAATGCTGAATAAGAGTGGTGATAAAGGGCATCTTTGTCTAGTTCCTATTCTCAAGGGGAATGCCTTCATAATCTCACCATTTAGGATGATGTTGGCTGTTGCCTTTGTATAAATGCCCTTTATTATGTTGAGAAGTTTCCCTTCTATTCCTATTTTGCTGAGAGGTTTTATCATGAGTGGGTGTTGAACTTTGTCAAATGCCTTTCTGCATCAATTGATAAGATCATGTGGTTCTAGTCTTTTGTTTTATTTAAGTGATGGATTACACTGATTGTTTTTCTAATGTTGAACCATCCCTGCATACCTGGTATGAATCCCACTTGGTCATGTTGAATTATTTTTATGATATATTGTTGAATTCTATTGGCTAGAATTTTGTTGAGGATTTTTGTGTCTATGTTCATGAGGGATATTGGTCTATAATTTTCTTTTTTTGTGGTGTCTTTTCCTGGGTTTGGCATCAGGGTTATGCTGGCTTCACAGAATGAGTTGGGGAGTATTCCATCCTTTTCTATGCTCTGAAAAACCTTTAGTAGTAGTGGTGTTAACTCTTCTCTGAAAGTTTGGTAGAATTCTCCAGTGAAGCTGTCAGGGCTTTTTTTGGTTGGGAGTTTTTTAATTACCTTTTCAATCTCTTCCTTTGTTATAGGTTTATTTAGTTGTTCTACCTCTGTTTGTGTTAGTTTAGGTAGGTAGTGTGTTTCTAGAAATTTGTCCACTTCCTCTGGGTTTTCAAATTTGTTAGAGTACAATTTTTCATAGTATTCGGTTATGATTCTTTTAATTTCAGTTGGGTCTGTTGCGGTATCACCCATCTCATTTCTTATTCAGGTTATTTGCTTCCTTTCGTGTTTTTCTTTTGTCAGTTTGGCCAGTAGTTTATCAATTTTGTTGATCTTTTCACAGAACCAGCTTTGGATCTTGTTAACTCTTTTGATTGTTTTTCTCTTCTCTATTTCATTTAATTCTGCTCTAATTTTTATTATTTACTTTCTTCTGGTACCAGAGAGCTTCTTTTGCTGTCTCTATTTGTTCGAGTTGTAGGGTTAATGTTTTGATTTTGGCCCTTTTGATTCATGTGGATTTTTTTCCCAACTAAATCACTTTAAGGTCTGAGGTGCGCCTGACCTAAGCCCTTGAGTTTTCAGTCGCCTCATATGCATGTGAAAGCTGGTCAATGAATAGGGAATTCAGAAGAAGAACTGATGCCTTTGAATTGTGGTATTGGCAAAGAATACTGAATATACCATGGACTGCCAGAAGTACAAACAAATCTGTCTTAGAAGAAGTGCAGTCAGAATGCTCCTTAGAAGCAAGGCTGGCGAGACTTCGTCTCACATACTTTGGACATGTTATCAGGGGGACCAGTCCCTGGAGAAGGACATCATGCTTGATAAAGTAGAGGGTCAGCGAAAAAGAGGAAGACCCTCAACAAGATGGATCGCCACAGTGGCTACAACTGTGGGCTCAAACATAGCAATGATGGTGAGGATGGTTCAGGACTGGGCAGTGTTTTGTTCTGTTGTACATAGGGTTGCTATGAGTCGGAACCAACTTGAAGACCCCTAACAATAAAACAAAAATTATAAATTTTCTAAGTGTCAGGGAAGTCATCATTTTTGTATCTTTCACAACGCCTTGCTTAGTACTAGGTCGGATTAGATGCTCAATAAATGTGCTAAGTGACTATAAATCAGAAACCGTTATACAAAAGTGTGTTAACCAGAAAGCAGTGTGCAAGGGCATTTCCACATTGAGTGCTTATTGTGCACTGTCTCATTAGATCATCTGAACAGTATGCTCAGAGTAGTTTCTGGCTTCATCAGGAACTGGGCATGATCCTTATGGAATAAAATGGCATTGTTCTTTTTTCTTTTTTGATTACATAAACATACTCTTCATATTCATAATCCCAGACTGTATTTATGAAAACCTTGACACTTTATTGTAGCATGTCTTTCTCTGAAAACAGGCAGAGATATGTAAAGGCATACTTTTTTGGAAAAAATATTGGCAGTGAGTTTTCTGGTTGTAATTTAGAACATACCAAACTCTCGTAACAGCAAATAAACCAGTTTGAAACTCACAGGAAAAGCTCCAGAATGCAGTCTAGAATATTCTCAGGTGAGCCTAAATTTCAGTTTAACAGCTGTACAGCCTGTTAACTGCTGCTCAATAATCTGTAAATATACAGAGAAGCTTTCCTAAGTCCCCTGTGGTAGACAGAAGATCTAACAACCAGAGGGGATATCCTCTTAGAATGTTTTCCCCAGATCTCCATAATCTCCATTTATACCCAAATGGGTCTCCACATTAAGTTTTAGTAACTCTCTGTGTACCTGAATCAGTGTCTCTAAGCTGGCACAGCATTCAGATGGCTTTTATAAAGTTGTTGTTGTTTCTCTTAGGCGCCATGGAGTCAATTCCGACTCACGGCCACCCCATGTGTTACAGAGTGCTCCCATGTGCTCCACAGGGTTTTCTTGGATGTAATCTTTAGCAAGAGCAGATTGTCAGGCCGGTATTCCACTGTACCACTGAATGAGTTCGAACTGCCAAGCCTTAGGTTAGCAGTCAATTGCAAAGTGTTTGTACCACCTACAGACTTTTTAAGGAGCTGTGGTGGCCCAATGGTTAAGCAATGGCTGCTAACCGAAAGGTTAGTGGTTCAAACCCACCCAGCAGATCTGTAGGAGAAAGACCTGATGATCTGCTCCTGTAGAGATTACAGCCAAGGAAACTCTATGTGGGCAGTTCTGCTCTGTCACTTGAGTCGCTATGAGTCGAGATTGGCTTGACATCACCTAACAACAGTAAGGCACCTTTTTATAGATCAGTATAGAACAAAAGTGTTGAATTATGAACATGAGGTCACAAAAATAAGTTACCTATGCAAAAAAAACCGCTTTTAAATCTAGTTCACAATTATGACATGATTTTTTAATCTGAGCCTTCCCTAGTCCCTAGTCAGTTTAAAATTGCTTTGAATATGCACCGTTGAAGTCAACTCTTCTTTTAGCTCATTAGGCCACATTGGTGCCCCCGCAGATTGAGAAGAGTGAATGTGACACCAGGGCTGTGTCTGTTCCCAGCCAGCTCACCTACTGATGGATGACGCCTGGCAACATGCCTCCTTGTTGTTTGTTGTATTATTACAACAGAAAGCGTTTTCAAAAGCTACATTTATCAACTTGTCGTAATAGTTGGGCTTGCATATCTATCTACCCAGAAAAAAATAAATCTCTCCCTGAGCACTAATCTGTTTGAGCCATGTGATGTACCACATGCAGAAGAGGAAATGGAAAGCTAATAGGGATTTTGTGATGGGACTCAGGGACCTTTCAACTAAATGCTAAGGGAAGAGATATTTTGGGGTATGCTTTTAAAAGTCCCAGAGTACCAGGACCTCTGTCTCCTGCTTGTTTTAAAGTTACTGGTAGTTGTGTGTGTTGGGGAAGGCATTAGTTCTAGGATTTTGGTGGCTTTGTCTAATAAAGGAGATTGAACCTCAAATGAGAAAAAAACCATAAAGATTAGCTACACAGAAAGTCAAGGACATCTTTTAATACTTAAGATCTGTTTTTTCATGAGCGAGTATTACTAGATTAAACATTACTTGTTATGGAGAACCTTGTAATCAAATTTCTTATTATTTGAGATAAGTGGTTGTCTGGGAGTACATACTGGTGCTGTGGCAATGGGGGGCATTCCAAATCATCATACTGAGTAAATAGAAACTCATTAAATATTCGTTTAAAATAATATCTATTAATATTAATAAAGCACTATGGATTCATACTAGAAATATTTCCTAGTATATAGTATATAGGAGTCCCTGGGTAGTGCAAATGGGTAAGCATTCAACTACTAACCAAGATGTTGGTGATTCTAATCCACCTAAAAACACCTAGAAAAAAGGCTTGACGGTCTACTTCCAAAAAGGTCACAGCCATTGAAAACTTCATGCTCAGTTCTACTCTGAAACACATAGGGTCGACATGAGTTGGAATTGATTTGATGGCAGTGAGTTTGGTTGTTTTCTGTTTGTTTTTTTGTATATATACTATATAGTATATAGTGAAGATACAGTATCAGCATGGTCATCTATAGATACTTTTTGAAGAAGGGGCAGTGCTGGACCAACTGCTCTTGTTGGGACCTTAGCACCAAGCTCCCTCCAAATAAAGTTTCCATGTGAACCAGGTCCATTTTTATCCTCTAAAAAGACATTGAAAATGAGACAAATAATAAAAAAAAAAAATTTTTAAACCAACCCCATTGCTGTTGAGTCCATTCCAATGCATCACGACTCTATGGGACAGGGTAAACAGCCCCATAGTGTTTCCAAAGCTGTAATCTTTACAGAATCAGACCACCACATCTTTCTTCTGCAGAGTTACTGGTGGATTTAAAATGCAGCCTTTCTGTTAGCAGCTGAGTGCTTAACCACTGTGCCACCAAACAAAAATACTTGTCGATTCCCACTCATAGCGACCCTATAGGACAGAGTAGAACTGCCCCATAGAGTTTCCAAGGAGCACCTGGTGGATTCAAACTGCCAACGTTTTGGTTAGCAACCGTAGCTCTTAACCATTACAGCACTGCAGCACCAGGGCTGCTTAATTAAATAATAACTATTTTAACCTTGAAGTGAAGTATAGAGCATTAAGGAATGGCTCTTTTAAGCATGGAGGAAACAGAGCCAAAGGAAAGATTAGACCATGAGACTTATGACACCCAATGGGATGGACTGTTGTCTAACTCCTTTTTCTCCCCCATGTAAGGCAAGACCACTTCTAACCATCTGTTATGCACAGACCCCAATTCTAGTCTCTAGGTTTTCAGCATCCAATTCGAACCATAGATGAGGACAGAGAGCACCTGAGGATACCTTTACACACAGGGTTCGGAGGTTCGTATAGTGTCCTTTATACCAGCTAGGTTGACTGGTATCAAGTGCTATGTCCTGAAAGAATCTCTTACACTAATTTATCTATGGAAAATGAAAAGAAACCCACAGCACATTTGCACTTTCTTCTCTTAGGTATTCCCTGAATTTGTTATTCATCTTGAGGTCTTTGTAAAAAGCCCAAGAAACATTGCTGCTGCTGTTGTTAGCTGTAGTTGAGTTGGCCCCAAACTCATAGTGACCTCATGCATGTGGAAATGAAACACCATCTGGTCCTGCACCATCTCCATGATTGGTTGCAGGTCAGACCATTGCAATCTATAGGGATTTCATTGACTGATTATCAGAAGTAGATCACCAGGCAGGCCTTTCTTCCTAGTTCATCTTAGACTAGTAGCTCCACTTAAACCTGTTCAGCATCATAGCAACATTCAAGCCTCCACTGACTGTGGTAGCTGAGCACGAGAGCATTGGTGGTTCTGTTTCCCAGAAATGTAGAAGTGTTTGAACTGGCTTCTTGGGGGCAACCTCCTGCTACTTAGCTCCAGTGAGTACTGGAGTGCTCATCTGAATTGAAGGAGGAAAATAGTTGCTCAAATACTATACAGAATCCTTCCTAAGCTGTAAATCTGCTCATCTTGTTAAATCCTTGATCATTTTAGTACCCACAGTCTGAACAGGCCAGGGTCCTTCTGGCTTTAATTGCTGAGGAGATGTTATGTCTGTTCTCTTATGAAGTGCTCATAATTTCCTTTTGAATGACCAAAAGGAGAAGGAGATATATAAGCAGATGGATGGTCCTGTTTTAAAATTATTTGCCCACAAGTCCATATTTGAAAGGCAGGAAGTCATCGGAGAATGCCAGTAAACTGTTCTTATTTATGAGGCATTGGTGGTTCAGTGGAGGCATTGGGGGTTTAGTGGTAGAATTCTAGCCTTTCATGCAGGAGACCTGAGTTTGATTTCCGGCCAGTATACCTCATATGTAGCTACCACTCGTCTATCAGTGAAGGCTTGCGTGTTGGCTATTATGCTGAACAGTTTTCATTGCGTCGTTCAGACTAAGACACCCTAGGAAGAAAGGCCTGACACTTTACTTCAGAAAATCACCCAATGAAAACCCTGTGGCTCACGACAGTCCCATCTACAACTAATCATGGTGGGGATGGCACAAGACCAGGCACCCTTTCACTGTTCCATTGTGTATGAGGTTGCGTACAACAGCAACAACAGTTCTTTCTTAGTAACATTCGTTGCTTTTTGGAAATCAGAAGTAAAGCTGGGCCTTGGTGAGCCAAATACAAGTGCAGTTGTCCTTAAGAACTCTGGAATTTTAAATGCACACTTCCCAGATTTTCTTGAAACTGTTCACTGATACCAGCTGTCTTCGTCATCTAGTGCTGCTGTAATAGAAATACCACACATGGATGACTTTAACAAACAGAAATTTATTCTCTCACAGTCTAGTAGTCTAGAAGTCCAAATATGGGGCATCAGCTCCAGGGGAAGGCTTTCTCTGTCAACTCTGGAGGAAGGTCCTAGTCATCAATCTTCTCCTGGACTAGGAGCTTCTCCGTGCAGGAACCCCAAGTGCGAAGGATGCACTCTGCGCCAGGTGGTGCTGCTTTCTTGGTGGTATGAGGTTCTCCTGTCTCTCTGTTCGCCTCTCTCTTTTATATCTCAAAAGAGATTGGCTCAAGACACAATCTAACCTTGTAAACTTGTAGATCTCATCAACATATAACTGCTGATAATCCATCTCATTACTATCATAGTGATAGGAGTTACAACACATAGGAAAATCATATCACATGACAAAATGGTGGACAGTCACACAAGACTGGGAATCATGGCCCAGCCAAAACGACACACATATTTTTGGAGGACACAATTCAATCCATCACACCAGGGATAAGTCTATCTGATTATATGACCAGAAGGGTCTGCTTGCTTAAAGAAGAGATAAGAAGAATTTTAAAGTAAATTTGATATATTTTACCCAGTTTTGTTTATTCCTTATGAGAGACAAATCAAATCAGCTTCCCTCTTTTAAAGACTTAAAATCTATGAGTGAGGGGAACCGGGAGAAGTCAACAAATTGCTAAAGCCTGGAAAGAGAGCCTTTAATTTTCCATGGTAATTCATCTCTCCTAGGGCTGTTAAATTATAATAATTGAAACTAAGATAACATTAGGATTTTAAGAATTGGAAGAGTTTGGATGGTTTATTCAGTGTTAATGAGAGACAAATAAAACGTGCCTCAAGACTATACTAATCTCATTATAGGTGAATTAAAGGCTGAATAATTCACAAATAGTAGGTTGTGATTGAGTTAATTTCCATTTTGGAGAGAAGGAATTAAGTCAAAATTAATAAGTGACTAGCTAGGAGTAAAGTGCTGAAATAAACAAACTAGGACCTCTCTGAACAAACTTGGTTTGGAGTATATTCTAGTATTTTTTGTTTCATACTTCAGCCAGCTTCTGGATCTATAGTTGGTACTATATATATATACATATAGTATACGTATATACACACACATATACACACACATATGTATATATATGTATATGTATTTATACATATACATGTATAATTTTTTTAAACTGCTTAATTTTTAGGTGAGGCTTTTGTGCCCAGATAAATTCTTTGGATGAAGAAATTCACACTTGGAAAGAATAAAATCCTTCCTGTGGAGTAGTCACTTTGTTACTTAATTTGTTTTCAAATGTAATACATTTTCACTTTTGTGAATAGAAGCTTCTCTGCAGTGAAGTTCTTGCACACTGCATTTTACTAATCAGCGTGGTTCTCTTTGAGATATTCCAAATGCACGCTGCACGGCTAGCTCTCTTTTACTTACCACAAGTGGGCTTACCAGAATTGAGAAGCAGCTTATAAATTGTATGCAATTAACCCCCAGGATAACTCTCCACTCAGCTTCCCAGATTCTTAGTCTAGTGTTAGTATGTTACGTATCTTGAGCAATCTGTTCCTTTTCTTACTGTTTCATATGCTTTGGAGATAGCCAAACCTGGGTTCTAATCCCTGGTTCTCTCTTTTCTGAGTATATGGCCTTACCAGAAAACCAAATCTGTTGCTATTGAGTCAGTTCCAACTCATAGCGACCCGGTAGGACAGAGTAGAACTGCCCCATAAGGTTCCCAAGGAGCACCCGGTTGATTCAAACTGCCAACCTTTTGCTTAGCAGCCGAACTCTTAACCACGGTGCCACCAGTCCCCCTAATCTTTCTCCGCCTCAGTTTTCTCATCTATTAAATGAGAATAATAAAATCTTGCAGAATTGTTAGAAGATTAGTGATAATGTACGTAGAACACCTAACACTGGGAAGATACCTATATAACAGGCACTTAATATATGGTAGAGGCTAGTATTAGTGTTATAATCCACTATTTGATAATGTCTTTCAGTGAGCAGCACTTTGCTAAACTCAAGCACTGCAGTTGTTAGGTGCCGTTGAATCGGTTCCAACTCATTGCCACCCTATGTACAAACACCACCCGGTCATGCAACATCCTCACAATTGTTGTTATGCTGTTGCCCATTGTTGCAGCCACTGTGTCAGTCCATCTTGCTGAGGGTCTTCCTCTACTTTACCTCTACTTTACCAAGCATGATGTCCTTCTCCAGGTACAGGTCCCTCCTGAAAACATGTCTGAAGTATGTGAGACAGAGTCTCACCACCCTTGGCTTCTAAGGCTCATTCTGGCTGTACATCGCCCAAGACAGATGGTTTGTTCTTCTGGCAGCCCGTGGTATATTCAGTATTCTTTGCCCACACCGTAATTCAAAGACATCAGTTCTTCTTCGGTCTTCTTTATTCATTATCCAGCTTTCATGTGCGTATAAGGTGATTGAAAACACCATGGCTTGGGTCAGGTAAACCTTAGTCTTTAAAGTGACATGTTTGCTCTTTAACACTTCAAAGAGATCTTTTGCTGCAGATTTGCCCAATACAGTGCATCGTATGATTTCTTGACTGCTGCCTTATGCACTGGCATTCCTATATGCATTTGACAGATGAAGAAAAGAAGACTTTGAGAGGGCACATGGTTTATGCAAGTAGAAGACCAAAGACCTAGCTCTTCAAACTCCTAATTCAAATTGTTTCCGTTATTCCTTTCATTCAAAGTTAGGGAAAGAAAACAAAAAGAAGGGGGAAAACAGTATTAAGATCATAATAATTAACACCAGGGTTCACTTTTTTAAAGTAGGAATGCATCTTCTAACTCTTCTTTTTAAACCCTTCAGTGGATCCTCTTTGTCTATTGCACAGTTCAAAATTGGAGGATATTCTTTCTCATCTCCTGCAATTCCCCACATTAACCTTATACTCAAACAAAAAAGAACTGCTTAAAAATTAGCAAACACCTTATATCTACTCATACCTCTATGCTTTTACTTATGGTTTCTTCTACACATACCCTTAACACCTTTTTAATATCTATTATATTTTACATCTATTAGTCACATAATAAATTCATCAAATACCTATATATTGCTTGCTATGTGGTAGGCACTGTTTGAAGTGCTTTACAAATATTGAATCATTTAATATTCATAATATTCCCAGAAGACAGACAATATTATCCTGTTTGACAGATGACGAAACTGAAATCTAGAAACTGAGGTAGAAAGCCAGGATTCTAAAAAGAGGAGTTTGGTTTCAAAATGGGTATTCTTAACCAATACATTATGTTACATATGCAGTAAGAATTTCACAACTGAAAACACATCATATGCAGCCAACACTGATGCCTGAATGGCATGCTACCAAAGGCCTCCCAGTTGTAGAATTCATCCTGTGAATTTACTATCAACTGGAGCCTAACTCTCATATTTTCAAACTCAGAAACCTGATATTTTTCAACAATCACACCATGAACAAATCCTTCTCTTGGGGGTGGACTCATACGACTCAGCCCTTGAGATTAGGGTTTAAAACTAGAATGCCAGTTTATTAATTCACAGTGAGGAATGGAACACATCACATGGGCCAGAGTACACATGTCAGTGGGACCAGCATACTCTCTGCCCCTCAACAGCAATGAAAAGCCGGATTACTCTTAGCAAGTCACTTGGTCAACATGGCATCATTTCTCAGATGAACTGAACGGTCATTGACATCAGCTGGATTAGTATGATGCATCAGTATTGTGATAGCCGCGGCCTTGCCAATGGGACCTGGAGGACTTAAAATCCATTGCTTGGGATGTTGATGGGCTGGGCACTGACAACAATGTATCACTGTCATGCTCCTTTTTCTGTGTTTCTAATGCCTGGCCAACCCTTCCTTTTCTTTGATACATTCTAGTGTTAATGCTTATTCATATATTGAATCTGATTAGAGTCAAGTCTTCAGGCCTGGGAGCCTTTGTATAACTATTTTCAGATGACATTTTCTTACTGATAACATTCTGTAGACCTAACAAAAATGCTATCTAGCATTTATTTTACTGAATTATAGTTATATGAGTGATTTTCTTAATAGATTCCAAGTTCTTTGGCAAAGACCAAGTTGTATTCATTCTTCATATTCCCTGAAGTAAGTGCACTACCTGGCACACTGTAGGAGCCCTATAGATATTTAATAAACAAACAAGTGAATTAGGATACCATAAAGGATAGTGGTTATGAGTGTAAGCTCTGAAGCCAGATGGCTGGTTTCAAATCTAGGACCTACTACTTATTAACTGTGAGTCTGGAAAGTTATTTAACTTTCCCAAACTTCAGTTTCCTCATCTCTAAAATAGGGATAATGACAGTACCCTATCTCCCAGGTTCTTGAAAATATTAAATGAATTAATAGATGTAACAAACTTAGAAATGTACCTGGCATTCTACAACTATTAGATATTAGTATAATAATTATCTCAGAATTCCATAATATATGTGTACTTATTTTTTTAAGCGTGATGTTCTGAAAAGAGTGCAGTACTATTGTTCAAGTTTTACGTGTCATCATTGAATGTTTTATCAGAAATTGATTGTTTTTTTCTCATAAGAGTTCAGTAAAATGGAAACCCCTGTATATTGCTGGTGGGAGTATGTAATGGTGCAAACTTTATGGAATGCAGTTTGGATATATTTATCAAGAGCCTTACAAAATTCATTCGCTTTAGTCTAGTAATTCCCCTTCTAGAAATTTATCCTAAAAACGCAGTCAGAAACTTGGACAAAACATGCTCACAGAGATAGTTTAATCACACTATCATTTATCAAACCCCAAATTGGAAATTACTTAAGTGACAAGTAATGGAGGCATGATGATACAAATTATATCATTTGATGGAATATTACGTAGCTTTCAAAATGGTGTCTTTAAAATTATTAAATATTGTTCTGTAAGCCTTCATCTAAAGTGAGAGTAGCAACACAATTGGAAGAGCGTAGTCAATGTCACTGAACTGTGCACGTAGAAATTTTTGAAATGGTGTACCTTTGGCTATGGATATTTTCACCAAAAAAAAAAAAAAGGTCAAGAAGGGAGAGGGTTGACATGTTGTGGGGTTGTTAACCAATGTCATAAAACAATATGTGTACTACTGTTTCATGAGAAATTATTTGTTCTGTAAGCCTTCGCCTGAAGTACAATAAAAAAAAAAAGAAAAAAAAAACCCCAAAAAATTATTAAATAGTGTGAGAAAGTACTTCCAAAAATTGTAAGTGAAAAAAAAGCTGGCTATAAAATTGTATGAGTGATATGATTTCTTTCATACAGAAAGGAAATAAATAGATCAATATAATAGTGAATATCTTTAGGTAAGACAGCCATAGGGCTTTTTTTTTTAATTTTCTTTTTCTCTTTGGTAAGCCATCTTTTCCAAAACCTCTACAATGAGGAGAAATAGAAAATAGTTTTTTGAAAGAATTATGATACTTCATGTTTTTAGATGTGTGGTTTTGAAAGACATGTTGAATTCTTAAGCGCAATTTTATCATACTCAGGATCTCAGTTTTTTCAGTGAAATATCTGTCTACTTTTATACCAGAAATAATTAAGAAGACTGGCTTCATTTAATATAAATTTTTTTCAGAAAAGCTGCATTAATAGTCATTTGGTAAAATAAGCACTAAAGTAAAAACATTTCCTTTAAAAACTTTTGAGGTAAGATGCATGCTTAGCTTCAACCCTCATGGAGAAATCAATTTACATATATAACTTGGTTAGTTTTGCTCAGTTTAGTATTTGATAGTAACCTCTCTAAGGACCTTCTCAAGAGAGAAGAGAGGCTCTTACACTAGTATTAAGAGAAAGTTATTTTTGTAAGAAAAATTTCAAATGTTGAGCCTTTTATAGGTAGTAATGAGTTTTTTTGTTTTGTTTTGTTTTGTTTTGTTTCTCCTTTTGTGATTTAGGAGCTGTGAAGGAAGAAATATCCGATATAGAACATGCAGTAATGTGGTAAGTATGAGGTTCTGTGATTGGGCTAATGTATTTTTTTTTTTCAGTACTGAGAATTGCTAAGCAGTTTTATGTATCCCGTGTAGGAAATCAACAAATCAATATTTTACTTAAGAGCTGTTTACCTCACATTATTCTAATTCTGCAGCACTGAAAACTGGTGTTTTTAATGTCCCAAAATATAAAAGTTTAATCAGATGACCATATTGAAATGAACTAGACTGTTTCAAAATGAGGATCCTACATTTCCTCTCTGTTTTCTGCTTTTTCACATATAGGTCTTATCAGAAAGAGTAAGGGGAATGAGAAAAGGGAAATCATTTGGGGTATCATGAAATAAATATTAGTTAATCAAACTCACATTTGACAAGTTTATTCATTCATTTAACAAATATTATTCATTGCCGACTATGTGTGAGGCACTGTAATAATACAAGGATAAATAACATGTGGTCACTGTCTTAAAACGTCCATAGTGTGGTAAGGGGTGTAGAAAGAGAAGATAGATATGCACACAACCACATTCTAGTGCAGAATATGACAAATGCTATGAGAAAGAGATAAAGTGCTTTGTGGATTTGCCACAGAGAATAATCTGAAGAGATTTAAAGGAAAAGGTGATTTCAGATGGCTTAGGGAACTAGGATGGCTATGACTAGCCTAACTGGGTGTGAGGTGGGGACATTCAGTCCAGGCAGAGGTGACAAAATAGGCCACTATGGAGGCAGGACTTTTAAGGTGTGTTCTGAACACTAATTTGTGTAGGATTGCGCATAGCAATGCGGAAGAGGTTACACCATGAAGAGATTTAAATGTCAGGCTTCCACATGTATATTAGTCCAGTGAATAATGGAAAGTCTCTAGAGGTTTGGAAGCAGGGGTATGAGACTGGAGAGTTTCACTTTAGGAAAGTGAATTCTGTAGTGATATGAGGGATACACTGGAACATGAAGTGATGGGAAGTTACTGAAAGAGGTTAGGCAAGAAGTAATGAAGACTTAAACCAAAGAAAATAAATACAAGTGGTCAAATTCAAGGTTCACTCTGCAAGATTAACAAGCCCTTGAAAGTAGAGTGATGGGTAGAAGTGGAAATAGAGGGAACAAACAAACATATGGATATGCAGAGCGTTTTTACTGGCTGATCCCTCTGTTAGAGAAGCTCTTTCAATATTTATATAATTGGCTTTTTCACCATCACGATCTCTGCTCAGATGTCACCTCCTCAAAGAGGCTTTCTTGACCATCTTATCCAACATGGTTGTCCCACTGCCCCAACCCCATCCCTCACATTAGTCACTCATGTTTTACTTTCCTCACAGCAATTACCTCTATCAAAGTTTATCTTACCTGATTACTTTTTTTGTTATCTGTATCCCCACAGTGGTTAAGAGCTACGGCTGCTAACCAAAAGGTTGGCAGTTCAAATCCACCAGCTGTTCCTTATAAACCCTATGGGGCAGTTCTACTCTGTCCTGTAGGGTCGCTATGAGTCGCAATCTACTTGATGGCAACAAGTTTGGCTTGGTTTATTCCCACTCTAGAACGTAAACTCCATAAGGGAAGGAGCCTCATTCATCTTGTTCAACGCTTTATCCCCAGTGCCTAGAACTATGACTAGTGCATATTAAGCACACGTTAAATATTTGGTGAATTTGGAATGAGAGCTCAGGCTTTTGGAAGAATGATGGATGCCATTATTAGGAGTAAGAAAGTTGAGAGGAGGCTTGGAGAGTAAAATAATGGATTTTATTTAGGGATACAATTGAGTTTGACATAGAGCTGGATTTGTAGGTGATATTTTCAACTGGGGAGAGCTTTTTGAAGAAAAAAAGAAAGTTGAGGCTACTTATGATGAACAGGCTCAAGCTGCTCTGTAGAGAAGTTTTCTAAGTCACCAGCTAAAAGTGAAGGAGGTGAGCTCGACTTGGGAAAGTAAGCATGAAGACAGTCTGGAATAGCCATCAGGGAAATTGGGTGGAAATCAGAAAAGAGAAACTAAAGAATTGTTGGGCAGCAAAAAAGGACTCTGCTGTGGTTATCATTTACCATTTACAGAGAATATGGTCAACAGGGTTTTAAGACTTAGTCCAACATTAATGAGGTGTACAAAAATAGGAATGGAGAAAATGAACATTGGAGGTTAATCAAGGCCAGAATACAGATGAGATAAGACAGTCGAAGAGAAATAAAAGTATATATATTTTAAATGGCTGACCAGGGAGACTACAAGGAACTAGAAGATACAATCATTGGGAATAAAAGTAATCGTTCAGTGGAAAATTATGCCTACCTCATCATTCTTTTCCCATCTAGGACACTACCCGTACCTGTTGCCGTTGAGTCAATTCCGACTCAAAGCAACCCTATAGGACAGTGCAGAGCTGCCCCACAGGGTTTCCAAAGCTGTAAATCTTTACGGAAGCAGACTGCCACATCTTTCTCCCACGGAGCGGCTGGTGGGTTGAAACCTCTGACCTTTCAGTTAGCAGCAGAGTGCTTAACCACTAACTGCCAAATAACTTGACTTATATCACTGGCCCCCTCCAATAACTTGACTTATATCACTGGCCCCCTCCAATAACTTGACTTATATCACTGGCCCCCTCCAACAGACACACACACTCAACTGCTGGCTGATTAAAAGGATCAAATAGTTATGGCTTTTAAATATTTTTTAAAGGGTATTGATAAGAGTCTGTTTTAGAAATGAAATGAAAAGTTTTTGATGAGAATACAGTTTAGCTCATTGGTTTTCTTTACTAACCTATTTATTGTAGTGATAGTGTATACGTAGGTTGGAAAAAAATGCTGTGATACTATTAAAGAATCTCCTTAATTCCCGTTATGTTTCTTTCCAGCTTTTAGAATGGTGGAAAGAGTTCAAACTGTCCTAAGTAGATGAATGCCTATGGCACCGTGGGCAGATGTCTGCCTACCCTTTTCTTAAAGCTCTTCAGAGCCATCCCACAACCTCCTTGCTATTGTTGTGAGCATTTTCACGGACAGACGCAGGCTAAGACTCTGACCTAATGTTACTTAAAACCCATAGCATTACACGAGCCAAATCTTTACAGTTCGTGGAATCAAACTGACACTAAGTTTTCTGTGAGAACCTAGAGTCTTCAAATCATTTGAAGCTTTTTTTTTTCTCCTGGCTTTTGGCCGTGACAGAAGCAACGCTGCCAGAACGCAAACAAAAAATCTCGTAAAACAGAGTCTTTTCATAATCACATTGCAGTTTTTCACATTAAGATGTTGAGGACAATTTGGTCAAATCGTCCCCTTTTAGGTACTTGTTTTGGAAAATCTTAGGGTCCTTTGTTAACTAAGCCTGTAGGGTTACTCCTTAATCCCTGGATAGCTTCCTGGGCCTTCCTAACCACTCTGCCTCCAAAGATTCAATCTCTTTTCCTATTTCTTTTTTTTGTAGAGCGGCTATATACAGCATTTCTTTGAGTTCTTGTTCCCCAAGATTAACTGAGAAAAAAGTCTATCCAGTTTCCCATTTTTCTGGTTGCCTGAAAAATCAGCTCACAAACTTTTAAGGATTCATTACTAATTACTCTACACACGGAGTATATCAGTATAAGAAAGTTATAAACGTTTCCACAATGTTTACATAGTTCTCATAGTCATGGTACCTTCTTGTACTATTTCTAGCTGGTCCAAGAAGATTATTTTCATTCCTAAGGACATAGTTCATCTAACCTTTTCCAGTTTATAGTTCCTGGCTGTTTTCTAGGGAATTGGGAAGTGGGGCCTCTCTCTTTCTCTCTAGAATGAAGGGAAAACTAAGGAAACTAATGAGAGAAATAATAAGTGTGAACTAGTCAGTCAATCAAGTGGACCATTAGGGTCCCAGAGATTTCACTGCAAAACTGAAGGAATCCCTGGGGCCCTTCAGCAAGTTCTCCTTAGATCAAACCAAACTGAATCCATTGCTGTCAACTCAGTTTCAACTCATAGCAACCCTATGGGACACAGTAGAACTGCCCCCATAGGGTTTTCAAGGCTGTAAATCTTTACAGAAGCAGACTACCATATCTTTCTCCCAAGGAGCTGGTGGATTCAAACCACCAACCTTTCAGTTAGCAGCCAAACTCTTCACCACTGCACCACCAAAGTGACCCTCTCCATAGGTCACATCCTCATTTATTCAGATTAAACTCCAAATCTGAAGTCCTATGTCTTAATGAGACGTTTTAAATTGACCTCCAAAATGTTGAGAGTAATGTTGTATTACTTACAAACTGTTTCTTCTTCATTTTCCTTAAGAGTCACATAAGTTGATGTTAAGAAGGCAGTGACCATAATTAGCAATGTAATAGGCCACGGTGCATACCGTAGCTGGGGGTGCTCTTAACTCCTTTATTGAGATTTATTGTGTGTGTGCCACTGCAACAGTCTCCTATTCTAATAAAATTTTATTAAAAAAAAAAAGTTTACGAGAAAAATTGGTAAACCACATTTCTGTATCTCTTCCTAAACTATTATGGAGGGCAGTCAGGAAGTGGGGTGGGGTGTGGAGGCAGATATTCTTATCTTCTGAGGAATGGTTGAAGAAACTAAAAATATTTTTAGCACAGAGAAGACAAAACATAATTTATTCCGAAACTATTTATTGCGCACAAGAACTGTTCTGGGTGCTGGGAAACATTGGTGAATAAGACCAAGACCCAACTCTCATGAAGCTTTCATTCTAATAGAGGAAAACAGATTACAAACAAGCATACAAAAGAATTATTTATAAGAGAAAATAGCAGGCAGTGAGCAGTGCTATGCGGAGAATTAAGTGATTGGTGGCCACTTCAGATTGGATGGTCAAGGAAGTCTACCTTGAGGAGTGACATCTGAGTAACAGGAAGGACCCGGCTATGTGACTATCAAACCTGTTGCTGTTAAATCGATTTCGACTCACAGCAATCCAGATAGAAGAAACAGCTAGTGCAAAGACTCTGAAGTGTGGAATAATTTGGTATGTTCAAAGAAAAAATAAAGCCCATTATAGCTAAAGTATAGTAAGCAAAGGGAAAAGTGTTAGAAGATAAAAAATAAAACTGAAGGTAGGCAGGAGCTAGATCATGCAAGACATTGTAAAGCATTCAGATTATGTTTTAAGTGCAAAGAGAAGTCTCTGGAGAATTTTAAACTAGGGAGAATAGAATTGGACTTATGATTTTAAAAGATAGGTTTGGCTGTATGATCTCTCTGGGGAATGTATGAAAAAGCAGGAAGCGGAAGCAGAAATGCAAGTTAGGAGGCTATTGAGTAGTCCAGGTAAGTGCTAACAGTTGCTTGGACTAGAGGGACACTGTTGGGAAGACGTGAAACATGTCTTAGAGAGTATCTTTTTCTAAGTCACTTTCCTTCATCCTACGTTTGATACAGTTCACTTTTATGTTCTCCAGTCTCATTGCTGTGGAATGTGTTGTGTGCAGCATTTCAGCAGGAGACAAAGGCAGCAGCTAGTTATGGCCATAGAGAACAGAATGATCCTGGGCAATTTCATAACTTCTTTAGGCCTCAGCTTCTGCCCCCAAACAGTGAGAAAGTTCAACTGAATGACCTCAAAGGTCCCTTCCAACTCTAAAATCCTGTCATTATTCAAAAGCATTATGTCTGTGCAATTCTGGATTTGGAGCTGAAGGCAGATCACTGAAAGTGTCAATGTTGGTTTAGTTACTGGCAATACTCTAGTGAAGAGATTTACAGCCAACAGTAAAGTAGGGTCACAGTGAAGACAGCCAGTGTGAACAGGAGAGGCGAAATACTCATCCGTGTTAAAGACCTTGATCATCCATCCTGAACAGTAATTCTCATCACTGAGGTTGTTAAAGTTCATGGCGTTCACAGCATTGTTCGCATGGTTATTGATGGTGGATATAAGGTAAACTCCCATTTGCCTCATATGGCCACTTTTCCCATAAGGCCTTTGTATAGAATAAAGTCAGGGAACATTTACTCCTTTACATCAGGGGTCAAATGGTAACACCTGGAAAGGATAAACGCTCCACTACAGGCCTCCCTTGATCAGAATTTGCAAGAAGCTTCTGGAACAATATTCAGATCAGTGAAATACCCCTGGAGTCTAGACAGATGCTGTAGTAAATAATAACAACTGCAGAAGACAGTCAGCAAGCCTGCAGGCTACATGCTGGGCCATTCTCCAGCCAACAGGTGCTTCTGGGATGGAAAGGGGCTTAACTTCCTCATAATCAAGTCCTTGTTCTCGTAGCTAAAAATAAGACATACTGCTACTTGCCAGGGTCATTTGTACACCTGTTCATTTATTCATGCTCTTGCTTAATTGTTCTTTCATTTAATCAATATTTATTGAACACCCAACTCTTAGTCTGCACCAGGAATGTTAGAAGCTGCTACTCTCACTAAAAAGACAAGGTGTATCTGTCCTCAGGGAAATCAGATTCTAGTAGGAAAGGCAAATATGCAAACACTTAATTAAATACAGTGTGAAAAACTCTAAGTGTGGCGGTAACACGAAGTGCTCAGTGGTCCTGGAAGGACCGTATCTGATTCTTTGACCACTGTACAGCCAGTGCCTAACACGAAGTGTCTAACTCCGGGCTTCTGAGACTGTGTTAGGAACACAGCAAACTCACAGGGGTGCTTTCGGATATTTTATATTTTCAAAAGAAACATAGCAACACTTGACATCTCTTAGATGCCATGCAAACTACTAGGTCATACTATATTTCTTTCTGTGATGTCTTATCTTTGCAAAGTTGGGTTTGCTTTGATAAAAAGCAAGTGGGAAAATCAATGTGGAACAGGAAATAGGAATGTATTGGCCAGTCTGATTTCAGGCTTTGAGAAATTGTTCAGTGCCCAACACACACACACACACACACACACACACACACGCACACCATTAGTAAGTATGTGTGGTTATTTATGAATGAAATAAAATATTATCTTCCTTTCAATTTATGTGTATGAATGTCTACCAAGTTATTAGGACACAAATACTTATTAAGTTGGTTTGGACCTAACTGCGTAATAAATGGAACTGTTCCTTTTGGCCTGGGGATGCCGTGAAAATAAATTACTGAGATATTAAAGGCACTGGAAACAGAAAAATTTGGAAATTTCTGGTGTAACACATACCAAATTCTTCCACACTTCAGAGTTTTTCACCAGCTGTTGTTTCTATCTGGATTGCTCTTCTCCTGATGGTCATATAGCTGATTCCTTCTCGTCCCTCAAGGGTCACTCCTCAAGGTAGACTTCTCTGACCATCCAATCTGAAGTGGCCACCAATCACTTAATTCTCTGCATAGCACTGATCACCACCTCATGCGTATTTCCTTCATAATCTCTCACTATTGGAAATTGTCTTTTTTTTTAAATTTACTTATTTATCATCTTCCTTCTCCCACTAGAATATATGCTTCATGAGAACAGGGTCTTTCTCTTTCTCTGTCACCATTATATCCCAGTGCCTAGAAAAAGTGCCTGGTACATAGTAAGTAGGTCACAGTAGAAATAGTTGAATCAATTCAATTCTCATGTTTCAAAACACTGTCCCTCATTATAGCTTGGAAAAGTCACACTCATCTTTCATGGCTTGCTCAAATGTCACCTTACTTAGGATGTTCATTCATTCATTCATCATATCTGATTTTCGGAAGTAGATGGCCAGGCCTTTCTTCCTAGCCCATCTTAGTCTGGAAGCTCTGCTGAAACCTGTTCAGCATCATAGTAACACAAAGCCTCCACTGACAGATGGGTCATGACTGCAAAGGAGGTCCATTGATAGGATGTGTCTTTTCCAGGTAACTTCATTAATGTTTCATTTATACACTGATATAACAAAATTAGGACTATGACTCTCCTATCCTTTAGATTCCATGTACATTTTGCATTTGGGCCATCTCTGACAGGCCATCAAGGTATAGATGGGAGGAGTGGGGAGACTGATTTAAAGGACACACTTTATTTTTCAATAAAAACACTGAGGATTGAAAGCAACATTGTAGAGTTGAAAGAACATGGGCTTTCCTGTGTCCTGGGGCTGCCACTTACCAATCATATGCTCTTGAACAAATCTAGTAACCTCTCTCATGCTCAGTTTTCTTACCTGTAAAAACACACTTCTTATATTGGTTCCCTGGGTGATGCAGTTAAGCACTCGACTACTAACCGAAGATTGGCGGTTGGAACCTACCCCGAGGTACCTCAGAAGACAGGCCAGGCAATCTTTTTCTGAAAGGTCACACCCTTGAAAACCCTGTGGAGCAGTTCTACTCTGCACAGGTGGTGTCACCATGAGTCAGAATCCACTGGATGGCAACTAACGGCAACAAACATATGTACAAGCAACAATGTTTATTAATACAATGTTTCTGGTAGTAAAAAATTAGAAACAAATAGAGGGTGGGTAGTTAAATAAATTGTGATATATTCATATCATGGAACATTCTACAATCCTTATAAAGAATGATGTGGATCTATACAAACAAACGTTTAAAGCTCTTCCAAGGCGTATTGTTAAGTGTAGAAAAAGAAAATTGTGGAATACTGTCTATAATATGAGCTCAATCAGTTAAAAAAGGTTTTTCCTTTATGTTCCTGGTTATATATAAGATCTTGAAGGACATACATCAAACCGATCACATTGATTATGTAATACAGAGCAGAGAGGGATTGAATGATTTTAGAGGGAACTTTCATTTTTTATTTTTATTTTATACATGTATTTTTGTAATATTTTAAATTTTGACAGTGAACATGTATTCCTATATTACTGGCATAATTAAAATAAATGTAAAAGAGAAAATGATGTTGGGAGAAAGACTTTAATAGTAATTGAATATATATTTATTTTTGAAACTTTGAAAAAATACTTCACAGGGTTTTTCTGAGGATTACATGAAAAAATATCTAAAAAGCACTCTGCATGCTGCCTGACTCAGTAATGTTGGCTCTGCCTTCCCTCACCATTTTTCTCCTTCAGCTTCATCCTTTCTTCTGACAAAGCACTCTTTCCAAGAGAATAAAGTATTTTTTATCTAAAGTTTGTTTTATTTTATTGTTGTACATTAAGTGAAAGTTTACAATTCAAGTTAGTCTCTCATACAAAAATTTATGCATACCTTGTTATGTGACCCTAATTGCTCTCCCTATACTGTGACATCATACTCCTCCTTTCCACCTCTGATTTCCCGTGTCCATTCAACCAGCTGCTGACCCTCTCTGCCTTCTCATCTCACCTCCGGACAGAAGATGCCCAGAATAAAGTATTTTTAAAAAGTGTAAATTAGATAACTTAGAAATCCCGAAGGTCTACCCCATGGCTTCATGGGGAACTTCACCTGATTGTTTTGCCAAATACCAAGTTCTAGGTATCGCGAAACAAGAACATTAGACCTCAGCTCTGGCAGAATGGCAGGCTTAAAGTGTCCCTTCCTTTGGATAAACTATAGAGAAACAGACTATACCATGCCCACTTCTTAGGCTGGACAGTTAGATCTCTGGCAGCTATAAAGCTTGGCTGTGCTCTGGCCAGACATATGCTTGTTTGGAATTTCTATATATCCTCAGAATCATATGCCAGGAGAACAATCAGTAGCCCCCACAAGGAGTCTAACTTATCACAAAGCTAGGACAAATGTAGAATGGTACCTGAGCTAGTTGTAGGACTTTGTGGTATGTGTCTGTCTCCTTTTTAGCATTGAGAAGCATTATTGTTGCTGAAACAAAAGGATGTTCTTTAGGGAACACATTTCCAAAACATCATAATTTTCCGGATTTGAGCCACAGTACTTTTTGTTTATGCTGAAATTAGATAACAAAGGAAACTAATTTTTAGGAAGAGAGAAGTGATGAACAACTTTTCTTGTCGCTCTGAGGATAGCGTCCCCGTCCAACCTATGAGTGCACCAATGCTAATCAAGCTTTGACCATCTTGCAAATAAATTAACCTCTAAATGGAAGTACACAGCATGCCATGTGGTCAGCTGGAGGTTGATTTTGGTTCAAAACAGATAATTTCTTTTTCAATAGTTAAACACTGAGCGTTTAGAATAATGGTTGAAAATACTTGCAGCAATTACTCTGGGAGAAAAAAAAAAAACCTTCATATTTTATGACTGTTTTATCACTTGTGGCATAAAGAAATAAACATTTTTTTAATGATTCACAGATTCCTTCATTTGGTGGATCTGGTGGATATAGATCTCTCTGCAGAGCTGGCTGACAGGCAGCTGGCCAAGTTTATTGGGTCTCCCTCCCCTCCTCCTCCACCCACCCCCCCGCCCCCCGGTGAGTTAGGCCGTTCTGCTTTTCTTCTCCCCTAGGCCTTCTCTCCTGACTGCTGCACACATTTCTTTTCTTCTTTAATGCTCTCTCTGACATCTCTTTATCGGACTCCTCCTAAGTCTCTACTTTTCCTTTCTCCTGAATGCGTTCTCAACTTTTACTCTCTGGGGAGTCGTATGGTATGAACACAACTCAGAAGAAGGGACACAGGCTGTGGAGCTCTGCTACTTACTCACTTCGTGGTTTGGGGCAAGCTGTTTAACTTCTCATAGCCTCAATTTCCTTAATCAGAAAGTGGAAATGATAGTAATATTCATTTCACAGGATTCCTTTACAGGAGTCAATAAGATAATACAGATACATGGAGGCACTCAAAAAATTTTCATTCTTTCTTCCACTTTACCTTGGCAAAGTAACAGTCTTAAAGAAAATAGGGCCCAGTGAAATAGCAGCCCACAGTACCCCATCAGCATTAAACATTTTCTTTGCAAAGAGCTAAAGCCCCTGGCAAAGGACAATTTCATTCTTGTCCATAACTCAAAGTAATATGAAGAGCTCCAAATTGTTGGGTAAGATATGAAAGGCAGTATATTGATCTGACTGACTTCTACTCAGTGGAATCCTTCTGATATACTTAAAGGGCCACAGGGGATATCCCCCCCCCCACCCCAAAGTTGACCATAGTTTCCTTCTAAGCCAGCAACATACCAGGGAGACTATCAAAGGGAGTGTTGGGAGTAGTTGTAAATGGCTTCTGAATGATATGAGCTGACTTTCTTGAACTGAGTCCTAAGAGTCACATATTCCAGTTCACATGCTTGATGCTGACTGACAAGGAATCCAAGTGCCTCATGTAGCAGCTGTGTTGGTGTCTTGTGCTTCCCTAAGACTCTTAGTATGAACAGCAATGCCCACTTGGTCAACCCAGACTTTGTTTCCTTCAGCATTGTCATGACCAGTTGCCAGATTGAAACTCTCTTGAGGAGAAAGTTCAGCTAGACCCCTAATGGTGTACCTCTTGTTATTAATGGTACAGTATTCACTTGAAGAAGGAGTCCTGTTGGCACAGTGGTTAAGCACTCAGCTTCTAACCGAAAGATTGGCAGTTCGAACCCAGAAAGATGTGGCAGTCTGCTTCTGTAAAGATTAAAGCCTTAGAAACCCTATGGGGCAGTTCTATTCTGTCCTATAGGGTGTCTAGAAGGTGGAATCAACTCGATGGCAATAGGTTTTACAGGTTTACTGGCTTGAGGAGTTCCTGGGTGGCGCAAATGGTTAAGCACTCGACTACTAATCAGAAGGTTAGTGGTTCAGACCTACCTAGGAGCACCTCAGAAGACAGGTCTGTTGATCTGCTTCCAAAAGGTCACAGCCTTGAAAACCCCATGGAACAGTTTTATTATGCAAACATGGGGTCACCATGAGTCACAATCGACTCGATGACTAACAGCAACTAGCTTGAGGGATTTTCGAAGGAAAGAAAAACCTTTCATCAGTTCAACTGATAAAGAGGATTAAAGGATGGGTCCATCATTTTCTACAGTGCTGGGACTTATTAGATTGAAAAAACTCTAACAAGAGCCCATCTCCCAGCTAATCTTATGACCTTGGGCAAACAGCCTTAACCTCTCTGTGCCACAATCCTCCTTATTGAAAATGACAGAAAAACACCCATCCTACACCTTAAGGGGACCTTGGCAAAGTCACAGCTTCATATAATATTACAGTTAGAAAGGAACTAGCATAGTTTGGGAATCTGTCATGTGCCAGTCATGATGCTAGTGACTTTTCACTAAGCCATTTAATTCTCACAACCACCTTGAAATGTGGTATCTTTATAGATACAGAAACCGGAACATTGAAAGAGACAAAATACTTTACCTAGGTCACACAGTTAAGGAGTGTTTTGGGTAGGTTTGTATAATGCCAAAGTCTGTGCCCACTTCACCACAACACAAGAGGGCGTACAGATGATCTAGACAAACTCTGCCACTTAACAAATGATAAAACAGGTACATAAAATGTAAGGCTCAAGCATTTTTACAGCGTATGCTTGTTTGTAAGAAAAGAGATATGCAAACAAGTTTACTGTAGCAATTATAATCCTGCAAGGCTAGAAGCATATGCACTGTTGAGAATCTTAGGTGCACAAATCAAATGCAGCAGAAATGCTAAATCCAAGAATCCTGGCGGAAAATACCCCCAAATTCCCTCCCCTTTGAGCTTCTCTGCTTGTCAGGAGGCTATAAATTTATTGAGTCAATACTCCTCAGAATCCACTTTCCAAAATCCTAGTTTCTGAATTTCATAAGATGTATGCTGGCCTCTGGTGAACCAGATAGAAGCTTGAAGCAGAGATTTGCAAGTGACTTAAAGACATTACTACTGCAGTTCATTCCTTGGCAGAATGCCCTGTGGAATGAAACCAAACAAGCTGCCAGGCATAAGTTGCTAACATACAAATACTTGTCTGTGCGCAGCCTTTTTCCATGAGCCTAGAAATGATAAGCAGCATCAAATCTTCTGATTAACACCAAGATGTGTTGAAACTCAAGCAACATAAACTTTTAAGTTTATCCCTTCCAGAGGTCACGCCCAGATCTTTGTGCCGAGTATTTTGAGATAGGGCCATTATTTAATTAGCTGACTTTTGTACTATATGATACTTTGTACGGTACTTGTGCTTGCAGGAATCTTGTCCTTCCTATGTTATTTCTTTGCATTTTAAACATTCTCTTTCATTTTCAGAGGAAATTGTGAAATTTAAAGAGGTTATCTTGGAGGTTTGGCTATATTTTTCTTTATAATCTTGCTATAAGCAGTAGCGACGCATGGCTCTTGGAGAGTATTTAGTTTGGGTTTCAAATTCATTTTAGAGTTCTGAGTGTAATATGGTCATCACAGAAGGAAGGGTGAAAAGGCGTTATTTAGATTTCTTTTCCTTTGAGTCTTCACTGAGCAAATATGCTTCAGAACTCATGAAACAGTCCTATAATGTACCAACCTCCTTTTCCCAAGGAGGTATTCATTATAAAAGCTCAAGTTTTTATTTTTATTTTTTTTAGATTCAATTCTACCCGTTTATTTAGTACTTTTTAAAAAATTTTATTGTACTCTAAGTGAAAGTTTACAATTCAAGTTAGTCTGTCATACAAAAATTTATACATACATTATTATATAACCCTAATTGCTCTCCCTATACTGTGACAGCACCCTTCTCCTTTCTACCCCTGATTTCCCGTGTCCATTCAACCAGCTCCTGACCCTCTCTGCCTTCTCATCTCACCTCCAGACAGGAGCTGCCCATTTAGTCTCATGTATCTGCTTGAAAGCTCAAGTTTTTAAATGATATACCACTACAGTTCAAAATGTGTAATTTATAATTTTTTTTTAATTTTTCATTTTCTTTATAAACATTCTTAGGAATTATTAACTTTGAATTGTTCTAGATATTGGCAGTAATTTAGGCAAACCTCTCAATCCTTACAGGGAAGTAGTTTGAAAATAGCTGTCAAACTACTTGTTTTGATCCATCTTGACATCATTACAAGGTGATGAAGGCCAAGCAGCCAGGTGTCTAGGCACACCACCCCTGATTCAGCCAGAGCAGCTCTGCTTTTACTGCTCTATTTATTGGCATCCTTCCCATGTCAAATTGCTTTGGAGAAGAATAGTTAATCACCCAAAAGATGGTTGAAAACCTCTGCTTTATAATCTTCCTCCCAAGTGATCTTCTTGCTTCTGCCTGGTTATTTCCAGGGGAGAAAGTTCTCAATCATTTGTACTTTTTTGTACAATTCTAATAGCTAGGAAAGTGTTTCTCGTAGTGAGCTGATGTTACTTTCCTATTCCTGTTCAATTCAACAGATAATTATGGACTATTAACTACGTGCAAGGCATTGTGCTAGGGAGCAAACGAAAATCAAACAATTTATTTTCTCCGATGTTTTGAAATTTAATGGAGGAAGACGAGAAAGACAAAGATACATACATATATTTATAATGCAGTGCAGAATAAAATAACTTGTAAAAGTATATGGAAAGAGTTTAGAGAAGTTATCAATCTGTCATCCCCCCCCCCGCCTTTGCAATGTCAGATATATAAAATGATAAAATAATGACATAGCCAGGTTCAAAAGTAAGATAAAGATCTCCTTGGACCAAAAATGGAACATAAATGCAAGGTGGTGAGCAGAGCTGATACCATAGGCTTTTTGGCTCCAAGACTGGAAGTAAGCAAAGATTAGCAGCAGCTCTACTCCTGTCAGCTAGCCAGGGCTAAAGTTATTTCACTGTAGAAGGGAGACCTAAGCCGCATAGAGTACTTGATGTCAGGAGCTTGGATGGAGCTCTCTGTTGTGGAGAGAAGCTGAAGAATTAAAAAGAAAAAAATAAATGGCCTGTTGCCTAGGGCAAGTTTTCTGAAGCCGTGGGTCTAAAGAAGCTGGTAGACATAGATACAACATCATGAACTGAAACTCTACCAAACTGCACTTTAGCTCTGTGACTGGACTTCCAATTTCCTCATTATGGATTAAAACCCAAATTCCATTATTGTATCTGACTCTAGAATGGGGGCTGTGGGAACCATGTGGGGATAATCACAGAACCATTACAACAGGGAAGGACAGAGAGAAAAAAAGAAATACAAAATCTTTCCGCTAAAAACTGAGTTTGCAAATAACAATTCTAAAACACATTAAAGAAATAGTGTCAAGAAAGACAGCCAACAAAATCAGAATTCACTCCAGAATGAAATTGTATAAAACAGTTTGATAAAGACTTTGAAATTAGTATGCTTAATGGAAACATTGAAAAATAACAATTATTCAAAACAATGAATTAGGAAACAAAACTAGGCAAAAATGAAGTAATAAATAGATGGAGAAGGAAAATAAACTATTATAAATTTTACAATAAAAGTATGTAGTAATTGAAATAAAAATCTTAATAGGTAGGATAATTCCAGACTGAACACAAAGAGAGAATTAGAGAATTTAAAGATAGCAGCGAGAAAGTTACCCAGAACCCAGCACAAAATGCCAGCTATACATGGTATGAAAGAGCCCTTAAAATACAGATAGAATAAAAGGTTCCAACATATATCTAATGCAGTTGTTGTTGTTAGTTGCCATGGGGTCAGTTCTGACTCATGATGACCCAGTATGTGCAGAGTAGAACTGTGCTCCGTAGGGTTTTCAAGGCTGTGACCTTTTGGAAGCAGATCGCTAGGCCTTACTTCTGAGGCACATCTGAGTGGGCTTGAACCTCCAGCTTTTCCGTTAGTAGTCCAGTACTTAGCTATTTGCACCACCCAGGAACGCCTATATTTCTAATAGGAGTTCCCAAACAAGAGAAGAGAGGGAATGTCATTGAGACTATTCCAGAAAGGAAGAAAAAGCAAGAGTCCTCGGACTAGAACCACAGTGAAAGTGCTGAAGAGGAAAAATCAAAAGCTGCTCTCAGACAAATCATAGTTCCACATTAGACATGTCATAGTTCAACATTAGAGAAAATATTAAAAGCTGTCAAAGAAAAAAAAAAAGATTGCCCAAAAACAATTTAAATCAGACTAATAACAGAAATTTCTCAGTCAATATAGAGTCCAGAAGATAGTGACTTTTTATTTTCAAAGTACTGATGGAAAATAGCTGCCAGTGTAGAATTTTGTCACCTAAACTATCAATCAAGAATAGAGGCAAAATGCAACTCTTCAGACAGGGATTGAACTGGACTGTGGGATATAAAGTGATACTCCTGAGAAGTGTGCCTCAGCTCAAGTAGATACAAGAGACTAAACGGGCAGCTTCTGTCTGGAGGTGAGATGGGAAGGCAGAGAGGGTTAGGAGCTGGTTGAATGGACATGGGGAATCAGGGGTGGAAAGGAGGAGTGTGCTGTCACAGTATGGAGAGAACAATTAGGGTCACATAACAATGTATGTATAAATTTTTGTATGGGAAAAAAAAAAACACTCAAAAAAAGAAATGTATCCACACACTAGAACTCGTTTGGCCATTTTGATAAGATGGACCCACTGACATACATATAAATTTAAGGCATAGTCCACATTTAGTAGACAGAATGGAGAGTTTTTTTTTAGCTCAAAATGACAGACTAGTAGGAATGTTATTGTGTTTTATAAATTATAAAGGTATATAAACTTACCTTAAACAAGAAAAAAAAAGAATAGAGGCAAAATAAAAACATTCTCACATACAAAGATAACAGAGTTTGCTACCCACAGATTTTCACTAAAATCATTATCATAGGATATACTTCAGGAAGAAAAAAGTGAACCTTAGGGAAGGTATAGCATATTAAAAAAAAAAATAATGAGCCCAAAAGGAATGTGTAGGCATGTGTATGTATGTGTTACATTGCTGCTGTGCTTTAATGATTCTGGTGCTCTTTTCCTAATGAGCATATGAGAGTATTGAAATTCCCCAATCCCTTGAAGTTAGGTATGGTCACATGAGTTGCCTTGACCACTGAAATGGGAGTTGAAGTGATGTCTATTACTTTTGGAGAAGCCAATTAAGAACCAGTGTGATAGTTTCCGGGGAGCCCTGGTGGCACAGTGGTTAAGCACTCGGCTGCTAACAGAAAGCAGTTTGAACCCACCAGCCACTCCACAGGAGAAAGATGTGGCAGTCTGCTTCCGTAAAGATTTAGAGCCTTGGAAACCGTATGGGGCAGTTCTACTTTGTCCTGTAGGGTTGCTATGAGTCGGAATTAACTCAACAGCAATGGGTTTTGGATGATATTTTCCATATTCTCTCTTCCCCTGCTCTAGCGACCAAGGAGACTATGTGTTCTAAAACCTTGCTTCTTAATGGGTGGTTTGGGGACCAGTAGTATGGACCTCATTTGAGCTCTTGTGAGAAATGTAGAATCTCAGGTTCCATCCAGGACATGCAGAATCAGAATCTTCATAGTCACAAGATCCCCAGGTGACTTGTATATATAGATTAAAAGTCGAGAAGCACTATTCTACCATGTGATACAGCCTCTTCCAGCCTGGGCCCCTAACTCACCATATAGATAACAGCTGCTCTGGAGCCATCACAAGAATAAGTATTTTCTGTGTTAAACCAAGGGATTTTGGAGGTTGTTTGCATTTTCAGGATCACTTGGGCTATCCTGGCAGCTATGGTCAGTGTGGTAGGAGAATGGTCCCCCAAAGACATCCCTGGCCTAATCCCTGGAACCTGTGAATGTATTACATTAACATGGCAGAAGAGACTTTGCAGATATAATTTAGGTTAGAGACCTTAGATTAGGAAGAGTAGCCTTGATTATCCAGGTGGGTCTAATCTAATCACACGCGCCCTTAAAACCAGAGAACTTTCTTCAGCTGGAGGCAGAAGAGGTGAGGCAAAAAGAATAGTCAGAGACATTCCAAGCATAAGAAGGATTTAACCTACCATCACTGGCTCTGAGGTGGAGGAGTGACATGCAAGGACCAGAGAGAGGCCTCTAGGAGCTGTCAGCCAGCAAGGAAACGGGACCTCCATCCTATAACTCCAAACAACTGAATTTGGCCAAAAACCTGAGTGAGCTTGGCAGTGGATTCATCTCTGCAACCTCCAGAAAGGAATTTAGCCCTTCCAGCATCTTGATTTTGACTTTGTGAAACTCTAAGCAGAGGATATGGTTGAGCCACACTGCACTTGGGCCTCTGACCTACAGAACTGTGAGATAATAAATGTATGTTGTTTTAAGCCACTAAGGTGGTGGTAATTTGTTACATCAACTGTAGAAAGCTAACAGTCAGTAAACTAACATTTGACCGTAGCTTTATTTTCATTTAATATCTGTATTAACAACATGGCAGTGTTGAGTATGCGCCAAGATTCTTGTATTGGGGAGGAGAATAGAAACATAAAATAAGTTTAGATTTTTGGAAAATCTGAGTTGAAATGTAAATTTAAAAATGTAAAGTATCCACTAAAAGAACAAGCCAGGAATCTACAGTTATGATCCGTGTAGGCAGGGATCACTCATTTATGCTGCTTAGATTGTCATTCCTGACTCTGAAGTTTACTGAAAATTAGTGTTTTTAATTATTTCTGGGAAATTCTCCGCCAGAAGCATTTTGAATATTGATCTGTTTTCTCTCTCTCCCATATTCTGTTTTAGCTCTGTCTTGAAGTTTAACTTAGGTGTTAAATATTAGAATGTTTTTTGGTATAAGCCATATCTCTTACTCTGTTGCTCATATTTTCTATACCTTTGTCTCTGTGCTGCATTTTATGTAATTTCCTAAAGTCTTCCATTTAACAGTCTTCCTCCTCATCTTGTCTAATATACTTTTTATCCCATGCACTGGGTTTCTAAAGACATTTATTTTTTGTTTCTGTCAATTCTTTTTTATTCTTTTTTCAAATCTTCCTGGTCACAGTTGTTCTGTGGTTATATTTTCAACATCCTTTTTTTTTTTAAAAATATTCTTGAGCACATTGAATTTTCTTATCTTATACTCTGATAATTCCACTATCTGAATTCTTTGCAGGTCTGATTTTGTTTCTACCGGCTCTTTCTCATGTTGCCGTGCTTCCTTGTGTGTTTTGTGATATTTTCTATGTGCTTCCATGATTGTTGGAATTTAGGAGCAAGTTCTTTGTAGCCTGGTTTAAGATGTATACTTCCTGGGGTAATTTACATTTGCTTCTGGGGATGGGATGTTAGCTCCGTACTAACCCAGGACCGCTGTAAACTCTGCACTGTCCACGCAGTGTGAATTGTGTCCCCAAATCCTCATGAGTCCTGTTGTTAGAAAATGTCAAGGGAACTCTTAACTGCATCTTCTCCCATACCCAAGCTGAGTCAGGCACATTGCCTATTTTCTTTCTCTCACTGTGGAGCTGAGTGGGTTTTGTTTTGTTTTCTTTCTTAGTTTACTGTTTATCTGAGAATTTTGCCTTGAGGTCTTGGCATCATGAGAGGATCTTAATCCTGTTCCACACTTGCAGGCCTTAGACTTTATCTCTATTCCTGGCTCTGAGAAGCTATTAAAATGGAAAGTTCCAAACCACCAGGAAATCAGCAGACCCCCTTAAGCTATCCAACAACTTCCTTTCTGGATTTGTGCTTTCTCATTGTTTTTATCTCTGAGGAAACTTCCTTGCCAGCTCAGCTGTGCTTTTAACAAGTTTAAGTTTTTATTTTAAATTTATTTTTAAAAATAAATCTAGTATTTTAAGTGCTCTGTTGCGGGAAGATTCTTCAGAGTATCTACTTCTCATTGTCACAAATAGAAATCCCTTAATTCATGGTTTGACAAATCTTTGTTTAGCATCCACTTTATGCCAGGCTTGTACTAAGCCCTTGGAATATGACACAGTCATGCTTCCATTGTTTTGGAGGAGACAGACAGAAAAAAACAACAATACGGTGTGGTAACTAAGGATTGACATGTGCACAGGTTGCAATGGCATCTCAGAGGGTGTTGCTTCACACAGGCTAAGGATAGGGAGTTGTCAGAGAAGGAAGCCAAGAAGAAGTGTCACCTCAGCTTTGAAGGAGTCAACCAGATGAATCAGGTGGTGCAGTGGTTAAGTACTCGGCTGCTAAGCAAAAGGTGAGCAGTTTGAATCCACCAGTCACTCCCAGGAAACCCTATGGTACACTTCTACTCTGTCTTATCGGGTTGCTGTGAGTTGGAATCAGCTGGATGGCAACAGGTTTGGTTTTTGGTTTGAGTGCTTGGTGGAATGTCTCTGTGGTTTTTGAATGTATGTAGTTAACAATTGTTGAGAGTGATTAAGTGGAAAGCATTATTGGCCTTTCAAACCCTACTGTAGATGAAGTTTAATCAGTTTGCTTTCTTCTTTCCCCTTACCTGAGTGCAGCCTACAGAAGGAAATGGAACTTGTATAGGAAGAGGAAAGGAAAAATAACTTCGGAGCATAGTGCTTTTCAGGATGAGGCTGGTGCTAGGAGGCTGTGCTTTGAGCTTCAAAGGACAATTGAAAACACCGGGTTTGAGAGGTCAGAGAATATATTTCTCTAATTCTTTTCTAGTTTGTTAAAATATGTTAATGCTCCAAGATCAACAAACTGAGAAGTATGAGCACATACGAACAAAGTGGAGTGTTGTCATCCATTAAACTTATAACCCAATAAGTCTGGCACGTGATATTGTGTGATTAGACTCACATGTTAAGACATTCATATAAGCCACTAATTAAAACTGCACTTAAACACCTAAAAGTATTTCTAGAGGCAGCAAAGCAACAGGGAAGAAAAATTAGACGAAACAAACAGTCTCAGGTTGATCTGAAGATCCCTAAATCTGTATAACTCATTAATAACTCTCCCATCAGTGATGTTGGTAATAATAGTCATACCTTACACTTAATTGAGTGCTTATTGTGTGCCAGCACTAATTTAAACACTTTACATGTATTAACTCATTTATATTCTATTTGCCCAGGGAGCCATCATGTGATGTGCCAGCCACCTTTAGGCCAAGGTCAGTGCTAGGCCCTATGGAAGGATCACAGAGGCCTGGTGGCACAGAGGTTAAGCACTCGGCTGCTAACCAAAAGGTCTAGGGTTCAAATCCACCAGCCACTCTGTGGGAGAAAGATGTGGCAGTCTGCTTCTGTAAGGATGTGTAGCCTTGGAAACCCTATGGGACAGTTCCACTCTATCCTACAGGGTTGCTATGAGTTGGAAATGACTCTATGGCAATGGGTTTGTTTGGTTTTAAGGGAGGGATCTACCACCAGTCTGTCATTTTGTTGTACTGTAGTGGCTTGCATGTTGCTGGAAGCTATGCCACTGGTATTTCACATATGAGCAGGGTCATCTATGATAGATAGGTTTCAGCAGAGCTTCCAGACTAAGGCAAACTAGGAAGAAAGGCCTGGTGATCTACTTCCAAAAGTTAACCAATGAAAACCTTATGGATAGCAACAGAATATTTTCCAGGATAATACTGGAAGATGAGCCCCTCAAATTGGAAGGCACTCAGAATACACAATAGCCACAAAATGGTCCCAACCATGTCAGGGATCCTGAAGATGGAGCAGGACAGGCAGTGTTTCCTTCTGTTACACACAAGGTCGCCATGAATTAGAACAAACTTGATGGCAACTAGCAACAACGACAAGGAGGGATAGACCTTTTTCTTTGGTTTTAGATATTGACTTCTTTCACTGAGTTATAAAACTGAGTCCAGCAGTCCAGTTTACAGGCTGCAAATCAAAAGTCGGTGAGAGAAGCATAATGGAACAGCGACAGACTCTTTCTTTAGTGAAGAGTAAAGAGGTGGCTTGGGATATGGAAAGAGCGGGCAGGGGTATAATCAGTGACAGCATGTAGGTTCTGGGTCCCTAGGAAAGAAAAAAGGGAAAAAGGAAAGAAATTTAGAATGGAACCGAGAACAAGAACAAAGAATTTCTAGATCCCAGTGCTCAGCCATCATGCCGTCTAGTTATATAAGGGAAATTTTTACTCTGCCATACCATAAATCTAAGGAGGATCTCCTTCCCACCCAGGTCTACTGCCTGACCCCATTTAAGAAAAAGCTCCTTGCACTCCCCCTTGTTCTGCTTCTATAGCTATCAGATTTTTCTAAGATAATCCCACCTTCAAATATTTTCCTAGTGTTGCCATTACTTACCCCCAGATTTATCAAGTGTGGGTTCTGATGTTTGGTTTGGAAAATATAGTCACCATATCCATGAAGAAGCTTTCAGAAACCTAAGGATACTTCTTTTACAGGATCACGTTATATAGTATTAACCATTAACTTGGGTGTTTGTGGTAGGAATTCTGATCTAGAAGTTGGAGAGAGACTAGGGAGGGAGAGAGGATCATTAAACTCCATCATTTTGCCCTTAGTGTCCTACCTCTTTCCCTTCATTCCTAAGTCTGTAAGGAAAGAGCCCACCAGTCGTCTTTGGGATCATGAACAGTCTGAGAATACTTTGTTTCCTCTCTTTGGAAAGGGTGTCACAAGAAAGCATCCTGTCTCTTCCCAAGAGGACCTGCTTTAGCAGGGGGGGTTAGAGTCTACCACCTAGAAAGGAATCCAGGTGAGAGCAGCCACCTATTCCATTCCACTGATTGGAGAATAGATATCTTTCTCCTTCACCTATAGACCTAGAGCCTTCTCCTGGTTAAGAAGTACCTCCAGATCCAGTATCATTCTTCAGTGAACTTACTGGGTAGTGATTCAAATAGGAGCCTGACCTAGGCTTTGCAGGAACTAGCCCAGGCTAACCTTAAATTGTGTGCTGCAAAAGGTGTCACCAGAAGAGTGCCCAAAGGTATTTTAAGTCATTCAAGGCTCTGTAACATGCCTCCAAAAAAGGAGCATTGATGACATACAGTGCCAGGAAAATAGTGTTGGCAGAATTCAGTGAGTGCCAAAAAGAAGCCTACAGGGCACATCAGATGATTTGTTACAGGCTGGAGAAGAGAAATTGCTGGGGTCTTCTTCAAATTGTTGCGCATGGTATTTATCTTGAATTGCTCTGGACAGTGTCTTTTTCTATTTTTCTTTTAAGTGACTGGTATAATCACCACATGTTGCAGGAGACAACTTCAGCCTCCATGTATTCACTCCTTTGTAACCCATTAAGCCTTATTATCCTTTTCCACTTGCAAACAGAAACCTCTAAAGAACTTGTTTTGCAACGAACCCAAGTAGTAGTGCCAGTCCAAGTATGCATGTGCTAAAATATCTCCCTTACACTAGCCTTTCCCCAAACCTGATTCTCCTCGACAAATATTTTGGTAAAGCAATCTGCAAACAATAAGCTGTGTAAGAGTGTGCTTATAAAATGAAATGGTATGCCATGTTACAAAAAGGATTACAGATTACCATTTCAAATACAGCTAATTTTTTTTGGGGGGTGGGGATGTGAAGAACACTTATTTTAGATTATAATAAAAAATAGCACAAAGTCAGAAATACTGACTTAAGAAAAGATGCTGATAAATTGGAGCTAATTCAAAGAAAGGGACTAAAAATGATAAAAGGCCTCAAGGAATGAATATTTTAAAAAGTGAGAGAATTTAAGATTCTAACATGACAGGCTACAACCAGCCCTACAAATGCCTCTAGGGAATTGGTTTCCAAAAAGTCTGCATTGTTCAAAGGAGAAAAAAATAAAAAAATAAAAGGAGTGAAAGAAAAGCTACCCAAAAGAAAAAAAAAAAGTGAACTTTTAAAATTAAATGCTTGAAATGTTTTCATTTAGGTCAGCTCTCAGATGCCTGGAGACATTAAAAATTAGCCAGACAAAGCATTTGCTCTCCGATAACAAGCTATAATACAGTAAGGAGGGTGGGGCTGGTGATTTATTACATCATAGGCTTTGGAGCTCCTTTGTCTGGACCTGAAGGAGCACATTGGAACCATTATGAGCTGCTTTAATGTGCCTGTAACTACTGCTCACACAGTAGGCACCTAGTAGGACACACCCAAAGCTTGAATAGATCAGAGGAGTTCCGTAGTAGTTTACAGGGTCACAAAGTTGTGAAGGTGTTATTTTATTGAGCAAGAACCTGGCCCACAGTAAGGCATTAGGGTGGTTAATGGTTATTTTTCATGGGCATTCATTACCCCTAAATATGGTATGTTGTTTTCCAAAAGTATTGAGAGTTTCAGGATAGGGGGGTTGGGAAAAAAGATCTGTAAGCTTTTTATACCAAGAATTTAAAAAACAAAACAAAATAACAAGGGCTTTTAAAGTGTATCTAAATATATGTGAAAATATGGTGTCCCAAGCCATTTAATCCTGGCTTTGAAAACAGCATCTGTTGGCCTTTTCAAAAGAAGGAAGAAGCAGCCAACAGAGGCCTTTACCTACGATGGTACCAGTCTCCAAAATCAAGCCCATTTTCCGTTCTTTACACTCAATAGTGATATGCCAGAGATTTAAATATTATGTTCTTACAGTATAATAGAATTGTCTCCATACAGACTATCTAGACAGGGTAGAGACTATGTTTAATTTCATTTTACATAGCAGCTAGCAGTCTTGCACAAATAAATGCTTTCGATGATGATGATGATGTTGATGTTAATATAACAGGTGGCCAAAAATAAAGCTTAATGTTAGCACTTTATAGCGCATGCATATAACACTAAATGTTATACAAAATTTACTTATGTCTGGCTGTATTTTGTAAAATAAATGATTTCAGCACATTTTATGTTTCCTAACATGGCCCTGTTAAATTTGTTTACTTGGAGGAGGAACTATCAGTCTGCCTGTGGAGAAAGCAGGCAAGCAACCCTATTCAATATTCTTAGTGTCTGAAATGTACAAGTATTCTTGTAAATGTTTTTTAACAAAAGGGAGAAAAAATAGATATTTCATCAATTAGAAAACTATCCAGATTTAAATTTCTCCAAGATTTAAGAAAGCGGAGTGGGGTTTCCACAATGAAAAATATAACCTCTATTTAATTTTATTCAGTGTGTTATTCTTCTTTCTTCTGGAGCTTATGCTTTAGTGGAAGGGTACAGACAATAAAAAATAAGCATCATGAGTAAATTATATGGCATACTTGAAGACGATTAGCAAGATAGAAACAAGCAAAAATAGAGGAGGATAAAAAGGGATCCATAATGGGAGTGGGGATTGAAGTTTTCTGTAGAGTGGTCAGGGTAGTGAAGAAGGTGGTGTTTGAGCAGGCTTCATTGAGGGGAGCTAATTAGCCACAGGAATCTGGGCAAAGGAAACTCCAAGCAGAGGAAGCCAATAATGCAGGTGTCCTAAAGTACGAGTGTTCCTGGAATGTTCAAGAAGCAGCAGGAACTCCCGCATGGCTAGAGCCAAGTGAACGAGGGAGACAGTAGGAGGGGATGACCAAGAGGGATAATAGAGGCCAGATCTTTGCCTCTATCTGAGATGAAGACTTTGGCTTTGAATCTGAGTAAAGTGGGGAGCCATTGCAGAGTTTTAATAAAAGTGACATAATCTGCTTTATGCTTTAATAAGATCATTCTGGCTGCTATGTTGACAAAATTCTGTAGGAGAGCAAGGGCAAAAAAGGGAGATCAGTTAGGAAACTTGCAGTAATGCAGGCAAGAGATGATGGTGGCTTGGACAAGGTTGTGGTCAGATTCTGCATATTGAACCAATGTTTCTGATGGATTGGATGTGGGAGTAAAGGATAACTCCAAAGCCAAGGTGTAGTCATCAAATCAGCAATATCACACCACCTGGGAACTTGTTAGAAATACAAATTCTTGGACCCCACCCCAGGTCTACTGAACCTGAATCTGTGGAGGGTGGAGCACTAGCAAGCTTGGAGTTTCACAAGCCCTCAGGTGATTTAGATGCACGCTCAGGTTTGAGAACCAGTGCTGTAAGGTTTTTGGCATCAAACGAGTGGAGTTGCCATTGACTAGGATGAGGAAGGCTGCAGGGAGAGCCGATTTGGTGGGAGTGAGTAGGAACAGAAGTCCAGGTTTAAACATAATGAGTTTGTGACGTCTATTAGACATCCAGATGGAGAGTAGGCAGTTCGATGCGTCTGGAGTTCAGGAGACTGGTCTGAGTTGGAAATAGAAACGGGAATATTAATTATGTTTCTGAGAATAAAGTAGCATAGTAGATTGAAATATATCCACGGGTATTTACTTTGTGTGGTTGCATCTTAACTTCGCATAAAAGCAGGAAGCAAAGTAATAAAGACCAAACTATATAAAAGGGGCAGCCTGCCGCCCAATTAAGTGTTCTGACATGAGAGTTGAGAGCTTTAGGTGATGAATTTTCCAGAGCGTCCATCCCCTTATTTAAAGGATCCTTTTAGGGTAATCTTTTTATGCTTTACCGTCAGTGAATTTCTGATCCCTGATATTTTGGGGGTAAAACTTGGATCTGATGAGATTTTCTAAAATCATCAAGTAGCTGATAAATTTCAATGTACGTTTTTGTCATAAAGTGGTAACTCAAAATTTGTTAGAGGATAGAGTAGACACTTTACTAGGCAATTCTAAATTTGTTTTCTTGAACAGTAACTTTTGTGGAGGGCAGGGTGAAAGGGAGGTGTGAGATTTAAGAACAGTTCCAAGAGAGGGAATAGCATTGAGGGGGATAGATTTCTTCAGGTACTATAGTTCCTGTGGTTATCTGAACATAATCCCCAGTGCTTTTGTGCTACTATCAGGTATTAACATTGACTCTGTAAATCAAACAATAGAATCAGAATATGGCACTCATTATAGTATGTTTAATGAAGCAGCAAAATTAATAGACTAGGCTGACTGCTGCACATTTAAGGGCAGAGATAAAACAGAGGGATATCCTTTAGAAGGAAAATGTCATCTTTAAAAAGAGAAAAAAATAAAAAATAACGCTACTCCCAATCCTGCATCTATATTCAGTATGTTTTTTCAAAACCATGTTAAAGGCCTTTCATATGCTGCCTTCTTAGCTGCTGAGATATAATCTTTTACATTTCACCCAGTGAGTAAACCCTGGGAAGCCTGACCCTCTTTTGTCCCACAGTGTAATCTGATCTACCTATCATCATCAGGGGACATCTGGGATCCATCTTATCTCTCCCACTGGCTAGTTGATCAACCAGAAAATGTTTTGAATTGGATTCATATATGGCAGCACTCCATGGACCTTATGAATTATAATGGGAGCAAATAAAAGACCAGATTTTATTTTTGTGCTGCTAAAGAAGAAAGCTCTGACACGCTTAGCACTGAGTGCTTAAAGATGAGAAGGGGAAACTATGCTAGTTATAAAATGGCTAAATACAGTAATTCACGGGATCATCTGACTATTTTAAATAAAATATATTTTCACTGACACAGAGCTGTCAATGCACAGGCATGTTACAGTTTATTATATGGCAGAAGTTCAGGAGAAAGCTTTAGATTGATTTTTCTTACTCCATTTCTGCTTAATGGTATTTCTGGAGATACATAAGGAGCACTGGTGGTGTAGTGGTTAAAGCACTTGGCTGATAAACCAGAAGTTTGAAGTTCGAACCCACCAGCCGCTCCTCGGGAGAAAAATGTGGCAGTCTGCTTCCATAAACATTACAGCCTTGGAAACCCTATGGGACAGTTCTGCTCTGTCCTCTAGAGTCTCCATGAGTTGGAATCGACTCAACAGTAACGAGTTTATCAAAAGGCTGGAAGTAGACTCTTCATTCCAGTGCACCCTTCTCACACCATGTCATTTGCCAGGTTCAGGATGGGGGATAGAATGTGTTTCGTCCAAATAGCCACTACACTTTTTAGTAATTTTAATTTCCTTCATTACTTCTTATCAGCCAAGTTCAGTGCATAAATATATTAATAACTCATTTATTTATTTTTAATATTCTAATTGGAGGTATATTCCTACCACTAAGACTTTATGAGCCAGAAATCCTATGCTGTATATATTCAGTATGTTCTACATTCAGTATGTTGTTGTTGTTAGATGCTGTTAAGTCATTTTTTTTTTTTTTTTTTACTCATAGCAACCCCATGTGACAGAGTAGAACTGTCCCATAGGGTTTCTAGGCTGTGATCTTTATGGGAGCAGATCACCAACCGTTTCTCCCGAGAAGCCGCTGAGTGGGTTCTCACTGCCAACATTTCAGTTAGCAGCTGAGTGCTTGACCATTGTACCACCAGGGCTCCTTACATTCAGTGTACACTAAGGAAAACCACCTCTAATGGCCAGAGCTGGTGACCTGTGGTATTTATTGTAAAACATCTCTCCAGAGCTGATATTTCAAAGATGATGCTCAATCAAGTGTATTAAGTATTTTTCAAAGTCGTTAGGGCATGAGTTTCTAAATCTGAATTTTCAAGGGATCAGGAAGTTATATGAACCAAATTATAATTAAAAGTAAAAACTTTGCACATGGTAAACTTCTATACAAATGAGAGTTATTCTGTTATTATACTTGTGGGACAAAAAGCTACAATGACTTCACTTGGGTTTTCACTCTGTAGCTGGATTATTCCAGGTTCATCAGGCATCCAGTGAATATCTTCAGCTATGCTTGAGATGTTTTGGGTTCAACAAAAAAATCTTTCGCCAAATCCTTCTTTCCTTAATTTTTAAACGTGTATTTCAAGGGAAATTTGATTCATATGTTTCTGATTCATTTACACTTAAATCATCAAAATGTAATTTTGTAAGAGCTATTTGATGTTCAAGAATCTTCCTGAACCTGTTTTATAAGTCCTCTTAAGTCCTTGTTCTTAAAACAGGAAGTTGCACTTTGCCAAGTCCAAATAAACATTAAAGAGATTCAAGTTCAGTTTCCAACTCTGAACTCCAGGTTTTAAGTGCATTCTTAATTTGGCAAAATATCTTTCCCATCCGTAGGAAAATATGGGCAGAAGGGAAGACTAGTGACAAAAAGGGAGTAAAGGTATTCACGAGCATTGTTATTCTCAGAATTATTACTCCTGTTGCTAAAGTTCATAAAACCCGTAACAAGTGTTTTTGAAGCCTTTAGATAGAGGTGAACTGCATGTTGATTCTCTGATGTCTCTAAATCTATGTGCTGTTTTTGTCACACTAAAGAAAAACCAAATGTATTAACATTTTTTCATGTTTTTACTAGTTCTATCTTTGACTCTTAATTATTTTAGGAAAGGTGGGAACAATCAACACATTTGTGAAACAGAAGGGACTCATGAGAGAGTCTTGAGAGTTTTATATCTGTACAAAGATGATGTAACATTATCAGTTACACGATGTAATTGACACTCTTCTTAGAATTCGATAAATGCAGAAAATTTTCTCTGAATACTACTAAGATCTCTTAATTATATCTTGCCCATATTACTTTAATGGAGAGGTGATTCACAATGACCCTGGTATTCCTTTCTAGCTGGTTCACTTTTATTTACAGAAAAAGGAGACAAAGGTAATTATGAGAGGGATTTGGGACTATTTAAAACAATTACCTCAATGCTCTGCTTTATTGAGTCCACTTCTGCTTTTCTTCTGTATTACAGAGTAGGCAAGTGACTCCTGGGATGGCAGGTATTATGAAAATGAAAACCTTTTATTTAAATATTATTAAGCTACTAGTTAACTATGGAAGATCCCATGCACTGACCAACAGGGAAGCCTGTTGATCATATAAAGCTGGGCTTGCTAAAAACTTGCTAAGCAAGGAGACCAGCACTTCGACAGAGTCTCAATAGTGGCTCGAACAGGGAAATTTAGGGAAGGGTACATGTAGGGTTTGGCGGGATGAGGTTGGTTACAGGGTTGTTTTAGGGGGGCAGTTAGTGAGGGCTAGGCAGAAATTGGTACAATTTGCAAATGAAGCAAGTTTTGCCAGTCTTGTCTTTGGAAAGCATGCCCATAAAGAGTAAATATTCAATCAGTTCGTCTATGCTCTTATCTCGGAGCATGTGATTTGAAAGGAGCTGGTGTGGAGACATTTGAGCTTAGTTTGTGTGGCCTGTCATGGTGATATATTTTACCTATGTTGCAATTCATAGCGTAGTTTTGCAGGTTGCAGTTTTTATTTCTTACAACATGCTGGTAAATATCCAGCATAACTAGAACTTCGTGATACTCTCCTGTCCTTATCCGGCTTAATTCTTCTTTGTCATAGTTATAACTGCTGAACAACTGACACGTTATTTATTATTCATTTATCTCGGACTCTACTCACCCGAGAAACAACTCTAAGAGAGCAGGGGTTTTGTTCGTTGCTCTTTCTCCTGACACATTGTAATTGTGGTTGTTAGGTGCCTTGGAGTTGGCTCCCACTCATAGAGATCTTACTTATCACAGAAGGAAACATTGCCCCGTCCTGTGCCAACCTCACGATCATTGCTGTGTTTTAGCAGCCACTGTGTGACTCCAGTTCTTTGAGGGTTTTTTTTTTTCACTCCGTCCATGTTAACTCTACTCTGAGGAGGCAGCTCTTGCCCAGTCATATTTTGAGAGCCTTTCAACCTGAGGGGCTCATTTTCCAGCATTACACTGGACAGTGTTCTCTTGTGATCCATAGGGTTTTCACTGGCTAATTTTCAGACATAGATCACCAGGCATTTCTTCCTAGTCTAGCTTAGTCTGGAAGCTCTGCTAAAACCTGCCTGCCATAGGTGACCCTGCTGGTATTTGAGATACCAGTGGCATAGCTTCCAGCATCAGAGCAACCACCACAGTATGACTAACTGACAGTAGGTGGGCACATCGTAATACCCAAGAAATATTATTTGAATAATGGATTAATTTACTGAGGCTCAGTAAGCCTCAGGTCACTGGGCTTGATTCTATTTTAAATGTTATCTAGAATACAGACAGTCCTACCCTCAAGTAGCTAAGCATTTTAAGAATGTGCGTGTAGGCATTTAAGAATTATGTGTGTGTGTGTATACACACATATTATTTCTGTATCTTTAAAATATTTTAAGCTGTATTCTAGCACTTAAAAAACTAATAAGTAATAAATTTTAATTATACTTTTTCAGACAATATTTAAAATCAGTTAGCCATATTGGGTGCCTGCAGTACATAAATCATTCTTTTCCTTTAATACTGTGTTTCATTCAGTCTGAGAACACATACTAAGGGTAAAATGTCCTCGAGACTTTATGATGTATTTTGAGTCATTTTGTGTTCATCCTAAATAAATACTTAACTGCCTGTGCTCCACTTTGCCTAGGAAGAATTTATACTTACCCAAATATTAGAGCCTTGTATGCTACTTAATAGTTTCAAAAAAAAAGTCCACTAAAGTTTTGAAAAAGAATCAGGAATTCCATTTTATAAAATACGGAGTAATGCTGTCCTCAGAATGCTATTTAAATATAAACAAATTTTTAGAAAAAGACAGCTAGTGTCAGAGAACTCTCAAAATGATAATGTAATAACCAGGAACTGGTGAAGGCCACATGCAAACCCTTTATTTAAAACAAAAAATTATAATAAATTTCTTTCCACAGCTGGATATTCTACAATCTTCCATAATAAGCACTAATTCGAAGACTTGCAGAATAAAATAAACCTATCAAGAAGCTTTTTTCTAGGAGTAGGTAATATGTGCTTTTTAAAGTTAAATCTTATTTACTTTCACTGAGGTTTACCATTCATTAGATAATAAGCATTGCTCTACATTTAAAATTGTCCTTTATTAAATATACATTTAAAGCATTCTTGTTTTCCACTGGTCTTTGCTCATATGATTTGAAATTCAAATTCAGAATATCTCTTAATTTCTGTACATCTTTCTCTTCCATGGTCTCATTAAATAATTACAGTGACAGTTACCATTAATTAAGTGTCTTCCTTGTGCCAGTATTTGACCAATATAAGCTCATGAAATTCTTACAACAACTTGAGAGCTGAGTATTATTATTGCCTCTGTTCTAAACATCGTGCAGCCACACATCTATCTGAGAAGGAAGTCCATGCCCTTTCCACTCTACCATGCTACCTCAAGCCACAGCAGTTCAGATATAAATGTTGTTTCTCTTTTTTGTTCCCCATTTTTAATTCTAGATACTTTGCACATGTGTTTTAGAAAAAAACTCACAAGCAACCAAAAGAAAACAATCTTGCAATAATTTCATTCAAGCTTTTTACTACTAATTCCTAAAATAAAGAATTGTCATAGCTCTCAATATCAGAACTGAAAGGGACAGAGAGGCTTTCAGCTAACCCCTTGGCTTTACTAGGTTCTACCGAAATTACAGGGGAATTAAATTCATACTATAATGTGGAGGAGTCTGTGGACCACTCACCATCTTTCAGAAAACGTATTTCCACATGAATTTCCTCAACTAATATGAATCAGAAGATATATTTCAAGATGATTACCTTCTCAAATTTCTGCATTTTGAGAGCCAAACAATCATGCAATCTCTCAGATGATATGAGAGGATCCATCTGTAGTGACTCGGATATTTATTTTCTTAAGACCTTGACAGGCCACACAGCTGCCCCAGTTTTCTATAATGGGCTGCCGCCTTAACCTCTGTCTGTCCCTCTCCCCTTTCTCCTCCAGGACTGCCCACCAGAAGCAGGTGATTTCCGAGCTCAGCAATGCTCAGCTCACAACGATGTCAAGCACCATGGCCAGTTTTATGAATGGCTTCCGGTGTCCAATGATCCTGACAACCCATGTTCACTCAAGTGCCAGGCCAAAGGAACAGCCTTGGTTGTTGAACTAGCGCCTAAAGTTTTAGATGGCACTCGTTGCTACACGGAATCACTGGATATGTGCATCAGTGGTTTATGCCAAGTAAGTGTTGACTTCTTGTCATTGTATTTGTTTTAGTGCCTTTGTGTAAATAACTTCCATAAAGTCTCTCTCACTCAGTGTTACTCGTCATAGAGTCTATAAATAATTGGTGACAAATTTGAAAATTGACCGTTAAGTTCCTTGAAAAGGAGAAGAGTTTTATTTTGTGTTAAGGAAAAGTTGACTGGAGTTTGTTTTATTTTTCCTTCCTTGAGTGTCACTTGAATATGAAAAATAAAAATTCTTGAATATTGTGTTACTTTTGTACTAGACTCTGAAATTACCTAGCTTGATTGTCCCTGTCTTTTTTTTTTTTTGAAGGCATTGGGATAACCAGCCTAGTTTTTAAAGCAAGCAGTTGCTGTATTTCCTTCTGTGCTATACCATTGCCTTTGAGTTGATTCCAATTCATAGCGACCCTACAGGACAGAGTAGAACTGCTCTGTAAGGTTTCCAAGGCTATAATCTTTACAGAAGCAAACTGCCACATCTTTCTCCTGTGGAGTGGCTGGTAGGTTCGAATTGAAAATCTTTCAGTTAGCCGCTGAGCACTTAACCACTGTACCACCAGGGCTCCTTTTGTGCTGTTCTTAACCATATACTTTTCTGTTTTATAAAGTAGCCATTTTGAGAATCCTTGCGTCTCTCAAAAAGAACACTGGTTGAAATTTTTATCTTTTCAGAATGTTTAATACCAAAACTGGCTACATAGGAATAAACATAAAATATGTCTCAGTAATTTGTTGCAAATTTCTTATGTTTATTTAAAACTTAAATGTATATTCAGCAAGGTTTTATGCATAGGAGGGAAAGGCAGACAACTAAACCTTCAAGAACTCTTAATCATGAGACAGGGACATTGTGGCTGTCCGAGCACTTCTCGGGTAGGAGGCTGGAGATGATGTATACATATCTAATTCTCCCTTTATATACGAGATATATATGAATTTCAGATGTAAATTCGAATATAGACTCTTACAATTTTGAAGTTGACCTTAGAGGTTATCTAATCAGCATCCCAGAAAGCAGTTTATTTAGACAAGATTATTTGTGATGTGTGGTATTGGCTTCCTCCTCTAGGACTCTCAGTAGTGTTAAAATGGAATTATAGACTTGGCGAAAGCTTTGGGAATAATAGAGAGTAGTAAAGCAAACAGATGTACAAAAGGACTGTGTTACAGGGAAAGGTAAATAAAAGAATAAGAATTCCTTATGTGTGTGTACACTGTTAGAGTAAAGCATGGCAGATTTCCATTTTGTACACAAAAAAACCGAGGACCAGATAAGTTGCGTGATTTTCTGAAAGTGATATTGGTCATGGCAGAAATGGGACTAAATTCCAGGCCTCCTGATATCTAGCCCAAAGTTGTTTCTACTGCACTACCCCGCTGAAAGACCCAAAATAAACACGACAGGTCAGCAAATTAGGTTTCATTTGTTTCCGTTGCCTGTGAGTCCAACGTGGCCTGTTTCTTTCCCTAGGCTAACCCTGCCAGCTGGCCTTGTGCGCCTTGGCAACCGAACGGAAACCCTATCTCAGCAGCTAAAGAATAAATTTTCTATGCAGTAAATAGGGAGTGATAGTGATGGATTTTTGGCTACAAGTATAAACATGCCTTCTTCATTTGGATTGTTATGAGTGTGACTTGTTAGATTTGGGGGCAAGTGTAAATTATAAAATATTTGAAAAGAATGTAACATATACATAGAAATCATGAGCAGTTATTTTCATTTATTTGCCGTACTATTGTAAGAGGCAATAGTATGGTAAAGGAGATGGAAGAACACGGACTGTTTATGCACTACCAAGTAGTTTAGTTTGGCTAAAAAGCAGGACAACCCCCCCCCCCCCCAGGTACACAGTAAGAAGAGAGAGGCTGTTTGGGACAAAATCATGGAGGCTTGAATGGCAGATAGAAGTATGGTAAATAGTGGGTGACCAAGAAAGCATTTTAGTGGAGAAAAGTCATGCGCAGAGCTCTGCTTTAGGAAGATTATTACAGCTGCAGTTATAAGAGGCTCGAGGTGGAAGGGACAGGAGGCAAGGAGACCAGCTTATGAGGAGGCTCTGGCAATAGCTCAGGTGAGGCCAAGCACAAACCTAGGCCAGTTTAATCACAGGAAGAACAGAAAAAAAAACTGAATCTAAAACCAGAAAGACTTTTCATTTTGATTATAACTAGGGCAAAGGGTTGTTGTTAACTGCTGTTGAGTTGGCCCCCGAGTAATGGCGACCCTAGACCTTTGTGATCCATAGGATTTTCACTGGCTGATTTTCGGAAATGGATTGCCAGGCCATTCTTCCTAGTTGTTCTTAGTCTGAACACGCCTCTGAAACCTGTTCAACCTGAAAGCCCCCACTGACGAATGGGTGGTGACTGAGCATGTGGTGCACTGGCCAGGAATCGAACCTCGGTCTTCCACATGGAAGGCAGAAATTCTACTAGGGGGCTCAGGATCAAAAACTGCAACTAAATGTGACTGGGTAGGTGGTATAACTTTGGATCCTTACTACTGTTACCATCATAGCCCATATTTTCATGATTAAAACCTACTTGAGATTTTATAAAGGGAGTGGAAGGACAGAAGACAGCAAGATAATAGAGGAATACAGACAGAATCCTTAAGGGCAGATGTACTTTTTCAGAAGAAGAGTGAAATTAATCACACATGTAAAAAAGTTGGAGCATCTACGGCTGTCTCAAAAAAGTTTAAATATATAAATTCCACTCTACTTAGAAAAAATTCCTTTATTTAGATTGTATCTGTATACTGGTGATTAATATTTCAGTCTTTGGTGAGAAACATTAAGAAAAAGCCGTATTTTCCTGTTTCTTTAAACACTGCCAGGAATCTTAATGCTAATCTAAAGGTGCAGTTTTTATAAACAGCTTCTTCTAGTTTCCTGAAAAACTTATCTCCTGTCTTATTTTCCCTCCCTTCCATTTCTTTCCCATTTGTTGTGAATTCTTAGCTCTGTCTCAGCTTTATTTTTGTTCTATTACAATTTTTTTGAAAGCCATTTCAAGTATTTTTGAGGTTAGGCAGATATAAATTGTAAACATGTAAAGAAGCAAATATTTGGATTTGGACAGAGCCTTGCCTTGATAGAAAAAACGGCATAGCTATCGAGATGTGTCATTCAGAAGCACATATTTATTTTTTTAAACTATACCTGTTTATTAATTAATAGCCACTTCCTCAAAATTTTTCAGGCCTTTAACTCTTTCATTGTTGTTGTTGAGAATATACATAGCAAAACATACACCAATTCAATAGTTTCTACATGTATAATTTAGTGACATTGATTACATTCTTTGAGTTGTGCAACCATTCTCATCGTCCTTTTCTGAGTTGTTCCTCCGTCATTAACATAAACTCACTGCCCCCTAAGGTTCCTATCTAATCTTTTGAGTTGTTGTTGTCAATTTGATCCCATATAAATAGTTCTTAAAAGATTGTAATGCTCAAGGCAGACCTTTTTTTAACTAGTTAAGTTAAACTATTATTCGGTTTTAAGATGACTTCAGGGGATATGTTTGGTTTAAGCGGGTCTTTAACTCTTAAATAGAACCATAAAGTCTAAGATCCAGAAGACACCTTAGCAGTTAGTAGATGATGTCATTTCACAGAGGAGGAAACAGACCTGAAGTGATTGTCCCAAGGTTATAAGTGAGTGGGTGGGTTATCTGTATTTGTTGTGGATTTGCTTCAGGAAATTTCAAGAAAATTCTAGAATCTTCAGGATATATAATATTACCTCATTCTTATTCAGTAATATTAGAGCATCATATGAGACAATGTATTCACTTTCACAGTAGAAATAAGGAGAAAAAAACTTCCATCTTTTTGACTGATTACCATATCTAGGCACTTACATATATTTTTTCTAATATTCCCAACTCCGCATGTTAAGCATTACTATCCTCATTTTACAGATGAAGAAACTGAGGCCCAGGTAGATTATATGACTTGCTCAGGAGTACCCAGTTCTGTCTGACTCCTTCTAGTGAGGCCAGGTGGACAGAGGCAGGTACCATTTGGTGTAGTGTGGTGGTCCCCAAACTTGGTTGCACATCAGAATCACCTGGAGAGCTCTTGAAAGTTACAACTCCTAGGCCCCATTCCTAAAAATTCAGATTTATTAGCTCTGTGTGTTTAAAATACTCCCCTTAGGATGTTGTTGTCTAGCCAGATTCATGAACCATTTATAGAATAGAAAGCAGGCAGAACTTAAAGTCAAAAGACATGGATTTGAATCCCGGCTCTTCTTTAATGACCTGTGTGATCTTGGTCAAGTTACTTAACCTTCTTAAGTTCTATTTTTCAATCTGTGGAAATTGGAATTGTCTCACAAACTGTAGACCATCTAGTGAGATAATGCATGTGAAAGTTCTATGGAAATATAGAGGACTCTGAAATTTTTGAGTTGAAAAATATATTAAAGTAGTGGTTCCCTGTAATGGGGTTTCATAAACTTGTACCATTTCAAAAAAGTTTACAGAATGAGATAAAGTAATCAATTTTTTATTCTGCTAAGTAAGGACATTATTTAAAAATAATAATAAAAATAAGCAAAGAGACCTTCTACAGTCTACTTTCACCGTTGTTATTCCATGATTGAAATTTTAGTTACAAGAAAGGAGTAAGAACCTAATTTCAGAATGAAGGACAATCCTTTAAATTGTATATGTTTTGCCTAATGACAAAGTCACTGCCATATACTTATTTTTCTTTTTTTTTTTTCCAAAGCACAGAAATTGTCACTAACAGTGGTTCACAGACCAGCATTTGGAGGCACTGCTTTAGAGATCTAGTCCATCCCCGAGAAATATTGCTGCACTAGGGTGTGTGATTTTCCCAAGATCTTGCAGAGAGTTAATGGCAGACCAGAGGTCAGAGTGTCATTGTTCATCGGCTTTTTTTAACCATGCTCTCTATGTTACTTCTTCAGCTTATCCCATGGGCAAGAGTTGGTCCAGCTATAACTCTGCTGTTGATATTATGAAAGCAATAGGTTTGGTGAATTTACATTTTCAAGCTACATTCTTCTCTTTCCTACAATCTGATAATTTTCCCCAGGGGGCCATTGTCTTGTCTCTACCCACCATGTATCTCTGGCAGAGAAATACTGTGATTTGTATTTGCTCTCTTTCATTCTGGACTAGATGAAGTTAGTGATAAGAAAGAATTAGGGAAGCAATTTATCATCTTCCGAGTAGTTAAGAGCAAAGGCTCTGGAGTCAGACCGCCTGGGTTCGAATCCAAGCTGCACTATTCATTGAAGCATGACTTTGAGCAAGTTCCTAAGCCTCAGTTTCCTCATCTGCAAAATAACAATAATAACTGTAACTACTTGATAGGACTGCTGTGAGGATTCAGTAATCAAATACATTTGAAGTGCTTACTCTGAGCTTGATAAATAGTATTCCTGGTATTAGCCTCCAGGTTACTTCTTGTCTTTGTCCTTTTTCTCCTATGGTCTTGTTGAGTCCATGATTTGATGTAGTTATACATACAAAAGGGGATGCTGACTTCCCAATGAATCAACAGACCTATTAATTTCCTATTGCAGTCATTGCTGATAGCTCCATGCTGTACCATTATCAACTGCTGATCGAGAGCAGTGAATTGTATCCTGTACAGAGTTAATGAGCCATCACAAATAGGATCAGCTCTATTAGTACTGCTTTTACGCGTTTATTTTCATTATCCAAAATCCCCATTTGTAGTTGTTGTAAAGCACAAAGCCAGTTTGTTTTGAGTATAAGACACAGTAGCATAAATTTACAGACAGAACATACAGTGCTGTTAAAGATAATTTTGAGATCATTTTGAAATAAAATAGAGAAAAGTGTGTCTTTTCATTAATTTAAAATATGTGTTATAATCAGTAGAACTCATTAGTTGATACTCCTGTGTCAACTATATATGTATATCAAAAAAAAAGTGCAATTATAAACTAGCCTTTTTATAACAAATATGCATGCTTGTAATACTGTGTATTGCTATTGCACGAAATAATGCATTTCAAAAAGGAAAAGAAAAATTCCTTTCAAGTAATTTCTTATATAATACTGTTTTTAATGAATAATAAAGAAATAAGCAATAGAAGATTGTGGAGTTTTGAAGTATCTACTCTGGCAGCATTAAAATGAACCATACTTCCAACAAAGACGATCCTTTCATTTTTAATAATTCCTGTGGTGAGTAGTTTGAAATGAATTGAACGGAATGATTATTTCTCCATCTCTGTCTGTGACCTAAGTCACTAATATCAAATGTCCACCAGTTATTCCAAAGGTGGTGATGTCAGAAGCAAGGAGTTGGCTATTTTTTTCTTGTGTGTTTTGTACTCTTAATTCCACATGGAAGCATGGTTTTGCTTAAAATATTTAATCCATAGTCTTTTTCTCCCCTTTGCATGATATAATAAAGATAAAGTGAACTATCTTACTACTTACTAACTGGCCTTGTGCAAATTACTTCATTTCTGAAGCTTTTTTATTTGTTCTCTCAACAATCTACTGTATCTTGGGTACTGAGGATACAAAATTGAATATGATCTCTTCCATCGGGGATAATTCCTCTGTAATTATTATGAAAATGCAATCATTTGATTTTTATTTATTCATTTAACAAGTATTTACTCAGGCATTAGCAGGGCGTGCTGGATCCTAGAAATACAAGAAAGGGCAGGAAACAATATAGTCCCTGCCCTCCCAGAATTCATACTTTGAGGGGGGATATGGCAAGTATACAGAAAAGTGTACCATAGTCACTCTAATATATTCCCCCTCACTGCAAGTAGGGTGCTTGTTCTAAAATACAAGTTTGACTTCATTACGCTAGCATACATTCCTATTTGTGTATATACCGTGTATGTATATGTGTGTGCACGTGTGCATTTGTCATTTTCCCGTAGTGTGTGGGAGTTACAGTTGGAGAAATTTAGGCTGTGGTGAATAGGAAGGGTACTTAATCGAAACAGGGGGCATCAGGGAATGCTTGGAAGAAGAGATGGCTGAAAAGACCTAACTAGTGCTTGGAATTGAAGAAGCAGAGTGAAGAGTTGGAAGGCTAAAGAGGTGGCCCGGGCCTCTGTCATGAAGGGAAGTGTAAACCACGTTAAGAAGTTTGAGCTTTTTTATTTTGAGAGTAAAAGTGTGCTGTTGAAATTATTTAAGCAGATGAATGAGGTGAGATGTGTGTTTTAAAAAGAGTAGTCTATTAGCAGTGAGAGCAATGGTTAGAAGAGGGAAACTAGGTGGTGGGATGAAGAGAAGAGGTTTGAGAACAAATCAAAAGATAGAATCCATAGACTTGGTAATTGATTGGATGTAGTATGAGAGAAAAAATGAGAGCTGAGGATGATGCCCAGGTTTCAATTTTGAGGAGAGTATGCTGCTGCCATTCACTAGGATGTAGAATACAGGAGAAGGGTAGGGTATTGGTTCAGTGCAGCGGTCAGAGGTGGGAAGATTATGTATGGAGCAGTATCTACCATATGATATTCACTCAGTGAATTTCTTCTTATATCTGAACTGTGTCTTCTTAATTGAAAGGTTGGTTTCCTTCTTTCCATCAAGTTTCAATAGTCACTGGTCTGTGCATGATTAACAGTTTGCTGGGTTAACATTTCCTGTGACCATGTACCAGTTAGATAACAAATCAACATAAATGTCTCTTTTAGGAAAAACAGAAGTCAAATTCATACGTAGTGTTTTAAAGTTCAGTGAGATATCCTTTCTATTTGAATAATTAAGGGACATAGAAAGTAACATTCTGCAGGCACTCATTTGTCCCGAAGTATTCCCTTCCTGCCACCCCATTTGGGTCCTTAGTTCATTCAGGTACCATCTCTACTTAAGGAAAGAGTTCCTTTGCTATAGGAAGTCTTTTTTTTTTTTTTTTTTTTTTCATTTTGATATTCAATTTGTGAGGTGGGGGAGTTTCCGTAGCTTCCATGGAAAAAACTTTTGTGAAAAGTTATATCCATTTAATTTTTCCTCCAAAATTAAGTGTGACCAGGGAAGAGTAAAATCACTGATTTTGTTTTCCCAAAGAGATTCAGTGAAGTAGATAAAAGTAGAGGGTGTCTTAGTTATCTAGTGCTGTTGTAACAGAAACACGACAAGTGGATGGATGGCTTTAACAAACAGATTTATCTTCTCACAGTTTAGGAGGCTAGAAATCCAAATTCAGGGTGCCAGCTCTAGGGAAAGTCTTACTCTCTCTCCGTCGGCTCTGAGGGAAGGTACTTGTCTCTTCAGCCTCTGTTTCCTGATTGCGGGGAAATCTACATGTGGCTGGGCATCTGTCTTCCCCATCTCTGCTTCCTCAGTCTGTTCCTTTTATGTCTTATTAGAGATTGACTGAAAACACACCCTATACTAATCTTGTCTCATTAACATAAAAGACAACCCATTCCCAAATGAGATTGTAACTACAGGCAGAGAGGTTAGAATTTACAACACGTATTTTTGAGGGACACAATAATCTGTAATAGAGGGGATATACTTTAGGGAAAAAAATCAAATTTTGTCATTTTTAGTGCTGTATAGTTTGCAGAGTTAACTCATGGATATCACCACTTGCTTTTTGTGCTAGTTCTGTGGAACATTGTTATTATTTCCGTTTCATAACTGAGTAGTCTGAGGCTCATGGAAGGTCACAGAACTAGAAAAAGGCAAAGCTACAATTCAAATTCTGTTATTTCTGTTATACCACCACCCTTGCATTTGGGACAAAGACAGTTTAATAAAGAAGCATAGTATCAGTAGAAGCACTGGTGATGCAGTGGTTAAGGGCTCGGCTGCTAACCAAAAAGTCAGCATTTGGAATCCATCAGCTGCTCTTTGGAAACCCTATGAGGCAGTTCTACTCCGTCCTATAGGGTTGCTATGAGTTGGAAACGACTCAACAGCAATGGGTTTTTTTTAGTACCAGTAAGTAACCCCCCATATTTATTAGTAGAGGTATGACTATGTATACCTCAGGTAGTCTAGGAATTGTGTGTTCTGTTAAATGAAGATTTGTGCTCTGCCAAGATCCAGCAACTCTCTTGCTTCATCCCGTGATGTGTTGTTTCACAAATGATTCTTTGGGCCACTCATTTGTACGTAGAGTAAAAATGATATCTTTTACCTATTTTAATGATATTTCAGCATTGATAGGGACTTTTTGGATCCATTCATTCAGTCAATAAACGTTTGAGATCTTACTAATTGCTTGCTAGACTCTGCCAGTGAGTATACAACAGCAAACGACTCAAACCTTGCCCTCAAGGAACCCATAGTCTCCGATTTCTGTAGAGTCTTAGATTTAAAAAAAAAAAACAAAAAAGAGGAAGGCCCTATTTTCCTCTCATTTACTGGTTCTAACTTTGGATAACTACCTTATCATGTATGAGAGGGTTTTGTGAAAATTACTCCAACATTCACACCAAATAGCCATTCTTATTTTGTAACTCTTAAAATATAGTACAGAATAGTACAGCTGCTTTGAAAAACACCCTGGCAGTTTCTCAAAAGGTTAAGCATAGAGTTACCCTATGACCTAGCAATTCTATTTCTAGGTATAGAGCCAAGATAAATGAAAATCAAGTTACGTCCATGCAAAAATTTGTACAAAAATGTTTATAGCAACATTATTTGCAATAGCCAAAAAGTGGAAACAACCAAATGTCTATCAGGTAATGAATGAATAAAATGTGGTGTATCCACATAATGCAATAGTATTTAGCAATAAAAAGAATAAAGTAGACTTATGGCTTCTATTCTGAACTGTGTAGCGTTTGAAAGACACAGAAATTCAATGCTTTGTAAACATTGATTCCCCTCCCTACCACCCCGGGTAACCACTATTAAACCCTGATCTCTATGTTGTTGTTGTTAGGTGCCTTGGAGTCAATTCTAACTCATAGTGACCTTCTGTACAACAGAAGGAAACGCTGCCCGGTCCTGCACCATCCTCACAATTGTTGTTTTGCTTGAGCCCATTGTTGCAGCCACTGTGTCAGTCCATCTTGTTAAGGATCTTCCTCTTTTTCAATCACCCTCTACTTTACCAAGCATGATGTCCTGCTCCAGGGACTGATCCCTCCTGATAACACATCCAAAGTATGTGAAAAGTGGTCTCGCCATCTTTGCTTCTAGGGAGCATTCTGGTTGTACTTCTTCCAAGACAGATTTGTTTGTTCTTTTCGCAGCCCATGTTATATATATCTCAGTATATGATCTCTATACATTTGCCTATTCTAGGTATTTCGTATTAGTGATATCGTACAGTATTTGTCCTCTTATGATTGATTTAGCAGGTCTGTCATGTCCAAGGGTCTGAATCAGGCTGTATGGGGATATGAAAATAAATGTCATAATCACTGTTTTCAAGAAAATTGCAGTCAAATAACTGTAATTATCAGCATCATGGTATAGCTTGAGTTTTAGACTCAATCTGATAGAACATTGAAGTCTGGCTTCTGAAGTTACCATGGATAAATTTATTAGCTTCTTTAAGTCTCGATTTTCTTATCTATAAAAATAGAGGTCTTAATATTAGTTAAGAGCTGACATATTTTGAGAACTTACTATATACCTGGTACTGTGCTATATAAGCATTTTACATATGTTATATTCATTGACCCTCACATGCACTCAGGTAGGGATTATATTGTTACCATTTTCTAGAGGAGAAT
>NW_004443961.1:17859950-17863825 GCF_000243295.1 Trichechus manatus latirostris
CTGTGAATATCAACTAGGATTCCAGTATGATGTAATTCCTTTCCCCACTATTAGAAAAGGGACCGGAAGATTGTTTGAACCTACAGGATGATCTTAGGTGATCTTCAATCATATTTTTCATTAATTCAACGCTCTCCATAATTAGTACAGTTATCACATTTTTAGCCATAAAAGCTAGTCTTCCCAGAAGATTGAAATGCAAAGTTTTAAGTATATCAGAAATTTAAAAAAGATTTGAAACGTTGCCCTTGGGTTAAAAGCAAACAAACAAACAAAATGAAGTTAAATTAAAAATAGACAAAGTAGAGTTTGGGAAGACGTTTTGAAATTAAGACACTTCATATAATTGTTCAAAAATGTTAAAAATCAAATTCAAGTAAGAAAGTTAGTTAGATGGTAATATACATTGGCTGAGTGACATACTTCCCAAGAAATATCAAGTAAAATAAAGGGATGATTTTATTATTATTATTAATGTTGTAGCTACTTTGTCAAATCCTTAATAAAAGCAATTTACAACATCAGGTACCTTCTAGATTTTGAGCCATGAACATAATTTTACCCAAGTTTTAGCACCTTCATGATTGCCAAAGACTCTCCTGGAGCAGTCCTTGTAAAGGCTACTTGCCAGAGTCAGGAAAATCCACCAAAGCACTGAAATGTAGTATAATAAACCTCACTTGTCCTTTCTATTGCCTCTTTGGTTAGACTGCTCAAATCAAAAAGGAACATAGTGTTTTTGCTGTGAGTTGACCATCTGTGATCCAAGAGAACATTTAAGAATCTGAGAAATCTGGGAGGAAAAGCAAGAAATGATCTGTGTGGTTAATAGAACAAGGAGGCCAAAAAAAATTCAGAGTACTTGGGAGAGACATTTTGAACCTCTCCACAAAGCTAGTCACTCAGTGATGGCTTTGAAAGGGACCTTGGAGAGTTGAGTCTCCTTATTCTATTGCTGAGGACACTAGAAAGCAGAGCAGGGTTGTGACTCGCCCTAGGTCTCTCAGCTAGCAAGTGGCAGAGCCAAGGAGACTCAAACCAGGTCTTCTGGCTCCACGCCAGTGCTCTTTAATCCGTACTAGGTGAGACTGCTTTTTGTATGTGTGTTTTTAAGAACCTTTAAACTAAGAGCTCAAAGTACTTTTCTTTTGAGTTGGATTATTTATTCATTTTTTTGTTAGTCTCTTTCACCATTACTAAGTACATTTCAGTCCGTGAGCTAAATTTCCCTCACTTGTGGCCAAAATTATCACAGGAACATTCCATTCACTCAAAAATATTATCTGCACTGTAAAAAAAGAAAATACAAGTGAACAAACTTGCTAACAATGCAACACTCTAAAAAAAACCTTATGCCTACACGTTCCATTCTTGCAGAAATGCCAAGGGCAAACCTGCAAGCTGTAGTGAGCGCTTAGTGGCCAGGAACTGGGTCTGGCTAGTCCCATGATTGCACTTGAGTACCAGTTTAGTGTGGGCCAGCACAGCGTTACAGATGATTTAAAGAAACAAACATACATTAGGTCAAGTAGGAGGAGGGAGTGGCATCAAGGGGAAAAGCTTGGGAAGAAGTGGCCAAAGTCACGTTACAATTAAAGTATGTACCCAGGGTTTTCTTCTTCCAAGTTTTACTATACTTGACTACTATCCTTCCATCTGCCCTCTAGAATTCCCATGGTGGGGCAAGAATTCTGTCCATTTGGGTAGCTCTCACCTCCTGAGGTAGAAACCTCAAAATTGCTGTTGGTCAACAGAGATTTATTAATTCATTGATCCATCCTTCCATGTAACAGTCTTTTATTGAGCAACATAATATGACTATGTAGCCATCTCCAATCTTGGTTTGTACCTGACCTGAGCTAGGATAAAAGTATTTTGTTTTGTTTTGAATAGGAGTGGCACAGGACTGAGCAATGTTTTGTTCTGTTATATATGAGGTCGCTATGAGTTGGCACTGACTCAGCGGCACCTAACAACAAGAAAAGCTAAGAGTTGCTTTCTTGGGTAAGGAATACAATTTGACTAGTTAAGGCAAAGACACACAATGGTGTGAGAATGGAGCAAGTAACACTGTTATGGCCACTGGCGAATTTCTTGGAGATGCTGTACATGGCTGTGGACACACAGTCAGGTCTGTAATTTTTTTTCCCTTGTATATTTATTCCTAAATCAGAACTCTGATCTAGGTGGAAGTAGATTTTATTAAGTGTATACAGCTTCTATGAATATAGTGAAAGTATTTGACAGAAGGCTCTTAGAACTTCTAAAAGTCTGGAATTTTAGTTGTCGAGAGATTCAGTCTGAGATACATCCCAGATCGTTTTCTGTAACAGGAAAAAATTTATTAAGGCAGTAGTTTTGCAAATTGCATTGCTCTGTTGCAATTACTAGTCATGATGAAGATGATAGGACTTTAATGTGTAAGAAATGTCTTCCTAGTTAATAAATGGATATGATTTTGCTACTGCCTGCTGCCTGTGAAAGAGGAATTAAGCCTCCACTCATTCTTCTGCTCTCTGAGCAGTGAGTTGCATCTTTCATTCTTTGATAGGTGAATCTGATGGGCTGGAAATGCTCAGAAGTTAATACTGATAGACAGGCCATGGAAAACCTCTGTCTTGGTTCATCCTAAAATCTTTTTGTACTAGGACAAGATGAACCTTCTGCTACAAACACGAGCCTCATCTCTTCTTCAGCCAAAAGTTCACCAGGTTTCAAACAACTTCTTAATGGATTCCAGCAAGATTTTTGTGGGGCTGTAAGAAGTTTCTGGTTTGCAGCTTGGAGGAATGTGTCTAGCACAGCACCAGCACTGGAATAAGGACTCACCTGGATTCAAGCCCCAGACCAGACTTCTAGTCTGGTTCCGATTTTGGGCCGGGTTGGTGTGGAGGGGGGGGACTTGGCAGCCTGCCTTTATTGTTTCAAAGTGTTGCTGCCATTTTTTAATGCATAGCTCACATCTCACCTCCTCCATCAACTCTTTCCAGGCTGATGAGAAATCAGCCCCATCTGTACCCCAAATCTGTTGCTTAAAACCTTGTTATTCACCCATTCAAATATATCAGACACAGGCAATCCTCAGTTGTCCACACTGATAAAGGAGTGTGTTTCTATAGATAATCTGTTATTATATCTAGTCTGTTGAGACTTTTCTTCCTGATAGAGAACTATATGACACATGGAGATAAATAGGTCACATACTGAAAAGTGGGAGGACTGGAAGTCAGCCTAAGGGCATGACAATGTGTTTGTGATGGTGAATCTCTCTGAATGTTTTGATACCTACGCTCTGATCAATCCCATTTGTCTCCTTTAGATCAATGGGCAACTTCTGAGAGAGCAAATCAAGTCACTTGAATAATGAGTGATAACATTTTATGCAAAATGAGAGCTCAATTTTTGACTTTTGAAGAACATCAAAGAAGAATCTTTAAAAACACATATTAGCATCCACTTCCTTTTTTCATTTATTCAGCCTCCATAGTTGCTTTTGTTGTCGTCGTTATAATTAATTGTAATAGTAGTAGCTGCCATTATTAAACTCTAAGAGTTTTACAGACATTTGGTCTCTAAGAGCTTTACATATATTCTTTCATTGACTCTTCACAACAATTTTTGAGGTGAGGTTAGCACCATTTTACAGATGTGTAAACCAAAGCATGGAGAGATGATACTTCATGGACAAGGTCATGTAGCTGATAAGTAACAGAGCTTGGATTCAAATTTAGATGTGTCTGGCTGCAAATCTACTTACTATACTATATTAGTAGTCCCTAGGTGGTGCAAATGGTTAACATGTTCAGCTGCTAACTGAAACGTTGGTAGTTCAAGTCTACCCAGAAGCACCTTGGAAGAAAGACCTGGTGATCTAC
>NW_004443961.1:17864582-17865677 GCF_000243295.1 Trichechus manatus latirostris
ATAGGACCAGCTGGTGGTAAAGGCATCACTACAGAGCCCCTTAACAACAACAAACATTATAACATATGTTTACTTACATGTATATATTTACATAGTGCTATCTATGTGTTCCTTAAGTTAATTATCTGTGTCTGTTGCTTTTCTGCCTCCTACTCTATACATCTAGCTTATAATGTCCTCAAAAGCAGAGCCTTGACTCTCTCAGTCTTCCTCTTTAACAGCTAGTACAATACTATTTCCATAAAGGGCACTGAGTAAAGGATTTGCTCATTGTAATGGAGATCTTGACGCTGAAATGTCTTCAGCTTCTCTAGGCCATGGAATTTGTCTCTCCTACATTCTTCTCCACCTCTCTTCCCTCTGTACTCCCAAGCTCAGAGAATAACCGTGAAAACAGTAAGATGTGTGTTTGAAGAAAAGAAATAAAAGTATAGCTGTGCCTCTTTGCATACCAATGAGGTGTTTCAGAGAGCAGCAACCTGCTTATGTATGCGGATGTTGATTTATGATTGTGAGTTCTTGTTTGGCAGGCCGAATCCACATCTGCAATTTAAATAGCTACATACAAAATGAGGCCTTTCTTCCTCCATATTTAATTAGACCCAAGGGCTGCCATGGCAGTTGAGAAAGCAGTTTTGTCTAAAATAAAATTCTAATCCCATTGCAGAGGAAGCTATCACTTGTGGAACTATCAAGATAAGCACTTAGTCCCAGGAAAGCAACCAGGACTTGTTGCACATTTTAAGGCGACAGCGTGTTTGTACTCAGCGGTGGATTCTGTCCTTCATTTTAGGAAATGAAAACAGAAATGGGAGAGATTGCTTTGGGTTCAGGTCTGGAGACAGATTGGGCCTATAGGAGCGTATGTGGGATGAATTTCTCTCAGGACCCTTCCTGTGGTCCTATTCTGTACTTGAATCACTCCTGCTACTGTAATTGTGAACATTGTTGGAGCTAAAGTTGCCAACGTTCTAGCTTTTGTGGAACTTCGTGATGTTCCGAAATAGAAACTCATATGAAAGTACTCTCTCTACCTGCTTCCCAAATGTTTTTGATTTTACCTCTGACCAAGAGTGGTCAGAGCTGGATGTGAAG
>NW_004443961.1:17874644-17877731 GCF_000243295.1 Trichechus manatus latirostris
GTTTTTCCTGTTGCTCAATCTTAGTACTTAAGTTTGTAGGCAGGTGTTGCTTTTGGCAGTGAGGTGTGATTGACAGAAGCATCTGCACCTTTCTTCTGTCTCTTCACTGCCATTCTAACCCCCAAGAGGAGAACAATATATAAGAGAGGGATCACTCACTGATGGCATAATGCTACTCAGCCTGCATTTCAACTCTGACAACACCAATTCCTAGTAATGTCATCTTGGACAAGTTGTTAAATGTTTCTGAAACTCGTTTTTATTTTTGTAAAATAGAATTATAGTTGACTTTCAGCACCATTGTAAGAATTAAATGAGAAGAAGATATAGCACGTACCTAAATATAGCAAGTGCTTGGCTAACACTAGTTCACTTTTCCTCCAGGTGGCTTTCTGTCTTTCTCCTCCTCCATGTTCCTTTGACATTTAGTTACAGTGATCTTACTCCCTTTCTGTTCTCACCTGTTTGTGGAAATGATCTGATTAAACCCATTCATGGTTTTAATCCTAGATTGGGACCATACCTACTAGTTATGTCTATTCCCCCCAGCCAGCACAATGTCTTATACTCACTGATTTGGTTTAATTTAAGTATAATAACCAACTTCGTGTGTTACTCCTCCCAAGGGTGTCAGAACAACAAACAAAGGACTACACCAGTGGTTCCCAACTTTTAACACAAAGGGGCCCTTTTCTTATTTTTTCCTATGGGCCTTGTGTTTTGGAAGTTTCCATCTGTTCAAAATACTATACGTATTAAGTAATAATTTATTTTCCCATTTCGTGACTGAAAGACCTGAGTTTGCAATTAAAAATAAATGCAGTAAAAATCAGGATTTAGCTTATTTGCATAAAGAGATGGTTGATATTTTGGTGACTTCATATGGTTTAATTACAGGCTAATATATTTCCACTAGGTTTTTGGAAATAGTAGATATAGCTCGTGAACTACTATTAGCATGTTTGTGAATTACCGGGGATCCTGTTTTCTCATATTAGAAATTTTAGCTGTAAACCAAAGAAACAAGAATGTGGAGGAGAAAATGTGGGCATCCACAACAAACTATCAGCCAGGTGTAGAGTATGTATGTGCATGTGTATGTATGCTTGGAGGTGAGGAGGTGTAGTGGAGCACAAGTGTAGATGGAGAATAGCTGCTTCCCATTCACTTCCAATATGTGCTTCCAAGTCACATGTTACAGATGAAGCCCTGTGCATAGGTCTGGTTCTGGTGGTGATCTTGATAAGAATGTTCATCCTTTTTATCACTGTTCCCCATTGCCATGTGAATGTTATATAGTGTGTCTCTCCATGGTTCATAGCCATCCTGCTATACAACTTAGTCAGAAAACCCAAATTGGAAGTTTGGCTTTGTTATTGACCAGCTATGTGACCTTGGGGAAATTAGTTACCTTCTCTGAACTTCAGTTTTATAATCTGTACTTGAAATTATTCATATCTTAAAAAAAATAATATTTGTGGAGAATTGTCTAAAAGATAGACAGCCAATCCATTTCCCTGACTCTGGAATGGCAGATGGGTTTAGTCTCTTCATAAAACAACCATAATCTATTGGATTTGGCTTCTAGAGCACAATGTTGGAAAGGGTTCCAAGGCCACATAAAAGCCAAGTGGCAAAGAGTGCTGCAGTTGATTAGCAATGTCTACTGTGGGTCCTGGCAGAAGGAAACCACACAGGGATCACGTTTTGCCAGGCCAGCCCTAAGTGCTCTAAAGTCTAACCTTGGATTAGTCAAATCACAATGCTCTGTACCTGGATGATTTGTTTTGGCCCCTTAAAATTTGCTTTTACCAAATATTCCCTGACCACTAGGCTTCATCAAACATTATTAAGGAACTAGATCTTTGAAACTTCTTGTGTTTATTTGCTCAAATGTTGTTGAGATATTGTTTATATGACATTGTCTTTCAGAAAACTCACAGGAGATACATATCTAGAGTTTTAGTACTTTGAAAGATTGTGGTTATCTTGAGCTAGGTTTCATTACGCAAATACTTACTTAGCGCATACTACAAGGAGCACACGTCCCTATACATTTTCTAAAAGATCCAGTAGATGCTGTGACTTGTAACTGCTTGTGTTTTACTCTTTTCTAAGACGCTCAAATCCAGGTATGTGGCCCCCATCTAGCAAATGCATAGGACCTCACAGTGTGCATTGTGTGCAGTTTTATCTTTTCTTTCTTGCCATTATTTTTCTCTTTGCCCCATTTTCTCATTTGTTTTTTCAACATCTTATAAATCTTTTATAAACCATCTTACAAATAGGCCAAGCATAAATGAATTAAACATTATCTAAATCTTTTGAGGACAAGGTTGGAGATACACTACCTCTCCTGTTTACTTAACAGAATTAGTAAAGAAGGTATAATGTACAAAGAGCACAATGTAAATCATAAAGTTCTATCTGCATTAAATAATTATAAATAAGAGCAGCTGTGATCGGGTTTGCAGACTTTAGTTTTCCATATTTGTCTTTCCTAGTGCTGAAAATAGAGGGATTAAAAAGTTTCTTACCTCATGGTGTTGGATCAAGAAAAGCTTGACATCACAGGCTCAGTATTCCATGCTAGAAGGCAAGGTCCTTATGGAAAACTGTATGAAACGTGGCCAGCGTGAACCCATCTAAGCTTGTCAGTCTGGGGTATGATAGCTGCTTATGGGTTGTATTTACTTACATTCTCCAAATTATTAGCTTGGTGATCTATCTTTCTCCTCTGACTCCTAGTGAAGACATTTTATTATATATATTTCAGTGTCTAGGGAATTCCAGTCTTGTGTTCTGCCTGTTCACTTGCTGTCAGCTCTGTAAAGTGAAGGAAGAAACCCATATCAGCACATACTATAGGCCTGATGCCTAGAATCTGCACCACATACTAAAAGTCTATGAGCCAACTTGGATTGGATGCTATCACCCTAGTCTTTTTTTTTTGAAGGAGGGTGGGTCCCTCTTTCTTTGGTAAATCCTGAAGGAGGATGAAGAATCAGACAAAGGACTGCACATCTCTGTGCATTTATATTAATGTGTACATAAGAGAGGGCGCAAAAAGCATACATTCAAGATATA
>NW_004443961.1:17878527-17884209 GCF_000243295.1 Trichechus manatus latirostris
GTATTTCTTCCAAACACCCCCCTCCATACCTCTTTCATTCCTCCCTTCCCACCCCACAGCAAATTTGAGCTGCAGGGCCTCGGGCCGCATAGAAGCTGGGAACCTAGAACAGGCCCCCGCTGGCTCTGGTTCAGTGGTGCCTGCATGTCTGCCTGGAGGCCGTGGCCTTGGAGGAGGCTGGCCCCACTTGGCAGCTGGACAGGGCGCCCCCTCTGAAACGAGGGAGAGGAGGGTGTGGGGCAGCGCAGCCCAGTTTCCTGGAGGCTACCCAGAGACTCTCCTCGAGAGAGGGGGCACTCAGCAGCCTTGCTGCCATGCCTGCCACCTCATTAATGCACAAAATAGTCAGATAGTAGATATTTTACTATTGTCATAAATGCGAAATGTCAGATAAGGAGATAGTCAATAAGTGAGAAGTAGGTGTGCATTGGGCCAAAATATTCCGTTAGTTTTCCATCCTTTGCAAAAAATTCCACACAGTTGCCAATAGTTATAAGTGGTCATTATCTCACTTTAATGTTTTTTCCAGGATGGGGTGGGTCTGGGAACTCCGTGACCTGAACATTGTCTTCCATGACGTTTCACTAATAATGTACATAGGTGTCCCTGGGAAATAGTGTCTTAAAAATACTAGCCCTTTGTAGTAATTCTTGTTCATCGAGGTGTAGGTTTGCCCTCTAGTTCTCATTTATGGTTTATCTGTTTCTCTGTACACACAGACACATGCACACACATACATATATGAACATTTTTATATACACGTTTGTCATCAATGACTATAATTTCAGGTTATCGATAACCTACATTTGAATTTTTAGCAAACCATTATGCTTAGTGTTAGGTGTTTCATTGATTCAACAATATTGTACATCTCAGATGTCAAGCACTGTACTCAGGGGAGGATTATCCAATAGGCAAGGTAAGCACAATGCTTACCTTGCCTACCAGATCATCTATATTGAACAATTCATATTTTATTTTTTACCACATCAAAGATTCTCCTTTTAGGAATGGTTGACATCTGTCTGTTGCCCAATCCCACAGCACCTTCCTACAGAATCAGAGCCTCTTTTCAAATTTATAATCCCTGACAGGAGCAGGGACTCAGTAAGCAAAGGAAGCACAGGTTTACTTGTGCTTACTTACTAGTCTGTAGTGACGTTGTTCACTACAGATCATCTGGTAAGCAAGGTAAGCACCGTGCTTACCTTGCCTATTGGATAATCCACCCCTGACTGTAATAAGCAGCAGAGATAAAAGATTAATAAAACATGGGCTCTCAAATAGCCCATGATCTGGTGCAGAGACACACATGTTAATAGATTAAATTCACTATAAGGTATATTGGAGCCTTGGTGGTGAAGTGGTTAAGAGCGCAGGCTGCTAACCAAAAGGTCAGCAGTTGGAATCTACCACCCGCTCCTTGGAAACCCTCTGGGGCAGTTACACTCTGTCCTATAGGATTGCTATGAGTCAGAATCAACTCAGGGGCACACAAGAACAACAATATAAAGTATATTACAGAATGTGAATTGGGTGTCTATAAAATAAGCCCCAAATAATAGTGACTTAAACACAAAAGGAGGACAGAGGGAAGAAGGGGGCCTCCTCAACTAAGGCAGCTTTTTTAAATAGCCTTCCCAGAAGTCTCACACAGCCCTCCTATTTTTATTTCACTAATCACAACTGGGTTACATGGCCAATGAAAAAATGTATTCTTTTAACTTGCATATTACCACCCCAAATATAATTGGGGTTCTGTTACTAAGAAAAATAGGGAAGATGGATATTAGGTGGCAACCAGAACTCTCTGCCACAGGAAGGTATGAACAAAATGCTAAAGAATCATAATAGTAATAAAGCAACTAAGTCTGGAATCCAAAAGAGGTTTTTTTTTGAGAAGACACTTAATTTGGGTCTTGAAGGATGAATAGGAGTTTTTCAAATAAAGAATTGAGGAAGAGCATCCCAAGCAGAAATAATAGCGTTTGCAAAGGCACAGAGAAGTCTGGCATTATAACTGCAGATAAAGCCCATCTATATATTCCTAAATATTTTTCTCTCTGTTGTTAATGATAAATCTTAAAGTTCTACTACTTTTTAATTATTAGTTTATTATTTAAGATTAACGATTGAGATATGTAAGTAATGATTTGCCTGGTATGACTGTGAAACATTTTAACTTGGACCAAAATAAGATCATTTTATCTGTTGAGAAAGTATTCCATTATTTTAAAATAATTGAGTTAGAATACTTTGGCACCTTAAAGAAGAATTGATACAGAGAAAAAAACAATTGTGTCAGGGAGATGTTAGTCTTTTAAACTCTGAAGTTAAATCCCAGCTAGAACTGACTTGGTTTGTATCCTGGGGTCCGTAAACCTACACTGAGAGTGCTGAGTCAGTGCTCTGGCCAAGTTATCCTTAAAGTATGTCACCTTCTATTTAGCTATTCCTAGGATGATCGTTACTTTGGATGGTGAAGCTGGATTGTTCTTAAAATGGCTGTGGAACCATAAGAAATCTTTAGGATTAGAGAGAGGTTTTTATGATTATTTCCTTTGGCTCCTTCAGAGACATCATAGTCCGTTAAAATTTTTCCAGAGAAACTTAAATCCTTTGAGAAACTTGAAATTCCTGTAATTTAAGGAGTAAATCCAGTTAGGAGTGAGACAGTGAGAGTGTGGATTCTCCTGCCCACTACCCATCTTGCCCTTCCACAGAGCTGAGTAACTTGTAAGATTAAGGCTGTATTTTTTCAACCCTATAAGACAACAGTAGAGTCTATGATTCTTTGGATACTGCCGAAATAAAGATTGCCATGTTTTCTCAAAGGATTCAACCCGATTAATGTTATGTAATGGTTTAGTCTTCTGACATGTTCTTGTTATTCTCATTGACTTTGGTTTTTGCTTACTTTCTAATTAACTAGTATCTAGTCATGACTGAAAGATGTGGTAGACCTCACAGCAACATCTCCCTTTGATCTAGTTAATTCTGATTCCTCATTCATATTTCATCCCCAAAGTCCCCTCCTCAGGAAAGTCTTCTCTGGCCTTTATAACCAGATCTAATTTTCCATGTTTTGTGCTTTTCAGAGCACTGTGTGTCTGTGCTTTTGACATTTATTGTGATTATCATTTTATGTTTATTTTGTGTGGTGATTTGAGTAGTGTCTGCCTCCACCACTAGACTGTAAGTCCCCTGAGGGGTGTGCCTATATATGCCTAAATTCACCACTGAACCCCAAATATCTACCACAGTGCCTGGCCCCATAACAAGTCCTCAATAAATGTTGGTTGAATAATTAAATAAATTTTTGTAAATAAGGTACTTCTGCATTCCTATTTCACATTGTATATGGAGTCTAAGAGTGAATACAGAATTAAACAGCTCATGTGTGGGTACATCTACAAATAAGACTTTTGAAAATAAGTAATGTTACTGCAGTTACATGGAAGAACACCAAAGAAACTTAAGCCAGCACGTGCTTGGCTTTGCACGGATGAAGTTTGGATGAATTCTGAAGTGACCTCACTGCAGCCTCTGAACAGACTGGAGAGCTGCTGCTTGACCACAGTGAACCTACAGGGACAGGGTCAACCTGTCTTTGCTCCCCATTTTAGAACTCAGCACCAAGTTTTTCTGACATCCTTGCATTTCAAAAAATGTACGACTGTTAAAGGAATGTTACTCTGTCATCTATTTTAAAAAATCCTTGTTTGTTTTTAATTTTAAAAAATACACATTACCACATTTGAAAAATATATCACTTATGTAACACAATGCTAAGTAATTATACTGTTAAACTTTTGCCTAAACATGTGTTTGCAATTATTAGAGCCACAAAAATCAAGCCTCACATTAACAACCATATTTTTGAAAGGCAGGAGGAACTGTGAGGACTTGGTGGAGATAAGCCCCTTCAGATGTTAGTACAATTCTCATTTTATTTTGTCAAAGAAGGAGTCAAAATAGTTTGGGAGTGGAATAAGTCTTTTAGTACTGGATCTAACTAGAACAACGTGGTATGGTTGAGATTTGAATTTTTTTTTTTTTTTTAACTCAGACATTAGAAAGGAAAGAGTAAAGATTCAAATCAGTTTGCCCACATACTTTATAAAGGCTCATGATTTTGTTAAGCCTGGTTTGGACTAAGCTCACAAGTCTTGTTAGACATATTCAGAGCTCTGCTGCTTATTAGCTGAGTGAACTTGGACAAGATTCATAGCCTTAACTGTAAAATGGGAATAATGATAACTTACATGATTATTTTGACAATTAATGATATATTTGTCTTGTGCTTGGCACAGGACAGGGCCCGTAAAATGGCAGGGTTCTCAGTGTTGTTCATTTCTACTGCCCTCCATGTCCACCTGCCCCACCACACAGTACATGTACTAACCTTGTTTCAGTCAGCTGATTCTCTTTTCCTAATTGAAGTGCTAGCTAGAAAAGTATTTTCATTATCATCCAGCAAATATTTTATTGAGGGCCTACAATTTGCCAAGCTCTGTTCTAGTGGCTTAGAATACATCAATGAACTCAACATAAAAAACCTCAACCCTTATGGAGTTTATATTTTAGAGAATATATACAGAACATGGAGATTATTCATTAGATTAAAAAGCTTGAACATGTTTCCTGCTACAGTTTCATCATGGTTGTATTTTTTTCTGGTTTGGATGAATCGTAATTATTGACAGTGGGATTTTTTTTTTTAAATGAAGGTTCTGTAACATTAATAAGGAGCCCTGGTGATGCAACGATTAAGCGCTTGGCTGCTCACCGAAAGGTTGGCAATTCAAACCCACCCAGCAGCTCCGAGGGAGAAAAGACCTGGAAATCTGCCATACAGATTACAAACTAGAAAACCCTATGGGGCAGTTCTACTCGGTCACACTGGGTCACTATGAGTTGAAAATCGACTCGATGGCACCCAGCAGCAACATTAATAGTCCAGGATCTTTCTCTCTTCCCTCACTCTCTTCTCTCCGACCCTCCTTTCTGTTTGTGTATTGGAACTGTAAAAACATCTTTACCCATGCTACATTTTTCTTTCTTAGGTTGGCTCAAATTCCAGCTGAACTCAGTCCCCTTCGTAGAAGTTATGTTTTATGCCTCCTCAGGGAGGAAGGGAGGGTAATTTGGTGGCGATTGACCTCACAATGGATCCTTCCATGGGTAGGTGCCCAGTTGAATTCACATCTCTCTTTCTTGTTAGATTGTTGGCTGCGATCACCAGCTGGGAAGCACCGTCGAGGAAGATAACTGTGGGGTCTGCAATGGAGATGGGTCCACCTGCCGGCTGGTTCGAGGGCAGTATAAATCCCAGCTCTCTGCAACCAAATGTAAGACACCACAGAGATGGGGCAATCTTTGGGCTTGTGGACTTATTCTTCCCTGGCCTAGCTCAGGCTCCCCTCAGCAGCTAGGGAATAACGCCTCTACCAAAGTGAAGGCGAATCTGAAAGTGTTATAGAAAGTTTAACGTTCCTGCTTTGTGGTTTAGCTTAGTGGATTGAGTCAGATCACTATTTGCAACCCCAAGGAGAAAACCGTTGCTTCTAAGGCATAGCAAGAATAAACTAGACATGAGTCTAGATACATCCTACCTGCAAATGTGAAATTTGTTACCCAACATGAGGACAGATTGCATCCCAGCCCCTGCCTGCCTTCCTG
>NW_004443961.1:17885693-17887182 GCF_000243295.1 Trichechus manatus latirostris
GGCAGATGGAGTGAAGGATGAGGTAAGTTAGACATGGCTATAGTACATTCAGGCGAGATTTTTCTTTGGCCATGTGTGTTGATAGCTTCTTCTATAAGATGAAAAATTAAACAAGTTAGAAGATGGAAACCAGAGATGGATAGAGGCATAATTCTCTTGTAAATCTCTGCAGTCATGGTTAGCTATTTGGAAAGAGTTACATTTAGATGGTCACTTTTATAGAACTCTTTAAGGAATGCTAGCAAAGTTGAAATCTTTCAAGTTATTCTTTGCACGTAACTGAATCAGTGCTCGTTATCCAGAAATTTATGTCAGGTATCAAAGGGGCTAGGGTGTGGTTTTCATGATGGGGATCGTTCCTTTATTCCCTCTTGTGCCCCTTCCCTCCTGCCCTTAGAGAGGAGCCTGAGGGTAGATATTCCTCTTACCCTCCTGTTAGGGGTGGTCAGTGACCCCCTGGGCCCTGAATCATTGGAACATAGGTGGAGAAGCTCTGAAGGACAAACTGAAGCAAATTGAGTACCATAAGTCATCTCCAGGTCTGCAAATAAATACATCAATGAAAAGTGCTCTACTCAAGGCTGACAGTGGGTGAAGTATGTAATACAAAACCTGATGATCATACATAATGACAAAATGCAATTGATTCATTTACCTTCACACTGATGATGCCTCATGACAAAATGATCTATATAAATAAATCCCAGCATATGAATGCACCTCCCCAAAATCTATAGCAGATGCTGAACAAACTGCCTCGCTTATGCTTTCTTCACCCTAGAAAAGCTTTCCACCCTGTATTTACAGACTGTGAAGTGACCCACAGGCAGAGGAGATTAGGCTAGCCTACAGGGCCCAGTGTACTAGCCAGGTAGGCTGTTTTCTGCTGCGGGAGTCATGGAGGGAGTTTGGCCAAGTCCCTCCCCTGTGTTCTGCCAAAAGACACCTTAAGCCAGCCACATGCTTTCTTAGAACTCCTAGCGCTCGGATTCCCCACATTGAACTCATTTTCTTTCTGAACTTATATCCAAGTTTTTTTCTTTATGCTGTCAAGTCTCAGGGGAACAAATGAAAAATGGGAGAGTGGAGAAAAGATCATGGTGGAAAATGTTGTTAGGTGTCATCGAGTTGATTCCAATTCATAGTGACCCTATGTACACAGAACATAACTGCTCAGTCCTGATACATCCTCAAAATCGTTGCTGTGTTTGAGCCCATTGTTGCAGCCACTGTGTCAATCCATTTTATTGAAGGGCTTCCTCTTTTTCACTGACCCTCTACTTTACCAAACATAATGTCTTCTCCAGGGTCTGGTCTTTCTTGATAACATGTCCAATATATGTAAGATAAAGTCTTTCCATCCTCGCTTCTAACGAGCACTCTGGCTGATTTCTTTCAAGACAGATGTGTTTGTTCTTCTGGAAGTCCATGGTATATTCAATATTGTTTGCCAGTACCATTATTCCAATTCATCCATTCTTATTCCATC
>NW_004443961.1:17888888-17889958 GCF_000243295.1 Trichechus manatus latirostris
TGCAATCCCCACAATGTGTCAGCACTCTCCCTCTTTCCCTTTGCACCCTGGGTTCCCTGTGTCCGTTCATCTAGTTTTCTTACCCCTTCCTGCCTTCTTGTCTTTGCTTTTGGGCAGGTGTTGCCCATTTGGTCTCGTATACTTGATTAAACTTAGAAGCATGTTCCTCAAGTGTGTTATTGTTTGTTTTATAGCCCTGTCTAATCTTTGGCTGGAAGGTGGACTTTGACAGTGGCTTCAGTTCTGAGTTAGCAGATTGTCTGGGAGCCATAGTCTCGGGGATTCCTCCAGAGTCTGTCAGACCAATAAGTCCGGTCGTTTTTGTGTGTGTATGAATATGGATTTTGCTGTACATTTTTCTCCTGCTCTCTCCGGGACCCTCTGTTGTGATCCCTGAGACAGCCATTAGTGGTGGTAGCCGGACACTGTCTAGTTCTTCTAGGCTCAGGCTTGTAGAGGCCGTGATTCATGTGGTCCATTAGTCCTTTGGACTAATATTTTTCTGTGTCTTTGCTTTTCTTCATTCCCCTTTGCTCTGAACGTGATGTGACCAATAGATGTATCTTAGATGGCCACTCCCAAGCTTTTAAGACCCCAGACACTACTCACCAAAGTTGAATGTAGAACATTTTCTTTATAAACTATGTTATGCCAGTTGACCTAGATGTCCCCCGAGACCATGTTCCCTAGCCCTCATTACCAGTAACTTGGTCCCTCAAGATGTTTGGATGAGTCTAGGAAGCTTCTATGACTTTGCCTTGGTGAAGTTATGCTGGTTTCCTGTATATTGTACATTGTCTTTCCCTTCACCAAAATTAACACTTGTCTACTATGTAGTGATTTCCCTTCCCAATCCTTCCCCTTCCCTCCCCTTCCTCGTAACCATCAAAGATTATTTTTTTTCTGTGTGTAAACCTTTTCTTGGGTTTTTATAACAGTGATCTTATACAATATTTGTCCTCTTGTGATTGACTTATTTCACTTAGCATAATGTCCTTCAGATTCATCCATATTTTGAGATGTTTTGCAGATTCCTCATTGTTCTTTATCATTGTGTGTATGTGCCATAA
>NW_004443961.1:17891191-17892193 GCF_000243295.1 Trichechus manatus latirostris
CTGTAGTGTGTCACATGGTGATAGAAGCCATGGAGAAAAATAAAGCAGGGAAGAAGAAGAACAGGAGATGAGGGTGGACTGCCAACTGAGAGTGTTGGAGGAAATTTTAAATAGGTTACTAATGAAACGACTCACTGGTAAGACGACATCTGAGCAAAGATTTGAAGGAGGTGAAGCAGTTATGCAAAAATCAGGGGGAAGAGAATTCCAAGCAGAGAAAAAAGCAAGTGCAAAGGCCTTGAGGTGGGTACATTCTTGACATATTTGTTGAAGAGCAAAGAAACCAATGTGACTGAAATGAAATGAGTACATTTAAAGGCTAGAGAAAATGAAGAAGGCAGGGATGTTGTAAGGTGGGGTGGAGAATGGCACAGATATTTTAGGGTTCTGTAAGAACTTTGGCTTTTAGTCTGACTGAGATGAGAAGTCATTAAGAGGATTTTGACCAGAGGAATGATGTGATTTGATTTACTTTTAAAAGAATCACTCTATATACATGTTGAGAATAGACTGGAATGAAGCCAAGTGTAGAAGTGGAAGAGCAGTAAGAAGGCTATTACAGTAAGCCAGGCCAGGGATGATGATGGCGTGGGCCAGGGTGGCAGCAGTAGAGGTGATGAGCAGTGATCTGATTCAGGATATACTGTATTTCTTTGACTCTAAGACATCATTGATTGAAATATGCACCGTTATTTTATGTACCACTAAAAAAGAAAGAAAAATCTGCTATTGAAACTAAGAAAACTATAATACAATCCTTTCTGACAACTTAGAATTTTTATGTGATATTTATTAAAAATATTTTCTTTCTAATTTCACATTCTAATTTCACTTATAGAAATAGGATGGATTTTTGTATGTTGATCATGTATTCTGCAAAATTGCTAAACTCACTTATTAATTCTAAGAGTTTTTTGGTAGTTTTCTTGGGATTTTTTTTATATAAACAATCATGTTGTTTACAAATAGGGATGGTTTTGCTTCTTTTCCAATTTGTAAACC
>NW_004443961.1:17893303-17894538 GCF_000243295.1 Trichechus manatus latirostris
ATAAGATACTATCCCCAGCACTGTATGAGCACCAGGTTCTCTTCCATGTAGTTCTTTTTTGTGATTCTTTCCCCAGACTCACATACATGTCCTGATCAATATGCTTAAAGGGGACCTTAGGTCTCTAGAGTTATGTCTCTGTGTAGCTCTCTCCTTTCTAGTATTCCGTCCCGGAAACTCTAGTCCCTTTGGTCTCCTCCTCAAACTCTCAGATTTTCTCCTCAACTCAGGAAATCCACCTGGGTTCCTTCTTCCTGAGCCACGGCCTGGAACTTCTCTCAACGCAGTAAGTTGAGGCAATTGTCTGACTCACCTCATTTGTTTCCCAACTTTCTGAGGTCACTGTCCTTCCTTGCTTGAAGTCCAGTGTCTTGAAAACCATGATTTCACGTACAGATAGTCCTCGACTTACAATAAGGTTCCGTTCCAACGACTCCATCATAAGTCAGTTCTGGTGTGAGTCAAATACCTTTTTTTTTTTTTTAGTTTTCATGTATTATTGCCTTTTATTAGTGGTATCTTTATAAATCCAATCTTTATTTATTTTGGGGAGCTAGCATGAGAAGGATAATATCAGCAAATTACGTGTTGCAACATTGCATGTAGTGCATATTACTAACAATAAGATGTACAAAAAAAAAGACGGTCATAAGTGTGGTTCAACGTAACTCAAATATGTCATAAGTCGGGAACTACCTGTAATCTTGTTTGATTTTTTTGATCATTTCAGTTAGGAGTCAAATCTGATCCCTATTACTCCATCTTGGCCAGAAGCTGAAGTCTTGGTGCTGGGCTGTTAATTCAGCGTTGCAGTTATGTAGAGCTAGCCCACTTTTGGAGCCCTGGTGGCACAGTGATTAAGAGCTACAATGTGCTACGGCTGCTGACCAAAAAGGTCGGCTGTTCAAATCCACCAGACGCTCCTTGGAAACCCTATGGGGCAGTTCTACTCTGGCTTATAGGGTCACTATGAGTCGGAATTGACTGGACGGTGATGAGTTTGGGTTGTTTTTTTTTTTAGCCCGCTTTGACACCCACTTTGGGAAATGTTGTGTTAAGCGTTTCTGATTCCTCATCTCCCTACAACCGTTTGATTCCTAGAGGATATCTTTAGAGTTTTCTCCTAAGCTGTTCATACCCATTTCACGAGTTTGATACTAGCTTTTCTGATGTTAGCACCTGTGCAGGCAAAGACAACTATGTTAGAATGAGAGAGAATATAAAACATCATCGAT
>NW_004443961.1:17895068-17896197 GCF_000243295.1 Trichechus manatus latirostris
AGAATAGGAAATCCTGTCTTTTCAAAAAACATCATCATCATCACATTTCTCCAATACAGCAATGAATCACACAGAAAATCCACGTATGACAAGATTAAAAAACAAACGGAAAATGTTCTGTATAAGAAGATGTAGAATATAAATATAGAGTGTTTTAAGGAGATTATTTAGGTATAATCCTCGAGTATAATTTTCTTGAGAAAGGGTATTTGCAACCCATATATGTGAAATGACAGAATTGCATGATCCCCATGGAATCTTGTCCATTTAACTGAGAGAGAGGTTATCTGATCTATGAAGCAGGTCTGTTAGAATTGTTGATTAATAACCTAGAAATATGTCCTGAAGACTGGCATCATGGGTTCAGTCAACAAAGCCAGAATAGATTAGGACCAATGCACAATTATAGAACAGTGTGTCTTTGTGGGAAAGGACACCCAGAGGAATGTGTGGCACAGTGGGAGAGGAGACGGTCACCTGCTCACCAGCCACCAGTTGAATGAATCACTGACGAGGCAAGTGTTAAAACCAAATTACTCGCACATTCTGGGATGTCTTCAACACTTTTCTGTGCATGCACAGTGCTGTAGTAGATGGCAAGTTGAGGAAACACTGAGAATTTATTATCACATGAGACAATTATTAATACATATAAAACTCGAAGAGTAGCTTTTTATCAACATGCAGAAAATGAGATTTTAAGTGGTTTTTTTTTTTTTCTATTTTGCTGTTTATAATATTAAGAGTGCCTTTTTTTTAAGTACGTCCAGAAGTGTATCAGGTGACATTAACAGGTGATACATAAGAAAAATATTCCCTGAGTAACCATGTTGGGAATACGCTGAGTTAAATAGAGCTAAATGGGTTTCTTTGTTTTAGAGCTCCTAAGAAGCTAACCTGCTAAATCAGGGACTGTCTTGCAGGACTGGTGCTTTGTTTGTCTCCTTTATCACCAAATCCCTAGTACCTAGCATGAAGCCTGACACCAGAAGACCCTCAAAAAGTACTTGTGGAATACAGTAATGAGTCTGCTGATGGCTTGCCAGTGGTCCGTTAGCCCTTTCCAGAATGGTAGAAGAATAGGCCATGTCTCTTCCTACCTCTTGTGCTGTGTGTTGAGGACTGTTCA
>NW_004443961.1:17898346-17904244 GCF_000243295.1 Trichechus manatus latirostris
GCATGGTTTTTGCCCTTGAGAGGTTTAAATGTCACAAACAAATATATTTTCCTCTCCTATTCTCTGTCCTATTCATCCAAGATAGATACTCTGCCAGAGAAAAGTACAGATTTTGATATAATAAACTCATGCTTCGCACATTAGAATTTATTTTTCTTTCTTAATGTTACCCAATTGCCCTATTCAAGAGAAATTTGGCAGTATAAGACCAGATTTTGAAATCTGAAATGAAAATTTTCAAATCCATCTTTCAATATATCAAAATTCATATTTAAAATAAAAAATACCACATCTCCCATGAGTTAACTACTGACCAGTTCTTTTGGCATATTTCATTTTGAGAAAAGTGGAAATTTCGACTCCCAAATGTTGGCTTTCACATTGGAAACACTTAAAAAAAAAAAGATTGTCATTGTTTGGATATATTTGTTTCGAATTACATGCTTTTAAGAGTTTGCTTTGTTTCTCTTCAGTAGATGACACGGTGGTGGCCATTCCCTATGGAAGCAGACATATTCGTCTTGTTTTAAAAGGACCTGATCACTTGTGTAAGTAGGCTCAGTTATTTTCCTGTGAGGATTGGGAATTTTAGTCATTATTATTTATTTTTTGTTCCCAGAAGAGATTAAAACACAAGAGTACAAATCTTTCTACTCTATCATAATATGATATTTTGAGCACTACTGTTTATCTTTCAGCTGCCTGAAGAGATGGCAGAAACCTCTGTGGTAATTATCTCTAACCACAGACATCCTGAAAAATACAGAATAGATGCTCCCAGTAGGTTGTTCACAGGTTAAGCACATGTTTATGCTTTTGTGGGTATTATTTCTCATTCTCTTTCCTCTCCAGTGAAGCCCAGCCATTTTCTCACATCTCCCCATCTTTTTCCCTTCTCTCCCACACTCCCTCCCTCTCCTTCATTCTTTCTCTTTTGTTTCCTACTCTTATGTTCCATTACTTTATTAGTTCAGGGGAACATGGAAACAGGAAACAACTTTCACACTGTACCTTTAAAGAAAACCACTATGGTATATTTAAGTATCCCATGTATTAAAGACAATACAGGGCCCTAGTATTTTAAACAGAGCTATTGGGATTCTCAACTGAAGGTAACCATAACCCCAAAGATAAAACGTACCATGGCCCCACCAGAGCTTGTGCACTATGGTGCAAGAATTGATCTTCAGTCATGCCAAGACAGCAATACATAGCCACGGTTTTTTTTATTACTGTTTAGATATAGATTTGTCAATTACAAGCAGAAAATTATAGGCTATAAACCAGGGAGAAGATGGGAGAGGATATGTTAGCATTTTCTTTAGAATTCAATTTTCATGGAAAGTCTTCACTTTAGTTGGTCCTTTGAGCATTTCTGATTTCCTGTACTGTGATCGTTCCTGGGTTCCTACAAAGCAGTCTATCATCTTCTGCTCTTTCTTCCCTCCCACACACACGCCTATGAAACCAAGTTAGGTAGCAAATGTTATCTTTTACAATTGGAATATGAATGAAATCATGCTAGAAAGACAAGCACAAGGAAGACAAATTGGAGCCTGTGAAGGTTAATTTAGTATAGCTTACTGTAATCACTCTAAAAATAAAAATAAATGCATTGCATGGGAAAGGGGGGATGTGAAGGGTCATGTGAATTAAAGGAATAAGTAAGGTACAGTTCAGGCGAAGCCAGGAGATGCTGATAAGTCACTTTATATGGATCCAAGTTGTTTTCTAACCCTGAACAACCCCATAAAATACAGTATTCACATGTCAAAGGATGATATACGTGTGTGCACTATTGCCATTCAATGATTCATTTTTCCCTTTGAGAATTGGACAGAGCTAACTGCTGGTGTACAACCCCACTCAAAAACAGTATTTTTCTGCGCAGCGACAGGCTAAAATACAATTTCCAAGCTAGGGTCATCACCGAATGGGGAACTGACTACTCACTGCAGAAAAGAGAACCCAAATGAATAGATTTAAGAGGAAATGTTATTTTTATAAATTATTAGCCACCCAGCTCTCCTGCTTATGTGATCACTAAGAAACTGAAAAATTGAACTTATTTGGTTTAATTGTCCCAAGGCTTTGATAGGTGAAGCTGCAAACAATATTCATAAATGATAAAAAGCAAAATGAAATCCGCTTGTTTTCTCACAACAAACGTACTGTTGATAGCGTATGTGTAGCTAAGGAATTTTTTGTATGTCTCTGTTATTGGAATATAATTCAGCAGAATGAATGTATGAGTAAAGGACACTCTTTCTTCTGCAGCTCTGTTGTCCTTCATGCCCAGAAGCCAGTCTAATATGGGGCCAGCTTTAACTATGTAGTGATAAACACAGCATGACTAGGCAGTCTGGTCCAGCAGCAGCTCATCTTTAATGAGAAGGACCTTGAGAAGGACAGCTGGAAGCTGGAGATAGAATTGAATCAGATGCTGAGATAAGACCTAGCCCTCCAGGATTTTTCCAAAACTAAGTGAATTTATGTCCTGGAGATATTTCTACAATTTAGTGGATGTCAAGCAACTTGATGAATGAAGGCTAGAAGAAAGTGATTCAGTGCTGTTGCTTTCCTCTGCTGACAACAGCTGTGATTTCCCCTACTCCAGTATTCCCTTGATGGGCCTTATGTTCTTCTGTGGGTTCCTTTCTGCATTGAGGCAGGGGAGTGAAGCCTGACCTACTCCCAAAGAAGGGCTGCACAGACTTCACCAGCGGGCCACTGGGCATTTAATTGAACACTAGAAACTTCCACCTGTTGATATTCCTTGTAGTAGAGAACTAGATGTAGAAACATCTAGAAGAAATACAAATGTCTTATTTTAGGAACTCTGATACCTCCAGTGATGTTAAAATTGTTCTTAACCCTGGAACCCCAGTCTTATAAGAGGGGAGCTGTTCTGATGAAGCTAGAGTAGGAACCCATAGCCCCACCCAAGTGCCCCATCTAGCTGCTGAAGAAGCACTGCCAAAACTATTGGCAACCATCAATCTTAGTCCATCTATCTTCCTTCATGCGGGGGGCAATTATTCTAAATCACATAAGAGTTCAGCTCATTCTCCTCTGAAACACACATCATAATTACCATCTTCCCCAGCATGCTCTGATTTCCTACAAAAAAAGATGCTTTGTCATTGGCCAGATTCAGATTCTAATGCTCCAGTAATCAAGAAGTGCTTCGTTCTGTCTTAAGCACATATAAAGTACCATACATGTGTATAATACTGAATATGTATTAAAAAGAATTAGAAAAAACAAAGAGAAGACTAAAAGGATAACCTTTGTTTTTAAATCTCTGTGTTGTTGTTGTTATTAGGTGCCATCAAGTCAATTCTAACTCATAGTGACCCCGTGTACAACAGAACGAAACACTGCACAGTCCTGTGCCATCCTCACGATCATTGCTATGTTTGAGCCCATTGTTGCAGCCACTGTATCAGTTTAGCTCGTTGAGGGTCTTCCTCTTTTTCACCAACCCTCTACCTTACGTAGCATGTCTTCTCCAGGGAGTGGTCCCTCCTGAGACAAAGTCTCACCATCCTTGCTTCTAATGAGCATTCTAGCTGTACTTCTTCCAAGTCTCTGTAGTTTCTTTATTTTGAGGAATAGCACATTTGCAGTAAGCAACCAGAAAGTATAATAAACAAAAGTAATTCATAAATATAAAATCACACAAGTGCTGAGGGAACTCAGAGATGCACACTGAGTCTCACAGAGCAAAAAGAAAATTGGAGAATATCCTAGGCTGACAACCATTAAGATTGAAATCAGTAAGATATATATGGGTGATGGCTAAGTCAAAAGAATAGTGTTGTAGTAAAGTGAGGTACCCACAGATTTTGACAGAGAGCCTTGACTTTTTGGAATACTTGGCTCATTAATTTTAAAATTATTTCATTTGCTGCTTAAACTTCCTTGTGATCCAGAGGTGCCTATGTGTTTTGTTTATATCTGAATTTCATTTTTGTTAGTCATTTAACCCTTTCGTGAACCAGTTATTTTCTGCTTTGAATTTTTTGTTGATACCAGGTGTTTTTATTAACAGAAGCATGCTGAATCATTGAGGGTGTCTGAATTTTTGGTAGGTAGTGTGGATGTTTTTTTTCTTGCCCCCTCCCACAAGCCTACCCTAAGTGTGTCATTGTACATATGAAGTACCACTAATTATATGCGAGTTCCCACTGGAGTCTCTTGGTACATATGTGTAATAAATGAAAATTTTCAAAATTTCTATTTTTCCTACCAAAAAATTCAGACAGCTCATACAGTCCCCCGTGGAACATAATTCGCGGCACATGCCCATTTCTTCAAACAGTCATGAAGGCCCCTGCCTTGCAGCAGCACGCACTATCAGTGATGCAGCAGCTTCCCAATAAACCTTCAGAGGCAGAAATAGTACTTTGTCCCTAGAGGGACCTGTGAGCGTGAAAAGGTTAAAGAATGATGCCTCTAGACTTTGTTGCATGAAATGTGTTTTCATGTGGTCTGTGGTAGTCCTGGGAACATCTTTCTCTCCTATTCTTGTGTTTGATTATGTAGATCTGGAAACCAAAACCCTGCAAGGGGTTAAAAGTGAAAGCAGTCTCAGCTCTACAGGCACCTTTCTTGTGGACAATTCTAGTGTGGACTTCCAGAAATTTCCAGACAAAGAGATACTAAGAATGGCTGGACCACTCACAGCAGATTTTATTGTCAAGGTGAGCCCATTTGGGTACCTTATTTTCAAGCCAAGATCTCCAAATTGATGTTACTTAAAACCTCCTGAGGAGAGAGACACTTTAGGTTTTGACATACGTTTGGATAGCCTGTTCTCCAGGAAATGTTTAATTTAAGAATGTTGAGCTAGCTACATCCTGGACTTTACAGAAACAGCTGATATTTTAAGGTCTTAGGAAAATCTTTATATGTATATATTATTTAATAAAAAGACTCCACTCAAAAAAGGCCAACATCATTAGCGGGTGGATACAAACTATTTATAAAGCATGTTAGGATATAGCCATTGGCTCACATAGGGTGTCCTCAGTTAAAGAGAAAGACAAACTGATGATCCGTAGACTTGGTCAGCTCATCATGCTTCCAACTGCAAGCTCTGTTTTCTGTTGGACTGGCAAAAGGACTAAGCTATTTCTTTCCATCAGAGCTTCCTTACTCTTCAAAGTAATATAAAACATATTGCTGGAAGCAACATGCATATTCTGTAGGAAAAATGCACACACTAGAAGAACATTTAGGAATCGCAATAAAGTAAAACATATTTTTTCCTTCAGTAGGTCAGAGGACCTGAATGATTTCAGCTGTAAAGTTGTAAAACTTGTAATGTGTCCAGGACTCCATAAATTTTTCATCATGGGACCCAGAGCCAGAGGACATTTGATTTAAGCTGATGCTTGATGACCCCATGGCAGTTGGAAGTAAGAATGCATATAGGAAAATGTAATAGGCAGTGAAGTTAGATGGAAGAAGTGTTCCAGAGTACTGTCCTCTATCTTCCCTCTGCATAATGGTTCTTTTTAATACAGTCCAGATGCCAGCCACATGCAAGTTTTGGTAAACAAGAAGCTACAGACCATCAGAGATAGCTCACAGTAGCAGTGATGCTGTAGGTCATTAAATAATTTCAACTAAACAAGCAAATGAAGTATTGAGAGTTGTCTTTATTCTCTAAAGCCCTTAAAGTCCTGTTGAGTGGACCATTTATACTGTAGTAATTTCCCTAGCAGCCTTGCAAGAGTCAATACACTTCCCAAGGTGCCTAACATACTGCAAATATAGATTGGATTCAAGTAATATTATTCATATTTGAATAGTTCATAGCATTGTCAAAGACATGGCATATATCCAGCTGCCTTCTGCACATCACCACTTGCATGTCCCATAGGCACAACG
>NW_004443961.1:17906388-17909303 GCF_000243295.1 Trichechus manatus latirostris
CTTGCTACCACTGCCTTTTTTTAAGCCTTCATATTTTCTCACCTGAACCAATACCATGAACTCTGAATTTGCTTTCCAGCCTCTGATCCACTGTCTATGTTGCTGTCAGAGAGCGTTTTCTAAAATCATAACTCCACTCTTAATAATCTTGCATTGCCCCCACCTCCAGTCATTGCTTTCTGGTTAAAATACAAATCCCTTAACATAATATCTAACCAAAAACAAACAAAAAAACACAGTTGCCATAAAGTCAGTTCTGACTCATGGCAACTCCATGTATTGCAGACTAGAATGGCTTTCCATAGGGATTCCAAGGCTGTGACCTTTCAGAAGCAGATTGCCAGGCCTTTCTTCCATGGTGCCTCTGGGTGGATTCGAACCACCAACTACGCCACCCAGGTTTCCATGGATACCTAGCACATGTAAATTATCTTCATTCAGAAACAGGGTAAACTAATGATTTTTAATGATTTAATGATTTTTGCATTATGTATCCTATTTGGTGATCTAGCTTTAGGTAGCAACTGAAAACATTAGAAATCGAAGAAATGTAAAGTTATTCTAAGATAAGTTATATAATTTAAAAAATAAATATACTCAAACTTGAAAATGAGCCAGAAAATAGAAGACTTGGGGTGGGGGGCGGGGTAAGGAAAATTGTCTTCTTTCCAGTCATTTGTAATGAAACAGAACTTTTTCTTCCCATATTTTCCCCCAGGAAATAGCTGAAAATAAAAGATTACCATTTATCTTTTTTTTCTGATTTAGGTGTTTTAAAATTATACACATAGTATAATTCAGCTTTCAGTACTGTTCATGGTATAGTCTGTTTTCCATTATAAATTCATTTAGGAAGTGCCTTTTTTGATGAGCTACAGAAGAATTAGTATGGCTGTTTGTCAATACTCCTTTGCATTTTATTATCAAAGTACCCTTTTTCTTTCTTTAAAAGGAAAAGAAACATTTTTCGAACAAAAGGAAGAGCTTTTTTTCCTCAGTGAAAAATGTTGTATCTTGCCATTAGTTCCAAAATAAGAGTTTGGACAGACTCTCCTTTTCTGGCCATCATTAAAACTGGACTAAATTCTCATCTTGCTTCCTAGAGGAACGTTTCTTCCAAAAATTTGATGTTGGTACATTGGCTGTACTAACATTTTTGGCAATGATAATATAGTGTACTAGAAGGGTTAAGCACACTAGGATTTGTTATACTCTCCTGCTTACTGCCGTGTGAACTTCAGTATATTGTTTCACTTCCTTGAGCCTTTTAACTCATCTATAAAATGGTAATAACACTGGTCTCATAGAGCAGTTGTCAGTTTAAACGAGGTGACGTGTATAGAAATGCAAAGAACCAAATTACTTCCTCTTCGTGTCTTTGAAATGGTGTAACTTCCGGTCAAACTAATCACAATACTCTATCTACACAGTGGCAGAAAGCTGCTTCTCTGGCTAAGGTCAGTAGATGATCAGTTTATAACTTGTATACCTGGGGAACAATTTGGTAGCTGTAGCTATTAAGAAAGGAGCTCTGGTGGTGCAATGGTTAAGCGCAAGGCTGCTAACCAAAAGTCGGCAGTTCGAACTTACCTAGAGGCTTTGGGAGGAAGACCTGGCAGTCTGCTCCCATAAACATTACAACCTAGAAAACCCTATTGGCAGTTCTACAATGGGGTTGCTATGGGTCGAAAATCGACTCAATGGCACCTAACAACAAGCTAGTAAGACAAATGCATGTGAAAACAGTCTGGCTGGGACATCTGTCACCACATTGATCATTAGAGGTGATTGGGCTATTGACTGGATGACTGGCTGGCTTTGTACCCTCTTCCTCCCTTATCATACCGTGTGCATCCCTTCTGAAGCTGCAGATACGATGAAAGATAGTGAACTTCCTAGATAGAAGAAGGTCTTTTTCAGTCATAATAAAAACCAAACCAGTTGCCCTTGAGTTGATCGATTGCCTGGCAACTCCACCTATGTCAGAGTACAAGTGCACTTCATGGGTTTTCAAGGCTGTGAACTTTTGGAAGCAGATCACCAGCCCTTTCTTCTGAGACACCTCTGGGTGGTTTTGAACCACCAACCTTTAGGTTAGTAGTCAAGTGCTTAACTTTTGCACCACCTAGGGACTTCTTTTCTGGTCATAGACGTATCCTTTACTAGAACGTCCAACCTTGCTCTGCTTGTGAAAGCAGCTAAGGTATTTTTGTACATATTCATTTTCACCCATTTGAAAAAGTTAGGAAGAAGGCCAGACTAGATAGAGGAAAAAGAGATTGATGAGTACCTAAGCCACCAAAGTAGCAGAAAAGAAAGCAGTAAGATACTCAAAACTAAAGAACACTGACTCACAATTCATGTATTAACAACTAGAGAGCAGTTATTTCCTGCAAAGGATAGTTTATAAAATGCGTTACATTTTTATACTCAGGGAACTTGGTTAGGAAGATTGGTATCCCAAACATTGCCAAAGTAGCAGTTTTGAATGTTCTGGGAAACAGAAATAAAACTCATTCTTTCCATTTGTATCAGATAGAGTATTAGGCAGAGATAATACCTTCATATTCCTTTCTGGAAAGACTTGAACATAACCCTGAATATAATTCAGCACCAAAACGCCTGTTTTTATTAAGAGGGAAAACAATAGGAGGAACCCTGGAGAGAAATCACATATGTAAAGTAATGGGAGTTCACTTTAATGAGTATGTTTTTAGAACGTCCATATATATCCTTCTTTTAGCAGATGCTCAGCACTATGCCTGATGCATGGGGCAAATTGACTATAGATATGGTGTCTGCCCTCTCCTAACTTATAATGTCACTTGTCAGATAAAACTGGATAGGAAATTTTGAAATGTAATGCACTGCACCATATAACTGAACACCAAAATAAACAGGGCAGGTGGTAAAAA
>NW_004443961.1:17911033-17994521 GCF_000243295.1 Trichechus manatus latirostris
AATAACTAGCATTTTCGCAAGCCCTATCCACTCTATATTCTGCCTAAAGAGGCAGCAAAGGAAACTGAAAGAAAAAAAGGAGTGCTTTTGAGTAAGGGTTGTTTCATGATACTGCTGCTTTTCATGAATTTATTATCATCATTTGGTGGAAATGATTAGTAATATCTTCAAGAAAACTGGCAGATGTATATAAAAACTTGACAACCATTCTAAGAATTTGTCACAAATAATAGTTTGTAATTCCAAAAGTACTTGAAAGGACCATGACCAGTGTATAGTTCACTTGTTAGTTCATTCGCTCATTCATTTATTCAGCAATTGTTTGAATACCTACTATGTGCTAAATATTATAAACGATGCTGAAGAAAGAGTGGTGAGCAAGATGAATGGTACCTGCCTCCGTGGAATTTACAGAATATGGATGAGAATGGAAATAAAATAGCAGTTACATAGTGAATAAGGAAGACCAAAGAAGAATTGGCACCTTTGAATTATGGTGTTGGTGAAGAATATTGACTATACCACGGACTACCAGAAGAACAAACAAATCTGTCTTGGAAGAAAGAATACAGTCAGAATGCCCCCTTAGAAGCGAGGATTGCAAGACTTCATCTTGTGTACTTTGGACATGTTACCAGAAGGGACCAGTCCCTGGAGAAGGACGTCATGCTTGGTACCGGGTCAGTGAGAGAGAGGAAGACCCTCAACGAGATGAACTGACACAGTGGTTGCAACAATGGGCTCAAGCATAACAATGATTGTGAAGATGGAGCAGGACCAGGCAGTGTTTCGTTCTGTTGTACATAGGGTCAGTATGAGTCAGAACCGACTCGACAGCACCTAACACCAACAAAATGAATACTGAATATTTATAAATATATAAGTGCGATGAAGAAGATCTTCTTTTTGTCGCATATTTGCAATCCAAAGCAAAAGCGTTTTTTTTTGCAGAAGTTCTTGAGGATATGGTATCAGTGTAACAGGCACACTGATTTATTTCCAAGCCCTCCCAAGTCATGAAATCCTTGCTTGCCCTGACAGCATTGTGACCAAATGGAGCCCAGAGGCTCACAGTAGTGAGTCCGCCCACAGCTCCCTTTGATGTGAGTCTTCTCAAGCCAGGCCACTCATAGGAGCAGCAGCTAAACTGCAGCCAAGACAGGTTGGGGGGACCCTGACTTCAGCCTCCCTGCTGCCCGACTGGAGCAAAAGTTTCCATAACACTAGTGAGAGAAAGAGACCTAGTTCAGGATTTCCTGAGGCTCAGAAATTGCCCTTTTCCCAACTGAGAAGAAAAAGAGTACGGCATTTCACAGCACTTCGTCTGGAAGAGCCTTTGTACACGTGATGATGTCTTTCACGGGTTTGTAGTTTCTTCTTGATTCTTTTGGTTTCACGTGGACTTAAAGCTCAATGATTACCTACATGCACACGTTTGCACCGCCTTGCAGCTTTATCATGACAGTGCAAATCCACTGCTATGGAAAGTAACCCGTTATTGTCTTCTCATCTGTTTGAAATGTAAGAAGTCATTGTATTAATTAGAATCATTGACACAGTGTAATTATAGGAAGAAAAGCTTGGTTCCGAACATTCTTTTTTCTTATTATTATAAGGAGATTAAATTGCATATGCCAGATGTGTTTAGCTCCCTAAACTAAAATTCTAAAGTGTCAAAATAAGACATTCAGCATACTCTTGAGACCTAGAACCTGATATTGGAGGATTTAGGATTTACTGAAGCTACAGACCTAATGACAGCAAGGGCGCAGCAGGCCAGAGTTAATAAACCAGAGAAAGGGAGTGTGTTGGTCTCGTTATCTGTAAACAACAGTTGGGCTATCGAGGTTAGGCATCAAGTTCAAGACCAGTTGCTGCAGGGTCAACTCCAAGTTGTGAAGACCCCAAGTCGTGACAACCCCGTGTGTGTCAGAGTAGAACTGTGTTCCATAGGGTTTTCAATGGCTGGTTTTTCAGAAGTAGATTGCCCGGGCTTTCTTCCAAGGTGCCTGTAGGTAGACTCAAACTCCTAAACTTCCACTTAGCAGCTGAGCACATTAACCATTTTCAGCACTCAGGGATTCCAGAAATCCAAGTTAGCCTCTCCTTTTTATTATAAGCATTTTTTTTTTCTATTTTAAAATGGAAAATTGAGATGATACTGAGAAGACAAGTACAAAGGCAGCACTAAAGATAAGGGCATACATCCTCACAACACTGCCGGGGATATTATTTAGTACCATGAAAAGAATGGTAGCTTTAGAACTAGGCAGACCTGAATTAAAATCCTAGCTTTGCTATTCCCTAGCTTTGTCACCTTGAGCAAGTCACTTAACCTCTCTGAATCCCATGTTTTTATCTGTAAATGTGGAGGATAATACAGAGTAGTTTTAAGATAAAATTTAATATAAATAAAATGTACCCTACACATGGTACAAACCTGATTGTGTCTGCTGGATTCTGACTCATAGCGACCCTGTAGTACAGAGTAGAACAGCCCCATACGGTTTCCAAGGCTGTAATGAAGCAGTTCAAAGCCCTGCATTGAACTTATTAAGAACAATATTCTTTTTAAGCTGCTTGTTTTCTTTTCTTCAACGAGGTGTTTACTAAGCCTCCCTCTAATCATCAAAATTCCTTATCATTCATTCATTCGTTCCTTCCTCTTAGGGCATGAGCTATTTTTATTGGTAACTTCCAGGGACCTGAGAAAAGGACTTGCTTCATCTTTTTGCCTTTTTAACCAGACCAAAAGACATGCCAGACAGTGTACAGATAATCTAGAACAAGATTTTTCCAAGGAAAGTTCTGTTATATCCTCCTCACTTTGGCGATAAGAAGGTGTGCTTTTTCTCACCACTTTCCTAGGACTCTATTTAATTCTTAGCATTTCAGAAGGGACCCCTGCAGAACAACCCATCTCTCTGGGTTTAAACACATTTCCCAGTCTTTTTATTTTTTCATGGAGGTTGTTCCAATGAGAGGCCTCTTCTAATAGTTTCCAGCATGATAACCACACATCCCAAGAGAGCTATAGGCTGAGAGCTCAGAAGTTTTCCAAAGAATGTGATTGATACTATATCCCTAAGCAAGCAATTAGGTATCCTGTATCTGACACATAGGATTGAGAAATATTAACCTGTAGGAACGGTTCCCCTTTTGTGAAAGACTCTCTATTGCTTCAGCTGGTTTTGTTTTAAAGTAAAGAATTTGTATCACTGTGTGTTCTAATTAGAAAAGACCTGGGTCCCAGTGTAGTATGGCATTCTGTAGCTTTTCTTTCTTTTTTCTCTTTTCCAGCTCTCCCAGACTTTCTGAGGAACATTTCTATTTTCCCATCCAAACATCAAAAGCTGATCTAGGGTTTGTTTTTGTTGTTAGGTGCCATCGAGTCAGTTTTCAACCTCATGTGACAGAGTAGAGCTGCCCCATAGGCTTTTGTTGTCTAATATTTACAGGAGCAGATCACCAAGTCTTTATCCTGTGGAGCTGCTTGGTGGGTTTGAACCACCAACCTTTCGGTTAGTAGTCAAACACTTACTGTATTTTTACACAAATAATGTGTGTCCCCTGCATTTGTTTGCTGGCTGCACCCTCCCCTGCCCACCCACAAGACATTTTCATAAGCTCACTATGCTAATTTTTTTATAGCAACTTGTGGAAGAGAACTGGCATGGCGGCACTTGTAAGGGTGCCTCAAGGTTGGGGGGTGGATGGGGAGTACGTGCTGGCAAACAAACTCAGAAGGCACGTTATTTGCGTAAAAATACAGTAACCATTGCACCACCGGGGCTCCTTGATCTAGGGTTCAGCACCTATGAATTTTTGGCCTTGTTTCTTCAGTGTTCCTGTTTTCCCTCTGCATCATAGGTGTTTAATCTGCTTGTTAAACTCAGTAGCAGAAAGCTAGAGCTATCTTAAAAAAAAAAAAATGAAGCCAAATCCATCAACTTACCCTGAATAAGGGGCAATCGGAACAGGGCTAGTGCTCAAAAACACTTAACAGAGACATTTTAGGCTTCATAATCGAGCTGGACTCTGATCCTCCCCTAATTGTTGTAATGTAACTGGAGTAAGAGAGCATCCTCTTTTGAGGACAAGAAATAGCCCATGCCTTGCCCAACAATCGAAGTGTTGTTTCACATGTCATTCTGTCTTCATTAAGGCATTGTTCATTTTAAGTATTTTATTCCTTCTCTTTCAGTTTGAGTATATTTTCTCAGTCTTGTACTTTTAAGAACCGTTACAAATTATTGTCTCACGTTTCCCCCCTTTTAAAAAAAGGAGGGGTTGAAATTTCCATAAGCACATTTTTATTTGAAAGTAATTGCTTTTCTAATATGTTAGGGTTTTTCAGAACTTGCTTCTTGGACCATCTGTCTAGCTTTGAATCGCCTGGATCCCTGGGTGTGGGCCCAGGAATCTGCATTCTAACAAACTTTCCATTGGTAACTTTGCACCTTAAAATACATGAATCAGTAAATTAAACCAGGAATCCCCATGTATGTCTCTGAGTGGGAAGAACTGCTTAATTCTCTTTTTTTTTTCCTTAACCAAAAACAGTATCTTTCATTTTCCACAGTTGATGACATTTATAATTTTTTAAGAAAAACTGTCTGTTTCTGAACCTGTATTTAAAAATCCACATAACTTTATCTGTTGTACCTGAGAGATTGGGAATAAAGAAGAGAGTGGGAATAAGTGGCTTGGAATAAGATTCTACTAGAATCATAAATTGAGACATTGCTGTCCCTTGTTCTATGGCAACAGAACAGAGAAGGGGTAGTAATAGTGATGGTATATGCAAGGGCCACTCCGGTTAAAAGGTAAGATAAGTGATATTGCCATTGCCACTTCTCTCCTGATGCGGTCCCTCTCCCAACTTAAGGCTATTGGTGGTATTATTTGGCTTTGTCCAAAGTTGCAAGGGACCCAAAAAGCACCCCCAGTGTCACACTAATTCCTCTACTTTCCTGTTGTCTCCTGCAGATTCGTAACGCGGGGCCTGCTGACAGTACAGTACAGTTCATCTTCTATCAGCCTATCATCCACCAGTGGAGGGAGACGGATTTCTTTCCTTGCTCGGCAACCTGTGGAGGAGGTAAACGGTGTTTGCTTAGCACAGAAACTGTTGGTTGCTTCGAGGAAACACTTGGCTATTGTAAGAGTAGAATCCCATTAGCATGGGAGACATTTAATGCTGTGGTACATTAGATCCTTTCTTCTGCATGGGGTCAAGTCCTAAAGCCCTCATGTAAGGCAGATATCTCAGTCAGTATGCTCCATGAATATTTTCTGTCTGTAGAGTCCCATTCCCATTGTCATCGAGTCAATTCCGACTCACAGCGACCCTATAGGACAGAGCAGAACTGCCTCATAGGGTTTCCAGGAAGCGGCTGGTGAATTTGAATTGCTAACCTTTTGGTTCACAGCCGAGCTCTTAACCACTATGCCACCAGGGCTCCTCAAATCATTTATATACTGTAATAAAACAAAAAGACCTCCATGGTTGATTAAGAAAACATTTCATTATACTTTGACTGCTAAATAAATCAACCATTTTCTAGTTCTTATATTGAGTCCTCCTTCGACACAGTGGCTAAGAGCTCGGCTGCTAACCAAAAAGTTGTCAGTTTGAATCCACCAGCCGCTCTTTGGAAACCTATGGGGCAGTTCTACTCTGTCCTATAGGGTCAGACTGGACGGCAATGGGTTTTTTTTTTTTAAGAGTCCCATTAAAGGAAAGTCTTTACTTTTTTCTTTGCCTCAGTAGAAGGCCAGGACAACAAGTATCATAGCTTAACAACAGCTTGGTCCTGAGGTGATTCCATTCATTTGAGAATAAACAACTCATCTGGTTAAAGTGAACTCATTTATTCAAGAGTCAAATGAAAGGTGCCTGTTAGGCTTGCTGTACTGTGGTGTTCCCAAAAGAATCAGAGATCGTAATTTAATCAAAGGAAATCATTTATTACTGGGAAAAAAAAAAAAAAAGCCGCACTGTAGACTTAGGCTCAGTTATTTTTTTGGCTTCTCCCTGTTATTCATGTATTAAAAGGAATACCATTTGCCTTATTTATTCATTAAACTGCATCTCTCTAGATAAGTCAAAAAATGAATTCCTGTCTCTGCTCCATCATGTCTGCCACATTGGCAGCACTTTGTGTTACTGGAAAAGGTTTTGTTTTTGTTTTTTTTTGCTCTTCATAATTTAATGGTTGCATAATAATTGCTTTGAATATTTCACAATGATTTATTTAGCCATTCCCCTAAAGCGGATCATTTTGTTCATTTAAACTTTTCTACTATTATAATGACTAACTTAATACCTAAGTATTTTTCTCCTTTCAGATTATTTCCTTTGCATAAATACTCAGGAGTGAGGTTACTAGATCAAGGAGTTTCAGAATTTTTGTGGCTATTGGCATATATTACCAAAATTCCTTCCAGAAGGATAACTAGCAGTATGTGAATATTTTAGTTACATTGCCAACTGAGCCAGCATTTGTGGATTTTCATCTTTTTGAAGTTTTGCTATTTTAATGGATATAGAATTGTATGTATATTCCTTAAAAAGCCAGCTTATCAAATAAGTTCTAGCTCCAGCTTCATGGAAGCCGGTTAACTGTCTGACTTTAAGCAGCTTATCCACATAGGTGGTTCTTGTTAGGTGTTGGTTGCCATTGAGTCAGTTCCAACTCATGACAACCCCATGTGTTCAGAGTAGAACTGCTCCATAGAGTTTGCAAGGCTGTGACCTTTTCGAAACAGATCACCAGGCCTTACTTCTTACTTCTGAGGCTTCTCTGGGTGGGTTTGATCCACACAGATATTACTAGATTATTTTTTTAGTATTATTGTACTTTAGGTGAAGATTTACAGAACAAACTAGCTTCTCATTAAACAATTAGTACACATATTGTTTTGTGACATTGGTTACCAACCCCACGACATGTCAACACTCTCTCCTTCTCGACCTTGTCCCTATTACCAGCTTTCTTATCCCCTCCTGCTTTCTTATCCTTGTCCTGGGTTGTCGTACCCCGTTAGTCTTGTTTTGTTTTATGGGCCTGTCTAATCTTTGGCTGAAGGGTGAACCTCAGGACTGACTTCATTACTGAGCTAAAAGGGTGTCCGGGGGCCATACTCTTGGGGTTTCTCCAGTCTCTGTCAGGGCAGTAAGTCTGCTCTTTTTTTGTGAGTTAGAATTTTGTTCTACATTTTTCTCCAGCTCTGTCCAGGACCCTCTGTTGTGATCCCTGTCAGAGCAGTTGGTGATGGTAGCTGGGCACTATCTTATTACTAGATTATTTTGACAGGGGATAAGAAGGCTTATACCTCTAAATGGAAACACATGATTATCCATCAGTTTTTGTAAAACATAAGATCATATGACATGATTTATTTTTAGCTACGTTATTTGTATCTGCATAATTTGAGTAAACCACTTAAAATGTGGTTCTATAGAGCAATACAGGATTTTAGCTGAAAAGCAGTCATTCAGAAATGCCATCAAGTGCTTTTACTTCTGTTGTTAAGTAACTACTAATTCAGCTTTTTAAGCATTTCAATAGAATAGTGTTTCTAGTTGCTCTGTCTGTCCTGAATAGAAAATTGCTTTGTACAAAAGTAAACTGCCAGTCACTCTGATGTTTTATGGGAATGTGTGATTTTGATACACATTCTAATGACTAGCACAGGAAAGAGTTTCAAAGAAAGAAATCCACAGAAATAAATTTTTAGTTTTTTCTTTTTTTCTTTTTAAATGAAAATGCTTTGTGAGAAGTAACAATTCAATTATGTGTCTGCCTACTATGCCAGTTTCACACAGAGCTGCTCTTTGGAGTATAATTTCAGTAACCTTGACGATGACTCGCTGTATAAGAAGGTAATTAATGTTAAATTCATATAGATTCAACCCCTTTGGGCCTCACATTGCTTTCCTCCAAGTGAAGAAGTAAAACCATCAGTAATTTCAAATATTTTTAGCTACTGAACCCTTTCTTAAAAGGAAACCTTGCTAAGAGGCCCAGATAAAAGGAAAATTGTTCTGATGCAGAGATGAGGGATGTGTGCGGGGCCCACTGTGTGGAAATTTCTGAAGAAATTAAATCTAACTTCCCTCTTAGGCTTCTGGTTTCAGATTCGATTGGTAGGCCATTTTGCTAAGTGTAAATGATATTGTTGTTATTAGGTGCCGTCGGGGTCAGTTCTGACTCATAGTGACCCTGCGTACAACAGAACAAAACACTACCCGGTCCTGCACCACCCTCACAGTCATTGCTTGTTTGAGACCATTGTTGCAGCCACCGTGTCAATCCATCTCGTCTTGGGTCTTCCTCTTTTTCACTGACCCTCTACCTTACCAAGCATGATGTCCTTCTTCAGGGACTGGTCCCTGCTGATAACGTGTCCAAAGTACGTAAGATGAATTCTCGCCATCCTTGCTTCTAAGGAGCTCTCTGGCTGTACTTCTTCCAAGACAGGTTTGTTTCTTCTTCTGGCGGTCCATGGTATATTCAGTATTCTTCACCAACACCATAAATCAAATGCTTCAATTCTTCTTTGGTCTTCCATATTCATTGTCCAGCTTTTGCATGCATATGAGGCAGTGAAAATACCATGACGTGGGTCAGGCACACCTTAAGTCCTCAAGGTAACATCTTTGCTTTTTAACACTTTAAAAAGGTATTTTGCAGCAGATGGCTACTCTTAAATACCTTGGGACTCCTTAGAAAACATGATTAGCTGATGATTTTGATTATTTGCTTCATTTTACTTCTGAACTTTTCTTTTTACACAACTTTAACAGCTTCAAAGCAACATTTTTAGACTGGAAAATTATGATTTTGAAAGTTCATAATCTCAGATTTATAATTTGCTTGTTGTTTGTACCTTCATCTTACTACAATGTAAATCCTGTCTTTGAGCAGAAATTATTGTATGGAAAAATATGGAATGATTAGCTTGTTGTATAATTGTCTGTTTTAGACTAGAATGTAATATAAAAATAAAGACATAGGACTTACCTAAAATAAAATTTTGCTGCTTGTTTTTATTATAAAAGGATTTAATAGACCATGTGTTCTTACCTGTTACTTTCATTACTTTCCATGCTTTTCATCTTTATAATAAAATTTTAAATGGTTTTTTTTTTTTTAGGTCTTTAATGAACAATTAATTTTTGTGGGTGGTCTGGGAACACAGCCTCAAGTCAGGAAATCAGGCTTAAAAGCCTCCTTCTGATTTCCTAAAATCTTTTGCAAGTCCTTTAACCTCTCTAAATCTTGTTTTCTAATATATATTTAGCAGTAACAGTACTCAACCACCTGCCAGGGAATGGGGGGAGGGGCTCAGGGTTAGAATGATACAAACACCTAAATTCCTTTTTAAAAAATTGTGTACATTTGTTTTTTGCCCCAAGAATCTAAATCCTCTTCACCACCCCATCAGAAATCCATAGGACAGTGAAGGGGCAGGTAGGAAGGTAAAGCACAGTATGAAGAGAATGAAGTATTGTCCAGCAATATTTTATTTATTTTTAAAGAGGCTTCTCTAAACAGTGGAAATTGATGGTCTGGTGACTAAGAAATTGGCTAGAGACTGCATTTAAGGAGATATAATAAACAATTTTGGGTGAAGGAAAAAATAGAACATTAGGGAGTTTTTTTTTTAAGTTCTGGAGGGAAACTTGGGGTTCATGATGGCTACTGTTGTAGTCTTAATCTTCCATTTATTTAGCTCAATCCATTGAGGTTGAATTTAGGCAAAAAATAATGTTCCATGACAGCTGGCAGGACTTGATCTTGTGCTGTATCACGCTGACCCGCATTAACCAAGGGGTGCAATGTTGGAGTTTTTAGGGGGCAGAGGGGTTTATTCTCCCAGTGTCCAAGATACCAGGGTATCAGTTTAGCATCCTTGGATAAAACGGTTGGTAAATAAATAAATACTGGCAGTCTTTGTTGGATGCAGAATTCTGTGGTAGGCTTTTAGATTACACAAAAGAGATCAAAAGAATACTTACTTCTTACACCAGAAACTGAAATCCATTGCCGCCGAGTCCATTCAGACTCATTGTGACCCTATAGGACAGCGTAGAACTGCCCCATAGGGTTTCCAAGGAGCAGCTTTTAACCACTACACCACCAGAGTTTCTGCAGTATGTCAAAATCTGGCTATGCATTTATGTAGTTCAAGGCCTAGTATATAATTTATTAAAATTTGAGGGGAGTACTTAAGAAATAGAACACAGTATTTGAGATCTTCAAAAATTAGTGAGCCTTCCAATTACATGTCTTTTAACCTGAAAATGATCCAAGCATTGGGGGAGAATTTCCATTAGTATGAAGTGACAAAAAAGCGTAAAGAAATATATTGCATTGACATGTATATATTGCATGACATTTAAACTTGCCTGAACGGTTTGATATTACAGGTTACCAGCTGACTTCCGCTGAGTGTTATGATCTTCGAAGCAACCGTGTGGTTGCTGATCAATACTGTCACTATTACCCGGAGAACATCAAACCCAAACCCAAGCTTCAGGAGTGCAATTTGGATCCCTGTCCGGCCAGGTCAGTCAGACTTGCTAGTTCGTTTATAATAAACATAAACCAAGTTCCAAATAAGCTTTTTAAATGACAATTTAAAAGTTTACATTAAAAATAAAAAATAAGTATTACTGTCTAGTGTCCATTCCTAATCATGTGTTATTATTACCCTTAACCTGTGCTTTTGCTGCTACATAATGCCATCTCAGTATCTACATATCTTCCGTTTGAAGCACTCTTCAAAGTCATTTCTCTTCTTACTTCTTTTCATTCTGGTTGAGTCTCTCCTTAACACGGCACAGGCCAGTGAACTACTGCATGCTCTTGACAAACGCGGTAGCACAATGTTCTCAGGTCTCCTGTCATTTTAACTCTGATATCTGATCAATGACATGATCAGAACAAATTATATTTTAGGGTCACAGATGACCCATTCTAGCCTGTGGGTGTTCTGCATAGATTGAATAGAATCAAAACTAGTCTAAAATAGTCCCGCTACATTTGAGCAAACACCACAGCCTTTGTTAAAGAGAAATCAGAACTTATTTCCAATGGTCAGATTTTTTTAAAGGTCTTTTAAATTAGGAGCTTCAAAGAGATACTTTCACACATCATTGCTTGCTTTTGGGAACCATAACTGGCCCTCAGATTACTTGCAGGATCAAGAACCAGACTGATGAATGAAATATTTCAGATGATGAGTAGTCCTAGAAGCGCAGGCCAGGAATGTTACCATGTGTATAACATTTGCCTTCGTAGTTACACTACTACTTGAAGATGCTCTTCAGTAACTTTGCTTACTCATTCTCAACTTATAAGAAGGTAACAAGAAGACTCTTCCCTTATAGAGTTATTCATGAAGACCAAAAGATAATCCCTTTCCAAGCTTCTTGAATTTCTAAGGAATACCTCTATGTTATTTTTTAAAGCCACAGGATACTAATTATATATACATAAAAGCCAAGGTTTGAATAGTTAAAATACTTTATGAGAAATATGAATACAAATCATTCTATCTTTGCATTGTAGATAATGCAATATTAATTTTTGTTTTTTGTTGTTACCTTTCAAAAATTTGTATTCTTGTGTACTCTCTCTGCCTTATATTCATGAATTCTAAATTCTATATGTGATGTGAAATTGCTCTTACTAATTAACTCACAAGAACCGTATTCCTAACTTATACGTGAACTCGGAATAACAGGTTCTCATTAAGGAAACAGAAAGAATAGCTATTTTATAACTGTAAAATTTGATTGAAGTGTAATTTAGCTTCACATTACACCAGAATATTGTCTATTAAAAATTGGGTATGGTATAAAACTGAATGAGGTGTTAAAATTTTGCCTCGATTGCTTTATTTTGGAAATATCAAGGGTTTGAAGTATTTTTGGCCAAGATAATTATAGTCCATGCAATTCAACCCTATTTTAAAAGTATTCTACTCATTATGTATCTTTATCCATACCTATAATAGGAATATCGGTGGGTGAAAAGCATAGTTATCTTAATTCAGACAGATGACCTCACCTATAGACTGTGAAGCTCTTATACACACTTCCATGAAAATTTGTATGTATTCCAGGAGAAATAAGGGATTCATTTGCCACAACTCCATAAAACTTCTCTCCCAACTAGGAAGAAATTTCAGTGAAAAGATGACTACGGAAGACAGTTTTGAAATAAAAGCATTTTGTTAATGTTAAGAAAAAGTTTAATAATCAGAAAAAAATTACCTTTTTTGGCCTCTGATTTTTATCCACTCTCTCTTCTCAGTTGGCATAACATTTTTGCTTATTTTCCATTATCCAAAAACAAAAGACCATTCTACATCCAGAGAAATCTGCCTGTGAAATTTATGCTTTTTCTATGCCATGTGTTATTTTTAAAAATCTAATACAGCACATGTATAAATGTTAGGACAGGTGGCTCTTTAAAAAGAAGAAAAGTAGGAAAGGGAAAAACAAAAACTAGGTTAGAGACAAATGTCAGGAAGCTGCTGATTTATTGAAGAAGTAATTAGACGAAGCTGTAATAATTAAGACTTACCACTAGGAAAGGTTTAGGGGCAAAATGCTTTAGTAGATATGCTACTCTGAGGCTGTTACTTCGGGATTACTGTGAAATTCATTGAACTCATTTGCATATCCGGCATCAAAGCAACCCTTGCAAAATGAAGGGAGAATCAGAAGTTATGGTCTGAGAAAAGTAGATAGAAGACTCTCCAACATCGGTCTACCTTTTCGTTAGACATGGAAGAATCAAAGCCCTAAGAGACTGTTCAGTAACTACCAATTTAATTTTCCAATAATAAAATTAGGAGTAACACAATGACATTAAGCCAAGGGCTTTGTGTTCAAAAGAGAAACCCCTAAAAGAGAAAACATAGAGGTTCTTTATACTGATAAAGTCACATTTTTTTTTTTATTTCAAAATTTATTATCTAGCCATTGAGATATTTGTTCATTCTTCCACATCAGAGTGGGAGTTTTAGCCTACTATATATTATTTAGGAAACCCTGGTGGCATAGCGGTTAAGAGTTCGGCTGCTGACCAAAAGGTCAGCAGTTCGAATCCACCAGGTGTTCCTTGGAAACCCTATGGGGCAGTTCTGCTCTGTCCTGTGGGTTTGCTATAAGTCGGAATCAGCTCAACAGCAATGGGTTTGGTTATTATATATATATTATTTAAAAGCAAAATTCCACTCAGGATAGCCAAGTTTCTCCCACATCAAAAGAGGGAAGTACCATGGACAGCAAAAAAAACAGCAAATAATTAAATCTATAACCTTAGGCTTAAATCGCTTTGCCTCTCTGAGCCTTAGTTTTCTCATCCACAAAATGGGAGTGGGAAGGTTTCTTGTGTTAAATTAGTGGTTTACACACTGACCCCACAGACCATATTGTTATACAGGGTTCTTTTCATTTAATTTCATTTGATATATTTTGAAGTATTTTAAAACCATAATTCACAACAAAAGATATGAAACAACTCTTTTTAACTTATTCAAGAAAAGCTAAATTGTAAACATTTTTGAAACCGTTGTAAAAATGTTATACTACCAATGTAAATACTTTTTGTATAACCCTCACAATTAAGTTCGTGTCTAACTGCCAAGTAAGTATCACAAGATTGGCAAGGTGAGCTGTAAAAACTGTTACCATTTGTAACTGCTTCTCTGTGATAATAAGAATTTCCTCAATGCTATGCATCTAAAACCAAAAGAAACCAGAAAAACTGCGTGCAGCAACCATTAGCCATTATTCCTGATACGTAGTTTTTTCTTTTTACCAAAATAGCTTCACTGTTGTCATTAATTTGCTTTATAATAAGTAAATGTTATGCGTTTGAAATAAGATATTAGAATTTTGATAGTAAGTATCACTAGTATTAGTTTAATACGCCACATAAAGCCTTTCAATGACCAAAACATTTATAAATCACTTCTTGTTACTGTGTCTATGACACCTTCCAACTTCCAACTCAATGATTGTAAGTATCAGTCATTATTTTAGCTTCAAGAAGTAAAAAAACAGCTTCCTAATACATGAACAACTTCTGGGGGTTCTCTTAAATCAAAAGTGGGACCTGGCACAGGAAACCAGTGGCATTGAGAGTCTCTGAAATAGCTCACTCCTTACCATCTGCCCATTTTTTGTTTCTCATTCTTCCATTTGCTCCTCCTCCTTTCTTTGCTTCCTTTGTTTCATTATTGTTGTTGTTCCTTCTTTGTTTTCCTTCTCATTTTCTTCCTTTTTCCCTTTTTTATGCTCACCAACAACATCCACTGGCTTCCATGATTATGGATTAGTCCATCTAGTGGTATCTTTTCAAAATTTTTTTTTCCTGATTCCAAATGCAAATTTAGAAACAGTGATGAATTAAAAGGCTATAATGAAAGCCATAAAATTCCCTAATAACCCCCAAGACCCACAGATAACCACTGTTACAACTTTTGATGTATTTCTTTCCAGTCATGTCTATAATGGCATAGATGAATTCATAAACTGTATACAATAGCCACTTGGAATTCAATGATTTGGCATTTTTGGTTTCCACTCTTCTAAAGCAAGCCTGAATGTCCACGACCCGTAGTAACTTGTCGTTTTGCTAGGGCGGGAATTTGAGTCACTTGCCCTAAAAGATCAACAGTTGAGTGTAGCTGACTGCTCAGCAATTTCATCCTAAGAAGACTTTGTGGCTCTCTGCTGGTGTCATTTATGCAGTGATTAGTATGTGCTGATAAAATACTTTCTTAGCCAAAAGTCTTCTCAGAAAGGAAGCCAAGACTTAGTGTTTATAATGGAAGTGAAGACAAAGTGAATTCTAAAAATTTGACGAATTTTAGCTAAAATTAAGATTTCTCATTGGTGACTCAGAACTATGACATCACTAACCCCATCATGTGCTCTCTAGAGGGTGTGTTATATGTTCTGGTGGTAGTCTCAACTTGGGCATTTCCAGAAGTCCAGAGACAAGCCCCCGCATGTCTGCCAGTTGTCTACTGCTATTTACCTCGTTTTCTGCTTCATTCACTTAATGTTCTTTTCTGAGTTCTTTCCCAGGAAAAGATCTAATCAAATGTAAACTTCTCTCTCGTGCCTGCCGTGCTATCGGCATAGCTTCTGTCTTACACCAGGGCCATTTTTTGGAATGCATTGCCTGCTGTTTTGCAGTGGTTTGTGTTTTCTTCGCCTCTCGGGTGAAGGATCCAGTGCATCATATGGTCAAAAAGCCTCAAAAATGTGTGCCTATGGTTCAGTAATAACTTAAGAGGCATAGTTTAGTTCAGCTAGTAAGCACCTTATGTTTTCAGAGCAGCATTAGTTGTCTACTATGCTTTATTAGAAAATGACTGGTCAGTCAGAATTTACAGCATTTACCTTATGCAGCTGTGTCTGTGAGACATGCATGACTGTTAAGGCTGTCTGAGCGAAATTGTGGAAGACATTGTTGGTGAGGAGATCAGAGAACCACCTTTTCAGATTTTTTTGGCATAGACCTCTCGTTTTCTTTCCAGGGCAGTAATGAAGGGGACTAAAGTTGGCAAGGGTTAGACAAGTGAAAAAAGCTCTCACTCATCACACTATCGTGGTCACAGTCATTAGCAAGCAAATCAGATTCTAGCTAAAACTGCATCCAGATTTCTCCTTCCCTCAAGGAATTCAGAGCAGCAACCCTAAATAAATGCCCAAACTTGTATGCCCCAACCAGCAATTCTTGATGAGTTCAAATGGATTTTTTGTGGGTTTTTTTTTGTCCAGCTCCATGTAGTTTGCCTGTGAATTGCAAAAATTATCCCTGGCCATGGACCAAATTGTGAACAGAGCCTCAGAAATGAACCCTAACGCAATTTTAAGGAAACGCTCTTTGCGTGGTCAGAGGCAATGTGTGTAGTGTGCATGTCAAAACCTGGATTCTCACCCTAACTTGGTGACCAAGGAGTCAAACAGCAAAACAGCCTGATGGTTAGGAGTAGGAGCTTTGGAGTAAAACAGCCTGACAGGGTCGCCTTCAGTAAATTACTTATTCTCACTAAGCCTTAGTTTTTTCCTCTTGTGGAAGAAGGGTAGTAACAGTACTTAGCTCATAGAGTTGTCATGAGGAATAAATGGTGTAATATATTTAAAGAGCTTAGCAGAGGGCCTAACACATGATAAGCACTCGATAAATGCTAGTTAATGTAGCCATTATGATTGAGATCATGATTAAGATAATGTTGATGTTGCCTCAGGCAAAACTCCTAAACTCTCCAAAACTCAGCTTTCTCATCCATGAAAGAAAAAATAGAACTCTAGTATTCTATATGGGTCTAGAAAAGTTAATTTCATATTTTTTGTTTTAACAACAGGAGACATATACTCCTGGGAGAATGTCTTCATGCAATTAAAAGGCATTTATCAGATTTTTAAAATCTAATGACCATGAGAAATTAAGATAATTAGCATCTCCAGAAATCTCAGTTCACAAGTGTTTGCTACCCCTACTTAACTATCTGTGAGACTTTGCTGTTTAAATCACTATAACAGAAGGGATTTTTGCCATGTGCATCTCCAAAAAGGACGACTCAGTGTAAGAACCAGAAAATGGTTGGTTTATTTAGCAGTCAAAGTATAATGAAATGTTTTCTTAATCAACCATGGAGCTCTTTTGTTTTATTACAGTATGTAAATGATTTAGAAAAGTAACAACTTCCTTTTTATCAATCTCATTGAAATAAACCGTTTTAAGCAATTAATGAGTAAGCAGTAGGAACAACCACCATAAAAATCCCATTTCCACCTTTATATGTTATTTTTAATGGGATAAATAAAAGTAGAGTTCTGGCACTTTTTAGAATGCATGATCGTACCCTTGCCAACCTTGTAGACATACCACGTATCTTCAAATAATCAGTTATAACTCTGTTATTGGGGCAATTGTCTACCAAGCCCGCTCATTAGTAATAATAATGATCACTTCTTATATTACATTTTAAACTTTATGAAAGTATAGTTATTATACAATTCTTAAAAGTAACTTGTGAGTTACTAGAACAGGTATTGTCATCATCCTTGTTTCTAACCTCAATCTATCAGTTTGTAGCCATGTGACTTTACTAGCTAAATAACTTCTTTACTTAACTCTCTAGGCTTGAGTTTTGCAACCTGTAAAATTCCTGCCATAGAATAGCTGTGAGGATCAAATGAGATAATGCACGTAAAGCTCTTAGAAAGATGCCAAGCACTTAACAAGTGTCAACAGTCATTATTAAATTGAGACCCAAACAGGTAAAATGACTTGTCCAAAGTCACTTGTATTGAAGTTTACAAAGTACTTTCACATCCATTATTATCTCATTTGAGTTTTATAATCCATAGGAGGTTAACAGGACAGAGATTATCATCTGTATTTTACAGATGACAAAACTGAAGCCCAGAGAGGTTAAACTGACTTGCCCCAAGTTAGAAAGGGCAAAAGAAAGAGCTAGCCTGTGGATTTAAGTGCTTCCAGACCCATAGCTTCTTCTATATTGCATAAATGCAGGCAGCCTGATCCCAAGAGCAGCATTCAGGCCATCCTTCCCAGAGTCACCCTTGTTCTCCATGATGCCTTCAGCAACCTTCGAGATCTGATTCAAACCCAACCTAGATTTCCATAACCAGCACAGAACTGCCAACCATATCAGTGCAGAGTTTGGTGCCCTGGGTCTTTTAATTGACCACATACCCAGGTGTGAACCAAGCCTCTTTACTATAAGTGTGAATACTGATATTGACTGAAACCAAACAGTGACCAAATCCCTTAGGGCAATACAGCAAAAGGCAAACTAAGCCCAGGAGACAGATAGCATTTTTAGGTTTATGGGAAATATTTGCCCCACTTATTGAAAGCAGTTTAGAAATTGCGTTCATTAATATCAAGAATGGTTAACCACAGAAATGTAGATGTGAGCAAATATTTTGCAACAAATGATCAAAACCTCTCCGGTAGAGTATTACAGCAGAAAATAAACTTATATCTAAAAAATCTTTTAAGGTCCCAGACAATGATGCAGGGTTCTTTTGGTCTGGTTCTAGTGTAGCCCAAATAAATGAATGTTAGCTACCTGTTACTATGGTTTTTAAAAAATCACTGTGACCTGTTTATAGAGTATTTTTACATTTGCTGAATCCCAGCTTGTCTCTTCAAATAATAGGGGAGCCTGCTGTGTTTTATGAATTCACCAAATGTTAGAGTAGGAAGGATTTTGAGATAATCATCTCATTTCGTGGTTTTCAAAATGTGTTCCTCAGAGCTCCGAGTTCTGCCCTCGGTAGCCACTAGAAAGAGGACAGGTGAGCTAGAATTTGATGGGATAGGTTTCCAAGCACCCATTCTTACTTCTTCTTAGAACTCCTGATCTCATCCCATACTTATATTTGGCAGAAGACCACAACCCAGGTTCAGATGTGACAAACTCAAGGTCACAGAGAAAGAAACAGGCAGAGAGGAGAACTGGCCTTCCATCTCCCAGCTCCTCAGATGTCCTTTCCTCATTATGCCATGCTCGTTTGTGCTCTACCACTCATGAAAGAGCAAAGTGCTTGTGTGCCTTCCAACTTTTTATCACCTCTCTCCTGCCCCATTCTCAAAGGTTGCTTAGGGAGTGGCTGCTCCTTTGCCCTGAGATTGTCTGGAGAAGATGGAGTACCATTTCCATGCCAGCACTCCTTCCACCGCCCACAATTTCATTCATTCTTTTATTGAGTAACTACCCTGTGCCAGGTTCTGTGCTTGGTGCCATGGGAAAGACAAAAATGAATCAGCTAGAGTATGTGCCTCAACATTGTCCACTACTTTGTACAGTTTCAAAGCAACATGGTATCTGAAAGACATATGAAGCAGAAAGAGAAAATCAAAAATAACAGCTTTCCTAGCTGTGGCTGGGAGAGTCTCAATGGAAGAGATCCACAGTCAAGGCAAGCAGGCTAGGCACACAGTTACCATTAAGCAGTCCTTTCTCTGCCTCAGCTTACCCAATGAACCCTACCTGCCCAAACCACCTTCCTCAACTGCCAAACCACTGTCCAAAAGACGGCCTTCTCACAAAGATAGCAGAGCTCCAAAAAGGAATGAGGTAGGACTAAAGATGTGCGCAGTGAGTGGCAGTTTATTTGGAGTTTCTTTCCCTCCTTTTACTATTTTATAACCTTGGGGGGTTTTTTGAGTTCTTGTTTTAATTCTCAATGGTAGTTATGTTGCTTACCTTTGCTTCTGCACACCAGTGACATGATTTCATTCATTGATTATTTACTAATTGCCTGTGTGCAGGACACTGTGCTAAGATATACAGTAAAGGACCAATATGGACTCTGCTTCATGATGTTAAACTAAAGGAAAATGTGTACGTAGGTAGAAGTTATTACATAGGGAAAGGGGTGACAGGAAGTTAAAGTGGTACAGGTGTTTGGAAGATGGAGGGAGAATTTCTGGCTAGATGATGAGAGAGAAAGTAAGGAAAGACTTTAGAGAGGTAGCACTTGACTCAGATTTCATTTGTGCATTATGGAGTCACCTTAGGCCCTCGACTTGGGAAGCAGAATATTGGAGATGTTGCTATGACAGCAATGGGTAGACAGGATTGGAGGCGGGAAAGGCTGCAGGCAGAGATATCTACTAGGAGACTGCTGAAAAAAGGGCCCAAACTTGAGTTAAACCAAAAACCCCATTGCCATTGAGTCGGTTCTGACTGACAGCAAACCTATAGGAGGAGGTATATTTAATGGACATTGCTGTTGCTGAGGTGGCAACTGGTAGCACTGACTGTCTGTAGGGAACAGCGAAAAGAGAAGCAAAGATGGTCTCACAGCATCTAGCCGGGATGGATGGGCAAATGGCAGTGCCCTGGACGGTAATAGTCATCACAGGAGAAGAAGCAGTTTGCACAGGAAGATGATGAATTGTCAGGGACGTACTGAGCTGGAAAAACCTAGTGCATATCTAGCTGTGAGACGGTTAGAAACGAGGATTTGCAGCTCAGAAGAAGAGGCAAGAGGTCGCGAGAGATTGACTTAGAGAAGACAGTTGAAACCAGGAAAGGGGCTCCTTATGGTTCATTTCCATTCTCTCTCTCTCTCACGCACACACACATACACATACGCACACAAATAAAGTGCCCATACAGTTAGTTACATTAGAATTTTTCTTGTAGAGAAGGAGTTATCACAAAATGTAAATTCCACAATGGAGTAGTATGCAGCCTGATTCGGGCTTGATTTTGAGAGTCAGGGATATCATTTCACCACAAAGACTCAAACATCTCTAAGTAACACATAGGATTTGAGGAAGTAACCTCTTTTAATCCAGTTATATCCCATTTGCAAATGTTTCTTACACTTTAAGATGTTTGTCTTAAGTGTTCTAATTTTTGTGATTGCAAAAGGTAATCTAGTATAGAAAACTTCAGAAATGAGAAACACAAAAAGAAGAAAGCAAAATAACACCCATAATATAATCAAAATGCCAGAAATTGACAGGTGTTAATCTTAGGTCTTTTTCTAATAAATGCATGTCTGTTTGCATGTACACAAATATATATACATGTGTACACATATATACACACACATCTATATACATATTTTAAGAAAATGATAGTGTAGATGAAATATAAGTGGACACATTTTCATAGTATTGTGGATCATATTGTACCTTCTATTTTGTGTTCAATTTTTTTCAGTTGACTCTACATTTGAGCATTTTTCTGTGTCCTTAAAAATGGTTCAATAAACTACAGTTTTATGTACTGCATAATATTTCATTATGGGAACCTGCCATAACATTTAAACATTCTCCTGCCATTAAACAATTAAGTAGGCCTTGTATTTCAAAAGGATGAGCGGAATGTCTTTCTGCTACTTCTTAACAAGCCCAAATCTCCACATAACACTATAGTACTCCAGAGCAATCCCTTCCTCCTCTCCCCCTTGTCTTCTTCCCACTACTCCCCCTGACAGTGGGATATTAGATGGAGTCAGGTCACCGCCCTGTTTAAGAAGTATCGGAGCGGTAAGGATAGTTAAGGCAATGGAAAATGAGCAGTTTTCCTCCTGAACCAACTCTTTCTTTTATGTTCCCTTTTTAATTGTTTTTTTCATCATTTTTGCCTCCTTTGTGGCACAGTGGTTAGTTAAGCACTCGGGTGCTAACTGAAAGATCAGCAGTTAGAGCCCACCAGAAGCTCTGTGGGAGAAAGATGTAGCAGTCTGCTTCCATAAGGATTACAGCCTCAGAAACCCTATGGGGCAGTTCTACTCTGTCCTACAGGTTTGCTATGAGTCACAGTCGACTCAGTGGCAGTGGGTTTGGTTTCTTTTGGTTTTGCCTCCTTTACAACTCCACACATATTCAAGCACATGTACAAGCATGTATGCACATACACATACAAATTGAGACCTAAACACGGGGAGAATTTCTTAAAGTCTCTAAATGATATCCTTCTTCATCATTCTTCAAGATGTACTGTTTGCTTAAGAAAAAAAACAAAGCATCTTAAAGGTAAGCAATAGGAAATTAGGTTTAGATACGACTGCCTTCCCCTCTATGACAGTGTAGTGAAAGGCCAGGGCCATGGCATGAGCCCCAAGAGAGAGCAGGGCCCATGCACGCAAATATGCATTAGTGGGACTGGACAGAGCACCATTGTTTTGATATCTTTCTGTTTTCACAGGTGCCATAGAGTCATTTTATGAGTCTTCACCATGATCCATGCCAGAGAAAGACAAATATAACTGTAGTTTTGCTGAATTCAGGTTTAAAGCTCCTTGTTGAAACAAAAACAGAATTTCTAAATCAGTCCAAAGCAAAACCCAACATCGTGAGTTGTGTGTAGTCCCCCTTTTATCTTCCTCCTTCTCTTCTAGTTGGTCTCCTTCAGTGTTTCTGTCTCCATTTGAAATATCATCAGCTGATAAATCAGTTGACAGGGATCTGCAACAGTTCATTCTAATATTGAAGATGACAAATTATAGGCATAATTTTTTTCAGGAGAGACGCCAATAATATATATTTCTGCATTTAGAAATTGATATAAGCATTAGTCAAGATACTGGGGTCAGAAAGAATGTAACTTCAGAGTCAATTTGATTTATTCCTTAACTACTATGGATAACAAGTATATGTCCAAAATTATTACAAGAGTTTTGGAGGTTGGCATTCTTTAAAATGTAGTTCTTAAATTCCTTCAATTACTAGATTAAGAACCATGGGAAAGAGATCACATGATTCTAACAAAAGGCAGAATAAGCCTTTTATTTTCAATTTCTTGTCTATGAGAAGAAGGCAGAAGAGGCTAGAAAGTTTTTCTAATTCCAAAAACAGGGAGAACTGTTTAATGTCATATTCATTGTATTCTTGTGGTAAAGAGCTATAGGATTTTGAGCATGTCAAAAGGGACATCCAGTTTCATGAACCTTGTTACTGAGGGTAATAAACACACGACATGAAAATTTACTCATACAAGTCATGTAAAATAAATAGTGTTCCAATAAAATAAATAAATAGTATTCCTCCTGTGAATAGAAATCTGTCTTCATAGCTTTGTTTCCCATTTTCTTTCAAACAAATTTAGTTGTCTCATTACCCTTACCTTTGAGTAACTTCTTCAGAAACACCCAATCCTCTTTTTCCCTCCCTCCCTCCCTCCTTCCTCCTTATTTTTCATGAGTGCTATTCTTTATCTTTCTGATCCACAAAAGTACATCCAGCTCAGTCTCCCTATTTGGCTTTCTACTCAAAAGCTTAGGTTTGCTAGCTATATAAAAAGAACATACTATAAGTTTGATGAGACGATAGGGCTAAAGCCAATTTATTTATTTAAATTTAAATATAAACATATTAAATATATAAATATTATATGAATATATACCCATCCATCCCAGGGATACAGATAGAAATATAGGTTCCTTCACTATTGCAGAAAGGGGCTTCCTGTCATTTGTCAGTTGCACATTGAATGTCTTCTGCCCATGCCTTCCCTACTGTGCTGCCGCAGGGTGCCATCTGTGTACTAACTAGACAAATGTTCTGTCCATCTCCCACTCTTGATGGATGGTGTGTTGTACTTATCAGAGACATGAGTCATAAATTTTCCACAAGCCAGGGGACTAGGTCTTAGCAACAAGCCAATCCTACCAATTGGAAGTATTAGTAGAAAACAGTGAGGTAGGTGAGTGTAGTTTATTGGAGTCCCAAAGGCCCCTATGGGGTCCTGGTGGCGCCATGGTTGAGTGCTCAGCTGCTAATTGAAGGGTCGACGATTAAAACCCATCCAGTAGCTCCATAGATGAAAAGACTTGGCAATCTGCTCCCATAAGGATGACAGCCTAGGAAACCCTATGGGGCAGTTCTACTCTGTCCTATAGGGTCACCATGAGTCGGAATTGACTCAGCAGCACCCAACAACAACAGCAAGAAGGGCCTCTAGGGACTTCTACACAGCCTATAATGTCATTACTTGTGGCTCCTTGAGCTTCTACTTTCCAGCCTCCAGACCTCACAGGGCTTCTCAGGGTACCAAATATACTCACGGCCATGAGAGTTACAACCACCCCTGTAATAACAGTTAATATTGTATAACATTTTATACAGCACAAAATTTTTTCTGTGTGTATTTACAATTTAACTGTGCTACCATTGTTTTGGTAGGTAACTTGCTTTTTTTGATAATTGCCTAGTATGTTCAAGAGTCTCCCCCTCCCCTTATAAAACACCCAAGTGGCTGCTTTCCAGGTGTTAGCAAAACCCTTAGATCTGCCAAGAGAAGAAAGCTATTCGCTATGCATGCTACATAGTATTGTCAGTTCCAAGGTACATAGTTGTGCTTAAATAGCTCTCTCTTTCATCAGAAGTGAGACAGTAACAGTAATTGCTTGTTGAGCATCTGGAAGTAACATTAATAATGATGATGATAATAATAATGACCTCATAGGATGGATAACTTGGGGGATTAAAGAACATTTACAAGCTTATTGTGTCATATTTAATGATGAGGTGCCAAGTTTTCTTGCCACCACCCTTTCCAGTGGTATTTCCTGCTTGGATCAGAGAACTAATTATACTAAGCGGCACCCTTTCAAAGAACTTGCCCCATTCCTAAAGCACATGCTAGCATAAAGATATTGAACTGTTTTAGTCTTGTATTTCAGACTCAATTTATGAATGTTGTTTTGCACTTGTATAAAACAATATGTATAATGTAATCATTTAGTGTTTATTTTATTGTGTGTACCTTCTACTCAGAGGGTTGGCATTATTGTTCCTAACAGTGACGGATACAAGCAGATCATGCCTTATGACCTCTACCATCCCCTTCCTCGGTACGTAAATCAATCATCCTGATGCTAGAATGCTAGAATTAGTAAATCCGTCTTCTGCTGCTTCTTTGTTTTGTTTCATTTTGTTTTTAAGTTTCTGTGTTCTTGTGTAAAAAAATAATAATAATAAGATGGTAGATGGTATATTTTGCAGTCTATCCTGAGCTCTGCTTTTGAATAATACTGGCCTGCTCAGATTATAAGCTTGTCATTCAAAAACCATTTTAAGATAGGATCATATTACATTGAAGTGGACACAGTAATTCACTGTGATTAGATACAGTGTATGGGTTTATGTTTTGTCTTTCTTTCACTCCCTTTGTCCTTTTCTGTTTCCTCTGCAATAGGACCCTAGTCGTTAAAAGTACTGTTGCTAACTGTTAAACGCTGTGGCAAGTATTATCGCAATACCCACGGATGTGGAATTCCAGATGTGCTGTTACTCTGCATGTGGACTTTCGATATTCTGTTTTTATTCCAATGAAATTATAATTAAGTACAAAAAGTCAAATTTGTTTTCATATTCTTGTAGTTCAGGACATTTGAGGAGACTTTTTTTTCCCAAACCATAGAATTCCTTGTGCTGTGTTGCTTTTTGAAAGTACAATATTTTTAAGAGCTAGAAAAAATAATGAAAGTACTTTAGGATCTTTTAAAGAACTTGTCCTCTTTATTAACATGGTCATAAGAAAACTGGAGAAGCTGAGGAATAGGCTAGCTAACGAGTTATCACCTGCTATGGTAGAAGCAGCTCCACAGATAGCAGAAACTAGAATTGGGATTCATTAACCACTGGGCTAAGAGACTTTTGCTCTGTTCTCTTTACTTGTTTGGCCCCCAGGTAGTCAGCTGCTATTTAGAACCAAGGGTTTGAATAGGACCATAAATACTTGGAATAATCCACAAAAGTGTGCTGAATCCCAAACTAAACCAATCCCAGAAAATAATTTGTGAACTGTGAAATACAGCAAAGCTTAATTGAAAATCTCCAAATCCCTCATGAATTAGGATCTAAATAGAGACCCGTTGAGATCTAGTCCAGCTCCCCAGTGAAACTTCATCCTCCCACTCCTTCCCCAACGATTATACCCACACACCGTGCATATATATGTACACAAATATGCATATATGTATATATATTACATGTATATGTGTTCACACATATATATCCATACACATACATTTACATATATATGTATGTAATACATATACACCACTGAACATTGTCAGCCAGCCTCTAGTAGATGCTTCCAGTGCCTGCCAGGGAGCTCACTTTTCACCATTCTAATGGTAGCCTACAGAGAGGGAGATTTGACTTACATGATGTATGTTGTTGTTGTCAGGTGCTGTCGAGTCACTTCCCACTCATAGTGACCCTATAGGACACTGTAGAACTGCCCCATAGGGTTTCCAAGGAGCGGCTGGTAGATATGAACTGTCGCCCTTTTGGTTAGCAGCCAAGCTGTTAACCATACGCCACCAGGGCTCCATATGATGTATAGTTAGTTGGACTTTATTTTTAAGCTCTTCCACTAAGTGCTTACCTCATTAGTCAGCTCCTTTCTACTTACCTATGACTATTTGATAAAGACAGTGAACAGCTTTAGGATGCTCTTGATATATCATTACGCTTGTTTGATCCAGAACCAAACTTATTTATTAAATTTCTTATGGAAAAAAAAGTGAATGGAAATATCCAAAGATTATTTTGACTGAACCAAGATGTCATTTGATTTCAATTTCTGTAACTGTAAAATAGGTATCCCTAGCACACATGTAGGAGCCCTGGTGGCACGGTGGTTAAGCACTCGGCTGCTGATCGAATGGTCGATGATTCAAATCCACCAGCTACCCCAAGGGAGAAAGACGTGACAGTCTGCTTCCATAAAGATTACAGCCTTGGAAACCCTAAGAGGAAGGTCTGCTCTGTCCTGTAGGGTTGCTATGAGTTGGAATTCAGCTTGACGGCAATGGGTTCAATGCTGTGTGAAGACCGCATATTTCAAAGTAAAGGCAAAGTTGGGTGTCAGGGGTGGGCAGCATGAAGTTTTTGTTTTTCCTGTAATGGCAGGTCCTAGACTTCTTTCATATGTATGATCTCTCCTGTTTATGTTTCTCTGGCATGGCTAATGCCTGTCTTAGGTACAAGTTGATTTCTTATATGTTGGGATTCCCCCCAAAATGCCTAAAGCCTAGTATTCTCTCTGGTGTATTGAAATCCATCTCCTTGGTGTTTGTTTGCACCATTTCCCTATGTTCACTTCTGGCATGTTCACGCATCACAATGGGAGAGGACAATTACCAAATAAACAGACTGTATTTCTTACCCTTCACACTTTTGTTACTAAGCTAGTTCTAAAGTTAGATATGCTGCTTTACAGATCAAGTCTTAGTAAATGGAAGTTATTTCTGCAAGTATGTTTTCATTCATAAGAAGAACCAAGGCTCAAAAATGTTCTCAAATGCCAGCTACTCACTGATCAAGGCAGAAAGTTCTACTTATTTAAATTACTTAAATGGATTTAAGACCACAAGTATAGATACAAAACTCAATGAGTTTTTAGATTGTTCTTTCCTGCTTTCAGTCTTCGCTTAAACAAATATCTGGACATAATATAAGAGGATAGTCTGATAAAGTCTCTAAATTTATAATATATATTTTTTTCCATATCCTTCTTAATTTTGAGAACATCTTAAACTCAAATTTAAGTCAACATTTATGTGTTTAAAAAATTAAAAGCCAAAGGAGTTAAACTATGTGATATATGAGCTCATGTGTCAGTCCAGGAGAAGGTTCTTGGATGTGTCTTTTTTATTCCAAGCACTTAGCTGGTCACTGTGTTAAGATATTCTAACTGATGCCTTCTCTCATCCAACTTTCCTTAAAGCACCCAGACATGTTTTGCTTTCAAATCCCACATAATACTATTATTACACAAGGATTCATATGATATTTTTTCACGTAGAGAACTGTAGTTGTGTGCTGGAATCGTACCATAAATTCTTAGGATAATTTTAGCATCATTTGTCTCCCTGTGATTACTGAGGAGGATTGAGAAGGATACTTATTAGTGTTTGTGAAATTATACTATGGATCAGGCCCAAGTGTTAAGACAGAAATTAATCACTCTCTCTTTAGAAGGGTCGAATTTAGGGATATTAGAGTACCAATTAAAATATGTGATCTTTCTATGACCTCCTAATGTTCTAAAAGATTACATGTACATTCAAAAATATTTTCTCACTTTACTGTCAGATCAAATCCAATATGAATATGGACTTATTCTGGGAAACATGCGTTTTTCAGCCTCATGCAGAAGAAAAATCAAGCTCATATGTGCACAAGTCCTACTTATAGAATAATTAATGTCTCCATGCAGTGCCTGTATAACAGAGTAGAACTGCCCCACAGGGTTTCCAAGGCTGAAATCTTTACAGAAGAAGCCTGCCACATCTTTCTCCCATGGAGAAGCTGGGTGGGTTTGAACTGCCAACCTTTTGGTTAGCAGCCTAGCACTTAACCACTGCACCACCAGGGGCCCTTTCAAACTATTCAGTTGAATCAGCTTGATTAACATTTTATTTCTCCCTCAATGAAATTATATCTCTCATAATTCTAAGAGAAATCTTAAATCCTCATCAATAAGTACAGTATATGTAAGAAAGTAAGCTCAGCATCATTTGGTCCCCACATTTCTGTTTTTAGAAATTCTGTATTCTCTAAGGCTGCAGAGAGAGAAGAGAATTGGGTTAAGATACCTCTCGGCTCCTGCTCCCAAATGAAAGCTCTGAAAAATCAGTGGAATTCTCTTGAATGTTACTGACAATAACCTTACTTAACTGTATCTTAAGATTCAGATGTTATCAGCCTTCCAGCAAAAACCAAACCTCTTCACAATTCCAGGAGTTCTTTACTGAGGAAGCTCTTAGCATCCTTCAACAGCTAGAGAATAAATAGATAATGCCTATACTAACACTTCTGTTCCTCAGATTAAGGATGGGACTGTTTGAACATCAAAATCATTCTGAATCCACATAGCCTCAAAGCTAAGGTTACACAAGCAGGGAAGAAGGAGTGTCTTGTTTCTCAAGTAAAAAGTATTCAAAAGTTAAATAAGAAAGTATTACATTGAAAATTAAAAGTACCAGCCCAGGTACAATTTTAGTCTTAGCCATAGATATGTGGTGAGATTTAGTTTAAGGGAAAAAAAAAGTATTGAAACTATAGGAAGAAGGACTCAATAGCCCTCTTTTTAAGGTAGATTACAGACAATACAAATATCCGTGTGGACATCTCTGAAAAAAGGTAATTTCTGACATTTTTGGGATTCATGGTTACAGAGCACTTTTGCGAGTGTTGGATCCTTTTCTCTCTCACTCATCAGATTTTAAGGAATAGATGGTTTCTGGTTCTCTGGACCATGACCTCTCAGAACCTGATTATCCCGATAAGGCACTGGGAACGGGGTTGGTCTGAAGGTCGCTGAGGAGGTTTGGCAATGTGCATGTCTGCCCTGATGACTCCGCCTTGCTTCTGTAGGTGGGAGGCCACCCCGTGGACCGCGTGCTCCTCCTCCTGTGGGGGGGGCATCCAGAGCCGGGCAGTTTCCTGTGTGGAGGAGGACATCCAGGGGCATGTCACTTCAGTGGAAGAGTGGAAATGCATGTACACCCCTAAGATGCCCATCGTGCAGCCCTGCAACATTTTTGACTGCCCTAAATGGCTGGCACAGGAGTGGTCTCCGGTAACTGTGCCTTCTTTCTTTGTTGGTTAGGAGAGTAAGTCCACTCTTCCCTCTCATCATCACAGCCCCATCTGATACCCTGTGCAAACTCCCCACTTCTCCTCTTGGTGTGTCTGGAAGCCTACCAACTTAGCTTCTGGAATAGGAACGGTGCCACAAATCTAACATGACTGAAAAAAAAAGATCTGTCATCAAGTTCCTTCAGAAGGCCTCTATTGCTCCCCAGACAATGTTCCCTCAAATGGCAAGGGGAAGCCAACACCTTTCAAGAGTAATTGAGGCCCAGTGTCTGATCCTGAAGCTGTAAGAGTTGCTGTAATGATAGAGCTCAGTAGACCAAAAGCTTGGTTTCATTTTTTTTTTTTTCTTATGCTACATCCAAAGAGGGTATGGGTGGAATAAAATAAAACTATGTATGTTGTTCATTGAAAACAATGAATGAAATGAAACTAGCACAGTAATTAAAACAAAAAAAAATTTTAGCAATTAGGGAAGCTGATGCAATTAAGCATAAAATGTGATTCTTGGTTTCCTGGCTACTAATGCAAAAAGGGAAATAGAAAAGGAGATAGAAAGATGAGGAAATACACCATTGTGCCCACAGCCACAGAGACGACAAAATATTCTTCACAGAGCCAAGTGGCTTTGTGGCAGCTGTGACGTTTCTCTATGTCTGGATTTGCCACCAGGAGTATAAAATTACTGGAGGTGCTAGCTGCTTCTGGCCGTTGAATCAGTTCTTTAAAACATTGTTTTGTTTTGTTTTAAATTTCAATATAATCAATTGGATCAACCATGCTGCAATATAAATTAATTATGATGAGAGTCAAAACAAAATTTAGAATCTATGTGGGGGCTATCATTTCTCATACTTTAAATGTAACAAGTATTAGCAAAGTGAGTAAAGAAAAATGTGGTGCTAATAAGTAAAATTGGGGAGACACTGTTCAGTTTGTTTTCTCCTTTCCAGTGCTTGGTTTGAGACTTTGCACACAGTAGGTGCTTAAAGATTGCTGACTGACTAATCCAAATCTAAGAAACTGAAAGTGATTGAATTTTCAGCCAGCCCCACCCCCAAGTAGCCAGACTTAACAAAGATCCCATGACTGGTAAGAAGTGGTACAAATCTGTCAGAGTCCTCATACAAAAGGCAGGCCATGTATTAAAAGTCTTAGCTCGGAAATGAAGAGAAGTAAACAAGGCTTTGCCTGTGAGTCTCCTCTCTCTTGCGTTCTCTTTCCAGTGCACGGTGACATGTGGCCAGGGCCTCAGGTACCGTGTGGTCCTCTGCATTGACCATCGAGGAATGCACACAGGAGGCTGCAGCCCGAAAACAAAGCCCCACATAAAAGAGGAATGCATCATACCTACTCCCTGCTATAAACCCAAAGGTAACTGGACACGAGCTCCCTCTTGGGTCTTGTACTTGCTTGTGCATATTCAGATTTTAAACTCCTTGGAATATCTTTAGGTATCCCAAGCGTTCTTAGTAACTATTCTTTGTAACTTCAACTGTGCTAAGTGGACTTCATTCTTTTTGGAAAATCTTTCATATAGTTTTGACAGCAAATTTTTAAGCACTACCTACAGAAATCCGTGTGTTTATATAATTCTCTCCCCAGTCCTAAAGTTGTTTGAAGACTATTGCTGAAAAAGAATCAGATCTGCTTGAAAGAAGGCCAAATTTTATAGAAATATGTGTGATTTACTGTCTGCATTTCTTGCTATTAAAAACAGTGCAGTGAATCTGTGTGTCTGTGCTTTGCTAAGCCTGAAGTACATTGAGAAGCCTCATACTTCAGACTGATAAAACAGAAAACTGTTGCTTTTTCTACTGAAAATGAAAATGTTACTATGACACTAAATTCCAGAATCACAATTTGAAATGAAATGTAAATCAGAATGTAATACACATTACAAACTATTTTTTTTAATTTAAGAAAATTTTACTTAGTGATCAAGATTAACTGTAATTAGACTGGGTCTCTCAGATAAGCATGAATACTAATCTGATTTCTGTCCTAGTATTGTTACCAATCTGTGTCAATGAAATAGAAAAACCCAAAGTCATAAACCATTCAGAAATAAAAAGTTCTTTATTACAAACTTCCTCCTATTTTTAATATTTGGTATAGTTCCCACCTTTTTCTTAATGTATTTGTTTCAAACCATTAAAGTTCATTCTGAAAATCAGCCACAATACAGCTTGTTATTGTACGATAGGTTTTCCTTGGAGGGAGTAAATGATGTCATGAAATCCAAATTAACGATATAAAAGGAACATACACAGGCAGTCCCCAGGTTACGAACGTCCCACTTATGTACAATCCGGAGTTGTGAACCAACCTCCGCCTGCAAAGCCTATTATATTACAAATTCAAGGTACATACAATGGTTCATAATAACAAATGGGCACTACTTTGTGGCACAACAAAACATTATTATTATTACTGTATTATTATGGTAAAGATGTTTTAGTGCATCTGGAAGTGTTTCTTTAATGTTTTTTATGCTTAGAAAGGTACATTATATACTATATACTGAGACAAACATTTGACTAACTGACGTTAGATATGGACTGTACCTAACTATTCCACCTTATATACAAATTTGACTTAAGGATAGATTTAGGAACGGAACTCATTCATAAACCAGGGACTGCCTGTGTGTGTGTGTGTGTGTGTGCGCGTGCATGTTTTTATATATATATATATATAATGAAATTGTAATTAATTTTAGTAAGTGTAGCTCTTTCTCAGCTCAGTTTCCTCATCTGTAAAATAGTAACTACCTCAGAGATTACATTTGGATTATATTAGATATAATGCAAATGAGGTACTTAGCCCAGCGCCTGGCATATAGTAAGTACGCTACAAATGTTACCTTTTAACTCTTGACTGTAATTAGCTTCCTCAAATATAGTAGCATGGGCCTTTAGTACATCTGCTAGGATTTATTGCAAATCTACAGTAAAGTATTGCAAGTCTACCATTAGTGCCAAATTGAATGCTCCCTTATTGAAAGACAGATCTGCAAGCTCGTGCTGTCAGAGATGGCTTCATTTGCTGAGTCATTTAGTTGGGGGATGTGGGGTAGTTGTAAAATTATGTATGTATAGGTACTGTGTCACTATGTTTAAAATATTAGTAAACCTTTCGGCTTTGGAAGTTCTACATTTCTCATTTGCTTTGTTTTCTGACTATAAACAATTGCTGCGCGTAGAGGACAAGTAGTGATTCCCCTAACTTAAAATAGCCAATTATTTATTAGTTCTGTCTTTACTAAACCACTTCAGAGAACAAAAAGCAGTTTGTGGTTAACAGTTAAGAATAAAATCTGGATTTTTACAACTAAGTAGTGAGATCTGTCTCTCTAAACATCATTAAAATGCCATATAATTCTATGGTGTATGCATATATAAACATATTTCTTTCATCTTTGCAATTATATGTTATAAAATGTGATAGAGCTTCACTGGCTTATCCTAGAAAGGCAAATATGCCTATAAATGATCCTAATAAATATGTCAGAATGGGAATCTTGGCAGTTACTTCTGTAGGAGCAGTTGTAACCTCCCTCTTTCTTTTGCTCCTCCACAAATTTTTCCAGGAAGTAGTTAGGAAGTTTGTTCTGAACTGTTTGGCAAAAGCTAGATAAATCGGTGAAACCAGTGAAATTATGGGTTTTGGACCCTAAATTGCTCATATTCTAATTGTCAGTGAGCCAAGTTGAGGTGGTATCAAATGAGTCATATCTGAAGCAAGGTTCTGTGAACTTCAGAATGACAGTGTTTTCTTTGGTTTTGAAAAATATAGCATAGATCACTCTTAGCCAAAATGTAAAAGAAAAACAAGTTAGAATTTATTAAAGGATTGCAGTATAATGTTTTGCACTTAGTGTTTGTTTCAAAAGGTAAATGTTGCCCTATTTTTTCATCGGGGATCAATGAAAAGATAACCTGGATGACTCATTATATCCATATTGAGCTGATGCCCTAGAGTTACAGCCTTCATGATAAAAAGGCTTTCCCTTGCTCTTCAACATGATAAAGGGGGCATGCCACACATAGACTAGTATTAAACACTTTGCAAATCTGTTTTTTTTCCCCCCGCTTGGAATTCCCATCATCAGGGACAGAAATTTATCTAAACAACTTACTAGTATTTGCGATGAACAACATACTAAGTTCTAGGTACGGTGCAAAACTAAGAACGGGTGGGAAGGAAAAAAGGTGGGGGTGGATTCCCCGGAACTCCCAAATGGGTTCTAACCTCTTCTTTTTATGTGCATCTGTTTCTCAGAGAAACTTCCTGTAGAGGCCAAGCTGCCATGGTACAAACAAGCTCAAGAGCTAGAAGAAGGAGCTGTTGTGTCAGAAGAGCCCTCGTAAGTTATAAAACCACAATTTGTTTTTCTTTTGAGCTGATTGGTTTAAAGAAAGCAGTGTCTCACTGGTCGTGCCTTTCATGGGTTATGAACTAAGTGTAAGCATCTTACTATGAACTAATGCGTGTTAGTTCATGAACTTCAACTAAGTGTAAGCATCTCACTGATAAAGCTTTATCAGTTTTCAACATGTTTCTCAAAACTTATGATTGGTCTCTGAATACTTTTCAAGTTTGCCTGAAATGAGAAAATTAAGGCATAGTGTTTTCCCTCTCCTCCAGACTCTTCTCTTTTCTCTTCCAAGTTGGAAAGGCCAGGGCTGCATTAATGGTGTGACAGAGACGTGATGTGAAAATCTGGGCAGCTTTTCACACTCCTTATCTCCCAATTTTGCAATAGAGCCACTCACAAAAATTCAAGAGGAAGAAAAATATATCTGCATGAAAAAGGAAGTTTATTAGCTTTCCTTGCTGAGATGGTGACCCATCTCTTTGCCCTACTTAATCATGGCCCCATAGCTTATCTATTTTATCAAGACCATGAAATTTTTAAGACTGTTAATCACAGATTTGCCAGATGCTTCAGAAGAAGAAACAAGGAAGAAAGACAAAGGTTGACTGGTCGACTGATAGATGATTGATAAGTGTATATGGATTCTACTAGAAAATACTGATAGGCATATCTGTTGCATCATTTTAGAAATAAGGGAAATGCCTTATTGATGAATTTCACCTGACCAGAATGATTTCTCTGGTTGAAGATTTTCTAGATTCAATAATTTAATATAAGTACTAAGCTCTGTGCTGTGCATTGTTACCCACCCTCCAGGAGCTTATAGTACAGTCTAGTATGTAGGATAGAAAATGGGTTCCAAATTCAACCTATAGTTTAAATTTTACTGAGATATAAATTAACATTGCAATCTGTATATACAAATGCAATTAGAAGTTTCTGACTCATCCTGTTTGTGTCTAAATCTGATATAGTTTCCCAGAACACAAATTGTGTCTCTGATTCGCACCCTCAACAACAGGTTGGAAAAGAAATCCAAAACATAGATTTGTACAATGACTAAAGGTCAATTGTGAAGAAATAGTATTCAGTCACTTGGTTCTGCAGAAAAATCGGTCATACGTTTGGTAACACATTTCTTACTTAAAAGGACAATACAAAAAAAAAAAAGACCCATTGCCATCGAGCTGATTTCGACTCGTAGTAACCTTATGGGACAGAGTAGACCTGCCCTCATAGTGTTTCCAAGGAGGAGCTGGTGGATTCAAACTGCCAACCTTTTGGTTAGCAGCCGAGCTCTTAACCACTGCGCTACCAGGGCTCCAAAAGGACAATAAGCAAAACAAATTATTTCTATACTATAAAGTTACTCCAGCAGCCTTTCTTACTTCTTAGAAAAAGCAACTAAGCATTGCAAAACTTTGGAGGAAAGGCAGTGGTTAAAGATCACAATGCAACCTTTAAGTGAACATAAAGCACAAAACTTTTTTTGTCTGTCTCTTGCTGGTATCTGGTTTGAGAGGCCTTCCTGCTGCTGGAGAGGAAGTAAGCAGTTCAGTTTAGAGGAGTATTAACTCTTTAATCCACTATGGTCCTGTTTAAGACACAGAAAGATGCCCAGTAATTGAAGTTGGTTACTCCTCATATGGATGCTTGGGATAAATATGTTTAAAGTTAGGTATGTATTATTTTACCTAAATGAACTCTCTGTTTTCTTTGTACACTATATTTCAGCATTTCATCTAAAGCATAGTCTACATATAATATTGCATTATGACTGATGTTAAATAATATAACAAAGTTGGAAATAAGTCAAAACATCTTAAAACTCATTGCCATCCATTCAATTCCGACTCGTAACAACCCTATAGGACAGAGTAGAACTGCCCCATAGTGTTTCCAAGGAGCAGAGGGTGGATTCAAACTGTTGACCTCTTGGATGGCAGCCAAGCTCTTAACCACTGCGCCACCAGGGCTCCGAAAACATCTTACATCTATAATTAAACATCTTACCCATTATTAGATACCTCAAACGAAAGCTGTAAGTGGAGTTTAATGCTTCTGCAGAAGCATTACGTAGACCGTGGTCAACCATATTTTGTAGTGAACGTTTTCCACTGAAGGTCTGATTAAGATACATTATATTTAACTTTAATCTTAATGAAATCCCTGAAGTAGTTAAACACATAGTTTTCACCGTTGAACGTATAGCCGTATATTAGACTATTAAATTTTACTCTTAGTGGAATGGAATTGCCATCTTGGCATGATTCATCTGAACTGAAGTGGACTGTAATTTGAGCGCTGGTGTAGGGCAAAGGAAATGTATGCTATTAGGCTCAGAACAATAATTAATTTTATACCAAAATGAAATAAATGACAGCTGTAGAATAACGTAATGAAAGGTATATGGTTTCCACATTTTAATACATTTACATGTTTAGTGCACTGAACCCTAGGAAAGGTCCTGTCATTTTTTTTTTTTAATTTTTTATTGATTTTGAATTTAAAAAAACAAAATTTTGCATGGTCTTAATACTTTCTTTTTAAAAACCATATAGACTGGTTTCTAAATGTATGTAGCAACCTATAATTACTCTCCAAAGTATAATGAAAAAATGATATACTGTCAGCAAGTAATTTCTTCCCCCACCAAAGAGACTCACGTTGCTTAGATTAAATGGTAATGTTTAGAAGCTGTGGCTGTCATTTCTGCACTGCTACAGAGAAGCAGGAACTGTGGTCCGGAACTGTGATTCCTTGCTTTGGTTCCAGCTAGCCTTGGAGAGTTATTTAGTGAAGCAGCAAATACTTCCCCATATGTAAAATGAAAGTACTATCACCAGCCTGTCTCGTTGAATAATATAGGAAACCATTAGCTTAAAATCTTTAGCATAAGGAGATATCCTTACTGAATGTTAGATTCTTTTGGTAACCCCAAAATGTCAGAAAAAGATTGGTTAGCACTTGGCCAAAAATATTTAGAGAGCAACCACTCAAAAATACGTTTAGAAGAAAACTATGATAAAGACTAAAAACTGAACTGCCAAGAAATAACTAAAACTTTATAGGACAGAAGAACATACCAACATTGTTGTTCAGCTAAGCTAAACATGATGCAGAAGATACAAATACAGCTGTCACTCTCACTGACTATCTGAAATAAGGATGCAGATTGGGTCCCAGGGAGTAATGTACTTACATACTCAGATTCATCATATAAAGCTGCAGCTTCAATTCAGAAATACTTTGAGACACTGATTATTTTTTCCTGAGCAAGAGCCTCGTTTATTAATAATGTATTTGATTCATATGGTGCAAAGTCATGAATATTGTTATGAATACATTTTCTTGACACGCAAAACTTAGTTCCTGACCCACTTATGGATGTCATAGTCCCTAAGCGGATTTTTCACTTGGTGGCTATGGTTTGCCTTGATCCAAGCAAGTGTTTTTATCACAGTCTCCTGAAAACAGGTGGCAAGAATTGTTAAGCAAGGTAGTTTTGTCTCTCTTCATTGAGCAGGAAGGAGCCCTGGTAGTGCAACAGTTGAGCGTTTGGCTGCTAACCAAAAGGTTGGCAGTTCAAACCCACCTTGTGGCTCTGTGGAAAAATAACCTGGCACTCTGCTCCCGTAAACATTACAACCAAGAAAACCCTATGGGGGCAGTTCTGCTCTGTCACATGGGGTCACTATGAGTCAGAATTGACTGGACAGCACCTAGCAACAACAACATGAGCAGGAAATGCTAACGAGATGCAACCCCAAACTAAGACTAAGCAACATGGGGTTTTAGCCAATGATGCTGATCAAGCACAGAAAATCTTATAAACTCAATAAAGTGAACATGCTTCAGAGAATGTCAGCTGAGGAGTTACTAGGAATCCATGCTACCCAATTACCACAGAAGGAATGATGGTTAGATGATAAGATTGTGAGACAGTCCCATTTTTCCAAGGGTAGTATCATTGCACCCTGGCATTGGAAACTACCAATACCAGTTGCCATTGAGTTGCTTGAGACTCCTGACAACCCAATGTGACTCAGAGTAGAATTGTTCTCCATAGAGTTTTCAATCACCGATTTTTCAGAAGTAGATCTCTAGGCCTTTCTTCAAGGCACCTCTGGGTGAACTTGAACTTCCAACCTTTTGGTCAGCAGCCAAGCTCATTAAATATGTGCACCACTCAGGGACTCCAAGCACCGGAAAAGGGGGATAGAAAAAGTTACTGACGGAATTCTCTTCTGCTGTGATCCAGACTGTGCCTTTTGAATTTGCTTCTAGCTGATGAGAGTGTTTTTATAGCTGATGAGAGTGTTTTTAGGTTTTGTTATTGTTGGGTACCATTGAGTCGGTTCTGACTCATAGCGACCCTGTGTACAACAGTAGGACGTATCATTTAAATGCCAGATTGAGCCCATCCGATTGCTTCTACTGAAAAATATTTCAGAATAACTTTTCCAGGTATTTTTAAGCCCTTGCAATTTTACTTTTATTTGATGGGGGATCCAAACTACAATGTGGTAGTAAAATTATATATGTTAATCATATAGAAGCTAATGCAAATTTCTGATTTAGATTTCCTATCTGTTATTTTTATTCCTGACTTTCAGTCTTTTTGAGTTGTATGCATAAACATCACTACCACCTGAAGCCAAGTACACACTAGGACCCCCTTGACAGCTTAATTTCTTGAGGAAAAATGATATTATGGTGATCTCTAGGACGTTTAAATATAGCTTGTCTACCATGTTGAACAGGAAGTTATTTAGCTGGTCTTCTTAAAAAGTCGAACCTGACTTGGAATAGGAAGGAAATTGTTCATTTCCTTAACTCCTTCTGGCCACCAAGGGGCCACTGAATGCCCTAGGTGTGTAATTTGCTAAGAAAAAGGCGTAGCCTGGATACTCCAGGTGTTCTGTCCTTCTTTTTCCAGACTTTCTGCTCTCTAAAACAAGATATGCCAGGCAGATGAAGTGAGCACTAATTGGGTACCTACGGAAGGCAGGTTCCTCCCAGATTTATTTCAGTTGCCAGGACTTCTGCTTAGATGGCTCACAACAAGCAATATGAGGAGGGTGGGTGCTACGTGGCCAACACAGCCATTGTAACTAGCCACCTCTCCATCAAACAGCTGGCACTCACTGCATGGAGAACCTTAGTGTTGCCAGCCCCTCAAAGGTACGATTGAGTGGCCCTCTGTGCCTTGATCGTGCATTTTAAAAAATCCTGAGTTATCTTACTAGATTTTCATTACAGCTTTACTGCATGGTTAAGAAAATATGTTTTAATACAATACTCAGGAAACCCTGGTGGCACAGTGGTTAAGAGCTACAGCTGCTAACCAAAAGGTCAGTGGTTCAAATCCACCAGCTGCTTCTTGGAAACTCTATGGGGCAGTTCTACTCTGTCCTATAGAGTCGCTATGAGTTGCAATCGACTCAGTGGCAACGGGTTTGTTTTTTTTTTAAATGTATTGTCTTAAATAATCTTGGTGTGATCCAATTTAAAAAAAAAAAAAAGGAGAAAGAAAGAAGGCAAGCAAAGAGAGGGCAGCAGTAATATTTGGATGTCAGATGGCATCAGCTGAGAGATAGGGCTGATTCAATAAGAAGCGAAGGAAAATTCCTGCCATTCATCTGTGTGAGCAGAACCCACCAGGAATTAGATGCAGAAAGAAAGACCAGTAAGAATCGCCATGGTGATCCTGTAGTCATTAAATGCCTTGTTTACCTTGTTGAAAATAGTATTTAAATGTATAATATTTAGGCATATGTTTATATCAGTCCATATTTATACCCAGTAAGTTGTCTGAGAATGTGGATGGCTTAACTCAGTGTTTAAGAATATGAATTCGTATTGTAAGAAAAAATGTGGCTAGAAATGTTAATTGTGTGACATGTGTTTTTACATATTTCCCTCAAAGAATACTTAGTGAATCGAACATCAGTAATAGATCCAGATAGTGTTGCTTTTATATCCTCAATACACGGTACCTGAATTTCATTCTCTTCATGAATCTCAGCCCACCGAAAATAAAAAGTATTATATATGTATAGAAACAGATATGTTTCTTAAGAATCAGGTTAACATCTAGATCTCCCCTAACATCTAGAAATTTAGGCACTATTTGCAGATTATTAAACCAACAAAAAAGGATGTTCAAGCAGAATAGGGTTGAGCATTGGAATTCAAGGATTTAAAAAAAAATTTTTAAAAGCTCAAAAGCATTTAATTTTGAGAATTGGTGCGTAGCAGAGCTAAAACCCCACCTTGGCCAGACTGATTCAAATCTTATCCCACAACACTTAACCACTCTCACTTCCAACCTCTTACCTTCTGGCTTCCTCCCCATCTACCCAAATTATTCTGTTCTTTATATCCTCTACAGCAGCAAATAGAGTGCTTAACAGAACTTCTTTGGTTGATTATGTGCTTTAGATAACTTTGGAGGGTCACTGGACTTGCTAATTGTTCACACCTGCTAAGGAAAGAGGCTAAATTCACTCATAAATCACTTCATCTATGCCATGCCTGTGCTAGGTGCTAGTATTGCAAAAATAAGCCTAATAATCCTTGCCGTCAAGAAACCGTTAGTGTTGTATGCAAAATGTTGAGTATTGGCCAGCTGTCCACAGACAGAACAAATGAGCGAGCTCTGTTTTTTAGAAACTCCAGTTGATAGTTGGCTATGCACATTATGATACTCTTAATGATTTCTAAAAAGGAACATAGAAGACTTGTTTATTGAATTTCTAAACTCTCTTTACTACCATATGCTAAAATTATATCTACCTCTGAGTCAAAGTATCAGAAGAGTTAAACTAGTACATGGTAATCCACAAATATGAGATACAAACAAAAGAAGAATGTAATATCCACTGAGATTTGAAGGGGATGTTGATATGAACCAAAGGTTGGCGAATTATGACAGAACTTACTTGAATCTGATCTTATCTCCAGAACTATTACCTGGGGAAAGATTATTGTATCTTTTTACACATAGCAAATGATCAGGTAGATATACCTTAATTATTCCTACCTATATGTTGAAAAGGAGCCCTGTGGTGGTGCAGTGGTCAAGAGCTATGGCTGCTAACCAAAAGGTTGGCAGTTCAAATCCACCAGCCGCTCCTTGGAAACCCTATGGGGCAGTTATACTCTGTCCTGTAGGGTGACCATGAGTCGGAATTGACTCAATGGCAACAGGTTTGGTTTGTTTTATATGTTGAAAACAGACTAAAGAAACCACAGGTCATTTCTTAAAAGTTGCATTTTTTTCAGATACATTACGTTACCAACTGTATGAGTTAATGAGGCATGAGTTTGTTTATTTGTGTAATCTAAAGGATATAGCTGTGCATGGATCAAAGGAAAAAGCAATTTAATTATTGATAATACCTCATGCAGAGCAGCAGTGTGCACAGAAGTTAAGAGTGCAGACTCCAGGGGCTGACTGTCTGAGTGTGAATCTTGGCTCCCCCATTAGCAACAGGGGGCTCTAGGCAAACCACTTAACCATGTACACCTCAGTGTCCTCATTTATGAAATGAGGATGATAGTATTACCTGCATCATAAGATTTGTTGTGAGGATTAAGCTAATATATGTAAAGTACCTGGTATGCAGGAAGCACTGTACGTGTGTTAACTGTCATGATTATACCTTTTCCAGTGTCATTCATCTTCCTAGAGAACATGTGTTGTTGTTGTCGTTGTTGTGTGCCATGGAGTCGATTCCGACACATAGCAACCCTATAGATACAGACACTACAAAGTAGAACTCCCCTGTAAGGTTTCCCCATAGGCCGTAATCTTTATGAGATCAGATCACCAGGTCTGCTCTCCCTTGGAGTTACCGATGGGGTCAAACCTCTGACATTTTGTTTAGCAGTCGAGCACTTAAGCATTGTGCCACCAGGGCTCCTTAGAGAACATATAAGATGTATGAGACACAGTTTTTACCTCAATTTCTCATTTGTGAGTGAGTGATTATTATACTTTTTAACTCCCTTATATCTGGAGAGAACCACATAATTGAACTCAAAACTCAGCTAGCGGTTCCCCAGCTGACAACCCTTTACTGTCTCTCTTATTCTATATTTTGAGGCTCTTTGGAGATTCCCACATGTCAGCACCACACTTCAAATTTAGCCCAGAGGTGAATCTTAGGAACAAAGGTTAGTTATCTTTATTTAAATAAAAAGAAATCTATAGGAAATGGCACAAAATGAATAAGCAAAGTTCAGAATCTCCCTGGGTGGAAAAGCATCTTCTCTCAACTGTTAGAGTTAAATATACTTGATCCCCATAGATTGTTCCCAGCATGCTCAGAGACAGCAAAGTCAATAACAAACTCCGGAGAGCAGACAGAGCCATTTTTATGTAGTCATTAGAAAAGCCTTTAATGCAAACCAAGAAGTTCTAAATTTGAATGAGCCCCTCCCACCGTGCTCGTTCTGTAGCTACTTTCAAAAAGCTAAGCCTGAACTATTGCTCAGCTGAGCCCTAGAGAGTGACAAAGACAAATTAATGGGATCCTTATGTGCCAAAATTAAGTATGGACCCTGTCACCACCAATATATGTTAAGTCCATTAAGGTCATTTTTAATGAACTCAACTTTTCATTGGAAAGCTTTGCCAAACTTGTTGAATTAAGGGGGAAAAAAACCTTTATAAATTGCAACATAAACTAATTTCACTCCAAGTGAAGAAGAAGTCACTCGTGAAAAGTATTCCTGAGTTTACAATATTTTAGATTTTTATCAAAGTCTGGGAAAATGCCATGCATTAAAAACTACAATCTGGTGTTCGGCTGAGAACTACAAATCCACCAATAGCATTATATGCTCTAATAGCTTTCTATTCCCTGGGATACGACTTTTTAAAAAATCAGACTCGCCTCAAGGAAAATCCAACTTTGAAATCATATTCTGTTCACATAGGTCAGAAAAGCAAAGAGAGAAAAAGGTGGTCTAAAGCACGTGCCATGTCCTCATTTTCCGGTTGTGATGAAGAGTAATTTGACTCCGTTTGTATCTGCTACATTCAGTTAGTGGTCTTTCTTCCTCTTTTCCCCAAAACTTTGTATGTGTTGTATTTTCAAGAGCAGACAGAAAACAGAAGTTCTCTTTGGGTCCTTCTAACCCAGGAACAATTCCAAAATGCTCCAGAGCCTTCACTGTTGAGTGGCTGGTGGTAATGATAAGGCAGTGTTTGACCAGAGCATCATGTATATATTACTGAAGGTAACCTCTGGCTCAAAGCAGCCCACAAATCCTTCTCTTCTATAAAATAGCACTTTCATTGAGATTTGATTGAAATGAGATAGACACAGAATTTAAACTTGCTTCAATCTATATGATAAACCAACAGCCCATCAAGATGAAACGAGGCCAACCCATACTGCTTAAGTATAGCTCTAAGAAATAGAAATGAATAAGCCCACTATAGCTACTAAATGTGGGCACAAAAACTTTAGAAGACAATTAGAAACACCTACAACAGGAAATGGTTTTTGTTTCTTCATGTAATGCCCGCAACTGAGATGTATGATTTAATATCTTAAGAGTTTTCTAGGCTGTTACCTCTTTATCTAGCTTAGTTTCAGTCTTCTGTCCTAAGCAGACATGCAATACCAAGTCACTCATAACGTCAACTCTTACCTTCCTGGTCATCCATTTCAGTTATTCATTTGGGAAAAAAAAAATTTATTCAGCATCTGTTAAGCGATTGAATAGATACAGAGAGACAGAGATAGTTCTGCCTTCATAGGGATTTTAGTCTAGTAAAGAGACAGGTATTGTATAAAGACTTACACTCTAATTATCAAAGCTGGTAACTAAGAAAATTAAGAGGTGCTCTAAGAGACTCTAATAGGGGTTTAAGAGAGTCTAACCAATAGATGTGGAGCCCTGGTAGCACAGTGGTTAAGAGCTTGGCTGCTAACCAAAAGGTCAACAGTTCAAATCCACCAGCTGCTTCTTGGAAACCCTATGGGTCAGTTCTACTCTGTCCTATAGGGTCATTATGAGTTGGAATCAACTCGAAGGCAACGAGTGTACAGGTAACCAATAGGTGTGAAGGTCAGGGAGGTTCTCTTTGGGAAGAGACCTGTAAGCTGAGACCTAAAGGATGAGTGGGAGTTATTCCCAGCTAAGAGGAGGGAGGAGAGCTGTCCTGGGAGTGATCCACACATGTCAGAACCTTGAGTTAGGATAGAATGACACACATTTAAAGAATTGAAAGAAGGCTGGTGTGGCTGGAGGTAGTGACTGAGGTGGGGGAGGAATGGTGGGAGATGGAAAACGGCATAATGCAACTTTGGTAAAGAGTTTGTCTTTTATTCTAGCTATAGTAGTAAATGGAGCCCTGGTGGTGCAGTGGTTAGGAACTTCGCTGCTAACCGAACAGTTGGCAGTTCAAATCCACTAGCCGCTCCTTGGAAACCCTATGGGGCAATTGTACTCTGTCCGTTAGGGTTGCTGTGAGTCAGAATTGACTCGACGGCAACAGGTTTATAGTAGTAAATAGTTGAAAGCTGTACATTTGAAGAGCTACCTGACAACAATGTGAAGAATAGACTGATGAGGGCTAAGACAGGAAGAAAATAGACCAAGGGCTGTTGTCATCCAGGAGAGAGACGATGGTAGCTTCAACGGCCATGGCTTACAGGGCAGCTAGAGAGCAGTGTAGTGCACTCTTAACTTTTACACTACCAGGGCTCCTTTATTAGAATTTAACAATTTTTATTTATAAAGCATTTCAAATAGTGCCTGCCACATTAAAAGAAAAAAGTTGCCATCAAGTCGACTCCAACTCATGGCTACTCGTGTCAGAATAGAACCGTGACCCATAGAGTTTTCAATGGCTGGTTTTTCAGAAGTAGATCACCAGGCATTTCTTCCAAGGTGCCTCTGGATAGACTCAAACCTGTAACCTTTCTTCCTGCTGGCTTTTCTGTTAGTGTTAAAGAAGAGCAACTTTTTGACAGACAACAGGACCTCTCCTTTAGTAAGATTCCTTCTCATATCTTGTCTGGAAGCGTTATCAGAGAAAAGCTAGATTATAACCACAAAATGACTTTAACAAAATTCTCAAGTATATGAGGTCCCAGGCTTTCAAAGAGCCTGGTAGTTTCTGGACTTATTGGAACTTTCAGAGAACTGTGATCCCCAGAAGCTCTCAGTAGTATAAAGTCTCTTTCACAGGGAAGTTGTGGTCTTCGGTGCAGTCAGCCTTTCTTTGCCAGCTTCTAGCACTGAGCGTTTTTTTGCAAGAAAGCCATTGAGAGATTCTTGCAGAGAGGCCAGCTGCCTCTCAGAACCCAAAAGGGCATCATTACCATGAGGAAATGAAGTCTGCTACTTGGAAAATGCCACTTAAATATAGTTCTCTCAATACTGCTTTGGTGTGTTTTGGAATTGGGTCCTCCCCTCAAATTGTTACTGGTTAGCAGCTCTAGACAGAGATAGTCACTGAATTTTTTTTCAAATAGTCGTATATAGTGGCTGCATCAAAATTGTTGTTTGTTATTTTAATATCCAGGATCGTTCTGTTCTTGGGTGTACTACTGGGGAAACTTACAGTGCTGAAGACCCTCAGATGTCAGGCCTAATACTTAAGGATTTGAGGAGCCTATGAAAGGAAGTGTTTTGTGGAATGGTCTCCTGGACACCTTCAAAAAATCGTGCTTGGAGACCTCAATATAAGTTGCATAACTAGCGTGAATTATTTGCAGTTCCAGAGATTTGCAAGCTAACAAAAGCAGCTGAGAAATATTTTTGTAATTCCACATTTGGATCAAGTATCCTTCACTAAAAAATCTTTCATAGTAAGTTAGATTCTCATTTATGGGGAATGATTTAGGTAAATATCTAAGTGAATGTCGAGGGATGTTTTGGGTACGTATTCTCCCCAAACTTTCATGTTCTAGCTATATTTTTAAATAATTATTTTAAGGCTGTCTTGGTATTATAGACTTTACAAGTAATTGTAAAATTCCCAACAGTGATTCAACTGAAGAGTTGCTTTCCCTCTGTAGCACTTTAAAGATTTTGTTGTTGATATTGTTCACTGATTTTGAAGGGTTTTTTTTTTTTTATCTTCACTTTTAATTTCATTTGGAGACATTAAATAACTCAGAAGTTTTGTACATGAGATCCTCTGAGTTTTGGTGGGAAGTAGACAAAAGGAGAAGTAGAAAAGAAGTATTTTCCTTCCCCTTTTCCAAGCTTCTTTCCCACCCAGCAGCAATATTTTTTCTCCTGTGTCCAAATGCCTCTTCAGTCAAGATTCCAAAAGGCCCTGCTTAGGTTTAGGTAACTGCACCTTTTCCTGAAGATTTTACTCCATTAATGTCTCAAAGATGGCCCAGGATGAGTAGAAAAGCCAGCTTTTCAAGACAAAAGAAGAAGAAGAGAAAGGAAGATTGGGTTAAAAAGAAGGTAAGGCTTTTTTGGAATAATGTATTATTACCAGTGGAGTATGCTAATTTTTACCCACAAGTGAAATATTTACATAAAATACTTGTTGTTTAGTTCAGGATGGAATTGCTTATACAATATTTTATTGTTTCAATACGCTATTTTCCCTTTGCAGCCACTTGATAAAATCTTTAAAATATAAAAACCATGATTCTCATGCAAATATAAAATGAACACCTGTCAAAGATTTTATTTACATCATTGATTAATGAGGGAACCAGTAACATGTAGCAACCAATTAAAAGAACCGTACATGTTTAGGCAAATGAGAAGGGTGAAATGAATTTACAAATAGATGCAACATGAGGCTATCTGCAGTGCAACAATCAATTGCATTCCATTAGACAAAATTAATTTGCATTTTTATAGGTGAAAAATCATTGGCATTATCATCAGCTTTCTGCAACATCCAAACAGTTTGCTGTGGACTCGCCTCTGACTCATGGCAACCCCATGTGTATCAGAGTAGAACTGTGCTTTCATAGGGTTTTCAGTGGCTGATTTTTCCGAAGTAGATCACCAGACCTTTCTTTTGAGGCACCTCTGGGTGAACTCGAACCACCAACCTTTCAGTGAGCAGCTGAACACCTTAACCTTTGCACTACCCAGGGACTCACTCCTTCTGCAACTTACAGAGTGGTAAAATAGCTCAAAGACAGTGAAAGGCTGAGATAGGAAGGATGCGCTAAGCAGGACACCAAGTAAACTTTATGATCCCTTTCAAAGTCTTCCTGAATTTTTATTTACACTATTCAGTTCATCCTCTCCTCTCTCCTCACCCTAATATCATGTCACCACTTTCATACACACGCATACAACAAATGAAAGAAGGAAAGAGAAAACCATAATCCTTACAGGCTCGTAACTCCAAATGTCATGAGTCAAAACTCTATGCCCAAATTAAGTATTTCTATTGTGATTTCCTGCAAGTTCCATTTTACATTTTGAAACTAGAGCATTAGGCTAGTAACAGCCATCAAAATAACACACCTATAAAGCTATCCTTGGAGCCCTCATGGCACAGTGGTTAAGAGCTCAACTGTTAACCAAAAGGTCATAGTTCAAATCCACCAGCTGCTCATTGGAAACCCTATGGGGCAGTTCTACTCTATTTGTAGGGTCGCTATGAGTCGGAATCGACTTGACAACAATGGGTTTTAAAGCTATTCTTATTCTGAATATTCCTAATGATTTTTTTAACCAATATGTATATGAGAAAGGAGGAGAGAGGAATGCAATAGAAGAAAAGGAAAAGTTAAGTATCTTAGTTACAGACTGTATGTGCATAAAAGTAGAGCCTAACTCTAGCTAATATCTGTAGTGACATGAGACTAACTGGCCAAGAATGGTTTCTGTTTAGCATTATATTAATAAAATCATTGTTTTTTATTTTCTTAGTGCATGCTTCTGACTCATAATAGCCCCTAATAAACTTAGCCACTTAGGGATTTTCCAAGTGAATTTGATTTTCACTGTTTTCTGCTTCATCAGATGGACTGTGGTAATAACTCTAACGCAGAAGCTTGCAAATAGAAGACCAGACAGAAGCATAAATCATTCATTTGCCAGTTTGTTTGTTTTTTAATTTCCTGGAGATGGGACGTCTAAATGCAGAAACCATGTCAGTCACTTCTGAAGCTCAGGCCCATCTTTTAAAGAACTTCACTTGTCCAGTCATTCTTCATCCACCCCACGATAGTGCTACTAACAAAAAAAATTTTTAGTACCCACTTGAGCTTCTCAGGGCTTCAAACCAGTTCTAACTGGTTTAGTCATGGCTCACGAAGCGAAACCGAACAGATCCAGATTTTTTTATTTGGGTGTTAGAGAACCATAACCAGAATGGGAAAAATTATGGGTCGAAGCCCTGGAATGGGAGATTCAGAAGAGGTGTAGTGAGCCTTTTCAGGAGCCTGATGCATGAGATTGGATTATTGCCACAACTGTGGAGAGTGACACACATTCAAAGCAGTATAGTTGGCTGCCATCTTTGAGTACGGCACTGCTGTTTCCGACTCTGCAAAATCCAGCAGGCAAGAGATTTGTTTGCTATGCAACGCTTACGTTGCCCTTGTTTTCTAAAAAGGAGATTAAGTTTTTAGCAGGGCTTCGACCCATAATTTTTCCCGTCCCAGTTATGGTTCCAGTTCACCCAAATTTTAAAAATTCAGGTCTGTTCCAGTGTCACTTCCTCAGCCATGATTGAACTGGGAAGAACTGGTTCGAAGCCCTGGATCTTCTAAATGAATGCTAAACCTTTTCATGTTTTTCAGTAACAATAAATGCCTCAATTTAAAAAATCTGTTGTACGTTTTGCACATCAAAATGATTAACATACTGATAAAACACCTATTGCTCTTTGTTTTTGAAGTCCCACTTTAAAGGTGCTAACTCAACAAGTACTATTCAAGATGAGATTTCTAAGCATTACATTTAAACCTCTAGCTTACTTGCCTGCCCTCTCAATGACCTTGCTTCCTCCCACTTGTGGCCAGAAAGCTCAAGATAGTAAATACATTGTTGGGAGATACTTGGATTGTTGAGAAAAGCTTCTTATGAAAACAAGTTATTACTCATTTGCCATTTGCACTATCAGATATTTTTCGTTGGAAATATAATCTCCTGCTTCAACAAGAGAGAATGTATCATACAATGTGTGCACTAGTGAAATTAAGATGACTACCAAAAAACAGTACCACTTAAAAACCAAATTGTTTTTAATTGGTGTAAGCTTGATGAAGACCTGATGGTCGTGGGATAAGCCAGTAAGGCTATTCTACATTTGATGAGACTCTCATTTGAGAAACATAAAGCAGATGTTTATTGTTTTTGCTATTAACCCTGTAAGCTCAGACAGAAATACACACACATACATGCACACACATACACATATACATATTTTATTTTATTTTATTTTATTTTTCACTTATACAGGCTGCTTTAAACAAGTTCCAGTCATTGCAACAAGTTCACAGGGCTTTGTTGGCATGCCCTTTCTACTTTGTGTGCTTTTGGTATATCTTCCTGATCCTGGAAGGGAGACCAAATGCAAAGTGATTCACATTATAGGCAAGAAGAGTTAAGGGTACAGTTTGTGCATCATTTATATTCTAGATTTCATCTGGGACTCACTTTGGGAGAAAGAACACAAGCAAATCAAGTTGGCTACTTGTCAGTCCTATAAGTTTATATACGTGGAAAAAGAGGAAACTAGATCTAAAATAATGTTTGGTGATTGTCTTAGTTAACTAATGGTAACACAAATAACACAAGTGGGTGGCTTTAAAGAACAGAAATTTATTTTCTCACAGTTCTGGAGGCTAAAAGTCCAAATCAGGATCTCAGCTTTGTTGATTTCTTACTTGTCAGTAGCTCCAATGTTCCTTGATTCCTTGGCTTGTACATGATTCTCATATGGCTCCTGTCTCCCCCATGTGTATGTTTCTGTGTCTATTCTGGTGTGTTTATAACTCAGAAGGGATTAGGTTTAGGACCCACCATAAACTGATATGACCTCATTAACATAACAAAAGAAAAACCCTGTTTCCAAAAAGGATCACATCCATAGGTAAAAGGGTCAAGAATTCAGCACACATTTTTGGAGAGACACAGTTCAATCCGTAACATTCCTCTCCTTAGCCCCTCAAAATACGTATCCTCCCCATGTGTAAAAACACATTCACCCTATCACATCATCCCCAAAAGTCTTAACCTATTCAGCATCAACTCTAAATCCAAAATTTCATCTTCTGAACCACATAAATCAGACATGGATGAATGAGTCTCTGGGTGTGTTTCATCCTGAGGCAAAATTTTTTCCATCTGTAGATGTGTGAAACCTAGAATACAAGTTAATCTGCTTCCACAGGACAATGGTGGAACAGACCCAAGGCAGACATTTCCATGTTAAAAGGGAGAAATTGGAGGGCAAGAAGGGGTCAGGGGTATAAAGCAAGTCCAAAACCTAGCAGGGCAAATAATATTAGCTCTCAAGGTTTGAAAATAATCCTCTGTTCTCCAAGCACAACTGGTCAATGGCTCCCACCCTCTGGACTTTGGGCATTTGCCAAACTCTACAGATTCTGGGTGGCCCCATTCTCTTGACCCGCCAAAATGGTAGCCGCACCCTCCGGAACTGAGGTGTCGGCAAAACTTTGAAATCTATTACTCCCTAGCATCTCTACCAAATATTCTACAGAAGGGATAGTCAAACTACAGCCCACAGGCCAAATCTAGCCCCTCCATCACCACCCTTATTTTTGTAAATAAAGTTTTACTGGAACACGGCGATGTTCATTTGTTTACGTATTGTCTGTGGCTCTATAATGGTTCAGCTGAGTAATTGTGACACAGGCCACATGGCCCAGAAGCCTAAAATATTTTTCTATCTGGCCCTTTACAGAGAAAGTTTGCTGAGTCTCATTCTATCGTAATGATCACTGAAGAGGGCTATTACAGGTGACAGAACAAAAATCCTTGTTGTATAGGGAAATCTAATAGGGTACAGTTCTTTTTGAGGTTTTGTCATCTTTTGTATTTGGAAAAAAATCTTGGCCCCACATTACTAAAGAGGCATTATTCATAACAGTATTGTCAAAGTTGGCAGGCTTGTCATTTGCTTTTGTGTGTGTGTTTTTTTTATATACAAAATAGTTTAATATTCATTTTTCTTTAAATCTGCACCCGTGTTTATAAAATTCATTGCTAGTGCATTGGTCATGATTATCATTCCAGGCACAAGGCAAGTGGATGTGGATGTGTAACAAGAGGGTTAAAATTATTTGGATTGCAGATTTTGGTTTCACATTTCTAAAAACCACTTACAGGTGGCATTATTTAAAGAGAGAAAGACTTTTTAATCTTTTAGGATCCTGTTTTCTCCCAAGTTCTCTAGGTGCCAGAAGATTGAGTCAAGGATTTAAAAACGAGAGAACGAGGTTAAATCATGATAAGAATTCCAAGGAAATAATTTGAGGTGGCCTTTCCTCCCTTGTTTGCCTTTCTAACAGGGTTGTATGATGACTTTGTTCTCTCCTAGTGGGTGGCTCTTCAAAGATAGCAGGGACAGACCCTTCTTTTAAGGGACTCTTGCCACGCCTCAGGGTTCTCTGGGTGATAGAAACAGTTAAGCAATCAGCTACTAACCGAGAGGTTGGTAGTTCGAACCTACCCAGAAGTGCCTCGGAAGAAAAACCTGGCGCTCTGCTTCCAAAAGATCACAGCCATTGAAAACCTTACTGAAGGATGTTCTGCTCTGAAACACATGGGGTCGCCATGAGTCAGGATCGATTTGACAGCTAGTGGTTTGGGTTGTTTGGTTTGCCATGCCTCAGAGCACGGTATGCTGCCTTCGGGGGAAGTCTGGCATTTCATGGCTAGATCACCTCTGCTCCACGTGAAGCCTAGGCTCAGGCCCAGGAAACATCTTTGTTGTGTTCCTTCCAATTGGAAAACTTGGATTGGTTTGCTGTTAGAATTTCAATTTCTCTAAACTAGATCTGAACCATTTGCATTTGCTAGGATTTAATGCTCTAACCTTCTTATCAGTTCTTTACTTTTCTGTCAAAGTCAAGGTTAAGGAGCCAGGTTTGCATGCCTCCTCAGCACGATTCCCCGTGAGAAAGCAGTGGGATCATGGAAAAATAAAAAGTTCTATCCCTAAGTTCTTTCTCCACATTATTATACTAACTTTTTGAAAATGTTAGTGGTTCCCTCTGGACTTTTTCCCTAGGCCACTCTTAAGGTCATTTCAGTGTGGCCATTGTTGATTTGCAGAGAGGCTGTGGGGGGAACCTTTCTTTGGAATTTGGATCTTGTCCTACATTCTAGAGAAACTTGGAGAAAAACAAAGTTCTTCCTCGTGTGGCTTCTTTCAGGAGGTGGGTGTGCAGGATGTTGAACAAACTTGTATGAATGCAGAACCTCTCATTTACTGTGACATGCCTGTGGATTTAAATTTGTAGCATGGCTTCTCTGTATGATATAAAAAGAATTGGAGTTCAGACTAATTCAAAGAATGTGTGAGGAACAAGACTTTGCTCCATTCTTGGAAACTTCCAAGAAAACTTCTTTATACATATAAATAAATCTTGGGAAGCACATTGAACAGAAAAGCAAAGAAAGTTACAGAATATGAGATCTAGGCTAAAAAAAAATACTTCCTTAAATATCTCCAAGGGCTTATTTTGTTATAGTATTTTACTATCAATATTAGTCTGCTATAAGAATAGCTAGCATCTCGCAGTAGGCACAAGTGCTGGGATTTAGAGCACAAGAGAAGAAACCACCAATCCCCTGCCCTGAAGAGCTACCGTTGTGGGTGCAAAGCAGGGAGTAAGCAGGTGGTCTGCGGCTGGAATGTCTTACAGCTGGGGGTTCATGTGACACTCATAAAGAAACCAATCCAGAAACAGTGGCAAATGAGCTCATGATCTAAACTGAAGCACCCACCCAGGACAGGGCGGAGGAGCCCTTCACACACCCCAAGAAAGCACTGGGCAGCGGAGGCAGGTGGGATGCAGCCCCTCAGAGCTCCCGTGGTCTCCTGCCTGGGCCTTCTCATCCTGTCTTCTTGTTTGCTTGCTGGCTGCAGGTTCATCCCAGAGGCCTGGTCGGCCTGCACGGTGACCTGTGGCGTGGGGATCCAGGTGCGAATGGTCAGGTGCCAGGTGCTCCTGTCTTTCTCTCAGTCCGTGGCTGACCTGCCTGTTGACGAATGTGAAGGGCCCAAGCCAGCATCCCAGCGTGCCTGTTATGCAGGACCATGCAATGGCGAAATTCCTGAGTTGAACCCAGAGGAGACAGATGGGCTCTTCGGTGGCCTGCAGGATTTTGACGAGCTGTATGACTGGGAATATGAGGGCTTCACCAAGTGCTCCGAGTCGTGTGGAGGAGGTAAGAAGGGGGACTTTGACTCAGATCCCTGCCATCTTTCTCTCCTTTCTCTGTATCTTCCTTCTCTCTCTGCATGCAGCTGTGTCATGTGACTGCCTCTATGTCAAGAATGATAAGCAGGCGGAGAAGCCACTCTAAATGTAAAGCACGCTGAATGAAACACAGATGTATTTCTTTTTTGGCTTGGGTTGCTCTCAGACTGTCAGCTATGAGTGGCCAACACAGCTAATACTTTTACTTTGAGTTGTCATTCTGATGTTTCACAATATATCTTTAGTGCATCTGACTGAGAAACAGTTGACAGGACCTGGCAGTGCTCTCAACGTTCAGATTTATTTATCTCTACCGTTGCCTCAGTGCATGAGGTATGAACCAAGACCGCAACTTGCCAAAACATTCTGCTATTCCCAAGGACAAGTTGTAGCTCCTTCAATTTACTCAGCTGATTTCCCATAGTAATATCTATTTATACAAGGGAAAAGGATGTATAAAATGGTAATGGGGGGGGAGTGTAAGGAAACTAGCTTAATGGAAAAGGAACAACCAGAACAGAAATAATGAGAATGTTGACACATTGTAAAAAATGTAACCAATGTCACTGGATAATATGTACAGAAATTGTTAAAAGGGAACCTAATTTTCTGTGTAAAGTTTCAGCAAAAACAATAAAATATTATATATATATGATAATTACCTCTGTGGTTACCTGGCGCTAGAAAGGATCGAAGTCTGACCCCCAGCTCCATTTTACAGATGAGGAAACTGAGATTCCGAACTGCTGAATGACTTGTTCAAGATCATACAGGTAGTGAGTGATAGGGCTGGGACTAGACCAGGGCTTCTATTTCTCTGTTTTAGAGTCTTTCCATCATGCCACGCTTGTTCTTTAAGCACTTAGAGAATTCCTGAACTTTTCTTATTATGAATATTATTTCGTTTTGTCATGTAAATTGACCTGGTTCTCTTAGGTATGTTCCATGGGGATATAACAACAAATCCAATAATTCTTTATTTTAGGTTGTTATGAATGGGATTGGACTGGGGGAGGAAGGCATTTAAATCAACATTTAAATCTGCAAGATCATGATTTTGCTCACCACTATAGAAAATATATTAGATTCCTATTGCCGCTGTCTCCCGTGATGACTTCCAAGAAAGATTTTGATAGGTGAGGAAATGTCGGCTGCCAGATTTCCTGCCAAATTGCTCTCTGTGGTTATCAGTAACCCCTTCTGGTGTGTTAGGCTGTGTATTCCCAGCAGTTTCTTACTTCGCTGATGTAACAGAGTATCCAAATTATTTCCCTAGACTATTTTCTAAACCATGACCTTTCTTTTAAAAGCCTTCTTTTGTCATTATTGAGAATATGAGAATCAATGTGCCCATTCTGTTCCCATGCAGTTGCAAAAGAATGAATGGTGGAACAAGTACTAGCAAAGAATCAATTTTCCCCAGCAGGTCTTTTAGTAAGTCTTTAATAATCTTGACCTTGGGATTCTTGTTTGTTTCTAAATCTTCCAATTTCAAACCCTGGGATTCAGAAGTCTTTTAATGGAGAAGTCCTGGTATTTTAAAATCTGAATTCTTCCAACTGATTCTGGAAGACAGTTTCCTGGAACACAGCTAATGTAACTGCGTTCTTATGGTGTTCGCTCACTCTGAGGACATCTTTTCTTTCATATTTAACAAGGGATAAGTGTTAAATAAGCTTTGGTGATCGCTGAGCTGAGAGGTCAGGTGGAAAAGCTGCAGCCAATGGCTACAGTTGCTGCTTTCCAGTATCATGGATGACTCAAGAGTTCAGGTGTTTGTGTTTTTATTCCTAATGTCCATGATCACCTGAATTGGATGATCATTGTTTCTAGTGTGAAACAAATATGCTTTGCAAAAAAAAAAAAGAAAAATTATGTATGGTCTCTTGGTTATGATTCTCAGTTACAAGTCAAGCCTGGAACTTTACGAGCAGATGGAAAAAATAGATGCAGTAATGGAATATATAAATAACCAGATACCTTTATCTTCAAGAGTCTAAGCATTCTGATGACCAACCAGGGGTATAAAATTCCAAGTGTAGAGTGTATGTGGAATGTATTTAATTTTACATGTTTCAGATTTAGAAATAAAATTTGAGTGATATACAATGGATCTCTGTCTATCAGAACTGAGTGTCTTTGTATAACATAAATTGTGCATCCTTTACATCCAAGGCAGGGTACAGTTACTGAAATTTCTTAGGTCTTTAACTGTCATCAACTGAGCACACTTACCTACAGTATGTCCCTGTGCCAAGGTAATATATTTGCGCCTAAAATGCAGAGTTGAAAATTCCAAAGTGGTGAAAATATTCTTGGATTATATGGTCCATATGATGCCCATATGGACTAGAAAACTATTTTAATATATGGGACATATATATTTTCAAGTCATTGTTTGACAGTAACATTTTATTGTGTTATCAACTTTGATCTTTCACGAAAATTTAACCCATATATTTTTAATCATTCTTGCTGAAGCCAACCAGAACCGTGCAGGATTAACAAATAGATTTTCAATCAATTTTGAGTTGTAATGTAGGTGTCTTGGTCATCTAGTGCTGCTATAATAGAAATACCACAAGTGGATAGCTTTAGTAAACAAGAAATTTATTTTCTCACAGTTTGGGAAGCTAGAAGCCCGAATTCAGGGTGCTAGCTCTAGGGGAAGGCTTTCTCTCTCTGTCACCTCTGGAGGAAGGTCCTTGTCTCTTTAGCTTCTGCTTCCTGGTTCCTTGGAGATCTCCATGTGTCTTGACATCTGTCTTACCCCATCTCTCCTGCTAGATTGTGTTTTTTCTTTTATATCTCCAAAGAGATTGACTCAAAATATACCCTACACTAATCCTGCATCGTTAACATACTAAAGACAACCCATTCCCAAAAGGAATTATAACTACAGGTACAGAAGTGAAAATTTACAACACATATTTCTGGGGGATATAATTCAATCCGTAACAGCAGATCAAGCTATTTTTATTGTTTTTGTAATCTCAAGAGATGAAATTGGATAGAGACAAAAGTAACCTTTCACCTGCAGAGGTAGTAAGCAGAAGGAACTAGTTAGTAATGTAGCCTGTAGTTAGTGGCTGTGTTTCCCCGAGCTGTCATCAAATATCATGTAACAATTTTGCTATTCTGGGAGATATAAACACAGAAAATCCCATCTTCTGGAAGACTGAAAGTGAGCCTAACCTGTTCAGATTTGTGCCCCGTGTCCCACCATCACTTTGTTATATTTTAATTTCCCATATGTGAATTGATCGGTGTGGTCGAGAAGAACAGTCTTGAACCTGAATAGCTTTATTACATTGAATCCTAGATGGAAAAATCAACATTAAAATCTAGCTGAGGGAAGACTTGAAATTGACCTCAACAAAAATTGTACCTGTTTCTCCCTCTTCCTTATGAGTCCTTTCTCCTTTGGCATTTGTTAAGAAAGGAAAAGCCCAAAATCATAAACTACCCATAATACTTAAACGTGTGTTCTGGATGGTTTAAAATGCCCTTCTAAGTGCATATATTAGCCCATTTGGAAAGAGCATAAACTTGATGAGTTAACTTCTCACATCCTTGTCTGACTCCCTTGAGCCGAGTGTACTGTGAACTTACAGGTGAAGGAGCACAATTCTCCCCTCCCCCAACTTCCCACCCTCCCCGTTCCACTGCATCTCCCTCACTCAACGTTCCTTTCTTTTGGCATCCTTTTCCCACCTCTCCTTAGCCTAAATTGCAAGCTGAGCTTAGAATGCCCTGCCCTTTAGGCATTTCATTCGTTCATTCCACAAATATTTATTGTGCGTTGACCACAGGGTTGGTCCCAGATACTCCTAAATTATGACAGAACTCTGTCCTTAGTTTCCCCCCAACACCCTGGGCCCCACCTAAGAATGCTGAGGCCACCAGCCTTTATGGCAATAGACTTTTAATGCCCAGTGTTACTGAGGCCTAGTCCATTGTTGTATAATGCCTTAGATTATAATTTAGTTACTCCAGAATGCCTGTTAAATTAGTAACCCTCCAATCTCAGCGCTTAACTATCCTGAAAGTGATTTTTTTTCTTTTTTTTATTGAGCTATGATTGCTGGTTTGGGGTGATGTAAATGTGTGTCCTACATATCTAGGAGAGAGGATAACTTAAAGTTTCTTTTAGAGACTTTAGCCCTTGCTATACCCATTTCTTTTAGTCTTAGCAGGGCCTAAGTTCTATAAACAAGGATGCCATGATTGAACTGTGTCCCCCAAAAATGTCTGTCAACTTGGGTAGTCCATGATTCCCAGTATTGTGTGATTGTCCACCATTTTGTCATCTGATGTGATTTTCCTATGTGTTGTAAATCCTACCTTTATGACGTTAATGAGGTAGGATTGGCAGCAGTTGTGTTGATGAGGCTGGACTCAATCTACAGGATTGGGTTGTGTCTTGGGCCAGTCTCTTAAGATGTAGAGGAGAGATGTGAGCAGAGAGACATGGGGGTCTCATACTGCTGGGAGACAAGGACCGGTAGCATAGCTTGTCCTTTGGACATGGGGTCCCTGCATTGAGAAGCTCCTCGACCAGGGAGGATTGATGACAGGGACCTTCCCCTGGGGACAACAAAGAGAGAGGGCCTTCCCCTGGAGCTGGCACTCTGAGTTCGGACTTCTATCCTTCTGTACTGTAAGAGAATGGATTTCTCTTTCTTGAAGCCATCCACGTGTGGTATTTCTGTTATAGCAGACTGGATAACTAACACAAAGGAGTTCACAAAACAAGTGGAAGCCGGTCACATCGTGCCCACACCACCACCCCCACCAGAAGCAAGCACTTTCGAGTGTAGCATGTGATCAGCCCTGGGGTCACTTCCTGCCTCAGCGTGGTCATCCCACTTCCAAAAAAATCAAAATAGGTATTATATTTTAGAAAACAATTTAGAATGTCTTGGATACTATCAGGTAGGTAAATGGATTGAAAGCCTAGTTTCTAACATAACTACAACTCTAGAGTCTGTATGGAATAGTTAGCTTCTTCCAGTGACTTTTGATCATTACCTCAGTAATGCTGGCTATTACAGTGGGAAGCATCATATCATCCATTTCTGATGTAATATTTTGCTGCATCATCGTAGCACTTATTTCAAATGGCTCATCTCAGCTGCGACCAAGAGAACACCCTGCAGTCAGCATTACAGAATTTAATGGAGTAATTTGAATGTCTAGTGTAAATATTAAATGCTCCACCTTGTACTGACCATGATACATGTCAATTAAAATTTGAAGCTCATTAAAAAAAAAAAAAAACAAACCTAGAAAAAAAGAAAATTTCAAGGGTACTATCTTGGCCACAGAGTATATATTGTGGCTGAATACATTGATGAAAAAAAATGTTTGATGTATCTGACTTAACTAGGAAGAAAGAAAGATCATTCAGATTCTAGTTTTAAAATACCAATTTTTAAATGATGATCTTGCTAAATGACGAGTCTAAGTCAGGAACTTAGGAAGCATTAGCCTGTTGACTGGGATGATGACTCTCTGGGGAAATGTAGGATAGATAGGAGGGAGTCAGTTGTACTATATTGAGTACTACTTGATGAAGCAATGCAGAAAATGTATGTGCATTTATATAGAAAAACTAATGCTATGCATAGTCACATACTCTGCTTCAATGATGTACAAATATGTAACTACAGCTATCTTTAGATGTAGATATCTTTATATACAGAGCTGTGTGTGGCTGGAAGCAAATTAGCAAGAATATCTTGTCTAGCCCCTTTCCTTAAACTGAACTCCTCAAATGGTTGCAGACAAATGTCTAGGTTATTCTTGACGATCTTCAGGAAAGCTGATATTACAGCTTAGTATTTTTTAAATGTTAGTGTGCCGGTCGGTAAAGCTCCAGTGCTAAGAGCCATCTGCAGTGTGGTCATCATGTATCAGCTGTATGACCTTAAAACAAAACTCCATCGCCGACTAGTCGGTTCTGACTCATAATGACCTTATAGGACAGACTGGAACTGCCCCACAGGGTTCTCAAGGCTGTAAATCTTTACAGAAGCAGACTGCCACATCTTTCTCCAACAGAGCAGCTGGTGGATTAGAACTACTGACCTTTCTTTTTCGATTATCAGCCAAGTCCTTTAACCACTGGGCCACCAGGGCTGTCTGTATGACCTTAGGCAAGTCTTTTAACACTTGTAAATCTCAGTTTCCTTATCTGTGAAATGGGGATAAAAACAGTGGATACCTCATGGTATTGTTGAGAGGATTGAATGACATATGTCAAGCTCTTAGCCTGGTACCTGGTTAATAATGTGCAGCCTGTAAATGTTAGCTATTATTACTATGACTGTTGGCACCAAAATAAAATGTCTAGTCATTATGTTTCCCACTTAAATGCTCTCCTTCTCCATGAAAGTCTCCGTGACGGATCCTGGAGACCACCTTGTAAGATCTGCTAAGCAACATTATGCTAGTCCCTGCTCAAACACCAACTCTGATTGTTGGTGGGAAGGTTTCTTACCAGGTGTAGTCATTATGCATCTTTTTCTTTGTCAGGGATTCGAACCAGTTCGAAATGGTTCAGTTGTGGCCAATGAAGTGAAATCGGAATAGATCTGAATGTTTTTAATTTAGGTGAAGCAGCCCAGTAACCTGAACAGGAAAAATTACAGGTTGGAGCCCTGGAATGGGAGACTCAGAAGAGGCATACTGAGCCCTTTCAGGAGCCTGATGAGGGAGGTTGGATTATTGCCAGGACTATAGAGGGCAACACACATTCAAAGCGGTGTGGTCGGCCACCATCTCTGAGCAGGGCACCACTGTTTCCAACTTTGCTGGTCAAGAGATTTGGTTGCTATGCAATGCACACGCTGTTTCTGCTTTCTGAGAAGGAGATTAAGTTTCTAGCAGGGCTTCAACCCCTAGTTTTTCCTGTTCTGGTATCATTCCATTTCACCCACATTTTAAAAATTTGGTTCCGTTGGAGTTTCATTTCATCAGCCATGACTGTACCGGGCAGAACCAGTTCGAAGCCCTGTTCTTTCTTCCAACTTCTAAAGTTGCTCTAGGTCACTAAAGAAATGAACCAGAATCAAAAGGAAACCAGCAAAGGCTGGAGTCCTAGATGCAAGGCCCAGGAGCGTAGCAGTTTATAGAATGTTAGATATTAAAACATATCCTTGAGCTTCTTCCAAATACAAGTCTCCTGTTGATTAAAATATAATGTGTGAGGGTCTTGGAGCCGTTTGTTTGTTTTGCTTTTGTCACTCTGCCCTCCTCCTACCTTATCTTATCACATTTCAGCATTGGTGGCCATATAAATTGGTGGCACTTTTTTAAGCATTTCATCAGTATTGGCAGAGCCTCTCCTTTTGGAGGGACTTATCTTTCTTCAGGGGTATGCTTTCAGAGGCCACTAGCCTATGAGACGTTCTTCTAGATCGACTGATCCTTGACAAGATTGGCAGTCCTAGGCTTTAAACTGCCGTCTCTGACGTGCAGCCGGAGTCCTACCAGTCGTGGAGACCTCCCACCAGCTGCCTTGTCGACACTTCATCACCCCCCACACACCCGCTCTGCACTCTGGCCTGACAATGTGATTTGTACACAGGTGTCCAGGAGGCTGTGGTGAGCTGCCTGAACAAACAGACGCGGGAGCCCGCTGATGTGAGCTTGTGCGTGACCAGCCGCCGGCCCCCACAGCTCCTGAAATCGTGCAACTTGGATCCCTGCCCAGCAAGGTAAGGGCCTTGTGGCTGCCCGCCTATCCAGGAGCATGTGCAGAACTGGGTGCATCTTTCCACCGGCAAGACTGGAACGCTTATTGTTACCCAGTGTTTTGAAAACCAATTAGCATCAGTTCAAACTTCTAGTCAAATCCACTTAAATTTAATTGAAACCAGGGCTTTGGAATTCTAGCCCAGTGGTCATGCACAGGGTCCAGAAGGCTCTGTGCACTGAAGCGAGCCCTGTGGCATGGCTGGTATGTGCACGTGCTTTCTCCGGAAGGGAACGTGAGCTGACCCAGACATCATGGTCCTTGCCACCTTTCAGCCTGTGTCCCAAGCCTTCACCCCATAGTAATGAATTGGCTTGCAGATTGCAGGGCCTAGGGAACTGAAGCATCTGGGTGGTATAATTGATCCACTGTGAAATCTGTATGCACACAGCATGCAGATGCATTACAGCATGCTCTGGGGTAAGTGTGCCATTTCACATGCGTAAAATCAATTAGAGCATTTCATATCCTTGAGCCCTGCCTGCATCTCATTATTACCCAACCTTGAATCTTAATCAATCCAATCACTTCTTCAGCCCACACAATTTTATGGTGTCTTGAAAGACTTGCCTTTAGATACTTGTTTTGAGCAAATCTCTGTAGAAGCTAAGCTGTCTCATCTATGATTCTGGTTTGGAAGGGAGACATTTAAAGAGCCAGAGCCGCACTTTCAAATACATGGATGGGATAAAGAATGTTACTGGATAAGGTCATATCCCAGATATGAAGAAGAATCCTGCTTCTGAATGGATATTTCTCCTGTTTATGCAAAGTGTATCATGGAAGAGGCAGTGTATTGCTTTCAGGCATTAACAGTAGTTTCCTAGTCAAGCTGATGCTGCTTATATTATTTCTCAACTGACTAGATTCCTTTCTTTGGGACTTAGAGGATACAGTTTGCAGGCTTTCTTGGATCAGATCAGGCACTATAGTGACACTTCTGCTGGTCACCAGAGTTGTTCAGTATATTAACCTGAATGGTGGGCCTGGGCTTACCCCTTCAAATGCAGAAGTGAAGAGAGCCACTCATGCCAGATTCCCTAAGACAACCAGAAAATGAGTCAGCTGCTGCTTAGAGCAGCACCCCACCCATGAGAACAGCAGTAAAATAGATTCAAGGGCAAGACCCTGAAAAACCCAGATCCAGTGCCTGGAATCCTGTAGAGCTAGTTTTTCTATCCCTGACCCACCTGGTCCCATATCTCTGTCCCAGCCTCACAGCTCTCCAGGTGTGTGAGCCTAAGACCTAAATGCATGGACAATGGGTGCAAACCCCTTCTGTTTGGCTACAGTCCCCCCATATAGGAAGGAGCAGAGTGAGTTCAGCATGGACAACCTGCAAAGGCCTTGGCTAAGAAGTCAAGAGGCCTAGTTTCTCATCTTAGCTCTGTCCCCAACTACCAGCTGCGTGGCTTTGGGCAAGATACCTGCCCTTTCTGTTTCCACATTTGCAAAATGAAGTGGTTGTACTAGATGAGCTGAGGTCACCACGTCCGGCTCAAATGTCCCTTGAGTCCTCATTATTTTGTAGACAGAAGCATTAGACTGATGCTGCTGCTCCTTTGTGCTGATAATTGTTGTCATTTCTATTCTGCTTATTTACCATAACTTTGTAAACAAGCAGAAGGGTCTTACTAACACAACCCAATGTTGTAATGACATCCAAATGCTGGGATGAGTGGAGGCAATGCTGAGGAGTGAGTACCTGGGATCTGCTGAAAATCTAGGATTTGCAGCCACTGAACTCACCCTTTCCTTGAACAGTAGAAGAAATAGGACACAAGATGTTACTTCCCATCCCAAAGTACTAACTATGGCTAAATTATATAACCTTCATCTATTCTACGACCTTTTATTGACTCATGGACAAGGACTATCGTTGAGCCTAACATTGCTCCATCTGCTCCAGATAAGCTCAGTTCTCTGATTTTTCTACCAGCCAGCTGTCCGAGTGACAGGCAAGACCGCTCCCAGAACACAGCCAGGGCCTTTCGAGCCAGCAGTACACAGCTGAGCACTGTAGAATGATGCTCATGAAAGCAATAAAGGGGGCCAACGTACGGTGGCCTCATGTGACTTGCTTTCTTGTAGCTCTCATTCAAGAGCCAAAGTAGATTTCCATCTTAAAAGTGAGAAGTGGATAGAGATGTAATTCCTGAGGAACGTTTTACTCTGACATCAGGGAAAAGGTTCATCATTCTGAAGACTGGTATGAGATATATACAGAAGAGAAATTGCATTTGTAGGAGCATGCTAGTGTACTGTTTTCTCAAACATCCTCCAGTTGATTGGGAGTGATTTACGTCTTTAATTCACTGTTCTTATTCTGCATACTTAAGCATTGTCTCTACAGTTTGGTGTGTACTCTGATGAGCCTGAGGTGTCTCTACACTGTCTTTGGACTCTAGGTCTCTGCTGATAGCGAAGTTTTTTTAAAAAGCCATAGTATTGTCTGTGGGACATACAAGTCCAAGTCTTGGTCACTGGGCTTATGTCTCTGAGAGGTGGCCCCTTGGCAAGATAAATAGCTTTCCCAGGTGGTTGTTCATTCTGCTGAACACCAGTTGTTGTTGATAATTCCCGTCAAGTTGATTACTGTCAACCTTTCCACTAGTAGTTGAGTGCTTAATCGTTTGCCTTATGTCTTAATCCTTCTCTCTGTTCCTGACACACAGGAAGTGCTTAGTAAGTGCTTACTGAATAAAGGAGTGTAAAGGACTAGGGTGAAATTTATAAGTAGCAATGATTAGACCGTATTATTGATGATAGTTGGGAAGACCCCCATGCTTTCTCTTCCTCTCGGTCTTCCTTATCCCTATTCCCCCACCTGCCTGGTGATACTGAAAATGCCATTATTAGAGTTTCTTCCTTAAGCTTAAGGCTTTCAGTACTAATTTAAAACATAAATAGCCTTAACAGTAATAACCCTTTAGGTTATCGGCTATGTATGCTGAAGTATCCTCAAAGTAAGAATACAAAGGCAAGTTTTAAAGGAGGGAAGAGTGGACAAGACAGAGGTTGAGTAAATCGTTAGCATTGTTGGTAGAGATGGGAGGGACCATATCGAGGACAGATGTTAATCCCTTATCATTTTTGCCTAAAGTTGACCATGAGAAATTAGGACCATTTTTGCTTGTGAGCTGCTGATGACAATTTTGCATCAAAGTTGATAACAAAGAAGTTATTATTATGAGTTATTATTACTTTTTAATTATTATGTTTATTACTTTTCACAAAGTAAAGTTATTATTACTTTTCACATCACAGAAAAATTGTTCTAAGAACTTTTACCACCCTGTGGATAATTTATCTCTAGAAGTCATACAACCCAGCCACCCTTCAGTGGTGAGTTAGACCCAATCAAGAGAGAAATATCCAAAAAGGAGCTAAGACCAGTCATTAGGAAGAAGTCAGCCTCCTGTTCCCACTAAGAAAGATGTCTGTGTATTGTAATTATACAAGTAATATTTAAATATCCTCATTTCTGAACAACTCAAACATAGCAGCAGTAATCAGGAAAGAAATGTATAAGCGCCCTTTCGCCACAATGCTCTGCAATTCCACCCCTTCCTCTCACCAGGGATGACCGCTCTGAATGGTTTGGTACATACCCTTCCAGACCTTTTCCTATTCATTTGTATACATATATAGACATATACAAATACACAAGGTTTTTCCTTTTGTAAATGGGATCATACTGTATATAGCATTTGGCGACTTGATTTTTTTCACTTATCAATGTGCACTAAAGATCTTTTCACATCACTAAAACCAATTGCGACCCTATAGGACGGACTAGAACTGCCCCATAGGGTTTCCAAGGCTATAAATCTTTATGGAAGCAGACTGCCCCATCTTTCTCCCGTGGAGCAGCTGGTGAGTTCAAACCACGCTTTTGGTTAGGAGCTGAGCGTTTAACCACCGTGCCACCAGGGCTTCTTTTCATACCCTTAAGACCACCAAAATAAAAGCACCAGCTGATTGATTTAGACCTGTGTTCAAATCCTGCTCTGTCACTTTTAGCTATGCGATCTTCAAGAGATCTTGCACCTGCTGGGATCCTCAGTTTCTTCATTTCTAAAATAGGATCAATAATTCCTAACTCAGAGAATTAGTGCAAGAGTTCTGTGAGATGGGATCTACAAAATACTAATTAAGTGCCTGGCACATAGTAGGCACTCAGAAAAATGAATTCTGTCCTCCCTTTCATTTTTGATGACAAATACTTCTAATTTAAAAGAAAACATAATCACTTCTTTTTAATTCAGATGTTAAAACAACTCACATTTGATTAGATTTTAATTTTACTCAACTAAGTCTCAATAATTAAGCTTCATCAACTCTCTTCCTTGTTTATAATAGCAGTGACATGATCAACCCAAGGAAAGGCAGAAAGCACTACCTTAAAAAAAAAAAAAAAGGACTGTTATTAATTATAAGCATTTGATAGCTTGGCCAGTGTGTGTTGAAAAGATTTGGTAAACGTACGTGGAGGAGGGGAAAGAAGTAAGCAATGAAAGCCAGATGGCTGAAAATGAAGGAAATTCCAGGCAATTTCTGCAGCTTTGTTCTAACATACTTTTTAAACTAAACTTTTATTTCTGTGCAGCGGAGAACAGCTGAGTGGTACAGAATAGGTAAACAGTGAGGGAAAAAAAGACCCATAATTCCAGGAATAGTGCTTGCTTTCTGTACCACCCCACTATCCCACCCCCTGCCCTAATCTTTTTTCTCGGACCTATGGTGGTTCTTAAAAGAAGTTTGAGAATCCCTATTTGAGAGAAGAGAGTTAAGCAAAATGGATGTAAGGTCTAGAGTCTCCTCTTTAAAATCATACTTCAGGATGCCGATTTTATTGTCCACTAACAAAATCCATGCGTACCAGCAGCAAATGATTTCCAATTTCCAATTTTCTTTTATATTAGCCAAAAATAGCTGGAGCAGAAAGGTGTTGCCTTTTAGCACAACCATGTTTTAATTTATTTGATGGAGCGTTCAAAGCTTTGCAGGGACCTTCTCCTTTGACAACTTGTTTTAAGGGTTCCTGTTTGAACATGCTCTCTAAATATTGGCTTATCTTTCTGCCATGCTCCCAGACTTTCCATATGCTGCCTTTTGGCTCTGTCTGTACTAACTTTTAAGGGCTTAGAGCAAAAGCATGCCAAAGTTCACTGGCATCCACAGAAATTGAGTCTAGATTTGGAGGCCACATTCAGGCACCTTTGGAGAGTTAGTACTATTACTGCTGTCATCCTTCAAGGTAAATCCAGGTGCATCTTACACTGTCTGTCTCTTTTCTTCCACTGATGGACAGGTTGCAACAGAGGAACATGCCAAGACCTGTTTCTTAACTGGTGAGCCTGATTGGCCCAGTGAGAACCTCCGTTATTTCTCTTCCCAGTAATGTGTTGGCCCAGTGATCAGAATTGTCCCCAGCAGGATTTTGACATCAATAAGGATAAAAGTCACATGTGTGTTTCAGGGCTAAAATCTTCACTTTTGCTAAAGAGAGTCATTTCTATGGCTGTACATCATTTGTTATGTCAATCTCAAACCTGTGTGAAATGGTGATCTTAGAAATTGCTTTGCAGGCATAGAGTTACTTGTTGCATGAATCTGAAGTAAAAATCAAGGAATTGGATCTACCTTCCCAACAAGCCACTTGAAAGCATATTCTAAAAAGATGGAAACATCAGCTTCAGGAAAATACACTCAATTAAGTCCTGTGAGGAAAGCTTTCCTAGTTTCATAACATCTGCTTAACTGAACGGCCCCTTAGCCAGATGATTCTGCTTACCCACCCACTGACATCAAGTCAATTCATAATTCTGCCTAGACTCTGGGAAAAGTCCTATGTAGACCATTGACTGAAATTAACCTTTTGCACAAAAATTAAGACAGAAAGTGTTTATATGTCTCAATTAAGTAAAAAATAAAAATGTCTTCAGTATCCTCATGTACCCAGCAACATCCTTGTGTTAGATTCGCAGAGATGACTAGAACACAAAATCCTGTCTTAAACCAAAACCAAACCAGTTGCCATCGAGTCAATTCCGACTCATAGTGACCCTACAGGAGAGAGTAGAATTGCCCCATAGGGTTTCCAAGGAGCATCTGGAAGATTCGAACTGGCGACCTTTTGGTTAGCAGTCAAGCTCTTAACGACTGCACCACCACGGCTCCTAGGCATGTTAGCATTTTGTTTGCCCCCACAATCAACCCTGTATGGTATTGACTCAGCCTATCCTCCTGGCAGGAAGGTTAACAGAACTCCAGGTAAGGGTATCATCAAGGAAGTAGTGAGAGGTGCAGCTGGATGATCCCAAAGGCACTTCCAGCACTAACATCCTGTGATTCTTTGAAGGTAATGGTCATTACCCACAGAATTGAAGCTTTTAAAGAGAAAAAAAAGTGAATTCTATTAGAAAAATACTTTGAGTCAACTTTAAGTCCCGAATACAAAGTAAGCACTTCTATTAGTCACAGGAGTTCAAAGGAACCCTGGTGGCACAATGGTTAAGAATTCAGCTGCTAACCAAAAGGTTGGTGGTTCAAAGCCACTCCCTGGGTCTGCAGGAGAAAGACCTGACAATCTGCTTCCATAAAGATTACAGCTTAGAAAACCCTATGGAGCAGTTCTACTCTGTCACATGGAGTCACTATGAGTGAAAATCGACTCAACAGTACCTAACAATAACAACAACAAAGGCGAGTTCACAGTCAATGGAAGGAGATTTCAAAACAGTAACTGCTGTGAATAAGGCAAGCACTGGGTTCTGCGGGAGCCTGAGGTTTAGGGATGGCTTCCTGGAGCAGGCAGGGCCTTGCTAAGTCTTAAGGGATTAGTGGGATTAATTCAGATGAAGAAAAATGAAAATAGATGTTGCAGAGAGAACACAAAGCACGAGCACAAAGTAAAGGACAGGAAGTGGAAGCCAGTGTTATAGGGTGGACAGGAGCCAGACCCAGGGGAGCCCAATATGCTAAGTTGTTTAGACTTTATCTCCAGTAGGCACTGCAGACCCATTGAAGGAGGTTAAGCAAAGGAGTAGAACAGTCAGATTTGCTTAAAGATGACTGGCTGCTCATCGCAGTAAGCTGAAGTGGTGACTGTGGCTGTTGTTGTTAGGTGCCGTCAAGTGGGTTCCAACTCATAGCAACCCTATGTACAACAGAATGAAACACTGCCTGGTCCTGCGCCATGCTCACAATCATTGTTATGCTTGAGCCCATTGTTGCAGATACCGTGCCAGTCCATCTCATTGAGGGTCTTCCTCTTTTTCGCTGACCCTGTACTTTACCAAGCATGATGTCCTTCTCCAGGGACTGGTCCCTCCTGATAACATGTCCAAAGTATGTAAGACGTAGTCTCGCCGTCCTTGCTTCTAAGGAGCACTCTGGTTGTACTTCTTCCAAGACAGATTTGTTCAGTCTTTTGGCAGGCCATGGTATATTCAATATTCTTTGCCAGCACCACAATTCAAAGGCATCGGTTCTTATTCATTGTCCAGCTTTCACCTGCATACGATGCAAATGAAAATACCATGGCTTGGGTCAGGCGTACCTTAGTCTTCAAGATGACATCTTTGCTTTTCAACACTTTAAAGAGGTGTTTCACAGCAGATTTGCCCAGCGCAATGCATCTTTTGATTTCTTGACTGCTGCTTCCATGGGTGTTGATTGTGGATCCAAGTAAAATGAAATCCTTGACAACTGTGGCTAGCTTTTGTTACCTTAAAGGCATCCACACTTTTTCTCATGTAGAGTTCCAGATAAATAGTGTACTGTGTATAATCTGCACCATTATATTTTCATTGAAAAATAAGGATCTCTTGTCCTAGGCATGTTAGTGTTTTGTTTGCTCCTACGATCAACTCAGTATGGTATTGACTCAGCCTGTCCTTCTGGCAGGAGGGTTACTAGAACTCCAAGTAAGGGTATCATCAAGGAAGTAGCGAGAGGTGCAGCTGGATGATCCCAAAGGCCCTTCCAGCACTAACACCCTGTGATTCTTTGAAGGTAATGATTATTACCCATAGAATTGAAGCTTTTAAAGAGAAAAAGAAGTGAATTCTATTAGAAAAATACTTTGAGTCAAATTTAAGTCCTGAAGACAAAGTAAGCACCTCTGTTAAACACAAAACAGGAGCCAGCTTTAACTATGAATTAAAGGGACTTGAGTAGTCTACAGGGAACAAGACTTACATTTCCAGAAGAAAAATTTAGGTAAGAGCATTCAGGCAGCAAGGATGGTTAAACCTTGAAATGGTGAAAGTTTTTATAATACCTTAGTGGTGTTTATTCATATATAAAAGGATATAAAAATTCTGCTTCCCTCTATTTAGAATTTTATGATACTTTTTAAGATAACTGGAATTTCTCTTCATTCAACTGCCACTGAGCAAATATTTATTGAATGCCAACTTTGTGCCAGATATTGTGCATGGGATAAAATGATGAGCAAAACCCACTCTCTTCCTTGAAGCAGGTAAAGTGCTAGAGAGACCATTCAATTTTTTTCTATTTTGGATGCCTTAAGTGCTGCCCTCCTAAAGACAGATATTAAAGTAAACAATCTCCTGTGTTCTTCACTGCTCCAAGAGCCGACTTATCTGTACCAGTCATCAGTCCCGTGTCTCATAAGCACAATGGGGATGGGAATACCGCCAGCAGCTAGCCTTCTGCCGTGACTGTTGTGATGAAACATGGAGTTGTACAGTTCAGATACCTCCCAGCTTACAAATCAATCAACAGAACTAGAGGGGAGATTCCCAAAGTAAATCTTTTCCACTTTTTTTTTTTTTTGAGGGGGGGGCTTACCCCTAATCCAGTGTTTCAAGGGTTCTGATGTAACCATTTAAGGTCAGGCAATGATGTGGCTGAAGCTTTGGAACAAGAATTATTGCTGCCTAAGTATACCCAGTGCTGCCTTTGGAAATTTTGAGCAGAAGGCCTCATGCATAATCTGAGATGAAGAGTTTTTCCACTGGGCTTAGGGTTAGAAATATACTATGTTCCTATGTTCCTTAAGTTGGGGAAAACCAAAAAGTAGGAAAAAGACTTGAGTAAGAAAGAGAGAAAAAGAAATGTTTAAGCAACATGAAAATAAGAGAACGAAAAAGAGAATACACGGATTGGTGCCCAATAACCTGGGGGATATAGTTCAGGAACAGTTCGTCCTTCTGAAAATATTATTCCTGTCATAGTGCCAGCTCACGGCCAGGCAGTTCTTAGGTTATCTGCCACGGTTGCAGAAAGTTCTGTCACAAAGCCCAGCCCAGCCAACTACTTCCTTCCCTATAGTGACTCTGTATTCCTTTAGTTTTGTCTTTACCATTCTCTCTTTTTCTTCATCATTTTGTTTAATTATCTTTACCTGCGCCAAAGTGAATTCTGGTGTTTGTATTGATGACACGCTGGATTAACACTGCTCCCAGCCCCACTGGAATTTTTCACAGGGCATCGAACTTCAGTTGCAGCATTACCGTCCTTGATGCTTAGACAGGCACAGGCCATAGGCTGCATGTTGGAACAGCTTCAGGTGGTACGTTCTCTGTAATTTACTACTATTCACTGTGGTCCCTCAGTGGGTAGACCTAGAGGTCTATATGGCTGACCAGGTAAGCTACCCATGTGATTAAAAGAGCCAGAGAGGGCCCTCTGCCCAGGTTGCCTAGAGCTTGGCACTTATTCTATAAAAAGGTGTTAAATACTGAAGCTGTGGTTTGCTTTGATGATGCACATGCCTCTGGGAGAGGTAGTTCATTATCTCAGCGTGAGTAATTTTTTAATCAGATACTGTATTTTTTTTACTACTAGAAGGCATTTTGGCAGCGTTTGAGAATAGGGTGACTTCAGGAGGTTAAGAACCTAGAGGAGACGGGAGTACTAAAGCTAAATATTCCCCCACCAGAAATAAGGAAACTTTCTGGAATAGGGAGGGAATCACGGGATTTTGAAGTCCGTCAGATATGGGCTGTCTCATTTGCTGTGTAGCCTTGGGCCAGCTACCTTAACCTCTCTGAGACTCCGTTGTCCTTATCTGTAAAACAAACATAATTATCCCAGCCACAGAAAAAAGTTGTAAGGATGATTACATATGTAAAGCACTCAGACGGTTCCTAGCCCATAGAGAAGACACTCAGAAAGATAGGGGCCTGCCATCCCCCTTAGTTCGTTATGCAGGAGGTGCTAGGATATTAGAAGACTATCATATTAATTTATACTCATCACAGTTTATTCATAAATTTCCTTAACTGTCTAGTATGGGAGCAGAGGGAAGAGGGTGGTATGGACAGAATCTGTCTTCAAACTAGCTTCCTGTACAAGCCCTTGCCAGGTCTCTCAGGCAGTTCCAGAATAGGAAGCAGGGCAGCAGGTTCTCACAGTCCACCAAGCCTGCAAAAGGTAGTACTTGTTGGAACATTCCATTTGACTTTAGTACCTAATCCAATAAGATGTGTTTCTAAAGAACAGTAATGAAATGGTGAAGTGGGGGCAGGGGATCAGAGTCCAAGTATTTCTAAAAAGTTAATATCCTGTTCTGCCATTATTGAAAGAAGTAAGGCAAGTGAGTTGTGAGTATTGAAAATGAGCAGCTGTATCCTCAGGAGCTGGAGAGTCTATGATAAGTCAGGAAGAAACCAGGGAGGTTATATAAGTTATGCTATACCTAGCCAGTTGTCTCCTCTTGTGGGAGGGAGGAGGAAAGGGAAAAAGGGAGGAAGGAAAAAGAGGGTGAAGCAAAGAAGGAAAATCTAACCCCTGGTACAGATGAGGTACAGGGCATCTTGCCCCCACATTCTTGCTAACCTTCACAGTCCCTCTTTGAGCAAGGTATGGTTTCCCTAATTAAAAAAGAAAAAAGAAAACCCATTGCCATCAGGTCAATTCTGACTCATAGCAACCCTATAGGACAGAGTAGAACTGCCCCATAGAGTTTCCAAGGAGTGCCTGGTAGATTCAAACTGCCAACCTTTTGGTTAGCAGCCGTAGCACTTAACCGCTTTGCCACCAGGGTTTCCGGTTTCCCTAATAGCTTCCATTTATTGAGAGGCTACAATATGCTAGACGCTATGCTCATCACTTGACATACTTTATTTCATTGAGTCTTCCCCACAATTTTGTAAGGATAATACTATTCCTATGCTAATTTAACAGCTGAGGAAACTGAGTCTTTAGAGGGGTCGTGTAACTAGCAGATGGCAGATCCAGATTTGGAACATGGTATGTTTATTCCAGGGAGCCCAGGTGATGCAGTGGTTAAAGCACTCGGCTGCTAACTGAAAGGTCAGTGTTTCGAACCCACCAGCCACTCCACAGGAGAAAGACATGGCAGTCTGCTTCAGTTAAGATTATAGCCTTGGAAACACTATGGGGTAGTTCTACTCTGTCACATGGGCTCGCTATAAGTTGGAATTGACTTGATAGCGGTGGATTTTTATGTTTATTCCAAAGCAGTTACTGAAATCGTGTGGTTCAGCCTTTCCCTCTATCAATGATGTTTTCTTGATCCATCTATCCATCCATCTACCCAGCATTATCCATCCATTGCCTGCCTTGTTCCAGGCACTATACTGTAGGCATGGAAATTCCTATAGTGAAAAGAATTAGTCCTAGCCCCATAGGAGCTTATATCCTAGTGAGGATCGCAAACAAGTCTACAGGCTCTTCTTTTCCTCTTCTCCAGCAAATTACCTTCCTGTCATACTGTCAGTTACCAAGGGTAGAATTAGGCCTTTGGTGAAATCTATTGCTTAAGAAACTGTCAAAAATTCATCAGAGCACACACTTCTCAGGGCAAAGCCAAACATATAGGAAATGAAGCATGCTATAAGAGGAATCTCATAAACCTAAAACGAATGTCTTAAAACCCAACACTGAGTCATTAGGCAAAGCACTCAGTTCCTAAGAAAACATTTTTATAAAGAAATACTAAGTCATCCAGAGAGATGCAGCCTGGGCTTATGAATCTGGAAGACATTGGAGGCTGCCTTGGAGCTCTGCATCTTTGCTCTGCCACTACTAACAGCCACTGGCCCAGTTTATGCTTAGCTGATGGCCCTGTTCATGTTGTAAATTACCACAACCCCATCACCCTGCACACACACACTGTCTCTCACATACTTCTCTTTCCCCAGTGCAATCCTGGGTCCCTGCCTCCGTTTCTGTGCTACTCTCTTCTGTGACAGTTTCCTAGTACCTCTTTCCTCTCACCCCACAGGGACTTCTTCTCAATCATCTTGCTGTCTACCCACATTCCCAGCTGACTCTTCTCTGCCACTTGTGCAAGCAAGACCCATTCTTCCTATTTCTTTCAACCCTTTTTCTCCTGCCTATCTCCCATTTATTCAATTCAACTCAGCTAACAAAACTACCTGAGCTAATTAACAATAAGATGTAACCGACTTACACTGCAGCCCTTTATTCTAGCGTTAAGAGAATGGGCTTGGGAGTCACACAAATCTGGATTAAAATTCGGTTCAGATAACTATTTTTTTTGCCCTTGGGCAGGTTATGTGACTGTTCGAAACTTCAGTTTTATTCATCTTTAACCCTTAGAGGGTTGTTGTGAGTGTGTGCATGTGAAGTGCTTAGCGTAGTGCCTAGCACATATTAAGTACTAAGTAAATAGTAATCTGTATTCATTTTTTTATTATTATAGCTATAAGAAGTTGTCCCTGAGTTGAAGGATTTAGTAATTTATATGCCCGTTAGGAAACTGGGGAGCCCTGGCAGCTGCTAACCAAAAGGTCGGCGGTTCGAATCCACCAGGTGCTACTTGGAAACCCTATGGGGCAGTTGTACTCTGTCCTGTAGGGTCTCTAGGAGTCAGAATTGACTTGACGGCAATGGGTTTGGTTTGGGTTTGGGTTAGAAAATTGGGGCTCTCATCTTTTTTCCTTAAGAAAGGAAAGACATGCTCAATTACAGAGGAAAGGAGCTGCCTAGTCTAAACCAGGAATACCTGGCCCCTGATTATCTCCCTCTATCAGTTCTAGTCCCTGGGGAGTGGATAATTCCTGCTGGTTAAGGGAAAGTCCAGCTCAGCTTACCAAAGGTTTATTAAATTCTTGCTGTACTGTAGGCTCAGAAGATATAGACCCTGAAGCCAGAAACTAACAGCTTTTGGAGAGGCCAGTATATAAACAGATCATTACCATGCAGGGCCATAAAGGCCACATTAGTGATATGAACAGTGTCTAAGAGAACACTGGCTCGAGTCACTTAACCCAGGTGACCACTGCATCTCACCTTCTTATAGATGTCAAAGTGTTTTTTCATAAAATTCTAATCAAACATGTTGTTAGTACACTATTTAGATATTTCCCCCAAGATCCCAATCCAGACTTCTCAAAGACCCTGGAGGCAGTGTTGTGCCCTCCTTTTGGCCCCTTTTAATTCTCCAGGTAAGCCTAGAAATGCTTGAGTGTCTCCTGTATAAGAGTATCTCTGGTTACTCTCAATGACCAGGGAGCTGCTACAATTATGTCCCATAACCATGTAATATAGTAACAATTGTGCCAGTTACTAAAAATGGACCAAATGAATTTACTATTAAGTTTTGTTGCACCTCTGTTGTTATGGACAGTACTGGGACTTGAAGCCTGATCATTTATCTGTAACTTCCATGTACTCTCCAAGATACAGTACTGCCTGCAGACAGCTCTGGTGATTCCGGCGATTCAAGAGAAGGACCTGGAATATAGGGCAGCATATTTGTGTTGCATCTTCCGGCAGTGATGGAGAACTATGGGACAGAAGAGAAAACCACTTGGCTCATGCAGCCCCAATATCCTGGCATCTCCATTAGCTGTAAACTCAGGGTGATAAACTCTTGGATTAGACAGTTTTGCAAAGTTCTCTGAGTTCCACGAAACTTGGTGTTACGTAAATACAAGCTACAGAGTTATTACTCTCTGTTTTTTCTTTTAAGCCGCTCCTTCTTCAGCCCTTGCCACAGGAGGCATTTCAGAGTGTTGGTTTACAGGGCCCCACTATCTGATTAGTTCTCCAAATGCCTGTTCATTGTGCAGATGTCCTCAGAAGATTTGCTTAATACAGAGAGACGGCAAGGATACAGAGAAATCTCAGTTTGGGAACTGGCATTCAAGTTGTTTTCAAGTTTTGGGAGTAAGAAAAAAGTCAGGAGCTTCATACCCTGCTCTTTGTAAAACCCCATATGCCAAATAGAGATTTTTCCTTTATTAGACCAAAAAGTGTATACGTGAGGACCCTGTAGAGCATTCCTGAAGATGTCCAGGATGCTCTCTTAAAGACAGAAAACGAAGCTTATGCATCACTGATGCACTTACTGGGGAAATTTACTGGAATTTTTTTTTTAATCTCCGTGGGTGGTAAGTTCCTGTATCCCCCCCATCTACCACACTTTTCCTACCTCTACTTCTTCCCCAGGATAGCAAGCCAGCAAAATCAGAGAATGCCCAGAGCTTGTACAATTTTAAGCTTCATCAGGCTATGGAAAAACCACAGAAGGAAACTGTTATAAGCAAGGTATTTATCGATGTAAAATCCACCACAACTAGATACCATTTATCAATGCTCTTTTTGTGAGAAAAATGATGCCAGAATTCCAGTGTGGGGAGATGATGATAATGGAGCCAGATCTTCCTCATAAGATGTGCCCCACTGTCAATCTCAACTTTGCGGCTTTTTTTTTTTTTTTTTTTTTTGCATAAATTGTAGGCTGTTCGCAATTGGCGGCAGACAGTAAGTTGGCGGCTTGGGGGCCAGGAAAGCTTCCATTCCTCTTCCTTTTATTCTGCATTAGCTGCTAGGCACTTCTACAGACCTTATGAAGGCACATCGTGGGCACACCTAGAAACACCTTATGTGAAAACAGGTTCTGTCATGCACTTCATCTTTAGTTTAACGGAGGTTGACGATACAACCAACCTACGGTGCAGTGAAGTGAAACCACATATGGGCTGGATTGACCCTCCGTTGATCTAGAAAAGAAAAAGTGTTGTTTTCCAGCTCACCCTTGCACACTTAACTCATCCAGAAGGGTAGTTGTGCAGAACAAGTTTGGCAAGAGGTGGACTACTTTTCACCACATGTGACCTTGCTGTAGCTATGTATTTATACAGATGTAGAAAGTGGTCTTATGGATCATGTCCGTTTCTCTTGACATAGAGAAAGGTAGTATGTTGAAGCCTGGTATTATTAGTTATAATATCTTGCTACATTTTTTCATCCTCAGATATGTAAAATTCCCTTTCCATTGTCTCTCTGAGCGAACACTAACTACTCTAAATCCCCATGTCCACACAACACTGATAGATCAAGACTCTTCACCACTGAGTCCACAGTCGTCAAGTAGCATTGGAATTCCATGTTTATTATGGACAAAAGAGTAAGCTATTTTTCACTCCCTCCCACATTTTGTCAACCAGTTACTGGAAGCCAAACTCATTCATTCCTGGTGATTAAGGGATCATGGGCACATGAAGAACTTGGTAGACACTGAATTCTCAGCACTTTTTAGTAGGCTCCATTAGCACTATTCTTGTTGTTTGTTGCCATTAAGTCAGTCCCACTCATGGCAACCCCGTGTGTGCAGAGTGGAACTGCTCTATAGGGCTTTCAAGGCTGTGACTCTTGGAAGCAGATTGCCAGGCCTATCTTCTAAGGCTCCTCTAGGAGGGTTTGAACCACCAGTCTTCAGCTAACAGTCAAGTGCGTAACCATTTGTGCCACCCTGGGATTTCTGGGCTAAAGACTGAGCTATTTTTCACCGATAGTACTATCACTACTAAAAGACCACAGGCTTTATTCTTTATACTCTGAAAACCAGAGTGGCAACAAGTTTGGCTAACAGACTTGTCTAGCATCTAAAAATTTGAGAAACGAGTTTTCCTCAGTGACTGGGGTTATAAAGTCCCAGAATGTAATTTGGTCCAATTTCTTCTTTTATTTCTGAGGAAAGAGGCCAAAGATATGAAATGACTTGGCCAAGTAGTCATGACTGACATGACTACTACTTAGAACTAAAAGCCTGAAAATTAATGTTTCCCAACTTTGAGCTCAGTGTTTATCATAAACAGGAAGACCCAAGAAACTAGTTTGGTGAATCAGAATGTGGTATCTAGAGCCAGACTTCCTGAGTCCAAATCCTGGCTCTGCCACTTATTGGCTCTCCTTCCTTGAGTAAGTCATATAACCCCTCTCTGCCCTCTTCCTTATCTGCAAAATAAGGGTGAAATAGTACCTGCCTTGTAGAGGTTTTGTGAAAATTAATGAGTAATATATAGAATACTTAGTTAAGTGTCTGGTTATTTAAGGATAGGCTCTATAGAAGAGTTTCCCAGTTGCTAAAGATGTGCCAAACCCTGGACTCAGGTGACAGATTAGGGGACCCAGGTGGCCAAGGGCAGACTCTTAGGATAATAGAGGATCTTCTTACCAAACTACTGTTAAGAAGTGTTTACTGTTTATACCTCAGTCTTAACACTATAGAAATAAAGTTAGTATTTTATACACAACTAAGAAGGTGCCAGGTACTCAGGTAGAAATCTTTAATCCTTTCCAAAGATGTACCTATCCATCAATAAAAAAAAAGCATTCCTTACTGTTTGAACGTGAAGAGTAGAAGGGAAGGAGTCAAATGAAAGAGGGGAAGAATAGAAAAAAAACTACATTCATGGAGCTGGAGGATTTTTTTCTAGTAATTTATTATAAATGAATGAAGGTCAAGAATTAAGAATTCAGTGGACCTCCATGTAGCATGGAGTAAAAACACTGCACAGTTATTGGGAAGTCATATTGATTCCAATATTCTTATTCAAAATTTCGATGCTGGCGTGCCCCACTGTTTCTATTTCTTAACTGGAAAAATGGCTAAAAAGCTAAGAGGATCAGAGGTCAACTAGAAAATTCTCTGTGGCTTGGAGAATGCTGTGCTGCATGAAGCCAAACTGTTAATTATTGTAAGTGTGGGATAAAGCAAGCAATATTAAATAGCCAAGTAGTTACTCAACTTGTGTACAGCCATAGCAATAAGTCCAAGACACCATGAACAGGCAAAAAAAAGAACCCTAAAGACCTTTTTTGTCCCCCTATGGATCTCTCTTGTATATGAAAAATAATGGTATAACAACAATGACAATAATGATAATGGCAGCTACATGTAATGTTTTGCACCTTAAGAACACAGTTAAGAACTCTGGAGGCAGGCCACTTAGGATCAAATCCTCAGTCCCTTACTGACTAGCTATGTGGTGTTGGTCAAGTTACTTCAATTTCCCCGTTTGTAAAATGACATAATAATAGTACCTATATCTTAGGGTTGCCATGAGGATTAAGCTGGTATATGTGAAGTTCTTAACAACAGTGCCTAGTACATAGCAAGCACCCAATGACTATTGGAAACTTATTGTAGTTGTTATTACAATTATTATAGTTATTGTTGTCCTCATTTAACAAATGAAGAAGTTGATGTTCGAAGAGAATAACTTGCCCAAGGCTGTAAAACACAGGTGGAAGTCTGCTGGCATCCAAAATTTTGTGTCAGTCTGATTCTTTGACATCGTGCTTAGGATGCCCCCTACTTGCTAAACATAGCTTAGGGATTTAGGACAGCTTGTAGTGCTATCAGATCCAAGTATGTTTAAAAATAGTATTCCAGGGATAAAAGTCCTAGCAGTAAATGAGCATCATGGAAAATTGAAAACAAATGAGGGGTTTAATAAGTCAATATAAATTCTAATATGAGGTTTTAACTTGCCTGGGGATAACAAAACATCAGACAGTAAGACATACATTCTACTTAAAGAGATCTTTGAGCCTAACATGAAAAATAATTTTTGGTAATTTTTCTGTGGTCGAACATAAAAACATTTGTGAAAGGCCTCACGCTTCCTCCTCAAGTAAACACCCTTCAGGGCTAGAGAGCATCGGAACTGCTACTCTTCACATCTTGTAGACAGAACATCTGTGTGAATAGAGAAACATTCCTGGTCTGTGGAAGAGAAGGTCCTGCCTTCAGAGGTGCCTGTGTGTGTGTTGTGGTGTGTGTGTGTATGTGTGGTATGTGGATATCCCGGCACTGATGGAGAATAATCACACCCCGCATCAATAGCTAGCTGCTTCCTCTCCTGACTCCTCACATATCAAACTCTGGAGTGAGACAGGATCTCTCCAAGGGAAGAGGTTCTCTCTTTTGTTTTCCTCTGCCAAGCCAGACTTGAATTAGATTTATGGTCTGATTAAACAGGATGGAGGGCCGGCTTGAAGTTCCCTGTCACCCTGTCCCATGGTCCTGTCAGAGTTCTCACTAAAGGCTGACAACCCTTAGGGTGGACAGGAAAGGAGCATGCTGGCCGTTGCAGCCCTCAGCTGATTAGGCGTGTGCCATGCAGCACTGCCCCAGGGGCAGTGAGTGTGAAGTGTAGTAAGCTTAAACCACCTTTGTTGTTGGGGGGTAGGCTTCCCACAATGCCTCTGCTTCCCAGTCTCCCTTACCCACCCACCAATAATTACATGAGAGAAAGCAGAGGAGTGAGAACTAGACTTTTCCAAGGACGTAGGCTTTCAATTCAGTATTCTTTCAGACTTGAGCATGGGAACAAATAAATTCCAGTTCCCCAAATGTATCATACTTTCTTACACCTCATTCTGCCTAGGTTACCTTCCTTTTACCTCGACCTTTACCCTGGCTAACTCTTCCTTACCCTTCAAGACTCAGACAGACATCACCAACTCCAGGAAGCCTTCCATGACTGTTCCTCTTCCCCCTTGACTCGCAGTCTTTATTTTTGTGCTTCTCTAACAAGCCCTGATTACCTGTCTCACAGACTAGCCTGGGAAGCCTCAAGGGAACAGGGCCTATACTGTCTTATTTACAACTCTATCCCCTCACACAGAGCCTGGGATACCAAAGGTGCTCAATAAATGCTAGTTGGATTAGTAAATCAATAAGTAGTGCTTATTATAGTGTTTTTAGTTGTCTCTAAAAGCCCTTAAGATCAAGTACTTTTTAAAATCTCTGTGTCTTCATTGTTCAGCACACTATTTCATGCATACCAGGTGTTCAACCAATGAGTGCACAGATGCGTACACACATACATATGTGAAGGGCTGAATGAGTGGGTGGAAGGCTAAAAGGAAAGAGGAGGCAGAATCTTGCAAGAGATAATGGAATTGATCTGGGGCTCCGGACACAAAGGACTGGTCTTTCCAGGCATTTCACTTGCAAAGAAACCCCATGAATATAAATGTCCAGAAAGGTTTCTGTTTACAATGCAAATGGACAGATTTTTCAGCTGCTCGAGAAAGTTAAGAGGGAGGAATGCTTAGGTTTAGGTTTTAGTGAGGAAAGTCGCCTGCAAATGAAGAAAGAGGTGGAGACCTTTATAGCCAAAATATAACTGGATCCTGAATCTTAAAAGCCTTTTATTCTACTTAAGATGTTAACTACAAAAAAGCTTCTAATAGGACTGTGTCAGATAAGATGCTCTAGCCCTTGACTTGGAACATCTGGGTAGTAAGAGCTTGTGGAATATAAATATGGAATATAAATATAAATAAACAAAAATAAAATGATAATAAACCCAATAGGATTGCAAAGAGTCTGCATTTAGTGGGATGAGAGGACCACGGAAATCTTTCTAGAAGAGGAAGGGCTTGAATGAAACCTTGCTGTACTAACATAGAGACCTGCCCAAGCAGGGAGAATTGGAAGCAAATTAAAATAGCGTGTTGGAGAACTAGCATGGAGTCAAGCTTGGTGGAAGCACGCTGTCTTTGAGGGAAGTAATACTGGAAAAGAAAGGTGATTTACTGAGTGGGAAACCTTCAGTGTGAGGATGTTAAGCAATTAAGAAAAAACAGAGAAAAAATGGATTGAAAACTGGAAGGTGACTTGAGAGGGAGAAAGAGAAAAGCAATGGCAGATGACACTGTGCTTTTGATTTAATTAATTCTTCTATGATTTTGACCATGTGGAGAGTACCCCTGTAACTATTTTTAATAATAAACTTCCGATTAGATTTCTAGGTAAGCCAACTAAGATCTTGGACCCCAAAGGGCAAAAGTGATTCATTGCCTATCATCTACCCTATTAACCTGTTTCTCAGGAAGCTTATACATATCTAAATTATAACAGCAAGCAGGAAAGCTATCTCAGTTTAATGTACTATCACCTATAAGGAGCCCTGGTGGCAAAATGGTTAAGAGCTCAGGCTGCTAACCAAAAGGTCAGCAGTTCAAATCCACTAGCTGCTCCTTGGAAACCCAATGGGCCAGTTCTAGTCTGTCCTATAGGGTTGCTCTAAGTCAGAATTGACTTGACGGCACACAACATCACCTAGAAGACCAGGTGATAGAAGAGTGGGAACCAGAACTTTAGACGTTTTAGTTAAATCCAACTAGGTGAAGGTGAACAGGCAAGTAGATCTTTCCTGGACCAAAAAAAAACTTCTTGCCATCGAGTCAGTTCCAACTCATAGAGACCCTATACGACAGAGTAGAACTGCCCCATAGAGTTTCCAATGAACAGCTGGTGGATTAGAACTGCCAACCTTCTCATTAGCAGCCGTGGAAGTGGAAGTGACATGGGGATAAGGGAAAGATGAAGATACTGTTTGTAAATGGGCCTAGTTTGGGTGCCATTCTGCTGTTTAACATATTCTGTGAAAAAAGTAGGTTTAGAGGCAAATGACATGCTAGTAATGAGACGATAAGTGTATATCTTGCTGCAAAGACCTTTTTTCCGAAGAGCTATTCATTAATTATTGGCATGGCTAAAACAGTCACTTAGACTACAGTGTTCTCCAGTGGAAATGAATGTCTTGCCACCTCAGGTGTTTGGTAATCTTGGCTATAACTATTTTCATGAACCAAACCTCATGCCAAGCAGGCTGACTTTCAAAAGAAACGTGGCTCTATCTCCTGGTTTCTGAGCCATACAAAGTCACTCTTTTATAGACAGCCCAGATTCTCATGGTACTTTTTTTCCTATGTGCTTTCAGTTAATTTTTGGCCTTCAACCATATTTTTCATCTTTATTGTCCAACATCTCCTTTGATCTTTTATTTTTTCTAGGCTCCTTTAATGGGTTTCTAAAATACTGTGGTGGTATGTGAAGGGGAGCAAATCCATCTGTTACAGCTGGATGTACCTGTTTTATCTACCTCTTGTCTGTCTTCTCTGTAACCCTTCATGATTGTCTCCTCTAGCCCTTAGTGACTTAGAGTAGGGGTAACCTGAATTCTCATTTTAACTTTGGGGAAATCACTTGTTTCTCTGAGCCTCAGCTTGCTTATCTGTAATTTGGAGATAGTAATGCCTATTTTTGAAAGAAGTGCAGCCAGAATGCTTCTTAGAAGCAGGAATGGCAAGACTACATTTCACATACTTTGGACATGTTATCAGGAGAGAGACTAGTCCCGGGAGAAGGACATCATGCTTAGTAAAGTAGAGGGTCAGCGAAAAAGAGGAAGACCCTCAACAAGATGGATTGACACAGTGGCTGCAACAATGAACTCAAGCATAACAATGATCGTGAGGATGGCACAGGACCGGGCTGTGTTTCGTTCTGTTGTACATGGGGTCACTATGAGTTAGAACTGACTCAACGGCACCTAACAACAACAACAACAATGCCTGCCTTGCTTACTTTAGAGTTGGGAAGATCAAGTCATATGACATAGATAAGCAGCCTTTGTGAATTGCACTCAGTCATATATAGCATGGGCAGCAAGCACCACACCATCAGTCTATCTATATCTATCTGTCTGTCTGTCTATCTAGCTAGCTGCCTACCTAAGCCATGAGTTCTCACTGTGTTCAATACCAATCTAATACCACAAGGTTTAGTCGAGTCTTCCCAGTTTCTGTATTTGTAACTCCCTTCTCTGACGGTAAGAAATCTGTCTCTCATTATCCTTCATGTGTTTATGTATTTGTCTAATTCTCCCTGAATGTTTAATTCCCAGCTACCCTGGCCCAGCTCTAGACCATGTCACATGCCAGGAGCCACTCCCACAAAGCTTCAGGCTGAAAGTTCAGCTCCTACAAAAGGGAAGAGGAAAGGCCAGTTAGAAAGTATAGCTCCAGACATACCTCTCCCACCCTCCCTCCACTGGGTGCATTGGACTAAAGCTAGCCTCTGGACATGCTGGTCCCCGCCACCACCACTACTACCCTCCCCCAAAACAGAAAGCTCAGCTCTGACCCCTGTGGAAGTTTTTAATCAGAAGAAGTGAAGTGATCAGATTTGCATTTAGGGATGTTTTGGCAGCTGTGGGCTGAGTGATTAGAAAGTGGGAGATATGGAGATGAGTTGAGATCAGATAGTAGTAGTCTAAGAAAGTGGGACAGGGTTCTAGACAGTGTCACAGTTGGAGAGCAAATTCTTTTTGTCCTACCTAAGACCTTCTAGAGTTGACCATATTCATTGGTGTTTGCTTTATTCTTCTCAGATTGCTATCTGCCTCCTGACCTCAGAGGCATTGCACGACAAACAGAAAGATGTCTCTGGGGGACTTAAAAAAATCACAAGATTTAAAAAAAAAATCACAAGATAAAAATAAAACCCTTTGCTGCCGAGTCGATTCCGACTCATAGTGACCCTATAGGGCAGAGTAGAACTGCCCCATAGAGTTTCCAAGGAGTGCCTGGTGGATTTGGACTGCCGACCTTTTCGTTAGCAGCCATAGCTCTTAACCACTACTCCACCAAGACAGAAATGCAAGGCAGAAATGTAAAGTTGGAGGGTTACACACAAATTGATCCAATGCTTCTAACAAGAATCTTAAATTTGTTCTGT
>NW_004443961.1:17994621-18079284 GCF_000243295.1 Trichechus manatus latirostris
AATGTAAAGTTGGAGGGTTACACACAAATTGATCCAATGCTTCTAACAAGAATCTTAAATTTGTTCTGTTCTATTAGGTGCCATTGAGTCTATTTTGACTCAGAGCGATCCCATGTAACAAAGTAGAACTGTCACTTAAGGTTTTCTAGGCTGTAATCTTTACGGGAACAGATTGCCAGGTCTTTCACCCGAAGAGCCACTGGGTGAGTTTAAACCGCCAACCTTTTGATTCATACCCAAGCACTTAACCACTGCTCCGCCAGGGCTCCTTAAATTTACTACGGTATTTTTTTCTTCCAAACAAAAACTACATCTTAAAATTCTGAATAAAGAAACAAGCCCTGCTGTGCTGCAAAAAAACAAAGTAAGAGAAGGTTCTTAGGGCACAGGAGCTTGTGGTGGGGGAGTCTGCCCTTAGAAATTATGTGCATTTATGCCAACAGCAAGCATTGAGTTGCTGGAGGCAGCAGCCATTACCTTCTTGGAAAGAGCTGGGAAGAAAAACCTTGGCAACTCACATAATGAGCCCTTGTCCACAGGGAAGGCAAAAATTCCTCCTTTTGTACAGCTAATGCAAACACAAGCTGCTAAGAAGCGCCAGCCACTGTGGGTCCTTGATTGCCCACATTAACTCTGATGGCCACCTTTACAAAAAACAAACTCTTCTCTTGCAGGGAATCACGCTCTGCCTTTGCCCATTTAGCTGCCAAGTACTATTGGTGCTTTGCTGAAATAACAACTACAAGTGTACTCATGACCTGGGGTGACATCAGTGTGCTTGTTTCTGTTACTAAGGCAAAGATGATCATTTTGTCATTTGTTGTTTTCTGAAGCTATAAGCAGCAGGGAGCCTAGAATGTGCAGCTCAGGTCTGCTTTGTACTGCTATATTCATCATCCTAGCTCTAAGAGGCAGTATAATAATTAGGCATGCTGGAGCCAGGCTGCCTGTATTTGAGCTCTGATTCTCTTGTATACTAGCTGTGTGACTTTGGACAAGTTACTTAACCTCTCAGAGTCTTTGTGTTCTCTCCCTGTAAAATTAGGGGAAATTACAGTACAGGTAGTCCCTGACTTACAACGGGGCTTCGTTCCAACGACTCTGTTGTAAGTTGGTTCTGACGTAAATCAAACACTCCTTTTCTTTTTTTTTTTAAGTTTTCCTTTTTATTGCCTTTTATTATCAGCATCTTTATAAATCCGATCTTTGAGCATCTGCGAGTGAACATCTGAGAATGATGACAGCAAATTATGAGCCGCAACATTGCATTAACAATAAGATGTACAAAAAAAAGACAGTTTTAAGTGCAGTTCCTCGTAACATGAGTATGTTGTAGATCAGGGACTCTCTGAACCTGCTTCATAGGTTTGATATAAATATTGTAAAATCAAATTTATATTAAAAATAGGTATTTTACTTTTATCTCGAGGGCTTTTCTTACCCACGAACGTAAAAATTCCTTACCCAAAATCAGTCTGCCAGCGGTATTTTTCTCTTTCACCCAAAATGGCTGTTCCAAAAAGCAGCCATAACAAAACCATAAACCTGTGATTAAAAGAGAAAGACTCAGACTTCTGTAATTTGAATTTCTGGAGGTCTCAAAACTGCAGGTGGGTGGAGGGGTGACTCTTCTGTGAAGTTACCTTTTTAATGTTAAGTCAGTAACCAAGTACCTCATCACCATGGAAACCTGTATTCTTTAAGCAAAGGTTATTTAAGTCTCTGAATTCTTCATTCTCTAGAAGCAGGTTCCTCTTGCAAGAGGGAGCCTTTCTCCAGTTTGCAAATTGTTTATTAAATCATAGAACAGTGAAATATTATCTTGTTATTTTGAATGAATGCATATTTTTAACAGTAGTAAATGAGTTAATACGTGCCTTTCACATCTTGGGTTACCTTACCTTGAGTCCTGCTGCTGGGAAGGGAAACAGGCTTATAAATCCACAGTGCTGGCCCCTGTGATAAAGAGCAGCCCCATTCTCCATGCCTGCGTCCAAGTCATGTAGACCTGGATGTTATGCAGGTGGCTTTGGCATCTGTGTGAAGCCCAGCAGCAGGTACTTCCAAGCCATGACTAATCAATCATTTGACTTCTCTAGGCCTCAGCAACTTGTCCTTAAAATGCAGAAAATAATAATACCTGCGCTAATCAAAGGTTGGCAGTTTGAATCCACCAGGCAGTCCTTGGAAACCCTACAGGCAGTTCTACTCTGTCCTGTAGGGTTGCTATGAGTCAGAATCGACTCAACGGCAATGGATTTTTTGTTTTGTTTTGTTTTCTTTTCTTTTTTTATGTTGTAGGGGAAAAACATCACAAAGTTTAGTAAAGAAAAAAGAAAGTTTTATTCGGCATATATTCAAAAAGGCAAAAGTGGGAAATGGACAACTATGCTGCCATAGCCATGTCTGCCCGACTGCAAGGAAATATCACAGAACAGACAAAAGTGGGAAAACAGACAAGCATGCTGCTAGAGCCATGTCTGTCCAAGTCCAAAGAACACTACAGAATAGGCAAGAATGGAAAAACGGACAAGCATGCTGCCATAGTCATGTCTGCCCAAGTCCAAAGACCATTACAGAGTCATCAGTATATATTAACATTGCAAATGGACAAAACCATTGAAAGCTTCACCCTTTCACAGATTGACTAGAAACTGTGATCCTACATTTTGAATTGTCTTTCTTAACAATCATGGGTACAGGTTTCAGTAATGACAGTCAGGAGGGTCTTCATTGGTCCAACAATTTTCTATTCACTAAATGCTAATAGAAAAAGATAAGACTAGAAAGTCTTTTGTGTTCTGTTTGATTGGCTTATGTGAAAGGTTCCCTAAAAGATATTTTCCAAGATTATATTAGCTATTGGCTTTATACCTCAGGGCCCAGTTGTTGCGTCCTCCTGAGCTCTTGTAAGCCCAGCTTCAGCTGGGTCACATTCTCTAAACGCTCAAGGAAAGGGAATAAATGATTCCAATATTATTTTCTAAATCAGTGTCATAGGGCGGTGGAGAGGATCAAATGAGATCATGCATTTAAAACAGCACAGTACCTGGCTCATTGTAAGCATTCCATCGATGTCAATATGTCTAACGTTTCTGGCGATAATGTGAGGTGTCGGCTGGACTGCAGTCACATCATGGCTATGAGTGCTCTGCCCATACCACATCTAAGGGTTAGCTGGATCCAAGCGGGGTGACAGCACCACGGTCCAGTAGGCTGGACTTCGGTCAGAGGTCCAGCACATCAGGATACAAAGTGGAATCAGGACACCAAGCCTGAAATCCAGTCATAAAGACAAACCTACCCAGGTACACTGGCAGAGGGCAGGAAGACTACTTCTAGCCATTGAGGGTGTGGGGAGTGGGTAACCTTCTGTCTTCTGCTTGCCCTTGGTCTGGAGTTGGGTAGAGCTAAGCCTGAAGGTACAGGACATCAGCTGTGATCTCTTAGATCGCAGAGCCTTTCCTGCAAGCAGATTGTGACAAAAGGAGCAGGAAATGGAGAAGAATGGCTCAGAGGAAAGAAACCAGTGGAAAAAGGGAATGCCAGGGAAACCAGAGCCTAACATTTTGGCCAAGGGCCCAGCCGTCAAGCTTAACACCTGAAGCTTAGAAGCTGAAAGAAACCATAGCAATGGTGTTTACCATCCTTCTTCTACAGGGCTATCTTTAGCCAAAAGCATTGGAGCAGATGTGTTTTCTGGAAAGCATGACATTAATCTAAGAGGCTGATATTTCTGCAGGAAAATGCATAAATATTTACACTAAGTGGAATACAGCCTGTCAAGAGCATCATGTTAATTCAGGTCCAGTTTTGTCACCAAAAAGTTTATGCCATAGTTAAGAAAAATTGTAGTGGTCAGAGCTTTTGGAACTTTGAAATTGGGGATAGTTATTTAGAGGACAGAGCTGAGATTTAGACCAGCCAAATGACTAATCCGAAGGCGCACAGACACGTTGAGTCACTATGTACTTAGTGACATACACACCTGCTGTGTGCCCGGCACAGTGACATACCTGCTGTGTGCATGGCACTGCTAAGCACTGGGATCCAGTGGTAAACCAAAAGAGACATGGCCCCATGCCTCATCAAGCTAACAGTCAAGTGGGGCAGTCAGATTATATGCGCACTGAGATTTTCCTAAAGGGCAAGTATTGACGAGATCAGATGGTAGAATGTTTACCTAGTTGAGGGTCTCCTCCCTGAGGAGGTAACATTTTAAGTGGAGACGAAAAGATGAATAAAAGTCAGCAGGCAACAGGAGGAAGAGGGACCAGTGCCTTCACCCTCTGTTGCCCAGACCAGAGCGGCTGTCTTCCTCAGCACTGGGCTCCTGTGGATGCCAGGTCCCAGAATCCCAGAGAGAGCTGTGAATGCCTCACAGGCTGCCCGCCACACTGGCCTGCAGTCCCTCTCTCAGAAACAGCCAAAGGCAGGGAGTGGACTGTCAGAAGCCAGCCATAACCAAGGCCATGACAACCATGATTGCAGTCTCTGCAGGGGAGAAGCAGGAGGCCAGTCTCAGTTTTCCCTTTTTTGGCCTACACTGATTCAAATATTTTTGACCCAGATTCATCAAAGTACCTAATACACAGATAGCTTCTACTGACCTCCTTCCTTGAGAATGTAATGTACTTTTATCATGAGTAGACAGATAAGTCTACTTTCTGTGGTTCTCCAAGCAGTGTCAAAGTGGCCTCATAGCTCCCAAAATGCCTCTGTTCAAGGTCCCAGTGTCTGGATTTTTGCCAGAAGTGAGGGGAGGGGTGGTGCAGAGCCTCTGTGGGCCAAGTTCTAACCTTGGGACAGCATTAACTCTGTGGGCAGCTCCTTTGTGAGACATACATACAGTGGTCATCAGCATTGTGCCTGGTTGTTGGGTTTTACTTGTTCTGCACCCACAACATTTTGTTTTTCACTTAAAAGTAAGAAAAAAAATATATATTTTTAAGTATAGGAAACAGAGCAAAAGCACACAAATCATTAAGTGTATGGTGTGGTGATTTTTCAGAAAGTGAACCCAGATCCAGCACCCAGATCAAGACATGGGAGAATAATGGCAGCACAGAGGTTCCCTTCCCTTGTTCCCCTCTCCTAGTTACTACCCACCAAGGGTAACCACCACCTTGACATGTAACACTGTAGCTTAGTTTTGGTTTTTAAACTTTGTATAAATGAAATCACACAGTATGAGTTCCTGTGTGTGTGACTTTTTTCACTAAATAGTATGTTTATGAGATGCATCCATGTTGTTTCTTGTAGGTGTAGTTTATTCTCATTGCTTTATATCATGTTGTATGAATTTATCATATTTTTTTAACCTTTTAACTGTGGATGAACTTTTGGGTTGTTTCCAGTTAAGCTATTATGAATAGTGCTGCTATGGATATTCTTGTGTATGTCTTTTGATGATCATATGCACACTTTTTTGGAGGTATATGTTTGTATTGGTTATATTGCTGTATAACAAATTTCCCCAAAACTCAGTAGTTTACCGTGACAATAATCCTGTATTGTCTTTCACAGTTTATGTAGGTGAGGAATTTGGGAGCAGCTTGGGTAGGCAGTTCTGGCTAAGTTCTCTCATGAGGTGGTCGCACATATGACTGGCAAGTTGGTGCTGACTGTTGGTGGGAGGCCCCAGTTGCTGTACATGTGGACTTCCCGTAAGACTGCTCCAGTATCCTCTTGATTTGGTGGTTAGCTTCCCCCAGAGTGAGCAATCCAAGAGAGAGAGCCAAATGGAAGCTCTATCCTTTTCATGATCTAGCCATGGAAGTCACATAGCACCATTTCTGCCACATTCTATTCATTAGAAATGAGTCACTAAGTCAGGACCACGTTCGAGGCTCCTTCTTTAGAAGGGAGGTGTGACAAAGGATACGTGAACATATTTTAAAACCAATATCCCACATTTTAAACCGTGGAATCAACTCGTGCTAAAACTAAAAACCAAACCAGTTGCCCTCAAGTCGATTCTGATTCACGGCAACCCCATATATGTCAGAGTAGAACTGTACTCCATAGGATTTTCATGGCTGTGACCTTTCAGAAGCAGATTGCCAGGCCTTTCTTTTGAGGTGCCTCTGGGTGTGTTTGAACCACCAACCTTTTGGCTAATAGCCCAGCACTTGACCATTTGCGCCACCCAGGGACTCCATCTGTGCTCCCAAAAAACCAAACCTGTTGCCATCAAGTCAATTCTGACTCATAATGACCCTATAGGACAGAGTAGAACTGCCCCACAGAGTTTCCAAGGAGCACCTGGTGATTTGAACTGCCGACCTTTTGGTTAGCAGCTGTAGGACTTAACCATTATGCCACCAAGACAGAAATGCAAGGCAGAAATGTAAAGTTGGAGGGTTACACACAAATTGATCCAATGCTTCTAACAAGAATCTTAAATTTGTTCTGTTCTATTAGGTGCCATTGAGTCTATTTCGACTGGTAGTGATCCCATGTGACAAAGTACAACTGACTTAGGGTTTTCTAGGCTGTAATCTTTACTAGAGGTCTAAAAATAAGGTAGCTTAGAGAAATTCACACAAGGATCTCAAAGAAATATATTTAACTTGGCCTCTCCTATTCATTTAAAATTTTGTGAATGTTTATAAGAGAGTTTTCAAGGTATTTCCTGGAAACTACATGATACAATAGAAGGTACAAAGGCTTTGGAGTCAGAGACACCCAAGTTTGAATCCTGGATCCACTCCTTATTAATTATGGATTCTTGGGCAAGTGAGCCTCTTGGATGCTCAGATTCCCTCAACTGTAAAGTGAGGAAAACAAGTAGAACCTGCCTCTTGTTGTGCTGGAGGTAATTGAGTTAATGTGTGCAAAGTGCCTACCATGATGTTAGGGCCCTTCCATTTGTATACTTATCAGGTATACATTAACTATCTAGAAGTGCTATGATCAACCCTGTGAGTGATACAAAACTGAATCAGACATGGACCCTGCCTTCAAGAAGTATTTAGTGGGGCACTTTGACAAGCAGAATAATTAACACAATGGAGAAAGTGATCAGTGATTGGAGCAAGTATGGATACAATCCTTGAAATATGGATCAAATTAAGACATGTAGAGATGTAAGGAATTTTGAGGGGCAAGGAAAGGACAAAAGATATTCCAAATTAGGAGTAACAGCTTGAGTAAAGACAGAACTAGAAAACCATGGGGCATGAATTGAGAATAACAAAGTAGCTCATTACGGATATGGCTTAAACATAGGGTAGATGAAAGGTGGTAGTGGAAATGGGGATTGAAAACGTAGTTATATGTCAGAGTAGCAGGAAGCGATTGAGAGAGTATGCATTCATTTTTACAGTCTGATGAAAAACATTAAGTCCAAAGATTTTTAAACCAGTTTTCAGGGCTGGCTAAAAAAGCAAGTCAGGCCTAGCTACCAAGGAATCAATTTCCCATGCTTTCTTGGCTAACTCTTATTTGTAGAATCTTTGTGTCTCAGATTATAAACAAAACTTTCCAAAATTGATCATTAGAGAACACTGCTGACTCACAGTCCAAGCAACTAAGCTTTGTCCTTATCATTCCCATTTCGGAGACTGGATCAACAGGGAAATGTAGTGGGATTATTTTTATAGTCCCTTAGCTCACTATAAATGCACTTCTGAAGTTCTGAAGTTCCATTTGGAACTAGGCAGTTCTTGCATTCAACTCCTCTCTGTGTGCTTGACTTCTACTTCCAGATAATGAGACTCTCTCTTCACGATTTCCCCTAAAGAAAACTGATCTATTTAGCAGCCTTCACTTTTGTTACATTATCCAGTCCCAGGCAGTGAAGATATTTATACATAAGACAGAGACGTTTCTATGCTATGATGGAAGTTTGAAGGGAGTTGGAGCCAATGACCTTTCACTTTGAAACCAAAGAAAAATAAGCACACATTTTTCAGTCTTGGTAAGATTAGGGGCTGCAGAGATTAGCAGAAAAGCTTCTTCTTCTAAACCCACTATTCAAAATGTAGTTCCCAGAACCTTTACATACTCATCCGGGGTCTTATCTGTCATATCCTCCTTATTTAATGAGATTTATATATTCCATCAAAGTAGACACGATTGTTACCATAATGCCCCCATGTTATCACCCTCTTTGCTTTATTCTAAATGAATTCTGAAGCATGAAGGAAGAGGATGGCCTCTAGGTCTGGGGTAGAGTTCCCGGCAGCTCTTGTGTTGGAACTTTCCACACTCCTAGTTGAGTGTCTTCACTCCGTAAGCAACTCTTGACTTCATCAGAAATATTCTTTACGCAGATACTAACAGCTTTTTCTTCCTCTTTGATTTCTTCTCAGGTGGGAAATCGGCAAGTGGAGTCCATGTAGTCTCACCTGTGGGGTTGGTCTGCAGACCAGAGATGTCTTCTGCTCCCACCTGCTTTCCAGGGAGATGAATGAGACAATAATCCTGGCAGATGAGCTATGTAACCAGCCCAAGCCCAGCACTGTGCAGGCCTGTAACCGCTTCAATTGCCCTCCAGCCTGGTACCCTGCACACTGGCAGCCGGTGAGTTCTGGGGTCACTCAGCATTGGAGCTTTTGTTTGCAGCTGTGATTCCAGACAGGGGACACTCTCTCAGAGTAGCTTTGTCCCATTAGAGGAATGTTCAAGTTCTGCTCCCCTTGTTGGTACTCCCCCAACCTTACTCAAATCCAGATCTTCTAATATAAATACCATGCCTTTCCACTGCACTACACCCAGCGGAATTCAAGCAATTGAGATGACCCATCTGTCAGCCTGAGCGTATACAGAACAAAGTTTTCACCAAGAAAAGCAAAAATTAGAAAAATAAGGACAGTGTAGTTGGTTGTCCATAAAGCTAAATTTGTTCAGAACTTATGTCCTTCCTAGATTTTGTAGTGCTTAAATTTCTAAGAAATAATGGTACTAAGTAAGCAATGATTTTTTTTTTTAATATCATTACTTAGCAAAATTAAAAACTAGAAATATTGAGTGAATTCTCAAGATTCTTCTATTAATGCCAAGAGTCTAGGAACCATTATTCTAAAGCAAGGGTTGGCAAACTACAGCCCATGGGCCAATTACAACCTACAGCCAGTTTTTTAAATAAAGGTTTATTGGAACACAGCCATCCTGATTCTTTTACATATTGTCTATGACTGCTTTTGTACTACAAGGGCAAAGTTGCATGGTTGTGACAGAGACCATATGGCCTGCAAAGCCTAAAGTATTTACTAGCTGTCCCTTTACAGAAAAAAAGTTTTGCTGCTCTGTGTTCTAAAGTATACATCATAATAATAAAAATACAACCATTTATTGTGATATCCTATCTAAAATGGATATGTATTATCAAACTTTTAGTTAAATAGTCTTTCTGCATGCCTTTAAAAACACAGCAGGATTTTAGGTGAATAATTTGGATTAAATCTTGTTTTACCATTTCCTTCCCATCAGACCTTTTGAGTGCTAGCAAAGGTCGCAGAAAGTAAGCCTGAAAAATGGGGAGATATAATCCCAGTTTTACTGAGATGGTTTTTCACTTTCAGAAGTTTCCCAGTTTGGATGATAAATGATACAGTCATCCAACATAGAAGAAGAGAAGATGGCAGCTTACATACCTTGCCTTAGTACTGAGAGGGGGCTGCCACTTACAGACAGCCGCACATCCTCCATGCTTCTTCACAATCAGAGCCTTGTCCTTCTTCCTACCCATCTTGGGTCTGTGATTTAATAAATCACTCAAAAGATTCAAACAGTAGTGAATGAGGAAAACATTGACCATTTAAAGCATCCAGGAACAGACACTTACATTTTCTTTTAGAGCTTAAATACGTATGGCTAGTTCACAAATTCCATGCTAGTAGGTGACAGTTTGTGGTAGTCAAGAGGATGTAATATATTTTATTTTTCAGTAAATGTTCATTTATTAGCATCGATAACCCGATTAGCATTGCTGAGTGGAAATCAAATTCAATTTTTGTAACAAAAGTACATTAGAGGATGTAATATATTTTGACCATCTATGTACCAGTATTTTCCTAATAAATAGATATTATTACAGAGCTAATTCTAGTTAATTCTCCCGAGAATTCAGTGAAAGATGGTTTGATTACCCTCATTTTGGGTTTGAGGAAACTGAGGCTCACACAGCTAGCAAATATGGGCTGACCATCAACCTTGTTTTAGTGACGATTTCGACACAAGATCATAATGCATGGACCAGAGCCCAAGTGTCATGATTTCTAAGGCATTGATACTTAATCACATCTAATTAGAGTAAGTCACGACCTTTAACTGCCCCACTAGCCCACACCAACCTTAAGGCGAAGAATCAGCCCGTATCAACATCCACTGTTGAAAACTCAGTATCCATAGAGAAAAACCTTTTTAAAACATTTTGAAACTATTAAGTCCCTGTATTATTAGCCTGTGTTGCTACTAGGTACATAGTATGTTCTAGATAAAATATTTATTAAATGATGAAATGAATGAGTAGATCAAGACTACCTCCCCACAGGCCCTAAAAATTCTGACGTTGTGTTTCACTAATGTTTACTTTATGGCTACAGGTTATAATATTGACCTGTCAGTGAAATTCACTGAAGCACCAACCTCTTTTCAGTAGCTACAGGTGTTGCTGAATAGTGGCACCAACTCACCATGCGTGCTTTTTTAGTTTTCAAAGCACATCCACATACATGTTATTGTTGGTCTATTGCCACCATGACGCCCTGCCCACTGCCTCTCAGAGGTAGGCATTTAGATAATATCCTATTTGAAACAGCAGATTTCCAAGGAGCCAATTCTTTCATTTTTTATGCACCTTGGGTATCTTAAGACAGGAATTTATTTTGAAAGCCTTTTCTATTTCCTTCCATTAGGAAAAAGGTTTGGGGATGAGCCAGATTTAAGTCCATTTTTCAGATCAAGAAACTAATAGCAAACAGCTCTTTGAAGTTCATCCCATGAGCCAATGATGACACTTTAATAGAACCTTTAAAAAGTATCTTGTTACATACCCAATACTTAATGATCGTAGAAAGATATTTAAACATAACAAATACAGAACATAGAAAGTGAAAACTACTAGTGCTTCTATCTTCCAGAGAAAACCCCTGTTAAGAGTTTGGTGCATAGGCTCTGTTTTAAGAATCCTCACTTTTAGGAGTATCTTTAAAACTGGAGAGAAAAATAAATTATTCTTAATACATTATTTCCTAGACTCCTTCTTTAATTAAGCTTTGTTAAACCACTTGTTAAAAGAAAGGAAGTCTTTGTTTATGCTGTATGGTGGAATAAATGAAGAGTAACTGCAAGGGTCTCCAGGCTAATTAGCTGTTCTCGTAGGACACAAGTTAGTTTGCATTCTCTTTAGTCACATCCCAGCTGTTGACAGTCCATTGCCTGCTTAGCCATCTGGTTCCTCAGCAGTTTGTTGGGACTCATATGGTCTTGTTCATTTATTGGCATGGATCAACCAGAGGATAATTCTGAGTTCTCTAATTCTTCAACACCCAGCCTACAGTGTTTTTCCTTAAAGAAAGATAAGGGGATGGGGATCACAAATGCTTCATTGAAAGAAAAAAAAAGATAACAACCTGATGGCCAGTAGTCTTTGTGTTAGTTTCCTGTGGCTCCTGCAACAAATTACCAGAAAACTGGTAAAATGCCTGAAATTTGTTCTCTCTCAGTTCTGGAGGCCTTAAGTCCAAAATCAAAGTGTCATCAGGGCTGCACTTCATCTGGAGGCTATAGGGAAGAATCTTTCCTTGCTTCTTCCAGCTTCTCGTGGCAGTCAACACCCTTGGCGTCCTTAGTTTGTGGCCACATCATTCCAACCTCCACCTCTGTCTTCACATTGCCTGATCCTCTGCATGTCTGTCTTCCCTGTGTGTCGCTTACAAGGACACGTGGCATTGAATTTAGGGTCTACCTAGATAATTCAGGATGGTTTCATCTCACAATCCTTAACTTAATTACATCTGCAATGCCGTTTGTTCCAAGTAAGGTAATATTCACAGGTTCCAGGGATTAGGACAAAGACATATCTTTTTGCAGGCTACCACTCAACACATTACAGTCTGTTTGAGGGGAGAAACGCCCTCTCCTCACTATCTGAACATAGGCTTACCATTGAACTTGTGTGTGTGTTCCATGAGGAAAAAAAAAGTATAAATTATGTAAATCATCATCTGCTGGATAAGAATGCAACTTTCTTTGTCCTTTATAGATCGTTTGCCTGACAAATGGCAAATAGCCAATATTTATACATTCTGCAGGTCTGGAGGGGACCTAGCATGGAGTCCAAGTATTTATGTTAGAATTTTGTTTTAGAAACAATTAAGCAGAAATAAAACAGAAATCTAATTCTAGCTTTGGTTAATAATACCCACTGCCATCAACTTGATTCCAACTCATGGCCACCCCATATGTTACAGAGCAGAACTGCTCCATAGGGTTTTCGTGGTTGTAGTATTTACAGAAGCAGATCTCCAGGCCTCTTCTCCTGGGATGCTGATGGTTGGGTTCAAACCACCAACCTTTAGGTTAGTAGCCTAGTGCAAACTGCTTGTGCTACCCAGTGTCCTGCTTTAGTTTATGAAACGAAAACCAAATTAGTTGCTGTTGATTCAATTCCAACTCATAGGGGACCATATTTATTTCAGTTCTACCTTTTACTCAATATTTCCTCCCTTGGTTTTTACCTCTGGTCTCATGTGAAGAACTCATTTCATCTTTGGCTTTAGCAATTTAGCTTTAATATAACATCGGTTTGTGTTTACTTAGCTTTTGAAACATTTACATATTTAGTGCATTAGTTTCCTGAATCTCCTCTAACATGTTAAATACACACACATACAATTCATAGACATATGTCATCAACTTTGGTGTTGGCTATAAATTACTTATTACACAAGTCATGAGGAATCATATCACACTAGCATGTTACCACATCATGACTGAGAACCACTGTTGTATACCACAAGCCAATCTAAGCTTACTGAAACACCTTGATCATGACAGTCCTATGCTAGAATTTTTTGAGTGACTCCACTGCCATATAATAAAGCCCGAGTGGCTTAGTCAGGCCTTCATCACTGCACATCTGCCCCAGCCTCCTCTCCAGTCATACTGGTACATTCTACTACATCCATACTTCTCCCTGCCCACAAGTCATTCCCTTCCTGTCTGCCTGTCACAGCCCAGCAGACCTACCTCTTCTGTGATGACCCTTCAACACCTTCCCACGCTGAAGCCACACAATGTTCACGGTCAGAATTGCTCATCTAACAATCATATACCACCCTACCTTGACGGGCAACTTCTCATGATTTCTAAGATTGACTATATGGTCAAAGAAGGGAAGGACCAAGTCTCAGTGAGACCCTCCCAGAGCACCCAGTTGGTTAGGTAAAGCATAGAGGGGTGGTGCAAAAACATACATGGCAAGTCTGTGTGTCTCGTGTTTATTGAGCACCTGCTACTGCTCAGGAGCTGTTTTTCTTTTAGGAGATTTATTTCTAAGAAGAACTAACAGTTGTACAGCACCTATTATGTATCAAGCATGGCTCTAAGCACTTTTCTTGTTAACTTATTTGATGCTGTCTATCCTACATGAGGAGTCCTGGTGGCACAGTGGTTAAGAGCTCGGCTGCTAACCAAAAGGTTGGCAGTTTGAATCCACCAGCTGCTCCTTGGAAACCCTATGGGGTAGTTCTACTCTGTCCTATAGGGTTGCTATGAGTCAGAATCAACTCAGCAGCAACGGGTTTGGTTTGGTTTTCTCCTATGTGATTGTTACTATTTCCCCTGTTTTACAGATGAGGTACCTGAAGACTATGAGGTTAACATGAGTTCAATCCCAAGTGCTCTGTCTTCATAATCCTAGCTCTTAGCACTGCATTTTACTGCTTCTTGAATTTTCTCTTGTAATTCTTATGACAACCCTGTGAGGAAACAGGACTCAGAGAAGTTGTATTTTCCCAAAGTTGCATAGCTGGTAAATGGGAAAAGGGGTCTGTAGACTTCAAAAGTCATTCTCTTGTCCGCTAGGTACTGCAGCTTTCCCAAGGCTTCTTTACCATTTTCTCTAAAGTATTACATTGCAAGGAAATGTATCAGCCTTAAAATCACTAGTTCACAAAACATAGTATTTTTTGCCTATATCCAGAGCCAAAACCAAAACAAAACCCACCGCCGTCGAGACGATTCCGACTCATAGCAACCCTATAGAATGGAGTAGAAGTGCCCACAGTGTTTCCGAGGAGCGCCTGGTGGATTCGAACTGCCAACCTTCTGGTTAGCAGCCGTAGCTCTTAATCACTACACCGCCAGAGTTTCCATATCCAGAGCAGTTCACTTGTATATCAGTTTCCCATTGTTGTAACAAATTACCACAAATTTAGTGGTTGAAGATAATGTGAATTTATCATCTTAAATTCTGGAGGTTAGAAGTTCGAAATCAGTTTTACTGGGCTAACATCAATGTGTTGGCAGGCCTGCATTCCTCTGGAGACTCTAGGGGGAGAATTCCTTTTCTGGCCTTTTCCACTAGAAGCTTTAGCTTACAGTTCCTTCCTTCATCTTCAAAGCACATCGTTCCAGCCTCTGATTCTTCCTCTGTCTTCTCTGACTCCGATCCTCCTGCCTAATCGCAAAAACCCGTGTGATTACATTGGGCCTGCCGGGATAATCCAGGCTAATCTTGCCACCTCAGGATCCTTAATTTAATCATGTCTGCAAAGTCCCTTTTACCATGTAAGGTAACGTATTCACAGGTCCCAGGGATTAGGACATAGACGTCTTGGGGTGCTGTTATTCAGTCTACTACACTCTGCTATGTTGTAGGCTAAACACTTAATCTCTATTAGCACCAGGTCCTTGGGATTCAGAATCTGCCTTTCTCTTACCACTCCCTACCCTCAGAATCTGTGAGCACCATTTGCATCTTTGTTTGTATTCCTTCTCTGTTCATTCTGATTCTAAAACATAAATTTAAAAGAGGGATAAGGGGAGGGGGAAAAAAAAAAGAAAGCTACTAGAAGGGTTAAATTGAATGAACTGGAGATTCCACTCCAAAGCATAGTTTATGTTTCTCTATACTGCTTATGTTTTATGTTCAGGATTGTGCCCACCCCACCGTACACACATATTGCACACATCTGTGCAGAGACGGAAACAATCACCATGGCCCTTGTTTTCCCCCTTGCTTAAAACTGTGATTATGTTGCCATTTCCCTATATACTTCCTTTTTTTTAAGTCAGGGTTAGAATTCAAAATGCCTGTAGTTCAGCTATGTTTAAAAAAAAAATGGCATTATGAGAGAAGAGTCCCTGCTGGTAATATTAAGAAAAAAAGAGAATTTTAATGATGACTATAAATGCTTGAGAATTAATTTTTTTATTTTCTAGCTCTAAGTATATACACACACACAAAAGAATGCCTTTGGTCTGCATCAGAGGACTGGATTCTGGCAGAAAGGGTCTTAGAGTCATCCATTTTGTTATATTCCAGTAACTAAAATATAAATCCACATAGGCTAGAGATGATATTTATTTAAAATGTTGTGCCTAGGGGGATAAAAAAACCCTATTAGCATGTATATCTCATTTTCATGAAATACATTTTCAGTGTATTTCATAAGGAAACGGACCTATCGTTACAAGCAACAAAAAAGCATAAGCAAAACAGAGATCAGAAGTCAAATTTCACATGTGGGTGGTTTTTTTAATTTGTTTATTTTATTTGTTTTTTATTATTAGCGGAAAGCTCTTTGACATAATTGCTCTGCATATTAGTGGGTGTGCAGCCTGATGCTTTACACACTAATATGAATGTTAAACACGGAAGATACACTGTATACGCCTTGGGCTTCCAGGGTTCTTTCAGAAAACTTAATTGCTATTAAATAAACAAGGTAATTCAAATCCAAAAAAATACTTGAGGTAAAAATTCTGTTCTCATTTTAATAATTTTGTTTAGTAAGGGAGAGTCCAGTCCTCACTTTTCTTTGTCTTTTTAAGTTCTAATTCAGTTTGGAGTAGTTAGGACCTCTATTATATACTAATCACTGTCTCCAACTGCCTTTTGTACCTCTCAACCTCCTATATCACATAATATCATGTATAAACTCCGAAGGTCTAATACCTAACTCAGCACGTAACGCACCTGTGCCTGCCACCTCTTCCCCAGCAAATCTGATCTTCCTTCATTGATCTTATGGTGTGGATGATACCGCCATCTATCCTGTTTCCTAGCTAGAACCTTGAGCCATTCGCAGCCTCAAATGTACTTCACACTCAGTCAGTACCCAAGTCCTATTGATTCCACCTCCTATATCTCTTCCAGCCCTCTCTTCCTTCTTAATCCTTCTGCCATTGCCTTGGTTCAAGTCCTCACAATCAGCTAACCAAATCATTGCAAACAGCCTTTTTCTTAATCTCCCTGTATCATCTTTCCTAACTCTAACCCAGAATTCCCAACCTAGTATAGATGGTTTTTTACCACAGGCCTTCTCTGGAGCCTTTAAAATAATGAATGTGTGCTGAGAATCCCCAGAGAGGGGCATAGTAAGCACTGTAATTTGAAGACTTATTGAACCCTTTCTCCATGGCACATCTTTTTTTTTTTTTTTTTTAATTGTGCTTTAGGTGAAAGTTTACAGCTCAAGTTAATTTCTCATACAAAAATTTATACACGCACTGTTATGTGACATTAGTTGCGGGTCCCTATAATGTGACAGCACATTCCCGCTTTCCACCTCAGGTTTCCTGTGTCCATTCAACCAGTTCTGTCCCTTCCTGCCTTCTCATCCTGCCTCTGGACAGTAGCCGCCCATTTTGTCTCGTGTATCTGATTGAACTAAGAAGCATTTTATGTATTATTTTATGTTTTATAGTCCAGTCTGATCTTTGTCTGAAGAGTGGGCTTTCAGGAATGGTATTAGGTCTGGGTTAACCGAGTGTCTGGGGGTCATGTATTCTGGAGTTCCTCCAGTCTCAGTCAGACCATTAAGTCTGGTCTTTTTATGTGAATTTGAGTTCTGCTCCACACTTTTCTCCCACTCCGTTGTGTTCCCTGTCAGGGTGATCATTGATGGTAGCCAGGCACCGTCTAGTTCTTCTGGTCTCAGGCTGATGGAGTCTCTGGTTTATGTGGCCCTTCTGTCTCTTGGCCTAATATTTTCCTTGTGTCCTTGGAGTTCTTCATTCTTCTTTACTCTAAGTGGGTTGGGACCAATTGATGCATCTTAGACGGCTGCTTGCAAGCTTTTAAGACCACAGACACCACTCACCAAAGTGAGATGCAGAATATTTTCTTAATAAACTTTGTTATTCCATGGCACACCTATTAATACTTCTCAGGGCAATATTGTTTGGAGCTCATTGGCATACATTGCCTGATTCATTCTCTACAAATTGGATCGTGTTATTCCATACTTTAAAATCCTAAATGGCTCACCTTGGTTTTAATATTATGTCCAAATTATGTCCAAAGCCCTTCACCATCTGTCCCTCATCTAATTTCTCAGTCTCATTTTCCAACCACTCTTCTCTGTGAACCCTGTGCTCCACCTTCTCAGGACTCTTCAGTTATTTGAACATACCGTACTCCTTCAGACCCATGAGCCTGTGCACACACAGTCTGATCTGCCAGCACTTCTTATCTTCCTGGATAGCTCCTCATATATCACCTCTTCTGCAGAGCCTTCCCTAAGTTTTCCATGAAAACTTAGTTGCACACTCCTTTACATTTCCTCTGTTTTATAGTAATTTTTTTTCTCCACACTGGACTGCAAATACCTGAGACTTAGTAACCATTTTTTTTTAACTATGGTGAAAATATATACGTATATATATATAACAAAAAATTTGCCATTTCAACTTTTTTTACATGTACAATTCTGTGACATTAATTTTGTTCATCATTTTGTGCAACCATCACCACTATCCATTTCAAAATCCCCAACACCTAACATGATGCCTTGATACTCAGCAGGTGCTCCATAAGTGTTTGATGAAAGAATGAATGAATAAATGAATGAAATGAGTTAGAAGCTGTAAGCACAGTCCATTATTTTAAAACTAGAAAGTTGGCCTTATAAATTGAACAGAAACATCGGTTAGTGATGGGCTCAATAGCATAACTTGAGGTACCAAGGACATGAACTCAGCTCTCAGTAAAATAAACTACCTGGATGGGACCAAAACTGTCAGCACAGAAGAATTTATTAATGTGGGAAGATCTTAAAAAATACATATCCCCTTGGCCATTGTACTTCTGGATAGAAACATTACTTTTATTATAAAGGCAATGATCCCAAGACTTTATATGAAAAAACATGTGTAACAACTAGTATAAGCAATCGATTTTTTGAGCAAGGGTGAGACAAAATGTGTAGCAGCAAACTCTCTGACAATATTCCCTCAGCTGCATGGATGTTCACCATAACTGGAGTGTCAGAGTATCCAACAGAGCACGTGCTGGTGCTGGCTGAAACCCACTGCTGACTTGTTTAGAAGCAGCTTCTGTCTAACAATATAGCAGGCTGATCAAAGGTGGATGTTCATCCCATCAGCTGAGTGTTTGCTTTCCATCTTTTAAACATCTGGGATTTTGACTCTCTTATTCATCTAATCATCAATTTACTAAACATTTATGATATGCATCCTCTCTGCCAGACCTTAGACTAGGCACTTGATAATGTAAAGATTCATAAGTTCCCTTTCCTCAAAAAACTCATAATCCTGTGTGCATGTAGGGAGGTGGAGGAAAATAGCAGACTATCCCTTATAGGAGACATGCAGTACCATTCCACGCCAGGGTGGAGTGGGTGGTGATTAATAAATATCTGAATAATATTAATAAATTAACATAAATAAATAAGGTGATGAATATCCCTCATGATGCAGACAGGTTAAAGGAGACTTTGATGAAGAAGTGGCCTTTGACCTGGGCCTTCTAGGATATCTTGGAAGTTTCTAAATGGATAAAGAGGTGAAGGTCATTGATCACAGAGTGAACAACATGATCAAAGGCCTGAGCAGATAATGTGTCTGTGTGCTCAGTGAAGGGCAAATAGTCTATTGTAGCATGTGGCAGAGTGACAGAGATTGAGGCTGGAAATCTCACTCAGGTTAGAGTGTAAACGACCTGAACTTTATCCTCTGGGTATCCAGAATCCCCTAAAAGCTTTATATCTGGATCAAACTTCAAAATAAGCAGCAGATTTTTTTTTTCAGGTATTTTGTCATTATGTTGTCATAGTCTTCTATACAGACTTGGGGGGAGTTAGCTGAAGGTCTATCCCTTAAATCAAGCCCTATCTGCAAATTGATAATCCAGCTGTTACTCTGAGTGGTCACTCTATAGGACAATTTTATTTCATCTTGAAAAATGCTAAATAGACAATAGGTAAGTGGTAACTTTGGTGAAGGGTAAGATAGTACACTATACTGGAGAAGCCAACACAACTTGTACAAGGCAAGGTCATGTAAGCTCCATAGATACATCGAAACTCCCTGAGGGACCAAATTACTGGGCTGAGGGCTGTGGGGACCATGGTCTCAGGGAACATCTAGCTCAACTGGCATAACATAGTTTATAAAGAAAACGTTGTACATTCTACTTTGATAAGTAGTGTCTGGAGTCTTAAAAGCTTGTGAGTGGCCATCTAAGATGCTCCACTTGTCTCACCCCATCAGGAGCAAGAGAAAATGAAGAAAACTAAAGACACAAGGTAAAGATTAGTCCAAAGGACTAATGGACCACAACTACCACAGCCTCCACCAGACTGAGCCCAGCACAACTAGATGGTGCCCGGCTACCACCACCAACTGCTCTGACAGGGATCACAATACAGAGTCCCGGCCAGAGACAGAGAAAAATGGAGAACAAAATTCTAACTCACAAAAAAAGTCCAAACTTACTGGCCTGACAGAGATTGGAGAAACCCTGAGAGTATGGCCCCCGGACACCCTTTTAGCTCAGTAATGAAGTCACTCCTGAGGTTCACCCTTCAGCCAAAGATTAGACAGGCCCATAAAACAAAACAAGATCAAAGGGACACACCAGCCCAGAGGCAAAGACTAGAAGGCAGGAGAGGACAGGAAAGCTGGTAATAGGAACCCAAGGTCAAGAAGGGAGAGTGTTGACATGTTGTGGGGTTGGTAACCAATGTCACAAAACAATATGTGTACTGTTTAATAAGAGGCTAGTTTGTTCTGTAAACCTTCATCTAAAGTACGATAAAACGGAAAATTACTCCATCTCTACCTTTGGAATTAGAGAAATTATTTTCATCATCTCCTTCCTCAATTAGAAAGAGGAAGAAAATTAACCTACATTTTTGTCCTTATTACCAAAATTCACTAAGAAGATCTAACTCAACAGCTTGAATCTGAGAACTGATTTTAGTCAGCTACTTATTTATTTTTGGAGCATTTATTCCTATCAAACAGAAGCCCATGTGCCTCATAAAATACTTAGAAAAAGAAAATTTTAACCATCAAGCACTGAAGAGATCCATACTCCTAAAATCCATTTTACTAGTGAAGCCCCTAAAATGTCAGTCATTGGGTAACAGAAATTTCAGGAGCATGTTCCTTATGCCTGATGGATTCAGTGGGACCAAGAGGGAATTTGACTGTGAATTATAAGAAGAGAATTTAAAGAAACGTTGTTTGATGTCATTTTGAGGTTTAGGGGATAATGATTTTATGAGTCAGCCATTACTTTTCTCATAGAAAAATACACTGCATTTTTACTACAGTGTAAATATTTATGGATCATATCAAGACATCACATATCCAGCGTCATTTATAAAATGTCACCCTACTGTTTAGCTCATACCCTAGCCACTTCTTTACTAGAAACCAAACAAATCATTAATTTTAAAAGAAAGAAAAGAAGGAGAAAGGATGTGGAAAAGGAAAGCTGTGGATGGATTTATTCAGTTCTAGTCTCTTATTAAAGGTATATACTGGGAGAAAGTTTTGAATGCAGTTCTCAAGCACTTAATATGATGAATGCTTCTTTTTATAACATTGCTTTAAACAGTGGAATAATTGGATTTTTTCATGATTCTGAGAGAAATATGAGGTATTACTAACAGACATGGAAAGAGCTGGTAGGAACTCAAAAAACCAACCGCCTGCCCAACAGATGGAGCGCTTAACCCATGCTGTACATACATGAGCATCTTAGAGTACTCCAATACCTCCTTACCTGGCATTTAAGACCCTTTATGATTAGACCTCAATCTACCCCCTTTCAAGACTTATTTCCAATTACACCCCTCCCCCAAGACCTCACCTTCAAGCCTCAAGAGACTACCTACCATTCTCAGAATAGGCGTTGACTTTCCAGTCATTGTGCCTTTTTTCCTACTGTTTTGACTGTTAAAATTTTCATCACTTCACATTTGTTGAAATCCTATGTATATATTCCTCCAGGCTTACATAAATGACATCTTTATGAAGCCTTCTCACATCTGCCCAATCTAAATTAATGCTCGATTCTCCCATGCTCCCCTGAACCATTATTTATGCTTCTGTTGAAATGCTTACCATCTCCTGCCTTGTGTCACTGTTGATTGTGTGCGTGTCTGTCTTTTCCCCTAGACTGTAAGGTCCTCACACTAAAAACTTATCTTTTTCTCTGAATCTTTTTTTTTTTAAAGCACCTAGTTTTGTATCTTGCACTTAACAGATGCTTAATAAATACTTATTAAATTACATTGAAACATATGACCCCTCCCTGCTCACCAGAATTGGTCATCTAGAATCCAATCTCCTTTTCCAAAACAGGATGCACCTCTAATTCATAGCAAACAAATAGGTAACTATTTTGTTTTTAAAGCTCTCACGATGAAAAAACTACTCATCCTTTGCTAACCTCACTAGCTAACAAATGGAAATTTCTCTGATAATTAACATTCACTAAATATTTTGGGTGTGTGCTAGAAATACAGTAGTCAGGATGGATTTAGTCCCTGTCCTGATGAGATTTACAGATTAACTCAATCCCTTCCAACTTCATTTATTCATTCACAAATTTATTAAATACCAGTCATGAACCAAGTATGGTTCTACAGCAGTGAACAAGAGAAGTAAAATCCTGTTCTTAGTGGAAGTAATAGTTTAATGGGAAATAATTTCTAAAAGGGAAGCGAGCTGTTAAGTAAAATCAGATAATGGCATAGAGACTGATTCAACCACTGTAGTTAGGAAGGGCAGGGATGGCCTCACCAAGCAGATGACAATGGAATTGAACCTGAATAATTAGAAAGACTCAGCCACATGAAGATCTAAGGAAATAGTGTTCCAAGTAGAGAGAAGAGTAAGTGAAAAGGCCCTGAGGGAAGAACAAGCATGGCATGTTCAAGGAACAAAAAGATCAGTGTGACTGAAATATACAGGGAAAGAGGAAAGTTGTATGATACGAGATTGCAGAGAAAGACAAAGACCAGAACATGTGGGGCTTTCAGGGCAGGGTTAAAGGAGTTTGGATTTTATTCTAATTACAAGGGGAAGCCATTGGAAAGTTTTAAGCATGGGAATTATATGATCTGGTTTATGCTTTAAAGATATCCCTCTTGCTACTGTGTGGATAGAACGGACTACAGGGAAGTAAGAGTGATGTGCTGAATATCTTCCATTGCTCCTCTAGATCCACTCCTCACCCTTCTCTACCTGTGCCCCAGGAAGCTGACCTATACAGACTGATTCAGTAAGCTCCCTTGCCCTCTCGTTTTTGGTATTCAGCCAATGGGGCACTTCCTCAGACTAACAGGAGGGAGGAACTCTCTTCAAAGTATCTTGTTCAAATTATCATTTATATCCTGCTGGGACCTGATTGATAAAACTAGAAACTGAGACTGGTTAGGAAGCTTGCAGTAGTGTAGGCAAGAAAAGGTGGCATTTATTTAGGATGAACTATTTTAGAATGCTGGTCCCCAACCTGGATATTTATTTCGAATGACATTTATTTTTGAGGTAAAGCTTGTTTATTTTGTAGGTAAACCTGGCAGTGCGTACTCATGGATTGGGTGTAAGGGGAGAGGTGATGAGAAAAAGAAAAATCTCAAAGGTATTGCCTAAGTTTTTGCCCTGGATGAGGCACCATTGAATGAATGAAGTAACTAAGAAAGGAGCAGATTGGGGGTGAAGCTGGGAGGGTAGAATCAAGAGTTCCATTTTAAACATAGTTAGGTCAAGATGTCTATTCACAGTTAAGTGACATGTTGAGTAGGCATAGAAGAGAGCCTAGAGTTTAATATTTAAATTTTTGATTTATCAGCGTATATTTGTTGCAGATAATTACAGTTTTAACAAAATTGCGTTATGTTCATGGAGTAATTTTAATAATTCATAGAATGGGAAGAATTATAGTGAACACAGTCCCTAAATTTGGCATCCTTAGGAAATCAGTAATTCACATGGTTAGTTGTCTAGTTATAAAAAAATAAGTTCTAAGGAAGGACTAAGTAATAAGAGGTTATAACTAGTCTGATTATAGAATAACTAGTTGGTTAGAAGTGAGAATTTGACAGAAATAACAGAAGGCTGAACCTAAGAAATCAAGTCATGCAACAAACTTTAAAACCTTAGTTATCCATAGTTATAAGAAGAGTTCTGCTAAGTAAATGGGATTCTTAGCCACTAATTTAAATTTTCCTCAACCACCAGCTACAGTTCCATAAACATTTATAGGAGGGCTTAAGTTTGCAGAAGGCACTGGGCAAGACAGTGGGAGTACAAAATGAGTTAAAGAAGTGAAATCCTTTAAGATTTTCTCAACTGCTACTGAATAAGAGCTAAAACAAAAGGATTGCTTCTCTAATAAGTGAAAATGCCAGGGAGTCACCACAGAGAAGCCAAAGTCCTGGGCTACTCACAGCTTGAGTCATTGGCTCTAAGACCCTAGATTGGTCCTTAATGAAGATAAAGCACATGGTAGACAACCCCTTGGAAGAAACCAGATCTGTGGTGAATAACGACTGGCCTGTAGACCACCACATGTAGTCCACCCCCAACCCCCTGCCCCAGGTTCATGACATAGCCTAAGAGATGTGTTCAAATGTAGCCTTTCAACTCAGAATCAAATATTGAGGGAAAACATTTTTCAGGGCCACCACAATGTGGACGAACTATTTTAGGATGGATCATGGACCAGCTTTTGCCAGTTAGAGATGGTCACCATTGCAAAGCACCACCCCCCCTGTGGTATGAGAGACCAGGCGCTCTGCAGGCTTGGTGCTTATGAGGCATGGGCCCCTCAGCACGAAGCAGCAGCCGGAGCACCCTCCACGGGTTCTGCAAGCAGAGAGGAGTTTCCATACCACAGGAGAGAGAAACCTAGTTTCAGCTGTTCTCCCAGCTGTACCCACAACCCCCAGCCCAAAGCACGGTGCTTAGTAGCTGCTCAGTAAATGTTGCACTGAATAGAAATAAGCCAATTCTGTGTGGCCTTAGGTCACTTTATGGCTCTGAGCCTCAGTTTTTTAATCTGTAAAGTGGGGATGACACCTGCCTCATAAGGTGATTTCACCTTTTTTGTTAGTCGTGTTTTATTCAACAGGTAGGTAGTTGATCCCAGCCATATTGAGTCACAAGGAAAGTACATTTTCTTCTATGAGAATCAATAAGGTTATTTTCATTTCAAATATTAAAAAAATTTTAATGCAAAAAAGATTTATTACCACTGGTTTGGATGGTTTGAAAGGCTCTAGCTTTTAAAGGCCTAACTAGACAAAGTTGATAGCTTTTCTAACTTCATTATCCAGTAGTTCTGTGACCTCAAGCCATTCACAACTGCAAACAGAGTATATTCGCTCCAGTGGGGTCTCTAGCAGAGAACTCTCTGGGCCCAAGGTTTTCTCCTCCATGTTTATTTTATTCCCATTGGAAAGGTGGAGGGGAGTTACTGCGGAGAGATTGTTCTCAACCCTGGCTACACAGTGCAGTTACCTGGGGAGCTTAAAAAAATAACACAAACCGATGTCTGGGACCCCACCTCCCAGAGTTTCTTATTCTGAGGTGAGACCTAGGCGTCAGTACTTTTAAGAGCTCCCCAGGTGATTTTAAAGTGCACCCAGTGTCGAGACCCACGAAGACCCCAGCAGCATTCTGACTATACTCAAGGACATGTTATCACCACCCTAAGACTGTGGGCAAAAACCCCCCTTGCAGTTCTGAGTACAACCTCCTGAGCATAGCCCACAGCGAGTTCTGAGAGGGGCACTGTTGCCGCAGGAGCTTCTCCTTCAACACAGACTCTCAGGCCTTTAAACCCAGGCCTAATTCCACAGCAAGCCCATGGGCAGCAAGTGAAGGAGGAGAGCAGAAAAAAGGAAGAAAAAAATGTTGCCATAGAGTCAGTTCCAACTCATGACAATCCCATGTGTGTCAGAGTAGAACTACGCTCTCTAGGGTTTTCTTTTTTCTTTTTAAATATGGAACGTTTCACAAATTTGCATGTTGTCGTACGCAGGGGCCTTGCTAATCTTCTCTGTATCATTCTGATTTTAGTGTATGTGTTGCTGAAGCGAGCATTCTGTAGGGTTTACAAAGGCTGATTTTTTGGAAGTAGATCATCAGGCCTTTCTTTCAAGGTGCCTCTGGGTGGACTCGAACAACCAGCCTTTAGGTTAGCAACTGAGTGCATTAACTGTTTGCACCATACCCTGGATGGCTCAAACAGTTAAGCTCTTAGCTACTAACTGAAAGGTTGGCAGTTTGAATCCACCTAGCAGTTCCTGGAAAGAGCGGCCTGGTGATCTACTTCAGTAGGATCACAGCCATTGAAAAGCCTGTGGAGCACAGTTCTACTCCGACACACATGGGGTCTCTGTGAGGTGGAATTGACTCACAGCAACTGGAGGAAAGCAGAGTCCTCCCTAAAACTTTTACAGCTATACCCCTTGCTGACTCATAGTGACCCAATAGGACAAAGTAGAACTGCCCTATAGGGTTTCCAAGGCTGTAAAGCTTACAAAAACAGACTGCCACATCTTTCTCCCTGGGAGCAGCTGGTGTGTGTTTGAACCACTGTCTTTTTGCCGATCACAATCCAAGATGGAAGCTTAAATTTCAGACATCACGTTCTCCAGTCAGCAAGAAGGGGAAAGGGAAGGGAAAAGATGCCAGACTCTCCTAGCAGACACTTCCTTGAAATTGCACACAACCCTTCCATAGTCATGACCACGTCTATTTTATTGTATTTTATTTTTTTATTGTACTTCAGGTGAAGGCTTACAGAACAAATAGTTTCTCGTGAAACAGTAGTACACAGATTGTTTTATGACATTGGTTAACAACCCCACAACATGTCAACCCTCTCCCTTCTCAACCTTATTTTTTTTTTTGGTGAACATATACATAGCCAAAGATACACCATTTCAAAAATTTCTACATGCACAGTTCAGCGACATCAGCTACGCTCTTCCAGTTGTGCTGCTATTCTCACTTTAGATGAAGGCTTACAGAACAAAATACATTCTCATTTAACAGTATACATGTTGCCCTATGACAATGGTTAACAACCTCACAACACATCCACACTATCCTTACTCAACCTTGGGTTCCCTATCACTAGCTTTCCTGTCCCCTTCTGCCTTCTGGCCCCTGTCCCTGGACTGCTGTGCCTCATTAGTCCCATTTGGTTTTATGGGGCTGTCCTCTCCCCGGCTGAACGGTGAACCTCGGAAATGACTTCACCACTGAGCTAAAAGGGTGTCTGGGGGCCATACTCTCAGGGTTTCTCCAGTCCCCTTTAGGCCAGTAAATCTGGTCTTTTTTTTTTTTTGTGAGTTAGAATTTCGTTCTACATCCTTCTCCAGCTCTGTCCAGAACCACATCTATTTTAAATGGAGGTTGGCAAGTATCATCTTTATTCAGAAAAATCATGTCCCCACCTAAAAACTGGGGCCTCTGGCCTCCATTGACCCCCATGCAGCTAGATTATAACTATTAAGTTACATATAAACCATGTGTTTGATCAAGGTCCTGCTGAAAATCCCTGGAATGAGACCATTTTTCTTACATCCCAAATTCAGTGGATATGGCTTCCACTGCCCTAAGAAATCACTGAGGCTGCAAGAAAAGGATTCCAATGGAGCTCTTCAGAAATCTAGGCCCTAAATCGAATGACTGCCCAGTGTGGTAGAGTGGGTACCTAACTGAAGGAAAAGAGAGAAAGGGCTGTCTTCTCTGCAGATTAATACCTCCAGATGTATGCTGATGGCTCTTGTTCATTCTGGAAGCAGCATAGATTATTTTCACTGGATCATAAATATGTTTAACACTTTATTAACCTTTTAAACCAATTATCTTGCAAATCATAGTTCCAGAACAACTTTGTAAAATTTAAAGGCCCTTGAAATTCCTGGATGCTCTAGTTAAATACTTGGGACTAAGGGTGGAGTATATAGATCTTGCTACAAAATTCACTTAAAGGAAGCAAAATTCTTTGGTCTAGTTCCTGAGTTTTTCTTCTTTTTCAATTTTTTCTTTTTTCACTCTCAGGAAAGGCTAAGTGAAGGTTTAAGACTCAGTGGTCAAAACAGCCTACTTTCCTGTGTTGGGTTGACTTTCTCTTCCTTCCTTCCCTAGTGTTCCAGGACATGTGGAGGGGGTGTGCAGAAACGTGAGGTTCTGTGCAAGCAGCGCATGGCTGATGGCAGCTTCTTGGAGCTTCCTGAAACCTTCTGTTCGGCCTCAAAACTGGCCTCCCAGCAAGCCTGCAGGAAAGATGACTGCCCCAGCGAGTGGCTTCTCTCTGACTGGACAGAGGTATGTGTGCTCCTCAGATGGAGAGTGTGGACAAGGTATAAGAAGAAAAGAAGGCACACTCAAACTATCCATTCAGAAGGCGAGAACAGAACAATCCTCCTGCCATTGTGGAGCAGTACTTTTGTAACCATTTATACGATGAAGTGTAACTGGCTTTAAACTAGGCTGCAGGGACCTGAGCTAAGGAACAGCCCTTGCCCAGTGTCTTAATTTGCTAATGCTGCTATGACAGATATATCACAAGTGGGTGGTTTTAAAAAACAGAAATTTATTTTCTCACAGTTTAGGAGGCTAGAAGTCTGAATTTAGGGTACCAGTTCTAGGGAAAGGCTCGCTCTGTGTCTTCTGAGGGAAAGCTCTCTTTCAGTTTCCGTAGATCTGGCATTCCTTGATTCCTTGGAGATCTCTGCGTGTCATGTATCCTCTCCTCCATTTGTACTTGCTTCTCTATGCCTAATCTGCTCTTCTTATATCTCGAAAGTGAATGGGTTCAAGACACACGTTACACTGGTATGGCCTCAGTAACATAACAAATAAACCCAATTCCCAAATGGGATTACCACCACAGGTATAAACCCATTGCCCTAGATTCTGACTCATAGCGACCCTATAGAACAGAGTAGAACTGCCCCCATAGGGTTTCCAAGGCTGTAATCAAATGACATACTGCATTGGGCAAATCTGCTGCAAAAGACCTCTTTAATGTATTAAAAAGCAAAGATGTTGCCTGGAGAACTAAGGTGCACCTGACCCAAGCCATTGTATTTTCAGTTGCCTGTATGCATGCAAAAGCTAGACAATGAATAAGGAAGACTGAAGAAAAATTGATACCTTTGAGTTATGGTGTTGGTGAAGAATATTGAATATACCATGGACTGCCAAAAGAATGAACAAATCTGTCTTGGAAGAAGTACAGCCAGAATACTCCTTAGAAGCAAGGATGGTGATACTTCATTTCACCGACTTTGGACATCCGTCAGGAGGGACTAGTCCCTGGAGAAGAACATCATGCTGGTGAAGGAGAGGGTCAGTGAAAAAGAGGAAGACCCTCAACCAGACAGATTGACACAGCGGCTGCAACAACGGGCTCAAACATAACAATCAATGATTGTGAGAATGGTGCAGGATAGGGCAGCAGCTTCACTCCGTTTTACACAGGGTCCCTGTGAGTTGGAACCGACTCAATGACACCTAACAACAACAATCTGTACAGAAGCAGGCTGCTAAATCTTTCTCCTGCAGTGCAGTTGGTGGGTTCAAACCACCGACCTTTTTGTTAACAGCTGAGCACTTAACCATGCACCACCAGGATTTACAACACGTATTTTTGTGGGACACATTCAGTCCATAATACCCAGCAATTGGAAACATGGAATTGTTAATAGAACTCTTTTCAGGACTCTGGGTTTTTCTCCCTCTTTCTCTACACCCACTGCCTGACTTCCCTGCACCTCTTACTCCCAGATGTTTTTAGTCTCTACTCAGGAAGGGCAAAGCCTTTCTAGTTCTTCTCTTCCAAGTTGCTGGGCAATAAAGAACATGATTTATTAGGAAAAGGATGCCAAGGAAATCCTGCCTCTTTCCTGTCAGTTTCCTGGCTCTAAAACTTCAAAAACTTCCCAGCAAGAGAACTTGATTTCCCCCGTTGCCCTGAATTTTGGGAGGTGATTGCATCAGCATTCACCATTCGTGACTTTACCTCATAAATTAGGGTTAAACCCTCAACTTTCCTATTCTTCTAACTAGTTCCTATTCTAAAGCTAGCGTATATTATTTATACCTAGCTTCAATTTATTTGTTTCCAGTTGTCAAAAACTTAAATGCATAGAGGAACACCAAAAATCAGTGTAACAGAATGCATTTATTGTGAGCAGATACAATTTTAATCGGGCAGCGTCAACCTGGAAAGTATCGCAAAGGTGCTCCAAAGAGGGGATAGGGAAAATGGTTTATATAGGTCATTGCCATGTTCATTTCTCAGGAGATAGCATCAGAACATATGCAGGGTTCCAGGGTCAGTCGGTTGTAGAAACAGAGTCACCAAGGACATGCCATACATTTTCCAGTCAGACCCTACGTTTCCTGCTCCTGGAAACCAGCTGCACATAGTTGATTCTCTAAAAGAGCCCAATGCCCAAGGCAAAACAATCTCCACTAAGCTGCTTACTAGGGTATTGTTTGATAAGGTGACTTTAGGAAAACAGTTCCTTAAAGGTTCAAAAGGGCACCTAAGGGCAGATGGCCTGAGTGGGTCACCCCAACTTCATGGACCCAGAAATCTGAATTCTAGGAGAATTAAAACTGTTTCTCAAAGTCCTTACTGCTTCAAGTTCCATCAACTCCCCCAGCTTCATAAACCTGTGTATCTTCCATCGAGAAATCCCACCAAAATTAATTACCTCACAAGCACATTTAGCCAAGAACAGAATCATTAAGACTGAAGTGAAAGATCTGTCAAACCTGATTTAAGACCCTCTCCTTTCGTTTTATATAAGCATTTCAATTGGCCTCCCTGACCCCATTGCCTTCTTTGTATAATATACAGCTCACAGCATGGAGCTGCTGCTGGTTGAAACACATCACAGAGACACTTACTTCTACAGATGGGAAAACTGACTCTGAAAATTAAGATGCCAGCACTTTGCACATAGGTCCTTAGAATCCTTGCCCCATTAAATATCAACCCATATGGAATTCTATTTGATGGTACCTACTAAGGGCATTGCAATAGAGAGTTAACCAACATTTCCATAAACCCATTGCCTTCAAGTTTATTATGACTCATAGTGACCGTATAGGACAGAGCAGAACTGACCCAAAGGGTTTCCAAGGCTGTAATCTTTATGGGAGCAGACTGCTATATCTTTCTCCCATGGAGGGGCTGGTGGATCAAGCAGCCATGTGCTTAACTACTGCCCTACTAGGGCTTCTTCCACATTACCATAGGTTTTGTAATTTGGCAGTAAAATTGCCTTCTGGTGGAATCCCTCAAATGCCTCAGAACAGAAGGGAATGATTACTTTTTCATATTTTAGACACAGTGTCACTTCAGTAGGATAATGGATTAGAAGAATGTGGAGTGTACCATGTTCATTGCAGCACTGTTCACAATAGCAAAAAGATGGAAACAACATAGGTGCCCATCAGCAGACAAATGTATAAACAAATTATGGTATATTCACACAATGGGATACTACGCAACAGTGAAGAACAATGATAAATCCGTGAAACGTCTTATAACGTGGAGGAATCTGGAAGGCATTATGCTGAGTGAATTTAGTCAGCCGCAAAAGGATAAATATTGTATAAGACCACTATGATAAGAACTCAAGAAAAGGTTTAAACACAGATGAAAACATTCCTTGATGGTTAGGAGGGTGGGGAGGGAGGGAGAGGGGTATTCACTAACTAGATAGAAGACAAGAATTATCTTAGGTGAAGGGAAGGACAACACACAATACAGGGAAAGTCAGCACAACTGGACTAAACCAAAAGCTAAGAAGTTTCCTGAATACAACCAAACACTTTGAGGGACAGAGTAGCAGGAGCGGGGCTCTGGGGACCATGGTTTCAGGGGACATCTAGATCAGTTGGCATAACGAAGTTTATTAAGAAAATGTTCTGCATCCCACTTTGGTAAGTGACGTCTGGGGTCTTAAAAGCTAGCGAGCAGCCATCTAAGATGCATCAATTCATCCCAACCCACCTGGAGCAAAGGAGAATGAAGAACACCAAAGACACAAGGAAAATATTAGCCCAACAGACAGAAAGGGCCACATAAACCAGAATTCCATCAGCCTGAGACCAGAAGAACTAGATGGTGCCCGCCTACCACCAATGACTGCCCTGACAGGGAACACAACAGGGAGTCCCTGATGGAGCAGGAGAGAAGTGGGGTATAGAACTCAAATTCTAGTAAGAAGACCAGACTCAATGGTCTGACTGAGACTGGAGGGACCCCAGAAGACATGGTCCCCAGACTCTCTGTTAGCCCCAAACTAAAACCATTCCTGAAACCAACTCTTCAGACAAAGATTAGACTGGACTATGGGACATAAAATGATACTTGTGAAGAGTGTGCTTCTTAGCTCAAGTAGATACATGAGACTAAATGGCAGCTTCTGTCCGGAGGTGAGATGAGAAGGCAGAAAGGGGCAGGAGCTGGATGAATGGACACGGGAAATCCAGGGTAGAAAGGACGAGTATGTTGTCACAGTATATGGAGAGCAACTAGAGTCACATAACAATGTATGTATAAATTTTTGTATGAGAAACTAACTTGAATTGTAAACTTCACTTAAATCACAATAAAAAAAAGGTATGTGGAGTGAGTGTGTGTGTGTGGTGTGCATGGACATGTTAGTGACAGCTTTTCCATGGGAATGTTAATTTGGACGTGGCATTATATATGCAAAAATTATAATAAAAATAGCAGTGCAGGAAAGAGGACCGATATATTTGCCAAGCAGCTCTAGATGAAGACATTCACTCAATGGAGTCTTGTAAAGGCTATTGCTTTGCGAAATCTATTAGATAATAGTATGCCATACGTGGGATGCTGAAGAAGGGACTTGTGTACGTTATAATTGTCTTCCCATGTTCCTGGAGTCTGTGATCTCTGGAGTATATGGGACACAGAAAATTCAAAAAAGGTTCTTTTCAACCTGCAAATTTGAAGGAGGGACCCTTGTGATTAGATGCTGAGGAAAAAAGACTATTAAATTGAAGTCCCATTAAGCAAAGCAGCCTTTAGAATGATATGGTGTGTAGTTAAGAATTCAGACTCAAAGCAGGTAAGCCTAGGTTCAAATCTTGACTCTGCCATTTAACTGGCTGTATAACCTTGGGCTTAATTACTTAATCTTTCTAAGGAGTCCTGGTGATGCAGCGCTTAAGCACTCGGCTATTAATGGAAAAGTTAGCAGTTAGAACCTACCCAGTCACTCTGTGGGTGAAAACCCTGGGAATCTGCTCCCGTAAAGATTACAGCCTAGAAACCCCTATGAGGCAGTTCTGCTCTGTCACATGGGGTTGCTATGTGTCAAAAAATCAACTCAACGCACCTAACAACAACAATAACAATAGGCCTTACTTTGCTCATCTGTAAAATGGTGATGATAATACTGCCCTCCATGTATGGCTATTGGGAGGCTTAGATTAAATGATGCATATGAAGTACTTTGCGTCTAGTAAAAGTTACCTTTTATTATTGTTATGATTCTCTTCCATTCCTGCTCATTGTCAGGAAAAGAAAAAATTAAAGGAAGCACTTACATTGACTGGCTGGACCCAGGGCCACAACCCAGCTTCTCCACAGATTTTGCTGATCTTCCTCAAGGAGGAAGTTACATTTTGGAAACTAGGGGTAGTTAAAGGAGCCCTGGTGGCGCAGTAGTTAAGTACTCAGCTGCTAACTGAAAGGTCGGTGGTTTGAACCCACCGGTCACTCGGTGGGAGAAAGACATGCAGTCTGCTTCCTTAAAGATTACAGCCTTGTAAACCCAGTGGGGCAGTTCTACTCTATCCTATAGGGTAGCTTTGAGTTGGAGTCCACTGTACAGCACAGAACAGCAGCACCAGGAGTAGTTAGTCGTTATCCAAGGAATGTTATTAGGTTCTGAGTTATCTAAGTTGACGAATGGAAATTCCAAACACTGGGGAGGAATGAAATGGAGAGAAGTAATCACCAAATACCTGGGTTTAAACTCAAGCTGGTGCCATACGAATATGTACCTGGGGGTGTTCGCAAAGACTCCACGTGGGCCCTGTCATCCCAACGGCTATTCCTTTGGCCCTCTGGCTGAGATGAGATGTACATTCCACATCCCCCACAAGTTTCCCCTTGGAGAAAGGAAGACCTGGATGATGTATGGGTGTTTTTCATCCTCAACTATCTGGGCTCCATCTCATGGTTACTGCACAGAATCCCTCAGAGACAAAACTAAGCCAAAGTCTCTTTAAGCACTTCAAATAAAATTGCTTTCAGATTCTATTCTGAGAGCAAGACCTCTCAGAAGGCCATACCTCTTTTCTTTAAAAGAAATTATTCTATCTCCTGAAAGAGTTGGCTATTAAATGTTTTTAAGTCATATTTTTATGGAAGTTGTTCCCCCAGAAAAATATGAAAGAAATTAAAGTCAGGATAGTTAGAGCTAGAGGGAGGTTAGAAGATCTATAGCTTAGTTGTTTTTTAAAAAACTTAAAGCCGCAGAACCCTTTTTTAAATGAAATGTTACTGTGAAGCCAAAAATATAAACCAGATAAAATCAGAGCTGTTTTGGTTGAGGTGTGGGTAGGGCTCCCAGTTCTCTAATGTTGGGGTCTCCCCACCACCTGAGAAGCCCCTGAATCTCTTCCTTGACATAGTTGTATAACACAGTTTGAAAACCATTGTTCTAGCCTAGCTTCCCCATTTTAGAGATGTGGAAACTGAGGCTAGAGAAAGAACTTAACCAAAGTCATAAACAGATCTGCAGACCTGCAGCATAATTATTTTCCCTTTTTCTGCCTGGCAGCACTGAATTAAACATGCTTTAAAATTTTTTCAGGCTTTTCACCCCCATCTCACTTGATCCCTGGATTTGATGCTGTCATTTACAATAAAGAAAATGATGGGTAGAATCTGGAATCCACTATCATCGGGGAGCAAAAGCTATGAGTTTGATTCTTATCCCTAGCTCTTGTATCTTAAATTTCCTTCAAGGTGGTGTATCACAGCAACATTGCACAGAATAGTGTCACTTCAATGTGTAGGCATGTAACACTTAAAAATGTAATTCTGGGGTTTTTTTAAACTGTCATTTTTCAAGTTAATGTGGCATGCTGCCATGACCCTAGTTCAGGTCTTTATCATCTCAATGCTGGACTACTGTGAGAGCCTCCTTAACCGATGTCCCTACCTCCCATCCATCTCCTACTCCTCTCCCTCCCATATACCGTTGCCAGATTAACCTCCTCAAAACACCTCTTTCATCATGTCACTCCTCCCTTCAATGGCTCCGCAGTGCATTATGGGTCAATTCCAAGCCTCTTGTCTAGAGATTAAAGGTCTCCAAATCTGGCCCCAAACTACCTCTTGAGCTTCTGGCACTCTTGATTTGGTCCCTCTATAGGGTCTCTATGAGTCATAATTGACTCAACGGCAACAGTTTTGGTTTGTTTATTTGTTTTTAAATTCAGTCAAACTGGTTTAGTTCCATCTCTGATGGAACTTCTTGAACTTCTACACTGAACTCTCCACCTTTGTTCTGGTTATTGCCTTGCCTCATCTGCTCAACCCTGCGTCTCTACACCCACCCAGACTCCACCCATCTTCAAGACCTAGGTCAGGAAACGCCTAGTGTACCATTCACCTCTGGTTCCCTGAATTTACATGCATTTGGCCTTTCTTTCCCCACCAGTGCTCCGCCAGCTGCGGGGAGGGTACCCAGACTCGCAGTGCCACTTGCCGGAGAGTGCTGAAAACCGGGGTCTCAACTATCGTCAATTCCACCCTGTGCCCGCCTCTGCCTTTCTCGTCCTCAATCAGGCCCTGTATGCTGGCCACCTGTGCAAGTGAGTACATCAGCGCTCTCGGCATGGGGAGATGCAACCCACAGAACAGCAGCCACAGCCATGCAGTAGCCTGTCCTAAACCCCAGACCAGTGGGAGACTGTCAGCCATAGAGCCCCGTGGAGGACTGCAAGCTGGAGAGCTCCGCGGGAGACAGAAAAAAACAAAAAACAAAAAAAACCTTTTGCCGCCAAGTCGACTCCGACTCATAGCGACACTATTGGACAGAGTAGAACTGCCCCATAGAGTTTCCAAGCAGCGCCTGGTGGATTCAAACTGCCAACCTTTTGGTTAGCAGCCGTAGCTCTTAACCGCTACACCACCAGGGTTCCCGGAGATGGAAAAGGAATCTTAATTACATGTGGCCAGGTTGAATTCTCTTCTTCACTGGAAAAACAGTTTGCTGGAGGTAGAGCAAAATTCACTTGCTGGCATGTGGAGATCTGGAAGCTGAAGGCAGCCTATTACTAATGAAGTCTAATGTTATCCACTCTGGGGTTTTAAACTACTCTGAACAGATTTGTTCTGCTCAATATTAATCCCCATAGTTGTAACACTTCTGGGCTCTCCTCACCAGGTACATTAAGGCCCTGATGCTTTGCAGGACCGAAAAGGTAAACATTTAATGGGAGACATTCTCCTTCCCTTTGACCTCGGCCTCTTTTTATGATGCTGGTTTCTATTTTTTTAATCCTTTTAATAAGAGGGACTGGCTTCCCCCTTCTACCCGGAACCCTGAATCTCAACTTCGGGGGTAGAGAGGGCTAGCAGGGTGATAAGCGGGTTGCCCAACTGCACCTCATTAGTTCACCAGTTTTTGATTGTAGCAGTAGCTTCAGGGTGCACAGCTGGTAGCCAGTTCTTCCCATAAAATATAAGGCAGTAAATGCCTGCGCTGGCCAAGGGAAGCTCTGGAGAGCTTTCCTTACCTCTTCTCTCTTGCGCCCCTCTGTCTCGTGGTCTCTTCTCTTTGCCCTTTCCTTTTCCCTCTCTCTTGTCTCTGCCTCTAATTCTTGTTTTTCTCTGCTCTCTCTTTCTCTTTCCATCTGTCTGGTTCCCGTTTCATTCTGCCCCTTTCGTTCCAGGGCCTGGGCGGCTGTCCACAAAGCACAGCCCTCACATTGCAGCTGTGAGGAAGATATACATCCAGACACGCAGGCAGAGGAAGCTGCACTTTGTCATGGGAGGATTCGCCTACCTGCTTCCCAAGACCTCAGTGGTGCTCCGGTGTCCCACACGGAGGTTTCGCAAGCCCCTCATCACCTGGGAGAAAGACGGCCAGCACCTTATCAGCTCCGCTCATGTCACGGTGGCCCCTTTTGGCTACCTGAAGATCCACCGCCTCAAGCCCTCTGACACAGGCATTTATGCCTGTTCTGCAGGGCCAGCCCGGGAGCAGTTTGTGATTAAGCTCATTGGAGGCAACCAGAAACTTGTGGCCCAACCCTTGAGCCTGAGGAGTGAGGAAGAGGCCCTGACAGTGAGGAAAGCCAGCCCAAACGAGGCCCTGAGGGCCCACAAACACCAGAATGGAATCTTCTCCAATGGCAGCAAGGCTGAGAAGCGGGGCCTCACCATGGACCCAGGGAGCCGCTATGATGACATTGTCTCCCGGCTGCTGGAGCAGGGGGGCTGGCCCAGAGAGCTCCTCGCCTCCTGGGAGGTCCAGGACTCCATGGAAAGGAATGCATCCTCAGAGGAGGATCAGAATGCTGAGCAGGCCCTTCTGCACCTTCCCTTCACCATGGTGACTGAGCAGAGGCGCCTGGATGACATCCTCAGGAACCTCTCCCAGCAGCCCGAGGAGCTGCGCGACATCTACAGCAAGCACCTGGTGGCCCAGCTGGCCCAGGAGATCTTCCGCAGCCACCTTGATAACCAGGACGTGCTCCTCAAGCCCTCTGAGCAGAGGATTCTCCCTGTGGCCATCCCTGCTCACAAACACGTGTCTGGCTTCAGCAGCTCACTCCGCGCCTCCTCCTCTGGGGAAGCAGGGGGCAGCTCTCGCCGGCCACACCGCAAGCCCACCATCTTGCGGAAGATCTCAGCTGCCCAGCAGCTCTCAGCCTCTGAGGTGGTCACCCATCTTGGGCAGACCGTGGCCCTGGCCAGTGGAACCCTGAGTGTTCTTCTGCACTGTGAGGCCATAGGCAACCCAAGACCAACCATCAGCTGGGCCAGGAATGGAGAAGAGATTCAGTTCAGCAACAGGTGAGCCTTGCAGGTACCCGGTCTAGGAAGTGATAGGAAGAAGGGAGGGGCAAGGAGCTACATCTTGCTCAAGTCACCCCACTCATACTTCCTTCAAGGTGTTTCCAATAGTAGAGCTTAGAGCACTGGGCCCAGGGATAAATCCTGGGTCTCAGTCCCTCTTTCAGTACTGATAAACTTTTGGAACAGAGACAAGTCATTTAACTTCTGTAAATTGTATGTTCTCATCTTTATATGGTGATAGCAATACTGGCTACCCACCCCCATCCTCATAGGGTCCAAAGATTGTATAGCTTTAAATTTTTGGCAGAAAGATACCATTCTAGGCCAAGGCACTATTATGTTACCATTGTGAGATGAACCACTGAAAATCTTCAGCACCAGGACACTGTCTCTGTGTGTGGTCTTCCAGGGCTGGGGAGAGAGTACAGCCAGCACATGCTGCTCCCTGTGGGTGAACCATCCTCTCTCTGGGCCAGATGAGGCTGTTTGTTCTAGAAAGCTTTTATTCCTAATATCTTTTGGTGGCTTGCTTATTTTTATTTAGTGTTTTGATGTGTCATTATGGGGATGACAGCACATATCACTTAATAGTTTCCTTGGACCATGTTGTTAGCTGTTGTTGAGTTGACCCTCAAATCATGGTGACCCCATGTGTTACAGAGTAGAGCTGCTCCATAGGGTTTTCAGGGCTCTAATCTTTTTTTTTTTTTTTTTTTAAATTGTACTTTAGATGAAGGTTTACAGAACAAATAGTTTCTCATTAAACAGTACACATATTGTTTTATGACGATGGTTAACAACCCCTCGACATGTCAACACTGTCCCTTCTCAACCTTGGGTTCCCTATTACCAGCTTTCCTGTCCCCTCCTGCATTCTAGTCTTTGTGCCTGGACTGTTGTGCCTCATTAGTCTCATTTTGTTTTATACGGCTGTCTAATCTTTGGCTGAACGGTGAACCTCAAGATTGACTTCACTACTGAGCTAGAAGGGTGTCTGAGGGCCATACTCTTGAGGTTTTTCCAGTCTCTGTCAGGCCAGTAAGTCTGGTCTTTTTTTGTGAGTTAGAATTTTTTTCTACACTTTTCTCCATCTCTGTCCGGGACCCTCTGTTGTGATCCCTGTCAGAGCAGTCAGTGGTGGTAGCCGGGCACCATCTAGTCGTACTGGACTCAGTCTGGTGGATGCTGTGGTAGTTGTGGTCCATTAGTCCTTTAGACTAATCTTTGCCTTGTATCTTGTTTTCTTCATTCTCCCTTAGGGCTGTAATCTTTACAGAAGTAATTCACCAGGACTTTCTTCCATGGAGCCACTGAGTAGGTTCAAACCACCAGCCTTTAGGTTAGCAGCCAATTGCAAACCACTTGCATCATCAGGCTCCTCCTTAGGCCATAGCCGTTCATAATGTAAAATCAGTAGTGGTAGTAGAAGTAATAATAATAACAAAATTTTTTAATGCCTTGGTGGCACAGTGGGCAAGTTCTTGGCTGCCAGCTGAAAGGTCAGAGGTTTGAACCAACCAGCCACTCAGTGGGAGAAAGATTGGGCAGTCTACTTCTGCAAAGATTGTTGTTGTTAGGTGCCATCGAGTGGATTCCAACTCATAGCAACCCTGTGTACAACAGAACAAAATACTACCTGGTCCTGCATCATCCTCACAATCATTGCTATGTTTGAGCCCATTGTTGCAGCCACTGTGTCAATTCATGTCATTGAGAGTCTTCCTCCTTTTGGCTGATCCTCTACTTTACCAAGCATGATGTCCTTCTCCAGAGACTGGTCCCTCCTGATAACATATCCAAAGTACCTGAGATGAAGTCTCACCATCCTTGCTTCTAAGGAGTATTCTGGCTGTACTTCTTCAAGGACAGATTTGTTTGTTCTTCGGCAGTCTGTGGCATATTCAGTATTCTTTGCCAAAACCATAATTCAAAGGGATCAATTCTTCAGTCTTCCTTATTCATTGTCCAGCTTTCTCATGCATATGAGGTGATTGAAAATATCATGGCTTGGGTCAGGTGCACCTTAGTTCTCAAGGTGGTATCTTTGCTTTTTTTTTAAGTGATAATTTCTTTCTTTCTTTCTTTTTTAATTGTGCTTTAGGTGAAAGTTTACAGAGCAAGTTTCTCATTAAAAAATTTATAAACAAATTGTTTCATGATATTGTTTGCATCCCCTCAATGTGTCAACTCTTTTCTACTTTTAACCCCAGGTTCCGTATATCCATTCGTCCAATTTTCCTGTCCTTTCCTGCCTTCTCATCTTTGCTTTTGGGCAGTAGTTACCCATTTGGTCTCATATACTTGATTGATCTAAGAAACATGTTCCTCGCGTGTGTTATTGTTTGTTTTATAGGCCTGTCTAATCTTTGGCTGAACTTCGGGAGTGGCTTCAGTTCTGAGTTAAAAGGTTGTCCGGGGGCCATAGTCTTGGGTGTTCCTCTAGTTTCTGTCAGACTGGTTAAGTCTGGCCTTTTTTTTTTTTCTTTTTTTTTTTGTGAATTTGAATTTTGTTCTACATTTTTCTCCTCCTCTTTCCGGGACCCTCTGTTGTGATCCCTGTCAGAGCATTCAGTAGTGATAGCCAGGACCCATCTAGTTCTTCTGGGCTCAGACTGGTGGAGGCTGTGGTTTATGTGGTCCATTAGTCATTTGGACTAATATTTTCCTGTGTCTTTGGTTTTCTTCATTCCCCTTTGCCCCAGATGGGATGGAACCAATAGATGTATCTTAGATGGCTGCTTGCAAGCTTTTAAGACCCCAGATGCTACTCACCCAAGTCGAATTTAGAGCATTTTCTTTATGAACTATGTTATGCCAATTGACCTAGATGTCCCCCAAGACCATAGTCCAACCCTCAGCCCCAGTAACTCAGTCCCTCAAGGTGTTTGAATGTGTCTAGGAAGCTTCTATGACTGTGTCCCCTTTGTGCTCTGTTATATATATGGATATACATGCTGTACATACAAACATGTACGTAAAAATATCCACAGCCTAACCTGTATGTGTACAGTAATATTTTACTTATCCAGGAGCTCTTTCTTTTCCATGTAAAGTTAGTGATTTTCCATCTCATTAAACAATGTTGTTGGAATGTGGATCGGCATTGCATTGTATCTATAGATTGCTTTGGGTAGGGTAGTACTGACATTTCAGAATGTTAAGTCTTCCTATCCATGGCATGGTATTTTTTTCCATTTATGAAAGTCTCTTGTTTTTTTGCTGTAGTGTTTTGTATTTTTCTTTGTATAAGTCTTTTACATCCCTAGTTAGGTTTATTCCTAAGTATTTTTATCTTCTAGGGGGCTATTGTAAATGGTATTGTTTTCCTAATTTCCTTTCTGGAGTTCTCTTTGTTAGTGTAGAGGAACCTTACTGATTTTTTTATGTCAACCCTATACACTGCCACGTTGCTAAATCCTTCTATTCCAGTAGCTTTCTTGTGGATTCTCTGGGATTTTCTTTGTATAGGATCATATTGTCTGAAATAGGGATAGTTTTACTTCTTCCTTACCAATCTGGATGCCTTTTATTTCCCTTTCTTGTCTTATTTCTCTAGCTAGTACTTAAACAGTACAATGTTGAATAAGAGTGGTGATAAAGGGCATCCTTATCTGGTTCCTGTTCTCAAGGGGAATGCTTTCAGTCTCTCTCTATGGAGAATGATGTTGGTTGTTGGTCTTGTGTATATGCCCTTAATTATGTTGAGAAATTTCCCTTCTGTTCCTATTTCGGTGAGATTTTTTTTATCAGGAATAGGTTTTGGACTTTATCGAATGCCTTTTCTGCATGGATTGAAATGATCGTGTGATTTTTTTTTTTCTTTGTTTTATTTATGCAGTGGATTATGTTGATTGATTTTCTAATGTTGAACCATCCTTGCATACCTGGTATGAATTCCACCAGTCATGGTATATTATTTTTTTGATATGCTGTTGAATTCTATTGGCTAGAATTTTGTTGAGAATTTTTGCATCAATGTTCATGAGGGATATTGGTCTATAATTTTCTTTTTTAGTGGGTCTTTGCTTGGCTTTGGTGACAGGGATATGCTGGTTTCACAGAATGAATTCAGGAGTAGTCCTTCCTTTTCTATGTTCTGGAATAGTTTGTAGTATTGGTGTCAGCTCTTCTCTGAATGTTTGGTAGAGTTCTCCAGTGAAACCGTCTGGGCCAAAGCTTATTTTTGTTGGTAGTTTTATTATGACCTCTTAAATTTCTTCTTTTTTTATGGGTCTGTTCAGATTTTCTACCTCAGTTTGTGTTAGTTTAGGTAGGCAGTGTGTTGCCAGGAATTTGTCTATTTCCTCTAGGTTTTCAAATTTGTTGGAGTATAATTTTTCATAGTATTGTGTTATGATCCTTTTTATTTCAGTTGGTTCTGATGTTCCCCATCTCATTTCTTATTTGGGTTATTTACATCTTCTCATTTTTTTCTTTTGCAGATTTGGCGAGTGGTTTGTCAATTTTATTGGTCCTTTCAAAGAACCAGCTTTTAGTCTTGTTGAGTTTCAGGTGTTTTTCTGTTTACATCTTTGCTTTTTAACACTTTAAAGTAGTCTTTTAGAGCAGATTTGGAGCCTTGGAAACTCTGTGGGGCAGTTCTACTCTGTTCTATAGGGTCGCTATGAGTTGGAATAAACTCAACGGCAATGGGTTTTTTATGTGCCAACTGCTGTGCTGTGCTTTCTACATACATTATCTCTTTTAGTCTTTACAATGGCCCTGACAATAGCAATGACAGCTGGCATTAGTGGAGAAGTGACTATCTTTCCAGGCAAGTCTAAACTCTTTATATACATTACCTCACCAAATCCTAACTGTAGCCCTGAGAAGTTTTTAATCCACAGTTTTTATCCATTCTTTACAAAACATGAAACAGATGAAGTTTATTGACTTGCTAAGGGTCATATCTACTAGGTGGCAGAGCTGAGATATGTGACAAAATAAGATAGATGGTCACTTGAAAAATTATAGACTGTACTAGAGAGAAATCTTAAAGGTCATCCAATCCAAATTCCTCATTTTAACCCTTTATTTTCTCTGAATCCAAGTATAATGCTTTTTTCATTAAATCTACTTCTAAATACTATTGTTTGGCTAAACCTCTTCTCTAGCTTCCTAGCTTTGGGAAAGGAAGGAGAGAAACCAGCATTCATTGTACCAAGCACTATGCGAGGTTTATTAATATGTGACTGCATTTGTTATTCTAACAGTCCATCCACAAGATTGACATTATCCTCCATTTTTACATAGAAAACTGAGGTTCAGCAGCTCATCCAAGATCAAGCTTTAGCTAGAACTGGACGGAAGGTTCAATATCAAGTTTATCTGATTCTGAAGACCAGTTCTGTCTACTTTTCTGAGACTCCGTGAACAAATGTGACTTTGTCCATCCTGCCCACATCCTTTGTGCCTTTTAAATGTCAATAATATTGCCTCTTGGCCTTGTAGACCAAATAGCTTTAATAACAATGCTTAGTAATATTTATCCCGTGTGCTTTTACTATATTGCAGACATTATGCTTATTGCTTTAAACGAATTATCTTGTTTAATATTCCCAAAACTCCGTGAGATAAGTACTATTGTTGTCACCACATCATAGATAAGAAAGCTGAGGCACAGATGTCGAACCCACACAGAAATGATGGAGACAGGACTTGAACCCAGGCAGCATGCCTCAAGAGTCTGTGTTCTTAACTTCTCTTATTTGCCCCTTGGTCTCTACCCCCTACCCCGGCCCCCTCCATCCTCTTATACTTTCCTTGATCAGCTTAACTGCTTTGATCCCTGTCACTCCCCCAAAAATCTTTATAAAGAGGTTGTGGGTCAGGCCAACCAGTTGCAGTAAATCCCCCTGAGGCCACTGGTTCACTGTGGGGCATCTACAGTGTCAGGCCCCCAGGATGGTGGGTGCTAGCTGAGAATGGTGCCCTGGTACTCTTTTGTGCCCACATCACACCATCCCCTCTACCACCCAGTGAGTTCTCAAGTGTAGGTACCAAGTTTTATTCATATCCCCTGTGCCTTTTGCCCAGGTTTGGTACTGGGGTTGAAGGGAACAACAATTGAGTTTGTGGGGGAAGATAGAAATTGACATTCCTTGACTAACTGCACACTGTGCCACCGTGCTAGGAAGCTTCATCGCCATCGTCTTAGTTAATGTTCACTACAAGGCATAACATACAAACAGTTATCCCTGTTTTAGAGATGAGGAAGCCCAGGCTCACAGTACTTGAGAACTTGACCAAGGTTAGATAACTAGTAAAAGGCAGCATCAAGAGCACAAGTTCAAACCCAGTTCTGCCCAGTTCAAGCCCATGATGTTTGGAGTGAGTGAGTGAGTGAGTTCATGCTTGCTTGCATCTGCCATACTTCACTAGGGCTGCCCAGTTGCCTCAAGACCTATACTGTTTTCTACCAGCTATTTCCAGTACTCTTCGTTTGAATAGCACCTCCTTCCTTTTAAAAAGCTATAGAATAAGACAGGGTGACAGAAAAGGGGGAAGGGTCATAAGGGCTCTGCTGTGCCCGAGGACTGCAGGGAGAACACTGAGGCCATAGTGTACTCAGAGGTCCTGACAAGTTCCTTGAGCACTAGAGACTTTTAGTGAAATCCAAGGATCATGGCCCATACAAGCATGATGTGGAAGGAGCTAGACTAGTATGAAGAGGTTTAGGCTGATCTTGCCAAGGACCGTCGCTTTCCATGGTCTTAGTTTCTTCATTTCAAAGTGAGGGGATTATACCAGATCCTCTCTGCAGTCCCTTCTGCCTCCTTCACTCATTTACAGAAGTTAAAACCAGTTGCCGTTGAGTTGATTCTGACTCATGTTGACCCCATGTGTATCAGAGTAGAACTGCACTCAATAGAGTTTTCAATGGCTGATTTTCTGGAAGTAGATCATCAGGCCTTTCTTCTGAGGTGCCTCTGTGTGGACTTTAATCTCCAATCTTTTGGTTAATAGCCAGCCACCCAGAAGATTAAAACCCATGTCTTAGTTATCTAGTGCTGCTATAACAAATACCGCAAGAGGATGGCTTTAACAAACAGAAATGTATTCTCTCACAGTTTAGGAGGCTAGAAGTCCAAATTCAGGTGCCAGCTCCAGGGGAAGGCTTTCTCTCTCTCTCTGTTGGCTCTGGGAAAAGGCCGTTGTCATCAGTCTTCCCCTGGGTCTAGGAGTTTCTCAGCACAGGGTCCTCAGGGTCCAAAGGATGCACTCTGCTCCCAGCTCTTCTTTCTTGGTAGTAGCTTCTCTGCTCCCTTCTCGCTTTTATATCTCAAAGGAGATTGACTCAAGATACAGTCTAATCCTGTAGATTGTGTCTTGCCTCATTAACATAACTGCCTCTAATCCTGCCTCATTAACAACATAGAGGTTAGGGTTTATAACACATAGGATAATCACATCAGATCACAAAATGGAGAGCAACGGCACAATACTAGAAATCATGGCCTAGCCAAGTTGACACACATTTTTGGGGACAGAGTTCAGTCCATAACAACCCATATGTTGACATGGAATGGGGAAGGGTCACATCAATATTTGTTGTACAAGTTGTTTCTGAGTGATATATACACTCAGTGATCACCTGAGTTTGGGAAATGCTCACTTAAAGTTAGACAAATGTATTTACTGCTGGAATTTACTACTATTTTTTTTAATATACCATTGATTATTTTTTATTATAAAAGTAATAAAGCAAGTATAAAACAATGCAAATAATACCTAAATCTATAAAGTAAAAAGTGCAAGTCTGAGTCATCCTCCCAATCCTATTCCCCAAATGTTATCACTCTTATTGATTTGGTAAATTTTATATAGTTTATTATTATTGCTGTCGTTAGGTGCCATCGAGTCAGTTCCAACTCATAGCGACCCTATGTACAACAGAACAAAATAATGCCTGGTCTTGCACCGTCTTCACAATTGTTGTTTGAGTCTATTGTTGCAGCTAGTGTGCCAGTCCGTCTCATCAAGGGTCTTCCTCTTTTTTGCTGGCCCTCTACTTTACCAAGCATGATGTCCTTCTCCAGGGATTGGTCCCCCCGATAACATGTTCAAAGTACATGAGACGATGTCTCACCATCCTCGCTTCTAAGGAGCATTCTGGCTGTACTTCTTCCAAGACGGATTTGTTGGTTCTTCTGGCAGTCTATGGTATATTCAGTATTCTTCATTGATTCTTCTTCCGTGTTCTGTATTCATTGACCAGCTTTCACATGCATATGAGGTGATTGAAAATATCATGGCTTGGGTCAGGTGCACCTTAATTCTCAAAGTGACATCTTTGCCTTTGAACACTTTAAAGAGATCTTTTGCAGCAGATTTGCCCAATGCAATAAGTCGTTTGGTTTCCTGACTGCTGCTTCCACGGGCATATGTTGTATGTAAAACATATAAACACACAAAGGATTTGGATTTTATTGAAGTAGTAGTTATGTTTTTCAGAAATCTGACTTGTTTTTTACTTAACAACACATCTAGGAGACATTTTCATAACCATATGCAGTTTTTCAGCAGCTGATTATTGTTCCTGAATGCATTTAACTATCTCCCAACTGAAAATTATTTTTGTTTTTCCATTATTTTTTTTAACTCCTCTAAGCTTGCCAGTATGTGTTGTGACTTTCCAAGCGGACAACATGGTATGACATGTTTTCCAAGTATGTTTTTGATCACTGAACAATTGTTTGGCCTAGTAATTTTGAGGACACCAATAATCCTTGAAATACCATTTAGGAAACACTGCTTTAGCCTTTTAGGTGTCCCTTACTGGTGAAAATGGTTAACATACTTGGCTGCTAACTGAGAGGCTGAAGGTTCAGGTCCACCCAGAAGTGCCTCAGAAGAAAGGCCTGGAGATCTACTTCCAAAAAATTAGCCATTGAAAACCCTTTGGAGCACAGTTCTACTGTGACACACTTGGGGTCACCATGAGTTTGAATCAATTTGACAGTAAATGGTTACTTTAAGCTTTTAATTTTCACCTTTATAAGCATTGAGAGTCTAGCCCCAATGGCTTTAAGATGGAGAAGTTTCAGTGAAATGTTGCTAGAAAAAGAGACATGACAATAGTATGCTAAAGATGCTAAAGGACAGCAGAGAGCAAGTCCTGGATGTTCAGGACTTCAGGTGTGGGTGGGAGTGGGGGTGGAGGAAGCAGTAAAAGGGAAGGCACCTGGGGACATAGGCAAGTGGTTTTTGCCACTACCAAGATTTTTTTTTCTAGATCTAGCCTTGGCAAAACTTTTTCAGTGTAAGTTAATGGCATGCAGTAGGGAAAAATAAAACATTTCCGTTTCTGATCTATGACATCATAATTTTTCCATTTTCTTTGGCTGGCCAGTGAGAAATATGGCTGGAGCTTAGTTTTCTCTACAGTTTTTCAAGTACTGTTTGAGAAAAGAAAGTAAATATATCTGCACAGAGCACACAGGAGGCACAGAGCTGCCGTTGGGACTGCTTTGTGTGGGCTGTTGGTGACCTCTTTTGTGTTGGGTTTCCTTGCTTGTCATCATTACTGTGTCTGGTAGCGGTTCAGAATCGCTCATTTATTTTCAAACAGCTTTCACCAAAGAAGTGCTGAAATGCCCGGTGTTATAGTTTAGTTAGTCTGTTTTTGCTTAGTACCCAAATCCATTTTTCTGAAAGAGTCTGCAAGATTCAGCTGCCTGTTGGGCTGTAGGACTTTGCAATTTATTAAAATATGCTCTCCATAGCCTGAGCCAGCAAGATCCTGGTCAAGGGAGGAAGGAAGTGATTGAGAGAAGTCTATTACTTCTTTGGCTTTTAAATATGCCAAAGCTTGATTGGAAAGAAATGCGTTTTATTAAAGAATCACTCACAATTTAGAAACTACTGCCTCTTATTGTATATATAATTTACTAGTTGAAATGAATTCATATGATTCTTAGAAGCACATGTTTACAACACATATTACTTCTCAAGCATTAGTTTACAGAGTGTCCCCCAGTGTATTATGACAGGCTGGTTTGCCATAATCCCTACTTCTTTTATTGAACAAACATTCCCATGCCTACCCTGAGCCAGACCCTACCATCGATACTGGGGATGGATAAAGAAGACTCATTCTCTGTTGATGAGACTCTAAGTCTAGTTTGAAAGCCAGAAAAATCAATTTTACAGTGTTATAAGTGCTAAGAGAGAGCTATACAAACTTATTCATTCCATAAGTATTTCTTAATTTACCTATTATATTCCAGGTCCGCATGTATGCCTTGGGGATATAGTGGTGAATGAAACAGAAGAAGTCTCTTTGTTCTCATCTTTACAATACTTCTTTGAGGTTATTATCCCAATTTTACAGATGTTGAAATTGACGCACAGAGCTGTTAGGTTAACTTGCTGAAAGTCTCATACTTCATAAGGGTGGAGTTAGGGTTTGAACCCAAGGAGTCTGGCTCCAAGGACTATTTATTTTCATTAATTTTAAGCTTAGTTGAATGCACGGACTTGCTATTGTTTTAAAAAGAAGCCAGTGGGGTCAGCTAGACCTAACGTAAATTGACGATCAATATTCCAGCTGCCTGGCTTCTAATTTATGGAGCTTTGGTTTTTATTTTAGCACACCTGTTTTAGAGAGAGCCTTGTCTTCTATTGATAGCTCTACTTTTACATGTACATACCCAGCTATAAAATGCACAATGCTAGGCGCGTAATAGTCATTCCGTAAACATTACAATTGTTACATCTGTGTTTGTATCTTTGACTGTGAATGTTTATGGTGTTGATGGCCTGTGCATGTGTGTGTTTAGAGACCTAGACCACAGGCTCGATGAAGCTAAACTATTCCTTGCTTTTCAAGTTACTATGTGTAAACACTAAACACTTATTAGGCCCTCCTCTTCACTACATTTTGAGTTGAGATTCAGGAAAAAGCTAGCCTCAGTTTGCATTTGGATAGGGTGCAACACATACCACACCCCTAGCTGCAAAAGTGGTAAATAACCCTTCTCACATCTAATACCAGGAGGCTCACATAATATGGACAGATGTATGCTCAGTATTCCTACATTTGAACCCAACACCAAAACAATACCTATACGGACACTGGTGACAACCTTACAGGAAATAAAAGCCAGATTCTCCAAAATTGGCACTGAAAGTTGGTTTGTCAAATTGGGAAAGACAGCTGGATGGAGAGTCAGCTTTTCCTCAGAGAAAGCTCTAAATACCATTGATATTTAGGGTCTCAGGGAAGTCCCTGCTTGCTTTTTTTTTCTTAAAATTGTGCTTTAAGTTAAAGTTTACAGCTCAAATTAGTCTCTCATACAAAAATTTATACACACATTGTTATGTGACCCTAGTTGCTCTTCCTGTACTGTGACAGCACAGTCCTTCTTTCCACCCCGGATTTCTCAAGTCCGTTCAACCAGCTCCTGTCCATTTCTGCCTTCTCATCTCACCTCTGGACAGAAGCTGCCCATTTAGTCTCATGTATCTACTTGAACTAAGAAACACTCTTCAAAGTATCATTTTATGTCTTATAGTCCAGTCTAATCTTTGTCTGAAGAGTTGGCTTCGGGAATGGTTTTAGTTTTGGGCTAACAGAGAGTCTGGGAGCCATGTCTTCCGGGGTCGCTCCACTCTCAGTCAGACCATTAAGTCTGGTCTTCTTACTAGAATATGAGTTCTGCACCCCATTTTTCTCCTGCTCCATCAGGTGTGGGTGGGAGTGGGGGTGGGGGAAGCATTAAAAGGGAAGGCACCTGGGGACATAGGCAAGTGGTTTTTGTGATCCTGGTCAGAGCAGTCAGTGGTGGTAGCTGGCACCATCTAGTTGTACTGGACTCAGTCTGGTGGAGGCCGTGGTAGTTGTGGTCCGTAAGTCCTTTGGACTAATCTTTGCCTTGTATCTTGTTTTCTTCATTCTCCCTTGCTCCTGAAGGGGTGAGACCAGTGTAGTATCTTAGATGGCTGCTCACAGGCTTTTAAAACCCCAGATGCTCTTCACCTAGGTAAAATGTAGGACATTTTCTGTATAAACTGTGTTATGCCAGTGAGATAGATGTTCCCCAAGATCTATGGCCCTTTCTGTCTCTTGGGCTAATATTTTCCTTGTGTCTTTGGTATTCTTCATTCTCTTTTGCTTCAGGTGGGTTGGGACCAATTGATGCACATTACATGGCTGCTCGCTAGCTTTTAAGACCCCAGATGCCACTCACCAAAGTGGGATGGAGAACATTTTCTTAATAAACTTTGTTATGCCAGTTGACCTAGATGTCCCCTGAAACCATGGTCTCCAGACCCCTGCCCCTGCTACTCTATCCCTCGAAGAAGTGTTGGGTTGTATTCAGGATACTTCTTAGCTTTTGGTTTAGTCCAGTTGTGCTGACTTCCCCTGTATTGTGTGTTGTCTTTCCCTTCACCTAAGATAATTCTTGTCTGCTATCTAGTTATTGAATACCCCTCTCCCTCCCTCCCCACCCTCGTAACCATCAAGAATGTCTTTTCCTTTGTGTTTAAACCTTTTCTTGAGTTCTTATGATAGTGGCCTCATATAATATTTGTCCTTTTGCAACTGACTGATTTCACTCAGCATAATGCCTACCAGATTCATCTGTGTTATCCTGTTTGTTATTTTGCACCATTGACCTGCTTCCTAGGGCTGATGTAACAAAGTACCACAAACTGAGTGGCTTAAAACAACCAAAATGGATTTTCTCACAATTCTGAAGGCTAGAAGTCCAAATTCAAGTGTCAGTAGGACCCTGTTATCTCTGAAGGCTCTAGAGGAAGATCCTTCCTTGTCTCTTCCAACTTCTGGTGGCCCAGGCGTTCCTTGGGTTGTGGCAGCATAACTCCGACCTCTGTTGCTGTCTTCACACGCCCGTCTTTCCTCAGTGTCTAAGTTTCTTCTCTTCCTCTTATAAGAATACCAGTCATATTGGATTAGGGCCTACCCTACTCCAGTATGACCTCGTGTTAACTAATTATATCTGCAGAGACACTATCTCGAAATAAAGTCACGTTCACAGGTAACAGGGGTTTGGACTCGAGCATAGCTTTTTTGAGGACACAAATCAACCATAACATGACCCAAGAGTGAACCGGTCACCACATACTACCCCATGGTTCAGCTGATATAAGTCATAAAGCATTTAAACAAGACTTTCCTAAAGGTTAAGGGATTTTTCAAAAGGAATGCAGGTGGACACAAAGAATAATATGAAGCTAGATACTTTGAAGAAAATACTGATTCCTTCTTGGGTCTGGGAGTTGGATCACAGGTGATATTACGTCTACATGGAATCCTAGGGAAGGGGCTAATGGAAGGAGTTTCTGCCTTACTATCCCTAAACCTAAACCTATTTTCCTTCCATTCTGGGTCTGGGTGAGCCCACCTCGTTCTATCCACCCACTGCATCTGGAGGATCAATCTGATAGTACATCAGCTAACACAGAGGGCAGCCCAGAGTGGTAGAAAGACTGTAAATGTGGAGTCAGAACACCTTAGGCTTTAATTCCAGGTCTGCCACTTACTCTACATGAGTCCACTTTAGCCTCTCTGAAACTCAGTTTCCTCATTAGTTAAATTAAAATGACCATACCTGCCCTACTGAATAGCAAGTGTATGAAGAACAGATCTAATACCAGGCACACAATGCATACTCATTTGTCAGTATCTATTATCATTGTCATTTAGACTTGGAGCCATTGCAGCACACCGTCTTCCAGGACATTGCAAAATAAGGAGGTTTACTTTCATTTTGAGGAACACCTAAGCAGTTGTTCAAAGAGGTGGGGTAGAAAGTTATCTAGGAAAACACAGTGTGATGGAGAATTATCAGTCTATGTCAAGGCAGCAGCAGAAGATGCTTAGATTCTACTGATACTCTTTGCTGTCATTTCTGATCTAGTAGGATAGAGAAATCTGTAGGCTCTAAATGCTTACATTTCCCAGAAAGCTTTGGACAGCATTCCAAAGTGCTATTGAATAGGAGATGAATTAAGCAGTATTTGGAAGGCTTTAACTTGGGCAACACAGAGTATCTACAGATGGAAGCATCTCAGAATGGAAGAGAGACTTATATGGGAAATGTCTCCAGGATCAGCTTCAGAACCACAGTCGTGAGTAATGCTATATGTAAAAGCCATAAACACACGAGATTCAGTTTCCAAGTTTGCAGATAATATAAAAACTGGAGGCAGGGCAGAGAGGGAAAAAGAGACGAGTTTCAGTTTGGTTTGGCTTGTTCCCTTTATACCGCTAAACGAAATGGAGATGACAAATGTTTTTCTCAGTTAAAAAGTATAAGAACAGCTAGTCAGAGAAAAAGGAACCATCTTAGTAAATACATAAGCCCCAGCAAAAAAGCAAATATTGAGGGTCGGTGCAAAGCTCACAGAAATGACCGGCATGATCAGGCAGGCTAAGAGCTTCAAAGGACACTAGACGCTCAGTGTGGTACCCAAAGCAAACCAAACCCACTGCTGTTGAGTCAGTTCTGACCATAGTGACCCTATAGGACAGAGTAGAACTGCCCCATAGGGTTCCCAAGACTGTAAATCTTTACAGAAGCAGACTGCCCAATGTCTGTCCCTCAGAGCAGCTGGTGGGTTCCAACTGCTGACCTTTCGGTTACCATTTGAGCCCTTAACCACTGCACTACGAGGGCTCCTCCAGGTAGTAGAGTGAGGCTTAAAGGCAGGCACCGTCTATTCCCTGAAAAGCTGTTGGGAGTCTCAAAAGATTCCCTTACTTCCCCTAAACTATTCTTCCTAGAAAAGTAGTGCTTGCAAATTGCAGTGTTTCTTTAAAAAAGAAAAAAAAAAGGCTTAACTCTTTTTTTATAAATGAAGAAGGCACTGAAACAAACCAGAAGTAAAAATTCTTCCATGTTCTAGCTCAGGAGTCAGCAAACTTTTTCCGTAAAGGGCCAAAAAGTGAACATTCCAGGCTTTGCAAACCATACAGCCTCTGTCCCACTACTCAGCAATGCCTTTGGAGCAGGAAGGCAGCCATAGACAATATGTGAACAGCCAGGACTGGCCTGCTCTAAAAAAAACTTTATTTCCAAAAACAGGTGGCAGCTGGCTGGAGTTTGATGACCCCTATTCCAGGTGAATAGGAAATCCAGTCAGAGTCATTTCATGCCAGAGGTTTGTAGTTTGAAATGAATTGCTCAGCAAGCAGATAAAGCCACACATACTAGCAAATTCGCAACTTCGTGAATATCTGAAGGCAAAGGAAGCTGAAAGGTTTGGCACAGAAGTAGCAGGACAGGGTTAAGAATGTGTGGTCAAGTGACCTTTTCCCATTCCAAAAATATTTTCTATACTTCTGCCTGGAACAATCATGAAACTTTGGGCATTAAATAACTTTTATTTGGTGATTACGTTAAAACCAGCAGTTGCCCTAGCAGAATGGTGATGTGAAGCATTTCATGAATATCAAATCTGTTCCCTAAAATATTTGTGCAAAACAACACTCTCCCTTGCAAGTCTCTGTGCTACTAGAATTTTTGGTTTCAGAAAAAAATTGTTGCTTATAGAGGAGGTCTTTCTCCTTCTGTGTTCAAGCTATTTAAAATCCAGAATATTCTCACTATTGATCTCCATTTCCCTGAGTGACTATAAGCCTTGGCAGGAATTGTCCCGCACCAAAAATGAATCCAAACCATATGCCTTTCTACTAGGCCCTAGTGGATGCTTAGATGGGGTGAGTTTAAGAAAAGATCATTCCCTGCTCCTGATTCCACCATTCACTATCTGAATATGTAGTCATCTAGTGCTGCTATAATAGAAATACCACAAGTGGATGGCTTTACCAAAGAGAAATTTATTCTCTCACAGTCTAGTAGGCTATGAGTCCAACTTCAGGGCATCAGCTCTAGGGAGGGCTTTCTCTGTCGGCTCTGGAGGAAGATCCTTGTTGTCAATCTGCCCCTGGACTAGGAGCTTCTCTACGCAGGAACCCAGAGTCCAAAGAATGCTCCTGGTGCTGCTTTCTTGGTGTTATGAGGTTCCCCACTCTCTGCTTGCTTCCCTTTCCTTTTATCTCTTGTAAGATAAAAGGTGGCACAGGCCACACCCCAGGGAAATGCCCTTTACATTGGATCAGGGATGTGACCTTAGTAAGGGTGTTACAATCCCACCCTAATCCTCTTTAACATAAAATTAAGATCACAAAATGGAGGCCAACCACACAATACTAGGAATCATGGCCTAACCAAGTTGGCCCATGTTTTTGGAGGACACAATTCAATCCATGACACTGAGCAAGGTATTTAACTTCTCTGAGTTGCCCCCTCTCTAAAACGAGATATCAATCTAGTACCATGATGATGAGAATAAACTGAGATAAAGCATATCTACTTGTCTAATAAATATTGGTTCCCACTACCCCTTTTGTGGTGGCATCCTAATCTAAGGAATCTCTAAGCAGAAAAAGGAAAAGACAAACACAGCTTCATCTCAGGATAAAGAGAAGACCTCAAAATCTCCAGTAAATAAGTTTGGGCTGATGCTGTTTGCATGGCCTGCTTTAGCTTTGCCTGTTTGTTCCTAAGCCCAATTTTTCCCAGGTCTCATTATTTTGCTCTTGCTATTTATACACTCTTATGTAATTTCAGGACTCTGGCTATTTTTTTAGTCTTCTAAGATTTCAGTATTTTGTTAGTAGTGTTAAAACAGTTATGGAAATAACTAGTTGTCCTTATTCAGAGATTCCTGAGTCAAGAATTGAGGCAGTTTCCAACCAGTGTGCCTTGTGGCCTTAGTTCTTGGCAACTCTTTTCCATTCCCAATTCCACCACCAAGGTAAAAGGGATGCTACTCACTCCCTGGTCTCTCACACAGAAAACCGCTTGTTCCCTCCCCATAGTCCTGATCTATGTTTTTTTTCCTTGAAAGTCCTCCATTCCTCATTTACCTATGCCAAACCAGCTTCTTCTCACAACGTCCAGAATACATAGGCTCAGACATGAAGAATGAATGATAATGATGATGGTGATGTCAGCAACAACAAAATAATAATAACCGACACTGAGGTAATTCTTACAACATGCCAGGCACCATCTTATGTGTCAAGAAACCATCGTGACTGGAGCAACAAATTTGTGTTGGGATGTAGGGAAGGTAAGTTTGAAAAGATAAGGAGATGAAGCTACTGTCCTAAAGAAAGAGAATGCACCCATAATTTACAGCTTTCAGTCCTGGGTTGAGGCCTAACATTGATTGAAGATTGCTTACTTGTTAGGAAGAGAGGCCTGAGATGGCACGACATGATGGCCCTTGTAGCAGTTGGGCATTTCTGTGCCCAGGGCTTGAAAATTTCCTCTGACAGCTGGAAATTTCAAGAAGGCTACTCAGGTTACCACCATCTATACTTTAAAAAAAAAAAAAACAACTAATTTATTAGATGAGATTTAAGGTGAAGCCTCTCTATTTAGAAAATAGAATGAGTCTGTACACTCCTTTATTTGACCCTCACAAGAACTCTCTGAGGTCAGTGTTATCCCCAATTTACATAGAGAACTGAGAGGCTCACAGAATTGAGTGGCTTACCCAAAACCACCACATAACTTGACTGGAGCCCGAGTCTCTTGGCTGCAAGTCAAGAAGTCTTCTCTTCCACACAGCAGCTTCTTGTGGTTGGTCGTGAAGGTCAGTTTGAGAGATAGGCCTACATAAGACAGTGGTGTTCACAGTGATCCAAGGATCCAGAAAGCAGAATGATGCCACCCCACTCAGAGAATTTCTAGAGATTTTCCTTTACACAACAAGAACCGCCCATCTTTCAAATGAGAGCCCTTTATCACTGTATACTGCAAATGTAGAAGAGATAACCTCGAGGAGACTGTACTTGGTAGGACAAGCCCGTGAGCACTTTTGTCCATTATCCTACTCACATGGATGACAGAATTTCACTTATATAGCTAAAACAATTATTTGTACCCTCTCAACTGGTCCTTAATTTGTAAGGTACTTGAGAAAACATGCTGTCACAAAGAAGCTTATAGGTAAAGACCACCAGAAAAGCAAAATTTCTGCTTCACTTTCTGGCTAAAAGTATGGTCAAGGAAATAAAGCAATACATTTTAGCTCAGTGAACAAAAATGGTATGGACTCTGAGTACGGGAAGAAAGCAAGAGGTATTAATATCTCTAATATGACCACAGTATCATTTGCTGTGGAGGTCCTAATTGTGCCCCGTTTTTATGTCCCCTTGTCCTCTGATTCCTTAAATTCCAAAACAACCCCAGAGAAATCTTTCTGGTTTTTCTTGGAAAATAACACTGTGTTTCTGTGCCTGTGCATTCTAAAACAGACCTGTCAAATACAAAACCTAAATACAAGCTGACAGAAATCAGCTACTAGCAAATTAAGTTGAATTAATAGAATAGAAAAAGGCTGAAATATAAAGAAAAAAAATTTTTTTCAGGCATCTCACTCCCTAGATGCGAGACTAGATAGACTGAAGCAAATCCCAATCTCCACAGAAAGCCCTTTTCTTTTGCCTTGTCATATTTCCTAGAGAGCCCTATATTGGAATGTTCACCAGAACTATTGCTCCCCCTGGTGGCAGCCTCCAAACACCCGTCTACCAATCTTAGAGGCTTACAGTAATAGGAGTTAAATCCTCCCCTAACCCTAAAAGTAGCCCTAAAATTACTTATGCCTTAGTAGATTATTAGGGAAAGGGATAGAATATACAAATGGGCCAAATGTATGAAGACACATCTGTGAGAAGCTTTCTGATTACAGAAAGAAAGCAAAGCTAAAGAGTTGAATCTTATGGTGGTCCCAACAGGTATAATGACTTATGTTAACAATGAAAACAAGCTCTGGACGAAGAGCAAGAAATCCAATTTCAAAACGTGAATCTGCCACCAAATAACTATGTGCCCTTGAGCTGGAGTTCAGTTTTATGACTAAATAATTTGTAAGTATAAGCAATACATGACACATTCACTTTTTGTCCTATGTGGGATTTATGTTTCAAGACAATATTTGATTTTTTATGAAGGCAAGTGCTATACCTTCTTTATCTTGTATACATAGTTTATGGAATAGAAGAATACAAGAAGGTTAAATCTCAAGATCTAGATTCCTTCCTTCCCATTTCTGCTGTTCCCACCCTAGTTCAGACACTTACGACTTCATGCCTGTGGTGGTGGATCGCCTTCCTTCTTTCTCTTCATCAGCTTCGTGGGAATTCTTTTCCAGGCTTCAGACTTGAGCAGGAGGCATTTTGACTCACTCTGAACACCGGTACCTGGAGGAACTAATGCAGCTACAAAAGCGAAAAACCAGTCAATTCCAACTAATGGCAGCCCCCTGTTTCTCAGAGTAGAACTATTCTCCATAGGTTTTGCAATGGCTGACTTTTCAGAAGTAGATCACCAGACTTTCTTCTGAGGTGCCTCTGGTGGACTCAAACTTCCAGCCTTTCTGTTAGTAGCTGAGCACGTTAACTGTTTGCACCACCCAGGGACACCCTTCCTAAAAAAAATAAGATGGGTGGTTCAGAGCCAGTATGGGAGAAGGGTTTACACCCTCTGCATAGCATCAGGCAGATGTGATAGTTCTATGGAAAAAAAAAAAAAAAAGCATTATTTGCATGTAGAGATCTAGTAAATTGTCTGGGGGAAGTTGGCCAATATCATGTGCTCCTTTCACTTCCTTCCTCACAATCTTCTCATCATCCCTGCTCCTTGAATTCAGTTCTCCAGAGTGTCCAGCACTACCAACTGAAGGGTCATTGGAAATACCAAAAGATGGTCTGGAAATTCCAGGTCTACCTCAGTTTAACAGTTCCTTCTGCTGACCAGGAAAATATACCTCAACTGGGTTTTATAAACTGATAATCTGAATTGTAGAAAGGTGAAGGGATTTGCCAGTGGTCATTAATTAAATCAAGGCAGGACCAAACTAAAGTTCAGAAGACCTGTCTTCTAGCCTCCTGCTCTGAATGTTCAATTCAAAAAAACCTTTCTGTAAGGAAGAGAGAGACATTGTCAGTTTTAGCGACGCAATTGTTCTAATGAACTGGAAAATTGAGCAAATTTTAATCTCTGCCTTTTTGGTATGGTGAAATTCAAAAATGATCTACTAAATTCAATCATCCTGAGTAACCAGTTCTGTGGCAATTTGATTAAGCCTGTTTTCATTGTTCCTGTTTGGAAATTGTTGTGGAGGCATAAATGATCCTGGGACATCAGCCTTTGAGATTTAAATCATAAAGTCAGTTTTTCTTTTTTTATCTAACAGCCTGAATACCCAAAGAGATTTATCAGTGATATTATGTTACACATGATAAGATTTCTTTAGTAAACAGTGACTTTATCCAAAATATTATTTGGCTTACCAAAGATAAGTAAATGTTATAGTCTTCTTTCTCTTATCGGCTTCTTTGAAATAAACTAACATGTAACTGTTGGACTTTGGAGGAAAAAAATACCTAATGTGAGTGAGTGAAAGAGTGGATGAGTTATATCACAGTCTCTCGTAGTCTCCCTTTCATCCCTCACAAAGTTGCAGCTCTAGTTCTATGCCACAAAGGCTTGCCTATTGCCAGTGATAGTGGTGATGGCCTGGAATCAAACAAAAACTTGATTGTCCAAAAACTTCCTTTTAGGTTTTCTGTTTCCTTCTCCATCTTTTACCAGAACTGCCCCCATGTAACTAGACTGATTGATACAAACCTACCCTTCTTAATTCCTACCTTCCCTCTGACAAGAGGTATGAATAAGGAATAGAGTAGGCACAAGACCAAAAGCAGAGTTGAGGAGGTCTGATTCATTGCCAGATTGGTCACTCACCTCAAAATAATTCAGAGCTGAGTAGAGGTGGTGCTGAACTGCAAATGCCATAGAGTCTGGTGAGGATTCAGCAAGGGACTAACAAAGAAAGATAAGACTTGGATAGTGTGGAAAATATGTTGTCAGGGCAGATCTGACTCCTAGTCTTAATTTCATCACCAAGTCTTGTGAGCTCCCTTGACTTTATTTTTCTCTTTCCTGAAAAATGATCCCTGTCAGCTTTGTGGAATTGGATGAACAGTTCTTTGGGTCCTTTGAGGCTAGGAAGGTGAAAACCATCACAAAGGACGAGATGCGTGACTCTAGTTGCCCAAGGGCCACCACTAGGCCACTTCTGTGCTGTTGAATGATTTGCCAACCCAAGGCCCTGCCAGGTCCAGGCACTGGATCTCTGAGCTTCCCACCCTGTCCTCCTCTGCCCTTCCAGATTCCCAGCTCCACATACACATTCCAGTTACCATCAGCCTAGTCACCAAGACATCCAGCTTCAAGGCATCATTAGTCATTAATCTGCTTAACTGCCGTGATGTAGAGATACTACCTATAAATGGCACAAATCTAGAAAAGAAAAAACAATAGACTGCATTTGGTGTGAGTTTGGAAGTTCATTTTTTGTACTCACAATTTTATTCTTGTAAATCTTTTCAGGTAAAGAAAAGTGTCTGAACTAGATGGTGATTATTCTGGAACTGCCTCTACCTTGACCCTAAAGGGCAGGCTTTGCTTTCTCTCCAGAAGGCCCTCTGCCAAGTAGTGTAGGAAATAAAGCAATAAATAAGACCTGAGTTTTGTGCCCCATAATGCTTATAGACTAATAAAGGCAATATGACTACCTAGAATTGATAGATAGTTCCACATGCAATTTCCTTCAAGTGTACATACCAAGATCCTCTCATCAGTCTTTGATTCCTGGCTTCCTCTCCCACCTCCAACCCTTAACAGACGCCTTTCTCCATATCACTTCCTGGGGAAGCCCTGTCTACTTTTTATCGTGCAACCAAGCCCTGCCCCTCCTTTATAACTTTGCCTTTTCCCCAGTAAGCCTTCTCCAGATCCATTTGTACCATTCATCCTAGCATTCCCTCTCACTCCTGATGTGTGTGTTATGTGTATTCAGTTCACTTACGTTGTCTGCTCCAACTGATAGCATTTAGACCAAGTAATCTACAAGCTGAAAAGGCAGGCAAGAACCTTCTTATTTGGGGTTGTTACCAGAATCACACCAATCATAGTGGCAAGAAAGCCTGAGTTCCTGATGTTGTGGCTGGTTGTTAAAGGAGGTCCTGAGTATAACCTGAGTTTCCTTCCTGCCTTACTGATATTGAATGCCAAAAGGAGCAGCTGACCTGACCAGGATGTATTTTTCTATTGCTCCAGGATTCTTCTACAACCAGATGATTCCTTACAGATCTTGGCACCAGTGGAAGCTGATGTGGGTTTCTACACTTGCAATGCCACAAACGACCTGGGATACGACTCTGTCTCCATTGCCGTCACATTAGCAGGTAGCATGAAAATTCCTGTTCAGTTCAATTCAGAAATCTTTATTGAATGAGGGCCTATAATTTACCAAACAAGCACAGGGACACAGAAAAATCACAGCCAGATCCTGCCTTCAGGAAGTTTATAATCTACAGGGAATGAGGATGAAATGTAGTATGAGGTAAAATGAAAGAAGTGCTGTAACTGATATCCAAAGAGTGTGCAAGGACAGTTAATTCCAGCTGCGAGGTCGTAGAGTTGGGCCTTGAAGGATGAGTGGAATGTTGATAAGTAGAGATGGGGCATATATTCCAGACAGAAAGAACAACATGAGCGAAAAAGATGGTCCAAGTAAGTCCCATGTTGGGGGAACATGGATCATGAACGCTGATCATTGAATGCTCTTTGGGGGCCGTTTGTTTCTCCTTGTTCTACTTGTTGCAAAGAAGACTTTAAGACCCTGTAGGTAATTGGTATTCTGTGGTCATTGCTTGGAGCAGGAGTATTCACCAGAACTGCTTTCTAGTCCTGTTTTATTTCAACATCTTGTTCTAATGCACCTGCCAACACTTTGCCTTTAGCCATAGAAGTTAGGCAAAATAGTCTATATATAGTGACTTAAGTTATTGCCACTCAGACTACAATGTCTCACAATGTCATAGTCTTGTAATTATGTAATTTTATAAAACCTCTTTTACATAGGACAAATCCTTGTCTTTAAAACTGAAAGAGTCCTTAGATAACAGCTGGACCAGGGTCCTCATTTCGTAGAGGCCAGGCAACCTGAGGTCACACAGCTACTCAGCTAGTGAAAGAGAGAAGAAGGGAACTGAGGTCGCCCAACTCCCAGTTTATCATTCTCTCCACTTCGCACTGACCGTACAAAATAAGGATCTCTCTTCTCAGATCTGGGCCATCCAGTCTTTGTGGCAGTGCGTTCATGTGTTTGTATTTATTCTTTTCAATTGCTGCTCACATCAGATAATTCAGTAGATGCTGGAAAAGCCAATATCACCCCACACTGACCTCATAGTTCCGTGCCGGGATTATGTTATCACACTTTACTCCAGTCACACATGCTACTCCCTTGCATTATCTGTTTAGCAGCAGTGTTTCTACCCCTCTGACCTAAAGCTGATCTGGAAAGGGACCTTTAGCAGGAGGCTTTGCAGGGATGATGAAAGTCCACAATGACTAAGGCAAGCTAAGGGGCCCTGGGGTAGATTAAAGACTGATATTATTAATGCCTATTTTTTGTGAATAAAGCACTTGCTATTCCCCTATTGTATTCCAGTTGCACTCTTTATTCCTCTCTTTATACAGAGTCCAGATACTCAGCACCAATCTCGTTAAATCTCTTTTGCCTTCCACCCTCCAGCCTGCCTGAGCAAGGGCACTGCTGACATCCTTCCAATTGCTGGCCAGTAATGACTCTTCCAGGATTAACTTTCTTGTTTATATTTATCCAGATACGGTTCAGCTCTCTAGCAGACTAAATACCCTTTGTTCACCCGAATTTAATACAATTAATGGAAACCTGTCTGGAATTAAGCAAGGCAATTGTAACATCAGGCTGGTTGTCCACTCTTTGAAGAGAAGCTGTTGGAGGCTGCCGACAGGTTCAAAGCCAGGGAAGAGAGACAGAGTGGCCAAGGAGGCACCAGGGGAAGGGAAAGAAAGGGGCCAACATGAAGCATAATCAGAAAGCCCAGACTCAGGGCTTAGGGAGCCATGTCTTTGTGCTTCAGCTGCTGGGGTTCATTCAGGTCTGTAGCAAATCTGTCAAGCTGCCCGTTTCAGAGTTAAAGCTCAAAATGTATAAGTTGCCTTCAAATCGTATTCTCATCTTTACTTGAGATTATCATCTACACCTGCACCAGTGACTACACTCACAGTATTAAGTGACTCGTCAGCTACCGTTCTGAGCGTGTCCTCTGCCAAGCGTTGTGAGACGTACAACAATAAATAAGACCTGAGTTTTGTGCCCTGTAAGCTTACAGACTAGTAAAGGCAATAGATGTATACATGACCACCTAGAACTGAGAGATCATTACAATTTCCTTCACATGTACACATCAAGATCCTGCATAACCTGAATTTGGGGGGAAAACATGTGTCAAGCATTCCTAAATTTGATTACCATTTATGCTGCTTATTAGCTGTGTGATCGTTAACAAAGTATATAACCTCATTAAGTCTCAGTTCTTGTCTGTAAAAATGAAATTGGCAATATTGTGCAGGGTTGTCGTGAGGTTAAATGAGAGTGCACATGTGAAAAAGTACTTAGCCCAATGCCAGGCACGTAGTTCACACTCAATAAATGTTAGCTTCCTTTTTGTCCTCTAGCTCTTCTAGAATGAAATATATCCTGAAAGTAATTCTAAGATGTAGAAAACATTAGCCCAACTTTGCTTCCATTTATTTTTCACTAGAAGTCTTAACACTGACATTTCTCAAGTATGGACTTAGAAGCTGATTTGCAATCAAATCCTCATGGTAAAGCTCAGTGACTTTTAAAGACATTGCCCAGATTTTTCCTTGACTTCAGTATGAACGTAGGCCAAAAAGGAACAAAAAAAAAAAAATTTTTTTTTTTTGAGGCTAAGATGCTCAGGTGTCCCCATGGTTTTGTAAGGGAGATATGGGCTTTGGCCTTGCTAGTACTTCTGATTTGACTAGATGCACGGAAGTTGACTCATAATAATTCACAAGAAAAGATGTAGCAGGGCAGACAGTTAACCCTAGGGGTTCTGGAGCCTCGTAGTCTGGGTTTGAGTCCTGGCTCTGTCACATCTTAGCTGTGTAACCTTGAGCAACTTCTTTACACCTCCTAACTCAGTTGCTTCATCTGTGAAACGGTAATAACAATAGTACCTTACTCAGAGGGTCCTTGTGGAGATTAAATGCATTTATTCTTATAAAATGATAATAATTGTCCCTGGCATATAGCAAAACACTCAGTATTTGTAAACTGTCATTATAATGAAGATAGGGTAAAAAACAAACGCCAACTTATTTTTACAACAGAGAAGACTCCTTTCCAGAGACCAAATGCCCGTAGACCTTTTGTAGAACCTGCCTCTCTCAGTGTCTCAGGTTCTGGGGAAGCTGAATTAGCCATCTGAAAAGTGCTTGGAGGACCTGGATTCATAGCAGATGGCTCATGGTGAGGACTGTTTCACATGCCCCAGAGTGGTACTCCCCCACTGAGTCTGCCCCATGCCCTGGATTGAGTATATTGCCAATTCTGCCTCTCAGATGAATTTTAGTTCCGTTGCTGACTCTCTCCACAGATTTTCTTTAAACATATAAACACTATGTAGCTTTAGACATACTAATACAGCCAGAGGAGCCCTGGTGACACAGTGGTTTACAGCTCGGCTGCTAACCAAAAGGTCGGCAGTTTGAATCCACCAGCCGCTCCTTGGAAACTCTATGGGGCAGTTCTACTCTGTCCTATAGGGTCACTGTGAGTCGGAATCGGCCCAACGGCAATGCGTTAATACAGCCAAAACCTTCCTTGTTGTGTCCTGTTTTGGCCTGGGAAATACTGACTTTAGTACTTTTGACTTCTCTCCATTATGTGTTGATTTTATCTTCTGAATCTCAGAGATTTGAGAGTACCTTACCAGTGTCTCTCAGTTTCCCCTTGCTGGAGATGGCCAAATAAAATTATTCCCTATCTATCCACCCTGGGATGGGCCCAGAACACTCACAGCCGTGTGGACCCAGTGGCACAAAACTCCTCTCTGTACTGAATTGACTTTATGGATGCCTGTTGCACTGCTCCGGTGAAGATGAGAGTCGCTTACAATGGGGGAGAGGGTAGCAAGGGGAAATATAAGGATGTCGCCAAAACATCCCACACCTGAAGTTCTGATTTTGATGTGTCTGGGTATAGACAGAGCTAGGTAAAGGAGAGTTTATGGTGTGCATAGGGGTAGGCACAAAGATTGGAGGGTGCATCTTGGCCAGTTAGATTCAGCCCTCAGCCAAGTTGCTAAGAAATCTTCCAGGTCTGGATGGGGTAGGCAGGGTTTTGAAGGAAAGCAGTAGTTTCTTGGTAAATTGCTTCAGTCTGTGTCAGCGGCATTTAGCTCTACTTACCAATGCAGATGAGGGCCTCTCCAAGTGTAGACCGTGGGTGATGTCATAGCCATAAGGAAAACGTTTTTTGGTTGTCATTGATTTTACAAGATCACAAAAAAGGTACTGTAAGGCCTGCCTGACATCATCAATGGAAAACGAGGGGAAGATGACGGTTGAGAGATGAGCGTATCTTCCATTGAAAGGAGAGAACACAGATGAGCTCATTGGATGTTTTCACAGGAAGGGAGAGGCAGAAAATATGTCTCCTTTCTGCTTTTTTATGAGTTAAATAGCTGACACATACTGTGTCAAATAAAGAGATCACAGAAACCTCACTGGGAAAATAACAATAAAAGGCAGTTGGGTTTTTTTTTTTTTTTTAAAGTCTTCTTTCTCTGCCCTTCCGCATCATGATGTAGTAGCAATAATAAAATACAAGCAATTTTAGAAGGTTTTCATAATGTAAGTATTTTCAAATTGGTATTTCTGAAGTTTTCATCCAGCAGTTTCTGTTAACCAGAGAAGGATTTTGCTTCGTAGAGAGTTAGCCTCAGAGAGGGCCTTGTCACCAGGACAGAGGCTGACAAAGGAATGTTTGTTCCAATGCACTAGATTAAAGGGAAAGATAGCCAGGTTTGGCTGTGTTGCTTGCAGTGCTCGGAACAATGTGGTAATGGCCATTGACTTGTTTAAGCTGCCATCAAGGGGACCTCTTTGTCTGAGAGAATACTGAGTAGCTAAGGCCTTCAAGTTTTCCTCAATATGTGCAGATATGCAGAATGTGCACTTAAGACCCCTAGCTTTTATAGAACTTACATAAAATGATGAGAGTATAGCGAGAGAATCCTATTTAATTTGCTCCGCAGTAGACTAGAAGAAACAAACAAGGAAGTACATATGGTCCAAGATAGCCCATCTCCAATCCCAAAAAGGCAACTCGAATACCTACCCAAGGGAATGAGGAAGGGATGGATGGCTGGACAGGTGGTGTGAAGTACTATATCCTCGGTTAGTTGTTCCTAGGAGAGGCTGCAGCACCCCTTAGCTGTACCAGATAGGGCGACCCTTGTCTAGGACTCTGCAGTGGAACGTGCAAAAAAAGTTAAGACGGCACCGCTTGCTGCCTTATTCTCTTAAAGAATCATCAGCTTCAGTTGAATAATTAAAAGAAGCAATGGCAGGAACCTGACACACTGCCATTGGCAAGAAATATATTTAGAGAATGGTGATGGACACAAGGGAGGAGAGAGAAGGTATGCAGCCTAGGAATGTTCAGGAAAGGGCAGTCTAAGCCCTACCCACTTCCTTAGATCCTAAGGGTGCTGCAATATTTATACTGAAGGCATACCAACTAAGCAGAATTTCAAGGGTGAGGAAATTCCTTCTCATTTTTTGTGCAAAATAATTCATTAGTAGTCATAATGTGGACCCTGAATCATCAAGAAAAGGTTCAGTGACATTAAAACTATTTTGTCAGCTTTATATAATTTAGGTATCATAAAATTTACCCCTTGCGAGTATACAATTCAGAGATTTTTAGTAAATTTGTAAAGTTGTGTAACCATCAGCACAATTCAGTTTTTTTTAAATGTTTACCGATTTATTGTGATAGAATTTACATACCATACGTTTCAGCCTTTTAAAGCGTACAATTCAATGGCTTTTAGTATATTCAGAGTTGTTTATCTATCACCACAATCAATTTTAGAATTTTCATTATCTCAAAAAGAAACTACACCCCTTAGCCATCATTCCCTAACACTCTATATGTCCTCATTTTACTCAGTCCTGGGCAACCACTTATCTACTTTCCATCTCTACAAATTTGCCTGTTGTGGACATTTCATACAAATGGACTCGTATGTGGTCTTTGTGACTGGTTTCTTTCATTTAGCATAATGTTTTCAAGGTTCTTCCATGTCATAGTATGTGACAGTACTTCATTCCATTTTCAGCCTGAATGATAGTCCATTGTATGCATATGCCACATTTTTTTTAATCCATCAGGTGATGAGCATTTGGGTGGTTCCTTTTTTTTTTTTGGCTATTATGAATAATGCTGCTATTAACATTCATGTTCAAGTTTTTGTGTGGACATATGTTTTCATATCTCTCGGGTATATAGACCTAGGCATAGAATTGCTGGGTGGTAAGGTACATTTGGAGCCCTTGTGGCACAGTGGTTAAGAACTCGGCTGTTACCAAAAGGTCGGCAGTTCGAAATCTACCAGCCACTCTTTGGAAACCCAATGAGGCTGTTCTACTCTGTCCTATTGGGTCACTATGAGTCAGAATCGACTCGATGGCAGCGGGTTATTAAGGTACATGTATGTTTAACTTTCAAAGAAACTGCTAACTATGTTCCAAACTGGCTGCACGATTTTGCATTCACAACAGCAGTGTACGAGGGTTCCATTTTCTCCACATCATCGCCAACAGTTGTATTTTCTATTTCATTGTTGCCATCCAGTGTGTGTGAAGTGGTATTTCATTGTGGTTTGAATTTACATTTCCCAGGTAACTAATGATGTTGAGCATCTTTTCATGTGCTGGTTAGCTAGTCATTTATCTTCTTTGTAGTAGTGAGGACTGTGGTGTAGTGGAGAGTGTATATGCCCTATATGTTAGTTTTCAATTGCTGCCATAACAAAGTGCCAAAAACTTAGAGGCTTAAAACAACACAGATTGATTATATCACAGATCTGTAGGTCAGAAGTCCGGTACAATCCTCACCAGGCTAAAAATCAAGATGTTGACAGGCTGCATTCCCTTCTGAAGGCTCTAGGGAGAATCCTTTTGTTACTTCTTCGATTGTTGGCAGAATTTAGTTACTTGCTATTTAGGACTTTGGTCCCCTTTTTCTTGCTGGCTATAAACCATGTAATTAGATTACATCAACTAAAACCATGTAATGATTTGGTTGAGAGAAGAACATTTAGTTTTTACTATTACTAAAAAGGAAACTTACTATAATAATAGAATAAGTAACATTCTAGGGCAAGATTTTGCCTCATTATACAATTTAGAAACAGATTCAGAACTATCAACCTGTTCCCTGATTGTAAATGGAGGGGGTTTTAATAGCTGCACTCTTGGGTCTCTTTTAGACCTAAGAGTTCTATGCCTCTTGCATACAAATAAAACACAACAATCACCACACCTACCACTACCAGCTATAGAGTCCCCTTACCTGATTGTGTAACATTTGCAATGTTACTGCCCTTATCTTTTTGGGGATAGAAGACTAGATGAAAAATAAAAAAAAGAAGCAGAGCTTCTGCAGTGGAGTCTTGGAAAGAAAACTAATGAAAGGAAAAGTGGAGGAGAACCTTGGAATTGTTCCTGGAGGGCTGGTGAGGAGAGAGGGCAGAGGGTGAGTAGAGTTGACTAAAGGGTCAGATGTTGACTCAGGAGGTGAGAGGAAGGTGGAAGTGAAGGAGATCCCGCAAGACAGACAGCAGGACAGGAAGGAGTTAAAATTTTCTGAGCTGTAAAATGTGAAAGGCATTTGGAAGGAGAACCAGGCTAAGAAAAAAGCATGCATGTTAATATGACTATTATCTGTAACAAAGCAACTTTTGTTGAAACTGCTGGGTAGTGAGATCCTGAAAAGTTTCCAGCCAGCAACAGATGGTAACTGGACATTAATAGTTAGCATCCATTATTACTAATTTCAGATGTATAAAATATTGTTGGTGTTTCTAAGGGCTCTGATAGATTCACACTGAACCTGGATCTTTAAATCTTGTTTTACTCATGAGGTCTTAAGTTCTTGAATTGGGAATTCTCATTTCAAGGAGTTTTCTGAGACTTAGCTCCGGTGGTCCTTGTGAGGGTCCTGTGATAATCGCAGTATAAGCAGAAGCTAGCATTTCTTAGGCATTTCTTTGATATGCTCACTCGTTACAAGTCATTATCTGTTGATTAAATCAGGGTTTAATACAATTTGCTTAGCCTTAGTTTTAGATATTGAAAGTAGTTGAAATTTATAACACCTTGTGGCTTGAAGAAATGCTGAATAGTTGAATATTTTAATTAGTAGGTATCACTATCTTATTGACCTTTCACTTGAATTGAGATTGGGTCTTCCATAGGTTCATAACTGTTTTTATTAAACAATCTCATGGGGTCACCAGAGTCCAGCTGGCATGTTGTTGCAAAGCTTTCCTGGAAGTGGATACTTTTGGGGATTGCCAACAAGGCCAGCCTTGGTGTGAATTTTAAGCTCTCCGCATCTGTCTAGATACTGACAGCAGTGTAGGGAGAACCATCATATTTAAAGTATCTCTTCTTACTGATTATGCTGAAACTCCGATAGCTCTTCAAAATAGGAGCGGTGTGGTTCCTTCTCACTAACAGATTTGTTCTTTCTCCTCTTACCTGTGTTCTTCCTCTTTCTTCCGTTTAGCCTTTTTCTTTCTGTGTGTTCTCTTAGTCTATCAGAATTTCCCGGCGCTAATCATAGTGTTTTCTCGCTGTGTTATAGCAGGGATAAGGCTGATGATAGCAAGGCATTATCCTAAGAGCTTTACAGTACATTCATTTACTTATTCCTCTCCACAGCAATCGAAGTGCAAAACTAAGGCACAAAGAGATCAAGGAACTTGCTAAAGTCCCTCAGCTCTTGAGTGATGGAGGTAGGACACCTGACGTGCAGGCTTCCAGTTCTTGTGCCCATGCCTGCTGCAGGCATCACTAGTTCATCATGCATTTTTGCTGCCCAGTCCTGATGAATGTAGCCCAGAATTCATATCTGAACAGCCCTCCAAGCAGACTCTGCCAATCACTAGACTTAGCTTCAGAATCTGAAACCTGTTTGCCAGTTAAGTATCCTTTCTGGAGCTCTCAGGTAACCTACAAAGCTGTCTCTTGCAGCCCTTGTTTCTTTCCCTGCTCAGTTTCCCAGTCCTTTTTCCCAAGTCCTCTCGTCCTTCTTAGGAATGAATATATACACACACTTTCTAGCCTAGATTGGCTCTAGCTGAACAGTGAGAATCTGGTATCTTTGAAGGAGAATTCATCTTTAATGGCTAAGGATAGGAAAGAACCATTTTCAACTGCTATGTGTATCTCAAAATGTAAGAAGAATTGAAGACCCATTGATTCATTCAGTGAATCAGCAAATATTCATTTGGATTATTTAGGATTTGCTAGCTGCTGTAGAGTCCCCGGGTGGCACAAATGGTTAATCACTCAACTGCTAACCAAAAGGTTGGCAGTTCAAACCCACCCAGAGGCACCTTGGAAGACAGGTCTGGTGATCTGCTTCCGAAAGGTCACAACCTTGAAAATCCTGTGGAACGGTTCTACTGTGCACACATGGGGCCACCATGAGTCAGAATCGGTGACAACTAACAATAGCTGCTATAACAAACAAACCCACAAATATATGATGGCTAAAATATGGTAATTTATTTCTTTCTCATGTAAGGTCTAAAACAAAGAATTGCACAAGAGGTTTTTTGTGGATTGAGCCAAGAAGAAGTGACACACTTTCTTTCTGTTCAGGTTCCATCTGCACAGGAATGTATTTCTGAGCATTTGCTCCTGGGACTGTTCATCTGCCCCTGCCTGTTTCCCCAGAGTTACTCATCCTTCAGGATCAGGACAGTACCTGGATTGCTGAGCTGCAGTTGTTAGTACCCATCAAGTCGATTCCAAGTCATAGCTATCCTGTGTGTGCAGAATACAGCTGTTCCTTGGGTTTTCAAGGCCGTGACCTTTCATGAGCAGATTGCAAGGCCTATCTTCCGAGGCACCTGTGGGTGGTTTCCAACTGCCCACCTTTCGACTAGGAGTCAGCACTTAACCATTTGCACTACCCAGGGACTATAATCACTCTGTTTTAAAAGCATCATGAGGTGGAACTTCTTCCCCAGTCATCTTTACCCTTGGATACTGATACAAAACTCCTAGATCACAGTTCAGGTTCACCCTTTGTACGCGCGCTACCCTGGCTCACCAGTAAGGCTCCATTTTCCTTGTTACATGTTCCTTCTCACAGGAACCATAATCCAAAAGCTAAGGGGTATGATGAGGTCTGAAGCAACTGAACAAAAAGATTCTCTTAACACTTCTTTTTCTGTATCTGACTCTCTTTGGGGGGCTTGATCCCTTACAGTAGACCTAATAAATTAAAAAGCCTGCCTTTCTTTCCATTTATTTTTCTTAAGTATATATAGATATACAACTAAGCATAATCTTCTGCTTATAGCTTTCATTCAACTAGAACACAAACAAATTTATATATGAAGTAAAACTTCATCTATAAACACTGATCGAATCTGCTGGCTGATGCTGATTTGCTGAAACGATATGGCTGCTCACACCATGCACACGCCACCGACTGCTGAGATGCAACTAGCACTGCCCAGGGCGCTGTGGTGATGATTTACTCTCTTTGCACTACTTCCTGTTTTGTCTATTGTGAAAGCTTTTTTGTTACTGCGTGCCATTACCTTTTTTAATATTCTGTTAGCACAAACACATAATTTACCATTTCAGTTCCTCTGTGCATCTCTATTATCTCTTAGAATCTTACACACAAACATGCATGCTGGAGTCACATGGCAGTACTCGATTATTCATCCAGTTGATGTAAAATAGGCTTATACTGATTTTTTTTTTAATTAAAATAACTCCAGTTTTAAAAATTGTAATAGAGAACTAGTGGCCTCTCAGATTTCCACAGCACCAGGAATTAGAGGAACCAGTAAAAGAAAAACTTAACAAACGGAATACAGTGATTATCAAATCTGGCTGCATAGCTAGCAACCTAGGAACTTGTTAAAAATGGAGATTACAGCTTTCACCTCATCACTTGAGATTCAGATTTATTAGATCTGGGGTGGAATAAAAATATGTACAAGCATTTTTCTAATAGATATAAGAGGGTCGATTGATTAAGAAACATTGTTTTCATTATAAATTTTTACTGATTATAAATATTCGGATAACTTTGTGTCTTAACATTGAATCATAAAGGTGATAAGAATGTAGAAGAAGTAACCTGTGCTAACGACAGTGCCCCTGGTGACTGGGGGGAGAGAAGGTCCATTACTTTTGAGTGAAAGCTGAATATAATTAATTAAGGTCTGAATTTAATTCAGTGACATTTGAATTTTATAGCTATACACTTGCAGCCATAAAAACCACCTTTATTATTAAAATTCCTGTAGGAAAAATAACTTGGTAATTGTGAGTCTGAAACTCTCTGGTCCCTAACCTCTTTTCCCCATTGGCACAGTTGTTTTTATAACACAATGAGGCAACTATTGTATTAGAGCAGGACAGATTATGTTTTTAACAAGTGCCCTGGGGGTTCTGAGGCAGCCAGTCCACAGACAAGGATTTGAGACCCCCTGCTCACAGGCAGTGGGCTTTAGGTCAAAGATCTGGGACCCAATGCAACCCTGCTGCTTGCTAGCTTTGTGGACTTGGACAAGTCATGGAACCTTTCTGAGCCTAAATTCCTTGTCTATAGAAGAGGATAAGAATACTTTACTCGGCTGCCTCTCAGGGTTGTGATGCAAACATAATGCACATGACACACCATACACACACACACACACACACACACACACACACTTAATAGATATTTATTGAGAACCTAGATCCCTGGGTGGGTGGCACAGTTTGTGCTCGACTATTCACCTAAAAGTTGGAGGTTCAAACCCACCCAGCAACACTTTGGAAGAAAGGACTAGTGATCTGTTTGCATAAAGGAAACCTTATGGAGCAGTTCTACTCAGTAACACGTGAGGTCACCAGGAATCAGAATCAACTCAACAGCAACAGGTTTGATTTTTGTTTGGATTGAGAACCTACTATGTGCCAGGACTACATGCTAGGAATAAAGAACAGAAAAAGAAAGATGTGATCCCTGCTCTTATGCAGATTCCATGGTAGAGGCCAGGGAGGGAGGGTGGATAATGGACACATAAATAAAATATAGTTCAATCGTTCTAGTGCTTATGAAGAAAATGGAGCTGGTGATGAGATACAGATGACTGGCAGGAGTGTAAGGGGAGCATGCTTTAGATGGGGTGGTTAGGAAAGGTCTCATTCCCAAAAAAAACCACATTAATTGCCATCGAGTCTGTTCCCACTCAAAGAGACCCTATAGGACTGAGTAGAACTGCCCATGGGGTTTCCAAAGCTGTGAATCTTTACAGAAGCAGACTGCCACATCTTTCTCCCGAGGAGCATCTGGTGGGTTCAAACTGCTGACCTTTCAGTTAGCGGCCAAGCTGTTAACCGCTGCGCCACCAAGGTCCCACCAGGAAGCGATATTTTGCATGGAGACATGAATGACAACAAGATTTTAAAAAAAACCACTGCCATTGAGTCGATTCTGACTCACAGTGACCCTATAGGGCAGAGTAGAACTGCCCCATAGGGTTTCCAGGGAGCACCTAGTGGATTTGAACTGTCAACCTTTTGGTTGGCAGCCATAGCTCTTAACCACTATGCCACCAGGGTTTCTGACAATAGTCATGCAGAAATCTGCAGGTGGAGGATGTCAGGGAAAGGAAACAGCCAGGGTAAATGTACTGATATGCTGGAGGAATGGAAAGAAATCCACAGTGATTAATGAGGAGTGTGGTCTCAGTGAGGTAGGAGAGGTAGACTGCTGGACCAGAACATGTGGGGGAAGGAGCTTGAAATTCTGTTCTAATTACACTGAAAAGGCACTGGACAATTTAAGCAGAGGAGTTGTATGATTGGATTCATGTTTTAGAAAGATCACCACCCATACTAACAAAGGCTGAATGGAGAGCCTAGACATCTACCTTCACCAGATGGTAACAAGGCTGTCATAAGAAGAGACTGTAGTGAGGGGAGAGTGGAAACAGGGAGACCAGTTAGACTGTGCAGTAGTACAGCCAGAGATGATGGTAGCTGGTATTAGATTAGAGCAATAGAGATGCTGGTTACCTGTAGGATGTTTTTTAGAGTTAGAGCCGGGTAGTTGCTTATGGGTAGGGAGGTAAGGTGAATATGCCAATATTCAGTGTCATTCCAGCTACATTCTCCCGTTATCCCCCTGTGTTAATTATTCTCTCATCAGTTCATACATAATCTCAACTATATGGATATAGGTGAAACAGGCACCCTACCAGTCAAAGGAGATGTGGAGAGTCTATGCACCTACTCAACAGTGAGCTCCTCAGAACCATATTCAAGCTTCTGCCCTTAAACATAGTTCTAACTAGCTTAAATATCTATGCCTAGTAGACAATAAAAGGGGAGAGGAGAGGAAAGGAAAAAGGGCCAGTTTAAAATATGAAGCTCTGTGACTGTGTAAGCAGAAATAAAGGATAAATAAATATAAGAGAAAACAAAAAGTATAAAAAACCAGGTATAAGACTCCAAAGGGCATTACTGTGATATAGTTTTCTTCACAGTTAACAAAGGCAGAGAAGAGTTGAATGCCATTGTAGAATGTTCTGTGTATTAAATGGTTAAAACAAAATTAAATCCATTTGACTTATAAAAGATTAAGCTTAGCACAAACACATAATTTAGGTATATGAAAATGACCTCATGTGGACCCTTATATCTCCAAGGTGCTCAGTAAATGAATCTTTTCATTGTATTTTGTGGTCATGTGTATGAAGTACTGTGATTTTATCTCCAACTGATAAAGGCCTATTAAAATGTAGTATGCATAGAACTTCCACTTCCGGGAAGGTGGAGTAGATGAACTTTTTCCTATTCCTCCTTATGAGAACAACTAAAATCTCTGGACATTAAAAAAAAAAAAAAAAAAAAATAAGAAGGCAGATCAGCTAGGAACCTCGGGAGCCAAGGAATGACACAATTGTGAGTTTTCTGGGTTTTTTTTTTTGTAGCTCATGTATCCCAAACTTGGAGACAAAAAAGCCAGCCACCTGGAAACACCAATAGGTGCAAAAAAAAAAAAAAAAAAAGCCCCAACAAAAGCCTGTTTTCTCTAGCCAAAGGATCAGAAATGGGGAAGTCTAGCAAGACAGAAAACTTTTAGACAGAAACCACTCTATTCCAGCCAAACACCACAGAAAACAGAGTGGTCCAAGTGCCACCACCCCCCCCCCCATGCCAGCAAAGGCTGAGTGGGAAGCCTAGAGGTCCACCTTCACTAGACTGTAACAGTATCTCCCAAAGTACCCACCAAGGTGGTGTCAAAGAAGACATAGATTTTCATTTTGAAAAAGGTACAAAATTAATTCAATGGAGGAAAGACAGCCTGATCAATAAATGGTGCTAGAGCAGTTAGACATCCTTAAGCAAAAAAATGAACCTTGGCCTAAGTCTCAACACTCTATAAAAAAATTAACTCAATACACATAAATATGGTAGAAATGTTTTGTTACATATACTTCACCACAATAAAAAATTTTAAAAATTAACTCCAAATGAATCACAAACTTAAATGTAAAACATAAAATTACTACACTTTTAGAAAAGAACATAGTAGAAAATTTTCAGAGTCTTGGTAAGAGCTCTTAGACTTGATATCAAAAGCAGGATCCATAAAAGGAAAAACTAATAATTACATTTTTATCTATAAAAATTAAAAACTTTTACCCTGCAAAAGTCCCTATTAAAAGACTGAAACCATAAGCTACAGACTGTGAGAAAGTACTTGCAAACGAAATAGCTGACGAAGGACTTCGCTGTTAGGTGCCATAGAGTTGGTTCTGATTCATAGTGACCCTACATACAACAGAACGAAACACTGCCTGGTCCTGCACCATCCTCATAATCATTGTTATGCTTGAGCCCATCATTGCAGACACTGTGTCATTCCATCTGGTTGAGGATCTTCCTCTCTTTCGCTGACCCTCTACTGTACCAAGCATGATGTTTTTCTCTAGGGACTAGTCCCTCCTGATAACATGTCCAAAGTACTTGAGATGAAGGCTTGCCATCCTCGCTTCTAAGAAGTAATCTAGCTGTACTTCTTCCAAAACAGGCTTGTTTCTTCATCTGGCAGTCTACGGTACATTCAGTATTCTTCGCCAACAGCATGATTCAAAGGCATCAATTCTTCTGCAGTCTTCCTTATTCATGGTCCAGCTTTCGCTTGCATATGAGGCGATTGAAAATATCATGGCTTGAGTCAGCCAGACCTTAGTCCTCAAGGTGACATCTGCTTTTTAACACTTTAAAGAGGTCTTTTCCAATAGATTTTTCCAATACAATATGTCATTTGATTTCTTGACTGCTGCTTCCATGGACATTAATTATAGATCCAAGTAAAATGAAATCCTTGACAACTCCAATCTTTTCTTTGCTTATCATGATGTTGCTTATTGGTCCAGATGTGAGGATTTTTGTTTTCTTTATGTTGAGGTGTAATCCTTATTAAAGGCTATAGTCTTTGATCTTCTTCAGTAAGTGCTTCAAGTCCTCTTCATTTTCCGCAAGCAACGTTGTGTCGTTCACATATCGCAGGTTGTTAATGAGCCTTCCTCCAATCCTGATGCCACATTCTTCTTCATATGGTCCATCTTCTCAGATTATTTGCTCAGCATACAGATTGAATAAGTATGGTGAAAGGATACAACCCTGATGCACACCTTTCCTGATTTTAAACTATGCAGTATCTCTAATTCTTTTCGAACGACTGCCTCTTGGTCTATTTACAGGTTCCTCATGAGCATAATTAAGTGTTCTGGCATCTCCATTCTTTGTAATGTTATCCATAATTTGTTATGATCTACACAATCCATTGCCTGTGCATAGTCAATAAAACACAGGTAAACATCTTTCTGGTATTCTCTGCTTTCAGCCAAGATCCATCTGACATCAGGCATTGATACCCCTTGGTCCACGTCCTCTTCTATTTCCAGCTTGCAGTCCACCGTTGGTGACCTTGCTGTATTTGAAATACCGGTGGCATAGCTTCCAACATCACAACAACACACAAGCCACCACAGTACAACAAACTGCCAGACAAGTGGTGGGACAAAGAACTAAGAACTCTCAAGACTCAACAGTGATAAACAAATGACATGAAGAAATGTTTCAGCAAAGATAATATGCAGATGGCAGATAAACACATGAAAAGATTTTCAACATCAGTAGCCATTAGGATGCAAATTAAATCCACAATGAAGTATCACTACACACCTATCAGAATGGCTAAAATAAAAAATAGTGACAACACAAAGTATCAGCAATGATGCAGAGAAACTGGATCATTTCTACTTTGCTAATGGGAATGTAAAATGGTACAGCCACTCGAGAAAAAGTTTGACAGTTTCTTAAACAACTAAACACGCAACCACCATATGACCTAGCGATTGCACACCTAGGCATTGAACCCAGAGAAATGAAGACTCATGTTCACACAATAACTTATACATGAATGTTCATAGGAGCTTTATGTGTAATAGTCAAAATCTGGAAATAATTCAGATGTCCTTAATCGAGTGAATGGTTAAATAAAGGGTGGTACATCCGTATCATGGAATACTATTCGGTGACAAGAAGGACTAAACTATTCATACAATCAGGGACTATGAGAGATCTGGAAGAATCTCCAGAGAATTATTCTGAGTGAACATAAATAAACACCAGCCACAAAAGCTTATATGCTGTGTAATTCCATTTATATAACATTCTTGAAATGACAAAATTACAAAAATGGAGAACAAATTAGTGGTTTCCAAGGGGTTAAGGAGGGGGTGGGGGCGATGTAGGATCCTTGTGGTGCTGGAAATGTTCTGTATCTTGATTTTATCAGTGCCAATATTCTGGTCATGGTATTGTACTCTAGTAAGATGTTATCACTGGGGGAAACTGGGTAAAGGGTACATGGGATTGCTCTATATTGTTTCTTACAACTGCATGTGAATCTATACCTACCTGAAAATAAAGTTTAATTTAAAAAATTAAGCCCTTAAAAATGTAATGCACAGGATAATTTGTTAATTTAATGATAAAATGCACAAACCATCCCAACTTCTTGTAGACCACCCTGTAACCTCATATTGTTCAATCCTTTTTCTTTTTTTTTTTTTTTCTGACAACTCTATGATAGATAGATAGGTGGTTGGTTTTCATATTGTGCAGTTACAATTGTTTCAAAGGAAAACATGGTTAAGTGGAAAGAGTCTGGGGATACCAGACATTAATTGCTGATCATTCCCTGTTTCAAGAGAATGCACCAAGTCCATAGCCACTGTCATAAAATCTCCCTTTTCTTTTCATCTTTCAGGAAAGCCACTAGTGAAAACATCACGATTGACAGTGATCAACACGGAGGAGCCTGCAATCACAGTTGACATAGGAAGTACCATCAAAACAGTGCAGGGAGTGAATGTGACCATTAACTGCCAAGTTGCAGGTGAGAAATTGATACATGTACCTATTCATCAATTCCGATATTAACGGAGCGCTGTGTTAGGTTAGGGGCCCTGGTGGCACAGTGGTTAAGCATTTGACTGCTAACCGAAAGGTCAGCAGTTTGAATCCACCAGCTGCTCCCTGGAAATCCTATGGGGCAGTTCTGCTCTGTTCTGTAGGGTCGCTATGAGTCAGAATCGACTCGACAGCAATGGGTTTTTTTGGTTTGGTGTTAGGTTAGCAGATCAAAGACAAATTAGCCATAAATGCTGCTCTCAGAGTTTCGGTACTAGTAGGAAAGATAAGGCATGAACTTCAGTTACTCTGAAAGTGGAAAATGCTATAGAAGTTTAGAGGAGGAAAGATTAATTCTGACTGGAACAGATGAGGTGGAAAAGGTGTTTTTTTTTTCTCAGCCTTGCACACTGATAGAATGTGAATATGCAAAGATGAGGACAAAGGGCGTTCCAAGCAGACCAGAGAGGGTAAGAAAATTCATGGGTGTAGGAAAACCTCAAGGCTGTACCGGGAGCAGTATGCTTTAGTCTGGAGGGAGGCAAGAGTTACAGAAATGGTGTGGAGGGCCTTACGTTAGCAAGATGGGCTGCTGCTGGATTGTGGGAGACCTTGAACGCCTGGCCCAGGACTTTAGACAAAGGCAGATAGAGAGTGACATTAAGGACCATGTTTCCAGAAGAGTAAGCCACCAGCGGTGTAAAAAATGTGTATAAAAGCCCTAGGGGTGGGACACTGAGCTTCCGTTAAGGGTAATGGTATAATTTATGAACAGATAAGGGTGAGGGTTGAACAACATGATGAACATAATTAGCATCACTAAACTGTACCTGTGAAGATCGTTGAAATGTGAAATGTTTTGTTACATATATATTTTGTTGTTGTTAGTTGCTGTGGAGTCGGCTCTGACTCATAGCAACCATGTGTAGAACGAAACATTGCCCGGTCCTGCACCATCCTCACAGTCATTGATGTATCTGAGCCCATTGTTGCAGCCATTGTGTCAATCCATCTCATGGAGGGTTTCCCTCATTTTTGCTTTGCCAAACATGATATCCTTTTCCAGTGAACATATATATTTACCACAATTTAAAAAAAAAAAACCCACTTAGGGGTATTCGCTCCCAAAATGGAAAAAAGAAATGAATGGCTCTTATGCCAGGGACCACTTAAAGTCTCCTGTTGTTATCTTCATTAGATATACCCAACTGTGTCATCTCCACAACCAAACCCAGGCTCCCCAGTTGTACCCTATCTGCAGAGTGAACAGGCAATAGCACCCCCCGCTCTGGAGGTTTCTTCATCTTAGATCTCAGCCCCATCATCTGGGAGGTTTACCTCAACTTGTGATTTACAAGGCCAAAAAACCCATTTTAGAACAAGTGGAGGAAGACCTTAATCTAGGACATATTGTTTCAAAGACCAGGTCTGGTTTTCTCTGAAATGGTCTGGTAGTCCGAGGAAACCAAAAATATAACTCTATCTCTATAATCATACATTAGCTTTATAAACCTGCTCTTGGCCTATAAGTCCAGCCTCATCAGCATAGCCTTCTAGAACTAGATCTCTTCAGGCCCTGTACCCCAGATAGGAATTAAGACAAAACCCCTGACAGGGCTTCAGATGAATGAGCTGCCCTTCTGTGCATAGACTGATGGTGTCAGTGGGGCCCTTTCTATAGAACAGTCACTCCCCGCCTGATCACTATGAACACAGCCCTCCTAGACTTAACACTGACTGGAGATACACATGGACAATGTTGGGTCTTTTCTTGAGAGTTGAGATTGATAGGAATTAAATAATGGAGAAAGAGAGGACAGCAAATGAGGGAATTGGACATTTAAAGGATATTGAAAGAACTGGACTTCAGATGGGGAAGTATTTACCATGGGTAGCCTGGGACACTAACCAACAGCTTTGGTCAACTCCTCCGTGTTGCCTGGAACCCTGTCTCCCAGACTTCAGAGACTCACTCTTGGCAACACTACAGTAAGATTCTACATTATGTTCAGTTTTTGCCTGGCCATGATATTACATTCTTTATTTTCATTTTTATTCATAGAACTGTTTGTATTAATTTTGGTTAACTAAAAGAGAAAAAATTTTTGTGTCTCTGTCATTATGCCTTTTGTCAAACAAGGTATCGATTCAAAATGGGTGGTAAAGAGCCTGCCTTTGATTACGCAGTTAATCTGTGAATTTGCTGGACAAGTAAATTGTCATTGAACTGAGTCCCCAGTCAACTATAATGCTAAATGGCAGAAGGAACTACTTTTATTTTCCAGCTACAATGGCTCTGTGACTTTCTCTCCACTATTGGTAAAGTCCACCCTGTCTCTAGTCAGGGGGCTTAGTGACCTCCTGACTAAACAAATTACTGTCGAATCAGTTCCAACTCATGGCAACCCCATATGTTGGAGAGTAGAACTGTGCTCCATAGGGTTTTCAATGGCTGTGACCTTTCAGAAGCAGATCACCAGGACTTTTTTCCAAGGCAGCTCTAGATGGGTTCAAACCAACCTTTCGGTTAGTAGCCTAACACTTAACCATTTGCACCACCTAGAGACTCCATGACCTCCTGACTAGTTGGATAGAATTCCCTAAGCCCTAATAATATTACTAATGGCCTACAGTGTACAAGCTTGAGAATTAGTGGCATAGGCTCTGTAATGGGCAGGGAAGTGGGACTCCATAATACGAGCCTGGTTAAATAAGGATTTCAGATCAAATTTATTCATCTTATTCATTTGGCAAGAAACCCTGGTGGCGTAGTGGTTAAGAGCTACAGCTGCTAACCAAAAGGTCAGCAGTTCAAATCCACCAGGTGCTCCTTGGAAACCCTATGGGGCAGTTTTACTGTCTTACAGAGTCACTATGAGTCGGAATCGACTCAACGGCAATGGGTTTGGTTTTTGTTTTATTCACTTGGAAAATTTTTATTGAATATTTAATTTAGGCCAAGGAGAAGTAGATGGATAAGACACAACTTTCAGAAAACTCACAGTCTGGGAAGAAGAAAAGTTATGAAAATAATTATAATACAGTGTGATGTGTAGATACAGTTGTTAATTTGTTATTATAAAAGAAATGTTTGAATATTGGGGAAGGTTCCAAAAACACAGAAAAGAAGATGCAAAAAGAAAAGAAAATAACCTGTTCAAAATATCACTCTCCAAACTCAGCCACAGTTGACATTTTAACATATTTCCTTGATATACATTTTATCCTGTTGTTTTTTTTTTCACTCAATAATAAACATTTATCTGTGTCATAAGGATAATATGAATGACTATATGGTAGTTCACCTTAAGAATATATAATTTACTTAGACAATCTCACATCCTTAGGTGTTTGATTGGTTGGTCATTTTTTACTATTATAAATACCCTGCATAACTTCTGCACAGACATGGTTTCAACTTGTAAAATTCAGCTTCACAAATTCTTCCCAGTCCTTAAGCATAAAAATCATTAAGCGGTGAATAAGATAGGACTTTTCCTTGAAAAAGGATCCAACCTACTGTACCTCTTCCCTACTTGTTCTCTATTTGAGAAGAGTCTAGAAAACTGAGTAGGATATAAGGAGTTCAGTGAGGAGAGAGTATTTCCATCAAAATGAACAGGATGTGCAAAGGGCCTGAGGTAGAACAAGCAGGCTGCATTTGAGCTGCATTGAGCAGAAAAGAAAATAGCATGAGATGAGGCTGGATGGGAAGGCAGGGACTAGATCTTACACACTCTTATAGATTATGGTACAGTTTGGGGTTTTATGTTAAAAGCAAAGGAAGCTTTTGAAGGACTTACTTAGGAAATAAAATTAGCAGGACTGGTGATGCAGAATGGAGCTCTGGTGGTGTGGTGGTTAAGCTCCGTGGAAACTCTATGGGACAGTTCTACTGTGTTCTGTAGGGTTGCTATGAGTCAAAATCAACTTGATGGCAATGGGTTTTGTTTTGTTTTTTTTAACAATGTTGCAGAAATAAACAGTTCAGAAGTCAATGATAGGCAGTATGTTAGTTAGAAAGGAGCCCTCATGGCACAGTGGTTAAGCACTTGGCTGATAACCAAAAGGTTGGTGGTTTGAACCCACCAGCTGCTCCACAGGAGCAAGAGTGACAATGCTTCCATAAAGATTTACAACCTTGAGAACACTATGGAGCAGTTCTACCCTGTCCTATAAGTTGGAATCGACTTATGAGTTGGAATCCACTTGACAGCAATGGGTATATCGATTACAGTAGACTAGACTCTGGTAACGACTAGATCCCCAGATGTATACTCAAACAAAATAAACCCATTGCTGTCAAGTGGATTCCAACTCATAGTGACCCTATAGTAAATCTGCCCATAGTGTTTCCAAGGTTGTACATTTTTATGGAAGCAGACAGCCACATCTTTCTCCCGTGGATCGGCTAGTGGGTTCTAGCTGCTGACCTTCTGGTTAGCAGCCAAACACTTTAACCACTGTGCCACCAGGGCTCCTTCAAACGCAGTAGAAGTTTGTTATTTATTATAGCTTACCTAAGAGTCTAAGAAGAGCATTCCTGGTAAGCTGCAGAGACTCTGTCCCATGCAGTCTTTCTGAGTCACAAGATGCTGGTGGCTCCGCCATCCTGAACACATGCCATCCAAGGTCTCCTGGGGGTTACCGTCATCCTGTCAACCAGAAGAGGGGAAAAACAAAGTGTGGAAGATGTTTGGGAAGATTTTTAAGGGCCACACCTAGAAGTAGCACATATCATTACTGCTTACATTTCCTCTTAGTCACATGCCTACTCACAAGTACTAACCCGTTGCCATCAAGTCGATTCTGACTGATAGCGACCCTATAGGAGAGAGTAGAACTGCCCCATAGAGTTTCCAAGGAGCACCTGGTGGATTTGAACTGCCAACCTTTTGGTTAGCAGCTGTAGCTCTTAACCACTACACCACCAGGGTTTCCACAAGTACTAAGGATGCTGGGAAATGTAGCCTAACTGGGCACCCAGGAAAAAGCGTTTTGTGAATAGCTATCAGCACCTGCCACAGTCTGTATGGAGAAATGTAGAAGGCTGAAAACCTTTCCAAACTTCCATGGCTCTTTAGAATAATTGCCACTGCTGACATACGAGTTACTGTACCCTTTCTCTTTTTGTGCACTAAGCCACCCTCCATCACCCTACCTAAGAAGCTCCTAGAACTTATTGTGGCAAGATCCACCTCTCAGTGAACTCCCAACCTCCAGATGTTGACAAGCTGCCATCATGTAAGTGGCTTCCAAATGTAATAAGTGATCCAGTTAACAAGCATATCCTCTCTCGGATTAAAAAACAGTAATATTTAGCATCACTCTACATGGCAGCTCAGTGGAGATTAAAGGCACTAATCCTTATAATCATATCAAGTTACAACCCAGTATGACTTGGCTCATTTATTGATCCTTTCAAGCAACAGGGAGAGCATTGTATTGTTGATAAGATATGCCACAAAGGAGAAAAAGTAAACGCAGGTTCTTTTCGTTCCCTTTTTTAGATACAAATAATACCAGAGAATCCAGAGTGGAGCCTTTCTAAGGAACTTGTCAACAGCATAGCTTTGGACTTTGTTCTGGGGTGGATTATATTTGCTGTCATTTTTCAGGCGTTTCTTTCTGTAGAATGTGCTGTCATGTCATAACAGACTGGAAAAATAATATCCCACAACCTGACCAAGCTTCCTAACAAGAAGACAGCTAACAAGGCCAGCATATATAGATTCTAGAAACTTCTCTCCTGACAACAATCTAGGTGTCACAATTACAGCAGGAAAGTTAATTCTGAAAGTAGAAAATATTTAAGGATTTGGCAGTTCAGAAATAGTAATGCAGCAGTTCACATTTTCTCAAGGCAGTCTGGTTGTGTACTTGTTCAGATGAGGATCCTCGGTGTCAAATGTATCTGAGTTTGAATCCCCATCCCGCCATTTATGGTTTACTGATTGGCCATAGGGTGAGGAATAGAGAGGGACATGTATAGGGTTGCTATGAGTCAGAATCGACTCAATGGCAGTAGTTTTTGTTTTTTTTTTTTTTAATCATTCAGGGATCCAAACTAATGTGACTTTAGGCAAGTTTCTTAACCTCTTTGAGCCCCACTTTTCTCACCTGTAAAATGGAATTAATAATGGGACCTTCCTCACCGGATCACTGTGAAAAATAAATATTTTCATAACATTTTATAAAAAATGTTTATAAAATGTTTGGCTTATAACAAATATTGAGTAAATGTTCTTTCTCCCTTTAATGTGTTGAGGATATTTTTGCATAGCTCGTGACCTCGGTACACTCCTGATGTCTAGGTAGCGAGACTCATTCTGGACGTCAGTATTAGGCAGGTATATCTAATACCTTCTCAAGGGACTCTTGGCACATGTGAGGACTGGTGAAGTTTTCTAAAGCACCACTGTCATCTCTGGAGAGAAAAAGAAATAAGAGTGCTGTGATGCCTCATTTATTTTTCCTCTTCCTTATTCTGATTCTGTTCGTAATAAGTCAAAGCCAGTCCTGCTATGGTTACAAAGCATCTTCCTGGTATCATTGTCTGCCTGAGGCCCACAGTCCCAGGCAGGAAACCCTTACAATGAAGCACCAGCAACAACACATCCATGAGCAGGCTCATGATGCAGGTCTGTGCCTGAGTGAGTGTGAGAGGGTTTGCTAATCAATGTATTAAAGAACTAGTCCTACAGAATTTCCCATCCCTTGCCACTTCTGCTCGCTTCTGTGGTTCCAGTTTTACAGAGACTAGAGGTTACTTCCTTCTGCCCTGTGCTGTCCTGAACATTTTCATGTCTACCGTGAACCCCTCAGCTCTTACCTGAGGAATTCAGCCCAGTTGATAAACACTTTGTCTTCTCCTGTTAAACAGGCCCAGTTTCATGGGGACATGAAGCAGAGTGATGAGTAGAATGGAAGAAGCTTACAACCAATTCCTGGGGAAGTGAGAAACAACTCCCAGGTCTCTCCCCATCCCTAGGTTCTCATTCTGTTTCTCTCTTTTTCTCTATCTCTCGTTCTCTCTCTCTCCTTTTCTCTCGCATTTTCTCTCAATCTCATATTCTCTCTCCTTTTCTCTCAATCTCATATTCTCTCTCCTTTTCTCTCCCTGTCTCTCTCATATTCTCTCTCCTTTTCTCTCCCCATCTCTCATATTCTCTCTCCTTTTCTCTCCTGTCTCTCTCATATTCTCTCTCTCATTTGCATAGTCTCTCTTCTTTCCTCTCATTTTCTCTCTCATTCTCATATTCTCTCTCTCCTCTCTTTCTCTCATTCTCATATTTGTTCTCTTTTCTCTCTCGTATTTTCTCATTCTCATGTTCTCCCTCCCTCCTCTCTCTCCCCCCGCCCCCTTTCCCTCTCTCTCTCCCTCTCTCTCTCTCTCCCTCTCTCTCCCTC
>NW_004443961.1:18079903-18104172 GCF_000243295.1 Trichechus manatus latirostris
CTCTCTCTCCCTCTCTCTCACCCTCTCCCTCCCTCTCTCTCTCTCTCTCTCCCCCTTCCTCTCTCCCCACTACATCATCTCTGTCTCAGAGAAGGACACATTGGTGAACAGCAGGAGTCTTCTGCAGGAACTATCAGTGTCACATACAGAGAGAACCACAGTTGTGGACTCTGGAGGCACACACCATGCACCATGGCACAGTTGTGGAGAGAGCGTTCACTCCCCATTCGCTCAGTCATCACCCTTTTGTTGATGGAACTAAAGGCCCACTTACTCCAGGTCTCTTACTCTGCCTCACTTGCTCTAGAAAAGCCTCTAGTTCCTCTTAAGGATTGTGTGTTTGCTGCCCACAGTCCTCCTCAAAGGAAGATGCCAACAACAAGTGCTACGTATGAGCAATTCATAGCAAAGAAAGAGAATATTTGTAGAAGCTGGTTTGTAGCAGCTCATTTTTCTTTGTGCTTTCGGAAAAGAAACAAGTGGAGGTCTTTGTCTTCAACTTGCTTTTTAGAGGCCTTCTCTTGAGTGTTGGTTTTTTGTTTTTTTTTTGATTTAAAAAATGAATTTAGGGTCCAAAGTCCAAGCCGTCATGGCTGGGTATCATGACGCTCTTGCTCTCCCTAGTGGTGCTGCAATGAAAAATCAGCTTTTCCGCCTCTCACCTGTGTCTTTTCTCCAGGTGTATTTAGAAATGATGTCAGCCCAGCCCCTCTCATGCACTTGAGTAATCAGTATCATATCGTTTGAGCCAAATTAGCATGTGTCTCTCCCTGGTGTGAAAAGGATGCAATATCTAAGTCTCCACCCCCTTTCGGTAGCCCTGCCTCCCCCCGCCCCAACCAGTTTGCTGTTCCTAGCGATTCACATTGAATCCTGTAAATAAAATAGAGGAACAGAGTCAATCCTCTCTTCCCCGTAACAGGGAGAAAGGCCCTACAGATTTGCCAAACATTTTGCTCCACCCCCTTCACCTTAGGCAGTGCTCCAGGCCTAGAAAACCACCTGGGCAGCATAGCAGTCAGGACACCAGTGAGTCCACGCAAGGGAGCACGGGACCACCCTCTCACCTCACTTCCTGCTCCTAGGAGCTTGGGAACGCCAGGTGCCAAGGGACCATAATGAGAGCTTGAACTGTTACAGAGTAGACTCCTGGTAAATTTTGTTTATCAAATTCAAAGATAAATCTCTGAAGACTCTATCCTCAACATTAGGCTGGCTGTTAAGGGCAAAGTCCAGCTGTAATTCTCTCTATTTTATTTATACATGTACACATACATACATATATACATACAGGTACTCACAGACTTATAATGTATTCGAGTTACGGCAAACTGCACTTATAACCGTTGGTTGTTTTTTTTGGGGGGGTACATTTTATCATTAGTGATATGTACCACATACAATATTGAACTACATAAAAGGACCATACATACAATTCTCACTAATTTTCTGACTAGAAACACCATCCTCATTTCCAAGGATAATCCAGATGATTCAGAACCTTCCACAAATGGAGTTATTGCTGAAACTGACAAAATGCCAACATCATCCATTTTTTTATGGACATGTGTATCTTTTTATGTATGTATTAAAATATATCTGTAAGTTTGTATGTAATGTTTCCAACCCCCAAAGGCAAATAAAGATCGGATTTATGAAGATACTGATAATAAAAGGCCATAATAATGAAAACTAAAAAAAAATGAGGTATTCGACTTACATCAAAACTGACTTACAACAGAGTTGGCAAAACAATCCCATCCTAAGTTGGGGACTACATGTATATACGTGTGTATGTATGTATAACATACATTGTGTCTGTGTATATATACACACACACACATATATATAAAAGGAGCCCCGGTGGAATGGTGGTTAAACACACTTGGCTGCTAACCAAGAAGTCAGCGGTTTGAACCCACCAGCCACTTCACGAGAGGAAGATGTGGCAGTCTACTTCTGTAGAGATTACAGCCTTGGCAACCCTACGGGGCAGTTCTGCTTTGTCCTATAGGGTCGCTATGAGTTGGAATCAGGTCAACAGCAACGGGTTTGTTTTTTGTGTGTGTGTATACACACAGTCACACATACATAAAAGAGATTTTGATTGGTTGTTTTAAGGAATTGACTCACACAATTGTGGGAGCTGGTAAATCCAAAATCTGTAGATCAGGCAACAGACTAGAGATTCTTGCAGTTTGTATCCCAGAATCTGTAGGTCAGGTGATAGGGAGAATGAATAGTGAAGGCACTCTGGCCAAATTTTCTTTTCATAGTCTGGAGGCAGAATACACTCTAGGGAAAACTTCCTTTTTGTTCTTAAGGCCTTCAGCTGACTGGAGGCCCACCCACATTATGAAGGATAATCTGCTTTACTTAAGGCCAACTGATTTCATTGCGTGTAACTACTTCATAACAGAGTCTAGTCTAGTGTTTGACCAAACAACTGGGCACCAGAGCCTTGCCAAGTTGACACATAAAGTTAACCATCATGAAATGAAATACCCATACAGAAAAGTGGAACATATCATAAAGATACCAAGTGAACACACCCTGCCAAACCAGCACCCAGATCAAGAAACAGCGTTACCAGTGGCTCAAGTCTCTTGTCCCTACTCCCTGTTCATCCCACTCTCTCAGGGGAACCACCACCCTTACTGCTAACAGTAATGTTACCAGGTTTTGCTTTTTACTTATAGAAATGAAATCATACAGTATGTTCTCTTTTGTGCCTGGCTTTTCTTAATATTGTTTGTTTCATGTAGTCGTAGATCATTCGTTTTCATTGATGTATGGATTTGCTTCTCATATTTTTAATATGTTCCCCCAAAGAATTTGGGCATTCTCTTTTCACCTTGCCAAGTACCCTCTACCAGCTGCCTCTGGTTCATCACCTTTTAACTGCCCTCCTCTTCCTGCCTCATCAGTGTAACTTTTAAAAGGCAAAAGATCTTAAGAAGACTGAGAGGCCCAAGGCAGCATTTAGTTTGGCCAAAGGAGGTAGAAGATGCCCAGGCAGATACCTCCTGCCAAGCAGCCACTGGAGGGCCAGCCGAGGGGCCACACATGCATGCCTCCTGGTTCACCTGCTTGTTTGGCTGATGAATTTATTTTTCTTCCTAGGTGTACCTGAAGCTGAAGTCACTTGGTTCAGGAATAAAAGCAAACTGGCCTCCCCTCACCATCTGCATGAGGGCTCTCTCCTACTCACAAATGTGTCGTCCTCAGACCAAGGCCTGTACTCCTGCAGGGCAGCCAATCTGCACGGGGAGCTGACTGAGAACACCCAGCTACTGATCCTAGGTAAACACCTCAAGCCCTCCCACGCACCGTGGACCCACCCGCCATTCCTCTTTAACTGATCCAGTTAATGACATAAAGGTGTAATATAAATACCCCTTCACTTCTCTCCAGTTTAGGCCCTTAAAGTAGAAAGAACACAGACTTTGGAGCCAGGGAGACATGAGCTTGAGTCCTGGCCCCACCACTTACTAACTATGTGACCTTGGGCAAGTTACTTAACATGCTAAACCTTAGATTCTGGTCTCTTGATGTGGAGAACTAGAAAATAAAGATTGCCCACCTTGCCACAGGGTTTATGCCATTAGAGTTAATATAGGTAAAGCAATTGTTCTTAACTCCTTCCATGTTAAGGACTTCTTCAAGAATCAGATAAAAACTAGAGACTACCCCCTCCCCAAAAATTCACAGATGTAAAATTTTTCGTGTAATTTCAGGAAGTTTACAGTCTAGTCCACCTAAAATCCACACATGTCCCCCAAACATAAGTACCCCTGATTAAGTGTCAAATCAAACCAAAAAACCAAACTCATTGCCCTCAAGTAGATTCTGACTCGTAGCAACCCTGTAGGATAGAGCAGAACTGCCCCATATGGTTTCCAAAGCTGCAGTTTTTATGGAGGCAGACTGCCACATCTTTCTCCCACGGAGTGGCTAGTGGGTTAGAACCGCCAACTTTTCGGTTTGCAGCCAAGCATTTAACCACTGTGCCATAAGGGCTCCTTAAAGTGTCAAATAGGTACTTAAAAATAACAACAACTGTTGGTATACCATCCAACACCCCATGATGCCCAGTGCTGGCCCCTGCCATGTAGCAAGCGATAACCCTTTCTGTCCCCTTGGCTAGGGACACTCAACTTTTCTTCTCCACTGACTCTGGGGGTTGGTGGGATGGAGTAGCAAAGCTTGTATTTGTCTTACTCTTTAAAAAAAAAAGCAGCAATTATTAGAGCACCCATGCTAGCTTTCTCATCAAGAGAAAGGTATCGTTCAAAGAGAAACAAAAGGAAAAATGTGAGAAGGATAAATAATTACACGCCATGCATACATACACATTGTGAACTTCCTCAGGAAAAATAAGCTTTATACTTCTATTTTCATGCCCCAAATTGCTGATATACCGAAGCCTAGGTTTTCTAGCCCCTGCCCACTCAGATCTCAGATTGGCTCTGATGGATTTTCATCTCCCTAGTGGTTGCACAAACCTCCAGCCATCTTCAGAAGCCACAGAAAATCAACTCCGTGAAGAAGATCATTTGTTTGGTGTTGGGTTTTATCCGGCTGCGCTGCTAGTCCAGCGCCCAGGAGGAACGAGTGCCCCACACTGAGTTATGGTGCTTACTGATGGGTTTTTCCTTCCTAATAACCCTTCCTCATCGTCTTCTGCGAACCGAGATGAAAGCCTATGATGTGTAGCTGCTACTGTGGCTTTGCCAATGGAGTGTATACATTCTGTGAGCCGATTCTTACAGCATTCCAACTTGTACGGTGTGACCATGAGCATGGTGTGTGAGGAGCTGAACCTCTTTTCCCCACTGAACCAAACTTGAGGGAAAAATCACTATTTAGACTTAAGGGTAGGGTTTTTCATGATCAGAAATCTTGGTTTATTAATCAAAGTTCATTAGTTCTTATAGGTAACATCTCTTTTTAGTCAACAAGAATGTGGCTTAATTTGTAAAGGGAGTATTTTCTGTATCAAGCAGAGATTTCATGCTAAGTTCTTTAACTTGTAGCGTGGTGACTTGAAGTGTAATGAGGTAGAATTTCTTTCATTTATTCATCCAGGCATTCGATGAACATTTGTTAAGTATTGCCTCTAAGTTCCGTATCAGCTGGACACCAGCAGAGCTTTAGGAGAAATACAGGAGGTGACCTCTGTCCTTGGAGAATTTACAGTTTCTCCAGGAAGATAAACTGGACATGTACTAAAGGAAAAAAAAATACCATAAAAAACCGTAAGGATGTTGAGAGGAGCAGACATTTGGCCCAAGGAATGCTGATCATTTTGAAAATGACACATAGCCTCCCTGTTTTACTCTTAGGTAGTAAATAAGCAAATGCATCTTGAGTTTCAATACAGAATTTTAAAAAGGAAGAGAGAGAGAGAGGCTAGTTTTAAGTATAATGCCATCATGAATTCCTAAAATCAGAGTAGAAAGAGATCTTGAGAAGGAGCATAATTTTATAGATGAGGAAACTAAGGCTCAAAGAGATTAAGTGACATCCCCAAGTGAGTTAATGACAGAGCCACAGCTCAAGCTGAGGGCTCCTGAACCTAAGACTAGTGTTTTTCCCCGTACCATAATGAAGAAAAGATTTTTAAATCATATTTCAGATATACATATATGTATATACATATATAATGTATGTGTGTGTGTTTTGTGTGTGTGTGTAGGTTTAGGAGCCCTGGTGGCACAATGGTTAAGAGCGCAGGCTGCTAACCCAAAGGTTGGTGGTTCAAATCAACCAGCTGCTCCTTGGAAACCCTATGGGGCAGTTCTACTCTCAAGCTCACTGTTGTTTTCTATATGTGATGGTATTTTGCAGTCAAAGGCAGAATAGGCAGAAGGTGAGATTCTGAAGTAGATTCAGGTACTGTCATGACTTATTTTCTTGCCATCCCTAACAAGTGTCTCACAAGGTGCCAGGCACATAGTAGGCCCTCACTAAACCCTTATTAAAATGACCATCAATTATAAGAGCAGCACTCCTGCTTCTCCTTCCACTCCAGCAAGTGCTCTGGAGAAGGGGGAAGCTGGCCTTGGGAGTGAGCAGTGCTTCAGGAGATGCAGGAGGAGGGGAGGAGGGATTCTGCAGCTTTTCTGGGAGAATCTGGGATCATTCCACCCCAGGTTCAGTAGGTGCCTGCCTTTTTATTTGTCCAGTGGAAATGATAAGCAGGCCACCCTATTTTGTCACTTTTAGCTCTGGTTAACTCTGAACCCTGATGACTTCAGACCTGACTCTGTGAGATTTTCAATAACATAGCATCCTGTTGCAACCATCTCTTCCTGTTCTGCTCATCTGGATCTTACTTGGGCATAAAAATTCAGACCACAAAGCCAATTAAGTTATCAACTTCACAACTGGATCTTTCCTTCATACAAAAAGCCACTGATAGGAATCTTTTAAATAAGAAATTCCTGTGGTGTATCTCTATCTGTGGGGACAATAACAAAGTGCCTCGCTCTTAAGGATGTTGTAAGAATTGAAAAATGGAATGAAAACTATTTAGCACAAGACTTCGCATACAGTAAATGCTAAAGAAGTGTGAACTTATAAAAAGTGTGTCAGAATCAACTCAATGAAAACTAACAATAACAGCAATGGTATGGTTTAATTTACCTGCAGATTTATAGCGGCCCGATGATGCCATAATATAAAGTAAGGCAAAAACTGAAATTAACATGCCTGGTTCTTAGTTCCGACCTTATCATTTCAAGCATCTAAGTTTGAAATTCAGACCCATTTTGATATAGGAAAAATGCTTTAAAAAGGTTAACTATAGCAATACCTGTCTTACACACACAGAGACACACTTCTTTGCGTACCCACCTCTTCCTCTCCCCGAGACAGCCTTTATGCTTCATTCTGCCTGATTTACTATCTGCCTTCTTACAGATCCCCCCCAAGTCCCCAAGCAGTTGGAAGATATTAGGGCCTTGCTTTCAGCCACTGGACTGAACCTTCCTTCGGTGCTGACGTCTCCTCTGGGAAGACAGCTGGTCCTGGATCCTGGGAATTCTGCTCTCCTTGGTGAGTCCAACCCTCTGAAACATTGGGCAGAAATCCAGGGCTGGACAGGATTTATGGATGGGTGACTGCTTGCAGGTGGGAGGGAGGCAGCGGTGGGGGATGGCCAACAGGAAATTACTAAATTGCCTACAGAATCCAGACTCACCAGTGGAAACTTGGCTGACTTTCCATATGAGGTGAGTGCAGTTCTCAGTCTGGACTCTAGCTTGTCTAGATTCCAGCTTGGTTCCTTTCTGTGTCCTCTTGGGATAATGCCACAGGCCAGGTCCTCTCAATCAGATTGCTTCACCAAACCTTGAGAAAGACACAGCAATAAAGAACATCTCCTATGTCTTCCCTTGCCGACTGTCCCCAGGTACTCCCCCATGGCCTCCTCCCACCTAGACTAGAGCTAGAGATGACTCTCAAGGAGAAAGCTGCAATATCATCCAGAGAATTTTATTTAGGCCAGCCTTCTGTGGGTAGAGCCTAAAACCAACCTAGACAGACTCCTCAAGGCAAAAGTTTAAATGATTTCACCAGGTACAGTCTCCCTGGCATCTATTGTTGGGGACCTTCATCAAGTTATTGCCCACATGGCTGGTGCCCCCTGGTAGCAAGGAGTTACTCCTGGGCATCCAATTCCTGGGTCCTCACACCAGAATCATGGAGCTACCAGGGGAACCTCCACTCTCCCACCATGACCTCTGGAGATGGTAAAAGTGGAGGACTCTTCTGCCTTCCAAAGGTGTGAAAGAAACAGACCTACAAAATGGGGGGAAATTCTTACACTAACTCTGTGGCCCCAAATGTTAGTAACAATAGCCCGAATTTTTCCCTTGGCTCAAAACTGTAAGTTTCTCTGCCTCTTCTCCCCACCAATTAGCAAGAACAAGAGACCTATGGGTCCCAAGTCATACTGGTGATGACTTAGCAACATGGCCACAGGGCCTGGTCTGCGGGATTAGAGCACAGAAAGATTTAAGTTCAGTTTTCATTATCATTTGAAATTTGCAAAGAATCCTCACAGTTATCTGCATACGAAAAAACTTCCAATTTCTCTATTTCTTATCTGAGTAAAAATAACACAGAAATACAGTAACAAGTAGCTTTATTCTGTTTACCATAACTTATACAAACTTGGCAACTGAGTTTTTCCCAGATCATATTGATCAGAATTCATAGATATCTAAAATTGCATATTTTCCACGTGATTAAGAGCTACAGCTGCTAACCAAAAGGTTGGCAGTTCAAATCCACCAGCCGCTCCTTGGAAACTCTATGTGGCAGTTCTTCTCTGTCCTGTAGGGTCGCTATGAGTCAGAATCGACTCGACAGCAACCGTTTTGGTTGATTGTTTTACAAATGGTAAACTTATTCCCAGTTAAATGTATATGTTGTGAACTTTTTTATTTTAAACTCATTGCTATGAAAAATTATCCTAACAGTTAATCATAGCCCAGTTGCTAGCACAGTGGGAAGCAATTGCTTATTTTCTCCAAGTTCAGTAACTCTTTGGGGCTACTAAAGTGCCATTCAGCATGCTGGAAAAGTTAACCTGCTTGCATTTTTCCATGATAGCTTTCTTTTCTTTCTCCCTATTCTGGAATAATATTTTGTCTCATTTTAGCCATGGGCAATAAGAATTTATTGTGCTGTGTGCTGCTGCATTCCATTGCTAGTTTATGGTGTTGTTACCTTACACTGGTGTTTAAATCTAACAGTTAAGAGACACCTTAATGCCCTAGTCCACATCCAGACTGCTCCAGTTGAATGAGACGGTGAGTCAATATCCATAAAGTCCCTGAATGTAACTGCATGGGCCAAATGCACTCTAGTGGTGAGCGACAGTGCCTGGCCAGCACTATAAAACTAGGAGAGTTCTACATGGAATTCTGAAGATTAATTAGGGAATGAGATCAAGTATTAGAACTCTGAGAAGCAGGTCATTTGAGACCAGAGCCTGAGTGTGATGCTTTGGAGCTGAGCACTGAAGGATGAGTGAGAGGGATTCAACTGATGAAGGTGCAGCTAAACTAGGATAGAAACTGTTGTTGTTAGGTGCTGTCACTCATAGCAACCCTATGTACAGCAGAACAAAACACTGCCTGGTCCTGTGCTGTCCTCACAATCATTGCTACGTCTGAGCCCATTGTTGCAGCCACTGTGTCAATACATCTCGTCGAGGGTCTTCCTCTTTTTTGCTGACCCTCTACCGTAACCAGCATGATGTCCTTCTCTAGGGACTGGTCCCTCCTGATAACATGTCCAAAGTATGAGAGATGAAGTCTCACCATCCTCATTTCCAAGGAGCACCCTGGCTGTACTTCTTCCAAAACAGATTTGTTCCTTCTTATTGCAGTCCATGGTATATTCAGTATTCTTTGCTAACACCATAACTCAAGGCATCAATTCTTCTTCAGTCTTCCTTATTCATTGTCTAGCTTTCACGTGCGTATGAGGCAGTTGAAAATATTATGGCTTGGGTTAGGTGCACCTTAGTCCTCAAAGTAAATCTTTGCTTTCCAACACTTTAAAGAGGTATTTTGCAGATTTGCCCAATGAAATCTGTCGTTTCATATCTTTACTGCTGCTTCCTTGGGCATACAAGGAAGGATACAAGGAAAATGAACTCCTTGACAACTTCAATTTTTCTCCGTTTATCATGAGGCTGTTGCTTATTGGTCCAGTTGCGAGGATTTTTGTTCTCTTTATGTTGAGGTGTAATCCATACTGAAGGCTGTAGTCTTTGATCTTCATCAGTAAGTGCTTCCAAGTCCTCTTCACTTTCAGCAAATAAGGTTGTGTCATTTTCATATCACAGGTTGTTAATGAGTCTTCCACCAATCCTGATGCCCTGTTCTTCTTCGTATAGTCTAATTTCTTGGATTATTTGCTCAGCCTACAGATTGAATAAGTGTGGTGAAAGGATACAACCCTGATACACACCTTTCCTGATTTTAAACCATGCAGCATCCCCTTGTTCTGTTTAAACGACTGCCTCTTGGTCTATGTATAAGTTCTACATGAGCACAATTAAGTGTTCTGGAATTCCCATTCTTCGCAGTGTTATCCATAACTTGCTATGATCTACAAAGTCGAATGCCTTTGCATAGTCAACAAAACACAGGTAAACATGTTTCTTGTATTCTCTGCTTTCAGCCAAGATCCTTCTGACATCAGCAGTGATATCCCTGGTTCCACATCCTCTTCTGAATCTGGCTTGAATTTCTGACAGTTCCCTCTCGATGTACTACTGCAACTGCTTTTGCATGATCTTCAGCAAAATTTTACTTGTATTTAATATTAATAATATTGTTCAATAATTTCCTCATTCTGTTGAATCACCTTTCTTTGGAATGGGCACAAATATGGATCTCTTCCAATCAGTTGGCCAGGTAGCTGTCTTCCAAATTTCTTGGCATAGGCAAGTGAGCACCTTCAGCGCTGCATCTATTTGTTGAAACATCTCAGTTGGTATTCCGTCAATTCCTGGAGCCTGGTGTTTTGCCAGTGCCTTCAGTGCAGCTTGGAATTCTTCCTTCAGTACCATCAGTTCTTGATCATATGCTACCTCCTGAAATGGTTGATCATCGACCAATTCTTTTTGGTGTACTGACTCTTTGTATTTCTTCCATCTTCTTTTAATGCTTCCTGCATCGTTTAGTATTTTGCCCATAGAATCCTTTAATATTGCAACTTAAGGTTTGAATTTTTTCTTCAGTTCTTTCAGCCTGAGAAATTCTGAGTATGTTCTTCCTTTCTGGTTTTCTAATTCCAGGTCTTTGCATATTTCATTATAATACTTTATTTTCTGTTCTCAAGCTGCCCTTTGAAATCTTCTGTTCAGCTCTTTTACTTCATCATTTCTCCCATTTTCCTTACCTACTTGACATTTAAGAGCAAGTTTTAGAGTCTCTTCTGACATCCATTTTGATCTTTTCATTCTTTTCTGTCTTTTTAATGACGCTTTGCTTTCTTTATGTATGATGTCCTTGATGTCTTCCCACAACTTATCTGGTTTTCCATCATTAGTGTTCAGTGCATCAAATCTATTCTTGAGATGGTATTCAAATTCAGGTGGGATATACTGAAGGTCATATTTTGGTTCTCGTGGACTTGTTTTGATTTTCTTCAGCTTCAGCTTAAACTTGCATATGAGCAGTTGATGATCTGTTCTACAGTGGGCCCATGGGCTTATTCTGACTGATGATATTGAGCTTTTCCATAGTATCTTTCCACAGATGTAGTTGATTTGATTCCTGTTTATTCCCTCCGGTGAGGTTCAAGTGTATAGTCACTGTTTATGTTGTTGAAAAAAATTATTTGCAACGCATAAGTCATTGGCCTTGCAAAATTCTGTCATGTCATCTCTGGCATTATTTCTATCACCAAGGCCATATTTTCCTAGTCCCCATCCTTCTTCTTTGTTTCCAACTTTTGCATTCCAATCACTAGTAATTATCAATGCATCTTAATTGCATATTTGATCAGTTTCAGACTACACAAGTTGGTAAAAATCTTCAATTTCCTCATCTTTGGCATTAGTAATTTTTAACTGGTGTTCCTTGTAGGCCTATGGATATTATCCTATCACTGACAGCATTGTACTTTGGGATAGATCTTGAAATGTGCTTTTTGACATGTGATAGAAACTAGTCCATCAAAAAGAGCAAATCTCTGCCAGAGCTTGTTCACTTAGATTTGGCTTAGACTCTCACCCCCAAAATTTTAATATCCTCCCTCTATCTTGAGCCTTCCCCTGGTGACATCCTGATCTTTTAGTGGCCAGTTGCTCCCATTTGGACTGGCTCCCATCCCTGGCTCTCTGGGTGGTCCTTTCAGAACACAGACTGTGATCTGAGTACAAGAAAGAAGCCAGGGACACTGGAGTGGAGGTTTTGTGTAGAGTCGCTGAGAAATTAGAATGTTAAGTGAGGTCAAGTTGTGCAGGGTCTTGAATACTAGACTAAGGAGGTGGATTTACTATGTGGGAAATAGAGATATGTTTTTAGAGGGTTTTAAGGAGAATGATATAGTAATAAGTAATGTTTGAGAAGGATTAATCTGACATTCTGTAGGAGTAATCAGTGGTAGGAGATATTTAATCAAGAAACCTGATTTTGAGGGTATAAAAATGGCTTGGAGGAGGTATCTGACCTCCTCCAACGTCACAAGGGGGAAGGAGAACCTGGAGCAATAGCCAAGCCTGATTCCCATGAGGTGGAGGTCAGACATGCCTCCTCTCTCCACTATCTTTACCAATTCTGACACCAACCATCCCTCCCACAGCACTCTCTACTGGGCTCAATAATTCATTGCAGTAGCCACACACAACTCGCAGACCATAGTCAAAATTAGGGGTTTATTAGGGCAGTAGCAGTTACAGTTCAGGCTCAGGAACACTCAGGATACAGTTCTTCCATCAGGATAGCCTCTTCCCAGCAGTGCTCACAGGCACAATTCTCCCTGGCCCTAGGCCTCTCCCCAGAGGCCCTCAGCTTTCTCTCTTCATGGGCTGGGAAGCCCACCGTGCCATCTCCTGCTGCCAGGTCTCTCCTGCCACTGCTTCTCGCCGTCTTCAGGGTTACAACTTGTTCTCTCTCTCCGTCTCCTGTTTCCAGGAGCTTTTCAGCACAGGGATCCCTGGTCCAAAGGACACACTCTCTGCTCCTGGCTGTTCTTCCTTTTCGGTGGTAGGATCCTCCCTCTGCTCTGGAATTGGCTTTCTTTCAAGGCAAAACTGATCAATCCCCTTTGTGGGCCACAATTATCTTACTGGCACATCCCCGGCCAATCACCTAGGTGGGAGTTATAAGACCATGGTGAGAAAGGCCATACTAAGTAATTTGTCACACCGCAGAGGGTAACACGTGTTCTTGACCAGGATGGAAATATGTGGCAAAGATACTGTTAATCACCCCTCTCACAGTCAAGGCAGACATCTCTAATTGATCATGACACTCTTTTTCACTCAGCCCAGATGCTGCCTTAGAATTCATTTTACCCTTCCCTCCAAGTAGCCATTACCAAATCACAGCAGTTGGTATATAGTATGAAACCCATTTGCCAACCCTGTAATAGGCAGTAAGTGGTGAGATTCCAGTATATGTATTTTTTCCATGTATAAAGATGTGGCTGCACCAGGTCCAGAAAACATCATAGTACTGTGGTGCAGGGACAGTAACTCAATCTTGGTTATGTTTTCATGGGAGGAAGAGGAAGAAGATTACTTTGGGTTTTGAAAGCCACGTATCAGAGCTTATTCTTCTCCATTAAAGCCTAAGTGTTGACATTCCTAGTGAGTCTATTCCAGAAGTGGCTGTGTTGGTTATCAGATGCTGTGGCATTGATTTCACTTCAACCCACTACTACAACTTTCAAAAAGGAAAGTTGATTAAGCAGCACATGCATGGGCTCAGCTGGGCCTCACTTTTCCATAACTGTGAAGTGTAAGGTTGGGACTGATGAGTCCCTTGTTGCTGTCACACTGTATGACTAAGACATGAAAAATGCCCAGTGGAGTGTCAGCCTTTCAGAGTGCACCCAACCTAACTGGACCCTTTGTCCTAGGTCCTTATTTACAGTTCTCCTTTCTGCCAGGAGGCCTAAACTGTGCCCAATACTCTCAACGGCCAGGCCAGCGGCCATGTTGCCACTCTTGGTGGTCCAGACCCTAGCAGTAACCTGCAGGGCTCCATTTTTTAGCAGCAGCATCTCAGGCCTCTCCACAGCACCTAACCCCTTTTGCAGCCATCTGTTAAATATTGTTTTTGGCCACTAAGGCCCAAGACTAATATTGTCCACAGTATCATTTATAAGGTACTGGCACTGATATTTTCTTGAAAAACAACTTTTATTGGAGTTTTTACTGTAAGAGCAATACATCTTCATTGTAGAACAATTAAAAATAGAGAAGCAAAAAGAAGAAAATGAAAATTATCTGTAGTTACCAAGCTCAGCGGATACCCGTATAAAGGCCTTTTTCCTAGACATTAATATACATATTATACATATCTTTTGTCTAAAATGAAATCAGAGTCTATATACTGCTTGTAACTTTTTCCACTAAGTGGTATATAACAAACATCTTTCTGTGTCCCTAAATACTCTCCTAAAATTTCATTTTTAACGGCTACATTGGTAGGAGGTACCATATCTTATTCAACCAATTCCATAATGTTAGATTTTAAGGTACTTTGCAATCTTTTGCTATTTTAAATGTATATAATGAATATTCTTATTTCTCAATCCTGTGTACACACCTGTTTACTTAAGATTAAGTTGTGTCAAAAACTTTGTGGTTTTAGGTTTTTCCATATGCTGTCAAATTGCCCTCCAAAAAACTTAATACCTGTTTATATGCCCACTAGCAATGAATGAGAGTTCCCATGTCCCCCAAAATTTTATCAACACTAGATATGACCAATAATTTTACATTTGCCATTTTAATTGGAGAATACACAATCGTGTAAAATATAACACCAAAAAAATGGTATATTAAAATACATTTTTATCTTTATTCCTATGATTATGTGATTTTCAACAATTTTGATTGGTAATATATCTATCAGTAATTTGCAGCCCTGGTGGTGCAGTGGTTAAGAGCAACTGCTAACCAAAAGTTCGGCAGTTTGAATTCACCAGCCCATTCCTTGGAAACCCTGTTGGGCAGTTCTACTCTGTCCTATACGGTTGCTATGAGTTGGAATCCGCTCAACGGCGACGATTTGGTTTTTTTTTCCAGTAATTTACGTTCTTTAATGAATTGCTTATTCAGGTCCTTTGTTCAGTTTTGGATAGGTATTGGTCTTTTTATTGATTTATGAGATACATTTATTTGTATATATGCTTGACATATATTTCACGTTTTTTAACAACTTTATTGAGATATAATTGGCCTAAATTATACATATTTGAAGCCTACGATTTGATTTTTGATAGATGTATATACACTGTGAAACCATCACCACAATCAAGATAATGAACATATCCATCGTCTCCAAACATTACCTCGTACCCCAAGTCACAAACATTTTCTCTCATGTTTTCTTCTATAAACTTTATATTTTTAGGTTTTACATTTGGGTTTCTGAATGTTTGTATATGGTATGAGGAATAGATTGCAGTTCATTTTTATGCCTTTGGATACCCAGTTTGTTCCAGTACCGTTTGTTGAAGGCATTATCCTTTCTCCACTGAATTGCCTTTGCGCCTTGGTGGAAAATCAGTTGTCCATATATATTTGTGAACTCTCCGTTCTGTTCCATTGATCTATTTGTCTGTCTTTACACCAATATCACACTCCACTCAAATGCCCTATGAGTCATGAGGTTTTCCCATCTAGCTGGTGGGAAAAGGTACTACTATTTCCTATGCTGTGGAATGTCGGGTACTGTCTCAAGGCACTAAGCGAGGTCAGGCATACAGCTTACCTTGTCTGTTTCCTGTCTCTCAGGGATCACTGTTCACTGCCTTGAAAACCATTGCTTCATGTATTTTCTCTGTTTTTAATTGTTTTAGGTGGGAGGACAAATTCAGTCTCTATTACTCCATCTTGGCCAGAAGCAGAACTATATGTATGTGATATATATGTATTTTAAAAAACCCATTATGTATAGGTGTGTATATAAAACCAGTTGCCATCAAGTTGGTTCAGACTCATGGCAACCCTATGTGTTTCAGACCAGAACTGTGCTCCACAGGGTTTTCAGTGGCTGATTTTTTTTTTGAAACTAGATCACCAGCCCTTTCTTCTGAGGTGTTTCTGGGCGAATTTAAACTGCAAGCTTTCGGTTAGTAGCCAAACACACAGATGACGTGAATGTTTTGAATATATTTTCCTAGACTAAGCTGACACTTAAATTTAATAACCCTGTTCCAGAATTATTATGTAGTCACTCTTAAGAGAGAATCTAGTCTAGGGATTGGTAAACTACAACCCATGGGCCAAATCTAGCTCACCACTTGTTTTTATAAATAAAGTTGTACTGGATGGAACACAGCCACAGCAATTCATTTACCTACCTATTGTCCATGGCTGCTCTCACACTGCAATGGCAAAGTTGAGTACTTATGAGAGGCCACATGGCCTACAAGCCTAAAATAGTCCTCTGTGGCCCCTGATCTAGTCCATCCACCTCATTGTGTAGAAAGAGGTCTATGGTGGCGAGTCTGCTGGCCCATAATCACCCACCTCCTGTATCCAAGGACCACACTCTTTCCACTGTATCACTACTTCTTTTGCTTCCTATTACTGGGTTAAGCTTTCTTAATGAGAGAAAATAGCCTGGAAGGAAAAAAAGAAAGAAAGAAACATAACATATGGGAGTAGAGATCTTCCAAAGGGAAGTCAGGAAAGAGAGAACACCTGTGTTATAAGGCCCTGGATTTTTGTCAGAGTTGGATGGCCTCAGGTGCCTTCAGTAACAAAATAATTATGTGTGGTTTAAGAAAAGCAGCTCAGTACCGTGTTCCAGCATGTCTTATTTAGGTTCAGAACCTGGTAGAGTGTCTTACAGAATGTATGCATAGGGTTTGGCCTGCCTTCTCTATTCAGCCACAGACTCTCTTTTGTGAGCGAGCAAGCTCAGATGCCCCAGTCAGAGGAAATGCTTACGACATCTCTGCTGGAGATTCGTGTCATGCTAGCCTCACACAGAGCCAAATGGCCCAAGCCTTTTCTCATGCCTTGTGGTTTACCAAGAGGAGAGAAATGCCAGCAGTCAGTTAAAGCTGAGTGTGCAGAGTAAAACCTTTCCATGAAAGAAGTCATTGTGCCTGGTCCTTCTCCCCAGCGGGGGCTCGAGGGTCACAGCCAATACACACAGCAATGGCTCAGCAGCATCAACACACTCCCAGGGCCGCAGGCGGCAGAACCAGGGCAGCTGCTCTCCTCAGCAGCCCCCAGCCTGTACGAAGGTAGCAGTGAGGCCAAGTGAGGCCCACACACTGCAGCCAGGCCTCGGTGTTTTGTTTGACCATCTGAGACAGGTAGCTGGTCATTGTCTCCTCTGAGAATTGCAGAGCCCGACTGGCCCGAGATACAGTGACGGATGTCTCTGCTACGAGCAACGATGCGCTTGCTGACCCAAAACCTCATGATATAAGGTGAAAAATTATTTCTTTCTCCATTACTGAGGCTATAACTGGGCCACTCCTACAAAATAGTATCACAGTGGTGAGGCAGCTATGGCTGGCATATATGAGGTCCAGGTCTGGCGTCTAAAGGCAGCGGCCTCAAACAGGGCTCATATCTAAACCCTTCGAAGTATATGAGAAAATAGATGACTACATATTAATGTTCAAAACTAAAAAGTTTATGAAGGTAGTGCCCCAAAGGTAAATCCACTTACTCATTCAGTAAATATTTATTGAGTGTCTACGGTGTGCCAGGCACTGTGCTAGAGCCAAGGATACACAGTAAATAAGACAGACAGAAACCTAGCCCTCATACATTAAAACCATGATGAGCATTTGTTGTTCACCAGGCTCTGTCCTAGACACCGAGGATCCAGTAAAGAACAAAACAAACAAATGGCCTTGCCCTTGGGTGAAGTCTGAATTCCAGTGGGGGCACTTTGAGTCTGGTGGGGAAAGTAATTCCAACAAAGAGGATTGTGATAAAAGGGGAAGAACTGGGTGCTCAGGGGGCATGTGACAGGATAGCTCCCCTGATCTAGGCTTTAGGCAGGATTTCTTTGAGGAAAGGGTGTTTAAGCTGAGATCGGAAGACTGGGTAGAAGTTTGCCAGGAGAAGAGAGGGGAAAGCGCATCCCAGGCGAGAAACCAGAAAATACAGAGGTCCTGTAGCTAGAAAACAAAGCATTCGAGGAACCATCACAGTAAGGAACTGAGGGAAGAGTGGCCTAGAACAAGGCTAAGACGGAAGGGGGAGCAAATTGCTAGCACTCAGTAAGCCATGGCAAGATGTTTGCCTTTGCCTGAAGTGCAACGGGAAGTCTTTGAATAGTTTAAAAGCAAGAGGTAGTCATCATCTGATTTATGTTTGTTTGTTTTTTTAATTTTTTTTTTTATTGTCCTTTAGATGAAGGTTTACAGAACAAATGGTTTCTCATTAAACAGTACACATATTATTTTATGACATTGGTTAACAACCCCATGACATGTCAACACTGTCCCTTCTCAACCTTGGGTTCCCTGTTACCAGCTTTCCTGTCCCTTCCTGCCTTCTAGTCCTTGTTCCTGGGCTACTGTGCTCCATTAGTCTCATTTTGTTTTATGGGCCTGACTAATCTTTGGCTGAAGGGTGAACCTCAGGAGTGACTTCATTACTGAGCTGAAAGAGTGTCTGGGGGCCATACTCTCGGGGTTTCTCCAGTCTGTGTCAGGCCAGTAAGTCTGGTCGTTTTCTGTGAGTTAGAATTTTGTTCTACATTTTTCTCCAGCTCTGTCCAGGACCCTTTATTGTGATCCCTGTCAGAGTAGTCAGTGGTGGTAGCCGAGCACCATCTAGTTGTACTGGACTCAGTCTAGTGGAGGCCGTGTAGTTGTGGTCCATTAGTCCTGTGGACTAATCTTTCCCTTGTATCTTGTTTTCTTCATTCTCCCTTGCTCCTGAAGAGGTGAGACCAGTGGAGTATCTTAGATGGCTGCTCACAGGCTTTTAAGATCCCAGACGCTACTCACCAAGGTCGAATGTAGAACATTTTCTTTATAAACTATGTTATACCAGTTGAGCTAGATGTTCCCTGAGACCATGGTCCCCACAGCCCTCAGCCCAGCAGTTCAGTCCCTCAGGGAGTTTGGAGCTTTCATAACCTTGCCTTGTACAAGTTGTGCTGGCTTCCCCAGTATTGTGTACTGTCTTAGCCTTCACCAAAGTTACCACTTATCTTATTTGTGTTTTAAGACTTACTCTGGCTACTGTGTAGAGAATGGATTCTAAAGGAAGAGACTCAGTGGACTACACCTTTTAGGAAGTTGTTGGGGTACTCCAGGTAAGAGATAATGGTGGCTTAGACTAGAGAGGTAGAGATTGGAAAGAGATGGATGAATCCAGGGATATGTGGGGTAACATCGAGAGGACTTGGTAAACAGATTAATGTGGGCAGGGAGGCATCATCCAAAGTAACCAACAGATTCTCAAAAGCATCTGTTGCTTTTGCATTGAGTTTTACAATGAGTTTCTCACAGAAACTTGTACACCTCCTATGTGCTACTGGAATATCCCAGACCATTCGAGTCAAGATTTTAGAATAAAATGGAAAACTACATTGGTGTGCAACTGTAGAAAGCAGAGTTACAAGGAGAAGAATAGTTCAGAGCTTCTTTTGCCACATCCTGACTCATTTCCTTAACACATACCTGCTTTGGATGCTCAGCCCTGTGTCCCTCTACCAGCCCTTGAGGAGCTCACAAGTAGTGAGAGAGACAAAAAGTCAACAATGAGTGTGAGAAAGGCTCTAAAGAGTTGCAAAGTAAGCCAAGGAGAACAAAGGAGAGAGGACTCTTCTCCAGTGAAGGGCGAGTTGGGGAGTTTAACAGAGGAACTGCATGAGCTCAGTCTTGAAGGATGAGTAAAAGTATTCTGAGTACTGATGCCTTCAATACGTATTTATTGAGCTCTTTCTATGTTCCAGACACCATTGGAGCCACTGGGGATTCAGCAGAGAACAAAATAATAAGAAATCCTCCTCTCATAGAACTTAACATTGTAGTAGGGGAAATAGAAAGCAATCTAATAAAGAAGTAAAGTGCATAGGCTGTTAGAAGGTGGTAAGTACTATGGAGAGAAATAAGCAGGGTAAGAGGGATGGATAGTGCCTATGTGGGAAGGAGGTTGCGATTTTAAATTAGGTAGTTAGGGAAGGAGTCACTGAGAAGGTAATCCTTGAGCTTGAAGAATGTGAGAGATTGAGCCTTGCACATGTCTGGAAGAAGAGAAGAGTATCCCAAGCAAAGGAAGAGCCATTGCCAAGTTCTCGAGGCACAGACATGCCTTATGTGTTCAAGGAACAACAAAGAGGCTAATATGACTGGAGTGGAATAACCAAATGGGAAGAAGTAAGGTCATAGAGGTAACAAGGGAGAGCAAATTGTGTACAGCCTTATAAACAGCCATGTTAAAATAGTAGTGAGGGAAAAAATCTATAAATGCTCAAATTTATAAATAGACTCAGTATTGCAGTGAGCATCATGGGCTTTTCCAGGATTAGTCAAGGGCAAGCAGAAGTGATTTCTTTTATTAGAAAACATGTGGCCAACTGAATGCTATATATCTGACTCTAGTAAAACTGAGCTTATCAGGCTGGCTCTTGTACAAGCCAATATTACTGATTTAATTCAACTCACATGTGTTGGGCACCTGCTCTGTCTACCTGGCCCTGAGCTGGGCTTCCCCAGGCACATGCCTGGCCATTGCCTTCATCTAGTAAGAGTTTCCCATTGCACAGTAAGTCACCTGGGAATGTTTAAAAAAAAAAAAAAAAAAACCATGTTTACCTGGGACCTTGGGGGTAGGGTAAGGCATCAGAATTTTAAAAAATTGATTCTCAGGGCTTGAATGGACTTTAAAAGTCACTTCCCCATCCCTCTATTACCCATAAAGAAGCTGATATGGGAAAATGGTGTTTTATCCTTTATAATATTTTAGCCTGGCATTCAAGGCTCTTTGCTATTCAGACCTAGCCTCTCCATCCATCTTTCCATTCTATTCCTGTCTCAAATAATCCTCCATTCTAGTCAAACTTCTCCCTAGTCCTTGCCATGGCCTTCAGCTTTCTGTGACTTCTTTACCTGGTATATCATCTCCCACCCCCTCCTCTCAAGCTAAATCCTAGAAGTCTTCAAAGTGCAATTCATGTGTTTCTGAGAAGTCTTCTTGGAGTGCCCCAGCCTGGAGTGATCTCTTCCCATGCTGATCTCCTGAGGTACTTACTCCAGGGTTGGGCATACATTTTCTGTAAATATTTATAAAGCCAGATAGTAAATCTTTTAGGCTACGTGGGCCATACGGTTTCAATCAAAACTACTCAACTCTGCAGTTGTAGTGTGAAAGCAGCCATAGACAGTAAGTAAATGAATGTGTGTCTGTGTTCCAATAAACCTTTATTTATAAAAACAAGGCCAGATTTTGCCCTTAGGCCATAGTTTGCCAACCCTTGCTCTAGACCACTGATGTGACACTTAGCGTACCCCTCTTGTATTATTAGTCGTATTTTCCCATTTGTATTCTGTCTCCCAGCTCGATTCTAGGTTCTAGGGAAAGAAGAAGCTGCATACTCTCAAGTGATTTTGAAACAGGACTAAGTAGAAGAGTCTTGGCTTGGACGGCCTCCTGAGTCATTTCCATCTCTCATTTCTATTGTAATTGCAGCTTTATCAGCTGTTTCACACACCTCCACCCCTCATCCCACCCTGCACATTTCCTGATTCTCCTGGTACCGCCTGGATCAGGGTACATCCTGAGTCCCTATATGCGGAAATGCGCACAGTGACCGGCAATGAGCACCCTAGGCCACATCTGGTGGGAAGCCATTTTTCATCATGATAGTTTGGAAGACTAAGATTGTCACTACTTCCTCTCCAAAGATAGTAATGGAAACAGCAAGTTCTGTGATGCTGGTCAAAGGTTAGGTAAAAATTAATCCACATCAAGGGCCCGCCCTATCAGAAATTGCAGCGGTGGCAAGGAACTGATGCAGAGGAAGGGCAAGAAAACTCTTAGGGGGAGGACAAGGGTCCTTGATGAGGAGAGAGAAAGGAAGAAAGAATTTATCCTGACCCTTTTCAAAGAGACATGAGTTGGCATCTGTTTCCTCATTTCCACTGGAAGGCTGAGGTTTTATATCACAAGGAAAATGCTTTTGAAGATTTACTAAAGTTTACCCACAAAGAGAATACGCTTTGCTATTAAGAAGAAAGAGCAGCATTCTCTGGTTGTTTATGGCACATGTTTATGTACTTTTGTCTTTGTTTCTTTTTTTTATTATATAAAATCCAAAGCAGAGAATAGAGACAGGGACTGCAGGCAGCTGTATAGCACGTAGAGTGTAAAACTAAATCAGCATTTCAGAGGGCAGTTACGAGGAAGCCACAGGAAGGATGGGAGTGCACATCCATAAATTTAAAAAGACACCAGAGCATAAGTGGCACTTAAAATAGTTGGATACAGAATGCAGGGCAGTAAATCTCCCTGCCCAGCCACTGCTCCAAGCCCCAGCCAGCATCCAGGCTTGGGCCTATTTCAAGGCTCCAGATAGCCAGGAAATGGGGACCTTGAGAAAACTCACTCTCACTTGCTCCTGCCCTTTCCTGGCACCAGGACACGGTTCCCAGGCCCATCTGCCCTCCCCACCATGTCTGCGAGAAATGACGTGAATGAGGTTGATGCCTCTGAGATGGACAGGGATTGAAAGTCCATCAGTGGGAAAATGAGGAACTCTACACTTTCCCTAATAAATCCTTCCTCAACCTTGAAACAGCTCTTGAAAATTTCCTTTCTTTGTCTGTGCCTCCTTGTGGTTGTGTGGTACTGAAGTGGCAGTTTTACAACAGTCCCAGGGCCTGGGGGCTGACTGCAGCAGAGAAGGCAGGGTTATGGCCCCAGGCCTTGCTGGGATCTATGACAGGAGAGACTCTCCTCCCTCAGTTCCCAGAAGACATTGTAGAGTAGAGAGGATGTGGGTACCTCTAGATAGCGCAGAAGACCCTTTTCTAAATCCTCATCATCTGGGTCTTATTTGTAAATAATACCCAACTCATAGAATTAAAGTGAGGGTTAAAAGAGATGTCATCTGTAATGTGCCCAGTTCAGTGCTTGCTACAAAATGGATGCTAATGTATGTTAATTTCTAGCCTCTATTCCTTCCCTGTTGAATTTTTGAACCTTTTTTTTTTTCTTCCCGGATTATGCTGGTAAAACTCATTGCTGTCTAGTCGATTCATAGGGACCCTATAAGACAGAGTAGAACTGCCCTGTATGGTTCCCAGGGCTGAAATCTTTACGGAAGCGGACTGTTACATCTTTCTACTGTGAAGCAGCTGGTGGGTTCAAACCTCTGACCTTTTGGTTAGCAGCCAAGCACTTAACCACTGCACTACCCTTGAATCTGGAAAGTCTATTCTCTTCACTGGAGTCTCCTGCAAGTCCTTCCTTAGATTATAGGGTTAGAGCTTCACTGCCGTTTTGTCAGTTACTTACTGATAGTCATTCAGGAACCAGGTGCCTTATTGCAATGAGGGTTCAATCTATGCCAGGCTCTGCGTAGGAGACAAGAAGCACAAAGTATGGCCCCTGACCACAAGGATCTCCTTATCTAGTCAGAAAAGATCAGCACAGGATGAGAAGGCAGGCATAAGTACATGAGGACTGGGAAAAAAAGGAGAGTGCTGAGTGACTGCTCAGCGAGTTTATAATAAAAGAGCAAGGTCTCAGTCCTCTCCTAGAAGGTCTGTTCCCATCTGTGCATCTAACTCACCTGCTGTCTACTGGTACCCTTGACAGGCACATTAGAGCTTGCAGGGCATAGTGGTTGGGAGTGCCAGCTCTGGAGCCAGAATGCCTGGTGCCACCTCTTGCTATCTCAGTTGCATGACTTTGGGCAAGTTATGTAAGTTCTTTCTGCCTTTGACTATAAAATGGAGATAACTGCTGTATGTGTGTGTACACACACATACATACATACATATATACACACACACACACACATACATACATATACACACACACACACATACACACATACATATACACACACATACACACACACACATATATATATGTATCTTCAGGTTATTGAACAGAGTAAATAAGGTAACATATGTAAAGCATTTAGAATGGTGTCTTAGCACACAGTAAGTACTCAATTAATGTTAGTCATTATTATTTAGATACTGTTTGCTATTGCCCTAGCCCTGCCTTTCTTAAAGTGGGCCAGGTCCCTGGATAAAGAAGCTAGATTCAGGACTCAGTCAACCTATGTTTTCATTTAGCCACTTTATGCTATTTATATTTTCTGTCTTTATCTGCTAGTTAATTTAACTTTTTAGTAAAGTTCCCTTTGAAAATTCCAGACTATCTCAGCAAAATTAAGCAAGAAAAAGGAAAGGGATTTTTTTTCCCACTACTAAACCAAAAGGATGAAAGAGCACGGACATTTGGAGGTAGGAATTGAGCTGTAGTTTCTAAATGAGAAACTATTTTGTTCTGTAAGCCTTCATCTTAAGTGAGAATAACAGCACAACTGGAAGAGCATAGTCAATGTCAC
>NW_004443961.1:18112096-18136004 GCF_000243295.1 Trichechus manatus latirostris
CAAATTACCGGTTGTTTTGTCTCCCGCTGGACGCTCCGTGAGGCTGCTTTCTCGTTGTCCCATTTGCTGGTCTCCGATAGGAGTCCAAGATGGTGGATCCGCACTGTGTTAGCTGGTAGGGGACCTCTGCATGAGTCTCTCCTCGCCTCTGTTCTCTGTCAGTTTTCTTACTCCGTTTGGTGCTTGGCTGTTCTTTATCTCTTCATTTGATGTTTTAGGGTTTCAGGATTGTGTTCTGTTCGACTTAGTTTTTCGGATCTTTGCTGTGGAGGGACAGTGTGGTGCTTCTGCCTAGAGCGCCATTTTGCTGGCACTCTCTCAGCAAATGGGATTTTTATACAGAGTTTTTCCCACGTTTCATGACTTTTGAGGGGTTTTCCCTCCATTCTACTCAGTTTCTGCTCTGAAAATAAGTGTCTTTTCTACCCACTGACTATTACAGGCAACTCAAAGTCTGTAGCATAATAGCTTTCTTCATTTTACTTGAATGCTGATGATTTTTTTCTCTTCTCAGTTTTTTGAAAATCCTCCCTGAAACCTTTTCTCTACAATGACACCATTCCAGAAGTGACTTCAGTGTGCTTAGTAGACACCTTTCAGTGAAATCTTGTGCCCTCTCACTCTCCCTTATATGCGTGTCTGAACTATGACGAACCAGACTCAGAAGTGTGGCTTTGAGCAAGGATCTGAGACGTGTGAAAGTTCCATTAAGGTAGAGAACAGCAGGATTGCAAGAAGTAGGAGGATATTCAGTCTTTATTGTGCATATAAGAATGCAAGGTTTTTTCTTTTGGGCCCAAATTCTTTTTCTGGACTCAGGAAGCTGGCAGGACAACACACATGCAGGCTTGTGCTGGCTTATCTCTCCTGATACCACTTCAAAGAGTCACACATTAGGCACAATGGTCCCTGCCAGTTTCCTGAAAGGGCCTTGAATGAATTTTTGGTCTTATCTCCTTGGCAACAAAAAGTACAGGGAGCTCATTATTTCTGAGCAGGCTCTGCCAATAGAGAATTCCATAATCATAATGGACTTTAACGTAAAAAGATTCTTCACAAAATGAAGCTTTTTGGAGTGAAACTTATCTTCCTACATACTTTTTAGAGATAAAATATTAAAGGTGAAGAATACAAGAGAGTTTGAACTCTTAAACAGATATGGATATGTTATTAATAGGTTATATTTCTAGGATCAGAGTACAATTATCATTAGCATCATTTTTTTCCTTTGGCCTAACCTACCTCTGGCCCAATGTGCTTTCTAAGCAGATGGTCAACAAGACCCTTTTTAAACTGTATAGTTTTTCAGAGAATGCAAATCCTTTTCTATTTTCAGGAATGTTGCATGCAACCCTAGTATGGTGATGGCCCTGTCAAAAATGTCTCTTATAGAATGCTCATGGAAACTATTTAAACAAAAACAGAAACCAGCTATGCCAGTGCACTCCTTATTGGGATTTTAATGATGCCAAAATGTCCTTCTGGCTCACTCTCACTGCCCTTCCTTTCTTTCAGCACAGAGAGGGCATTTTCCTAAGCTGTTAGCCCTATGTTTCCAAGGCTCCATGGAATGGGAGACCCAAACTGTAAGCTCACATGTCCCATCATTCAAATGCCTTAGTATGCATTTCCTTCAGGGTTTGCCAGTTGTCCCAATAGTGTTCTTAAAAGCAAAAGAATCCTTTCCAGAAGCACAATTTGGGTTTGTCTGATGTTTCCTATGATTAGATTCAGGTTACACATCTTTGGCAGGAATATCACAGAAATGATACACAGCTCTTCTCATTGCACCCTAACCCGTGATCATGATTTCCATCGTACCATTACTGCGTATGTTAACTTTGATCATTTGGTTAAGGCAGTATCTGCCATGTTTTTCCAGTGGGAAGTAATTCTTTTTTCTTCGTAATTAATAAGTATTTTGTGGGAAGGTACTTTGAGACTAAATATTCCAGTCCTCATTGAACTTACAATTTATTTATTTATAGTTGTCTCATGGAGTCCTCTATTATCCAACGGGCTATAATCTGTTGCTGTCATTTTTTATCTGGATATAAAAAAATTCCCCAATCTGGCCAGTGAGAGCCCCTTTAAGCTGACTCCTGTATCCTTTTGACATGTCCAATGAAGTTCTGTGAGACCTTCATTACTTTCTGGCACAGCAAGATATTCCAGGTTCATCTCAAACTTTCCCTGCCCCAGCCCTGGAAAACGGTATTTAGAAACCAAGGTCTTAATGCCTGGTATGTTCATTATCATTGGAGTGTCACTATTCTCAGGCTTTCTCAGTGTACAGAAATAAAGAATATATGCATGTCACGCACGCGCGCACACACACACACACACACACACACACAGGAGCCCTGGTGGCGCAGTGGTTAAGTGCAATGGCTGCTAACCGAAAGGTCAGCAGTTTGAATCCAGCTGCTCCTTGGAAACCCTATGGGGCGATTCTACTCTGTCCTGTAGGGTTGCTATGCATCAGAATTGACTCAACGGCAATAAGTTTGCTTTTTTTTTTCAATGTGCACACACACACTTACCAGTATAATCATTTCTATATTTATTTATATATTGGGAACCTTGACTCCTTCCTTGTTATCTTTAATTCTTATCCAACACCATAGGATTTATTTTTCTTCCTTTCCATACTTATAATTCTCTGGTTCCCATTCTCCTTAATATATTTACTTATTTGATCAAGCCCTCCGTCTATAACCAAACTCTTAGCACCACTGCCCTCCTAATGGCACAAAGATGCCGTCCTCCCCCCTCCCCTCCCCCATGTAAATGCCATCTTCGGCACCAATAACTCACTCTGGGCTGCCATGGCTCCTCCATCCTCCCTGTGAACACTGCCTTCCTTGGCCTTATATAATGGCTTTTAGACTAAATTATTTAAGAAAAGAAGAGAAAAGGAAGAGGAAGAGCTGCTGAAGAATTTCTAAATAGAAACCAAATTGTTTCCTAGCTACAGAAGCTAGAGGGTGAAACAGGTAGGGAGCAAGAGGAGTGGGCTCAGGGCAGTGTCCAGCCTTTGTAGTCTGTGTTGCGGGAAGGCTCTGCTTGGCCAGATCCCTGATTACTGCCCTCTAGGCCAGACACAAGTAGCCCTGGTGACACAGTGGCAGGAGGATCAAACCCGCCAGCTGCTCTGCGGGTGAAAGATGTGGCAGTCTGCTTCTGTAAAGATTTACAGCCTTGGAGACTCTATGGGGCAGTTCTACTCTGTCCTATAGGGTGACTATGAGTTGGAATCAACTCAACAGCAATGGATTTGGTTTTGGTTTTTTTGTTTGTTTAGTCCAGATACTTGTTTACACATTAAATCTTAATTAACTGTCTACCTAGCCTGTGTTTCAGGCCAAGCCAGGGGATGCTATCATGTTTTATGCTTCTCACTTTGAATAAGAAAATGCTATCACCAGAATACTTTCTACACCCACTCTCTAGCACAGGAGTTCTTAACCTGGGGTCATGAGATTTAGGGACTCTATAAACCTCCTAGTATATGTTCGTATGTGCTTTTCTCTGGTGAAAGAATCCACAACTTCCTTCAGATTCTCAGATCTGTGAGCAAACAAGATTAACTACTTGCTGTATGTCAAAGGGTAAAAACAGATACAATCTTACTAGTAATCAGAGAAATGCAAATAAAAATGAGATATTATTTATTGTATCTCAGATTGCTAAAATGAAAATGTTTATGAGATTTGTATTAGTTTCCTATGGCTGCTATAACAAATTACTACAAACTTAATGGCTTAAAAATACACAAAATTATTCTCTTATAATTCTGGAGCTCAGAAGTCTGAAATGAATGTTTCCGGGCTAAAATCAAAGTAGCTGGGCTGCATTCCTTCTGGAGGCTCTAGGGAGAAATCCATTTCGTGCTTTTTCCAGCTTCTAGAAGCCACCTAAAGAGCCCTGATGGTGCATCCGTTAATGAAAGGTCAGTGATTCAAATCCACCAGCTGCTCCTTGGGCAAAAGATGTGGCAGTCTGCTCCCATAAAGATTACAGCCTTGGAAACCCTGTGGGGCAGTTCTGCTCGGTCCTATAGGGTACATAAAGTAGGAATCAACTAGAGGGCAATGGGTTTAGAAGGCACCTAAATTCCTTGGATTATGGCCCCTTCTTCTATCTTCAAAGCCAGCAGCGTAGCATCTTCACATCCCTCTTCGACTCTGATCCTCCTTCCTCCCTCTGTGAGGACTCTTGTGATTAGGTTGGACCTACCCAGATAATCCAAGATAATCTCTCATCTCAAGATCCTTACTTAACTACATCTGCAAAGTTTCTTTTGCCATATTCTGTAACATATTTACAGGTTCCAGGGATTAGGATGTGGTTGTATTTTTACTCTGTCAACCATAATAATCCAAGAATTGGATAGCATGTACAATCATGCATTATTGCCCCAAACATAAATTGGTATAACATTTCCGAAGGGAAGTTTGGCAATATGTGTCAGTGACACTCATTGACCCAGCAATGCTACTTCAGTAATGTAACCTGAAGAGATGATTGATTAGACATGTTCACAGAGATGTGTGTACTAAGAAATTCACAGTAGCACAGTTTATGTTAGGAAAAAATTGGAAACAACATGAATGTCTATAAACAGGGAACTGATTAAATAAAAGTTTCTGATGTTGTATTATGTTGATGTTAGGTGCCGTCAAGTGAGTTCCGACTCATACAACCCTATGCACAACAGAACGAAACGTTGCCCAGTCCTGAGTCATCCTCACAGTTGTTGTTATGCTTGAGCCCATTGTTGCAGCCACCCTGTCAGTCCATCTCATTGAGGGTCTTCCTCTCTTTCACTGACCCTCTACCAAGCGTGATGCCCTTCTCCAGGGGCTGGTCCCTCCTGGTAACATGTCCAAATATGTAAGACGAAGTCTCACCATCCTTTCCTCTAAGGAGCATTCTGGCTGTACTTCTTCCAAGACAGATTTGTTCATTCTTTTGGCAGTCCATGGTACATTCAATATTCTTTGCCAACACCACAATTCAAAGGCATCAATTCTTCTTCGGTCTTCCTTATTCATTGTCCAGCTTTCACATGCATATGAGGCAACTGAAAACACCACGACTTGGGCCAGCCACACCTTACTCCTTAAAATGACATCTTCGCTTTTTAACACTTTAAAGAGGTCTTTTGCAGCAGATTTTCCCTATGCAATACATTGTTTGGTTTCTTGACTGCTACTTCCACGGGCATTGATTGTGGATACAAGAAAATGAAATTCTTGACAACTTCAACCTTGTCTCCATTTATCATAATGTTGCTTATTGGTCCAGTTGTGAGGATTTTTGTTTTCTTTATGTTGAGGTGTAATCCATACTGAAGGCTGTAGTCCTTCATCTTCAACAGTAAGTGCTTCATTTTCCACAAGCAAGGTTGTATCATCTGCATATCACAGGTTATTAATGAGTCTTCCTCCAATCCTGATGCCCTGTTCTTCTTTATATAGACCATCTTCTTGGATTATTTGCTCAGCATACAGATTGAATAAGTGTGGTGAATGTATACAGCCCTGACACACACCTTCCCTGACTTTCAACCATGCAGTATCCCCATCTTCTGTCTGAATGACTGCCTCTTGGTCTATGTACAGGTTCCCCATGAGCACAATTAAGTGTTCTGGAATTCCATTCTTCACAATGTTATCCATAATTTGTTATGATCCACACAGTCAAATGCCTTTGCATAGTCAATGAAAAGATTCTGATACATCCATATGAAGAATCTTGAGCAACAACTTAAAAGGATGATATAGATCTGTATTCATTGACAAGGAGAATATCCAAGATTTATCAATCTATCCCATGTGTGCATGCGTATGTCCACATGTGTGATTGAAAGGAACACCATTCAAAGTGGTTATCTCTGGGTAGTGTAGGACTTGAGGAATTTATATATATATATAATCTGATTTTTTTATTCTATAATAAACATGCCTTGATATTTTGTAAAGCAACAAATTGAGCCTATTAATTAGCAAAAGTACTGAATCCATCTTCCTCCATGGCAGTTGTCTTTGGAGGCAGTACATCTTGCACAGGCTTTTAACGGTTCACTATACTGTTTGTCCTCAACGTACAGAAACTCTAATGATCTCATGCCCTAGACCAGGGCGTTGGGCCAAGTCTAGCTCACCACCTGTTTTTTGTAAATAAGGTTTTATTGGAACATAGCTACACCCATTCATTTATGTAATGTTGATGGCTGCTGTCAAGTTACAATCGCGGAGTTGCGTAATTGTGCAGAGACAGTATGGCTCACAAACCCAAAATATTTACTATTTGGCCCTTTCCAAAAAAAGAGTTTGCCAACTCTTACTATAGACTTTTTTTTACTGATAATAATGATAAAATCTTTCTAGTGCTTAGCTTTTAATAAATTATTTTGACAGAGCAAAGAGTCACACAGCAACATGGGAACACGTTTTAAACACTTTTCACCCCACCCCCACCCCACCCCAAAAAAATTCATAATCCACAAATGAATTTTAGGGGGAAAAGTCTCATTACTATAGGGAGAAGTTGTGTTCCCTTCTCTATTTTCTAGGACTTCTCCATCTTTAGTCTTTCAAGAAATCTAAGAGCAAAATTCAAAGGGAATGCTAATTCCACATTTTAAAGTGGAGTATAGGTGCCCAATTAGATTACTGAGTAACAGGTGTAATCCCTCCCCCCTTGCTCTGGCCAACCCCCAGGCCTTTAAGCTTTCATATCTCTGCTGGCCTTGGAATGCTTTTGAGAAGCTCAATGGGAACATTAGTTCTCACATCAATCAGTTATGCAAAGGTTAAGTAATCGTCTCAGTTTCAAAATGCATTTTCCATCCTATACTCTCTCCCTTCACCTGATGTGAGTGCTGTGGGGGAAGGGGAAGCCTAAAAAGAGTGAACTCAATCAAGAAGTTATCTGCAGCCAGCAGAACACCATGTGCTCTGCCATATCCATGCCTAGGTTGCCCCTAACCTTAGGTTTCCTAAAAGAGACTATATTGGTTTTAGGGCCTGTAAGTCCAGGTGATTCTTTCAAAGGTCAGAGTTGGCCCCAGGGGATCTGAACCCTACTATTTTTCCCTTAAGCTTTGAGAGAGCCCACTAAATGCCCCGAGGAGTTCTCTGGAATATATAGGACTAAGGCAGATCTGGGAATCAAACCAAAGGAGATTAGGATCCAGAACAAATCAATATTATAAACGTATGTTGCAAGACAAACAGCAGGCACTTGGACAGCTACTGTGTGCTCTTTAGATGCGTGCCACATTCCAGCCATGGCCTTTCCAATCAGGGCTGTTGTCTTAGTCATCTAGTGCTGCTACAACAGGAATACCACAAGTGGATGGCCTCAACAAAGAGAAGTTCATTCTCTCACAGTCCAGAAGGCTAGAAGTCTGAATTCAGGGTGCTGGCTCCCGGGGAAGGCTTTCTCTGTCTGCTCTGGAGGAAGGTCCTTGTCATCAGTCTTCCCCTGGCCTGGGAGCATCTCAGTGCAGAAATCTCAGGTCCAAAGGACGCACTCTGCTCGCGGCACTGCTTTCTTGATGGTATGAGGTCCCCATGTCTCTCTGCTTGATTCTCTCTTTTATATCTCAAAAGAGATTGGCTTAATGAGAGTAACGAGGTACAGGAGTCCAGTGATAAGGCCCAGAAGGCAGAAGGGGAGTAGGAAGCTGATAATAGGGAACACAAGGTTGAGTAAGGATATTGTTGAAGAGTTGTGAGATTGTTAAACATTGTCATAGGGCAACATTTGTAGTAACTGTTAAATGGGAGACTATTTTGTTCTGTAAGCCTTCATCTTAAGTGAGAATAACAGCACAATTAGAAGAGCGTAGTCAATGTCACTTAAATGTGTATGTAAAAAAATTTTTGAAATGGCGTATCTTTGGCTATGTGTATTTTCACCAAAAAAAAAAAAAAAGTTGAGAATTTAGAGGGTTAAAATGTTGTGGGGTTGTTAACCAATGTCATAAAACAGCATGTGTGTTACTGTTACATGAGAAACTATCTGTTCTGTAAGCCTTCACCTGAAGTACAATAAAATATTTAAAAAAAAAAAGAGAGATTGGCTTAAGACACTATCTAATCTTGCAGTTTCATCAGTGTAACTGCCACGTATCCATCTTATCACATTATAGTGATAGGATTTACAACACATAGGGAAGTCACTTCAGATTACAAAATGGTAGACAATCATACAATACAGGGAATCATGACCTAGCCAAGTTGATAGATATTTTGGGGGGACACAATTCAATCCATGACAGCTGTAGATTTCTGACCTCCTCTTCATAGGACATCTCTATTTATGGGTCCTTGACAAACCACACACTCTTTGGGCTTGGCTGCCAAAGGCCAGACATGCCCTGCCAGAACATATCATTATCTCAGCAAAAGGGAACCAGCAGCATCTTTGCAAACGCTCACCACAGCCCACCTCTCTCCTCTCTCTTCATTCTCCCTCTCCATTGTTCTCATCCCTACCTCAGCCTGCCTGTTCAACTCTCCCCCTTACTTCTCTCACACTGTTTATTATTTTCTTTACTTTGTTGAGAAGTTTCTGGAGCCTCAAGCCCCAGGAGACTTATCTGGGAATAATAAATTCAAGAAAGGTCTCCATGCTGCCCCAGCAGCTCCACCCCTGCCATTCACTCTCGAATTCCTGGTCAGCAGTTGCTCCTTCCTGTGACTTGCTGCTGAACTCTGCGCTGTGCCCCTGTGAGGCCTCTCAGGATACCTGCTATGAATATTAGCCATTCTTCATATCCACTGCTGTTCTGTGGCTTTGGGTCAGCAGGGGAGAGCTGAAATGGGGTGTATACAAAGCTGTGAACGAAGGCCCTTTTTTGTGTGTGTGGGTTTTTATTTCTTTTGTAAAGGCTCTTGCCCATAAACAGAGCCAAACCGACGCTGAGTTCACAAAGGCATGTTGGCTCTGAGTTGCTGCTGGCTTTTGTTTCTTTCCTCAACCTAATCTGGATATTTTCTAGCTTGCCTCTCCATTGGCTGGAGTGAGGGGGTGAGAACGGCTCTATTACTCAGGGGAAGAGAATATTCATAGAATCCACAGCTTTTGCTCTGAAGCGTGTTTCCTTCTCACAGCAGTAGCACCTTGATTATTACAGAGCACGTCTCCAAAGTCCTGAAATATTGTCCTATTTCAGACCAAATGTTGAAACATCAGTCTCATTCCTTACAGAATTGAGACTTGGTGGATGTAACTACTAAACATACACAGAGAGGGAGATTCTGACTTGGGACCCTGCTCAAAAGTTTGGTATGGCCCAATGTGATCTACATTCTGGAGTTCATTAAAAGGCCATCTCATCGGTAGGTTGAAACTCCTTCCTGAGCTCTGGCAGCCTGTAGCCAGGCCTCCCCAGTCTTCCCTCCTGCAGGCCAGGTTGCACCTGCCAGAAGCCTGAGGGTACAGTCATCCCTGGGCATATAAAGTGGAGACTTGAAACTTTTAAAAAATGCTGATGTGTTTTTAAAGGTGTGTTTTATGCCAAGAGCCTGCAGCAGAGAGGGAGGCATGGGAATTCTGTGTATTATCCTCTTGTAATGGGTTCAATCCCTGTGAATTTAAAGAAACTGGTCAGTTTCCTAGAGTCCCACAAGAGGTGGCCCAGTCAACCCTGGATAAGCATGTTGTTGAACACCGCCAAACTCTGACTTAGTGTGATTATATTTTCATAGCCAAGACTGTGTGTGTGTGCATATCAGAAGTGGGCATCTCACCTTCCTTATCTGTTGGAGAAAAACCAAGTCCCGGGGTTATGGGTGAGAGCAGTAACCAAGCAGTAACCAAATCATTCTGGAACAGCAAGGCCTTAATCAAAGTCACAAATCCTGACGAAGCGGCAATTCATGCTGAGAAATAGATCAAGTTCTTCCACCAGATGCCCAGAAGTGTGGAGACATTAGTGTACCCCCTGCCAATGGAAACCCAAAGTTTGCCCTAAGGGCAAAAAGACATTTGGGGAATGGAAAACGGGCTTCTATATTTCCCTTTTTCCAGGAATGTTTTAAAGTTCATTTTCTTTGGGCAAATGTACATGGCAATAGTCTTGGCCTGGTTATTTGACCAGCTTATTGGGAGGTCCCAGAAATCAGAGTGAAAATTCTAGTTGCTTGTCTTCTCCCACAGCCTTCTGGGGTCCAGCTGACAAATGCAGAGTAAGGAAGTGAGTTTTTCCAATATGAATTAATCATTTCTCTCAGCCTGCTGCCTGGGGCCAGCTCCCACTCATCCTAAGGCACTTTAGAAACCATCTCTGTCACCTGAGGGAACATCAAACCTGAAAGGGCAGGGACCAGAAAATGCACTGAAGCTGCTTCCCTGCTTTGGTTCACTGGCCCCACGGCCTGGGTCAGAGGTCAGAGTGAGCCCTGGACACACCATAAACCATAAGCAGAATGGAGATCCCTGTATAAATTCTAAATGGCTGAATGTTTCCAAGTTTTGTAAAATCAAGGAAAGGACTCCGAGACTAACTACAGCAAGTGCCAAGTTTCATCCCAGCACACATCATTTTTATGGTAAGCTTTAACTCCGTGAAAAATACAGGATTATAATGGAAATGCTGACAGGCCTGGAGCCAGCTCATAAAGTAATAATGCCACATCTTTAATATTTTTACACAGCATGTCCTAATCTGCCACAGCTTTCTTTTCCTTTAGATAGCAGTTAAATAAGTGGAAATTCCCAGAGTACTACTTTTTCTCCTTCTCTTTGAGATTGTGTACCCACAATTTTCGAACCATGCTTCCTTGTGAACCTTATTCAGTCCGTTTACTTTTTTCACTCTGTACAATTGGCTTACCAAGCTCAGCTGCCTGTTTCTGAGCTGTCTGGCTGGTAAGGGAGGACAAGAGGGAGAATATGCATTCAGAACTCTTGCCTTCTGCTCATTAAGGCTAAATAAATAAATAAATAAAACCAAACCCTTTGCTGTAGAGTCGATTCGGACTCATAGCAACCCATTATGGCTAAGACCTCATGAATAGGAGTTCCAGATATGTGGATCACTCAGTCGGTGGGCAGCTAATGAATGTTTGAGTTGGCTTGACCTGTCCTGCAGAGCAGCCCACAAATCAAGCTGCTTGCCTGTCTTTGTTGTGGTTGTTAGCTGCCATCAAGTTGGCCCCGACTCATGGCGACCCCAGGCACAATGAGCTTGGACTGTTGTGATCCATAGGGTTTTCATTGGCAGATTTTGGAAGTAGATCACCAGGCCTTTCCTCCTAGTTCATTTTGGTCTTGAAACTCCAGTGCAACCTGTTGAGCATCATAGCAAAACGCAAGCCTCCACTGACAGATGGCTATGTGTGAGGAACATTGGCTGGGAGTTGAACCCAGGTCTCCTGCATGGAAGGCAAGTATTCTACCATTGAACCATTACTGTTCCCCTTCTCCCCTGCCCAACCTATCTCTTAGCAGACCAGAAATCCTGGTGGTTATTAGCCCATCAAATCCACAAAAAATCCGTTTAGTAATGACCACCATGAGTTCAGAGCGTCTTTCTAGACAGGTGCCTCAAAGACATTCCTATCCCACTCCTTTAAGGTCAACCAGTATCTTCTACAGAGGGTGCATAGGAGCCCAAGACCAGCGCTGTCAGGCTTTCCATGTTTCTAACGACCTGTGTCTTTCACAATTTGAACTCAGGCTGTTTCCCTGAGTTGGGCTACTTTAGTTGCAGAAACCTTCTGAAGAAAGCAAGGAAGGTCAATTTTACCCAAGCAAGGATATCAACTGGTGCCACATTACAGGTTACAGCTAAACTGGCTCCCTGTCACTGCTGGGGCCATTGTCTCTGCCTTGACTGGGGCAAAAAGTGATGCAGACCCCCTTAGAACCCCTTAGTCTTTGATGAGTCCTTTCCTAAATGCAAAAGCTTCTGCTTCCTCTCCCCTATTGCATATCATTGCATGGGGGTGTCAGGCCCATTAGGAGAGATGTCTTTGCTGGCATTCAAGGATAAACTGAGTCACAAATAAAAAGAGGAGGCAATTTTATATATAACTTGATTTTCTTACTTTGCACATCTTCCCCATTGTAAACTTTTCTCACTCTCCAGTCAATGTGTTTTCAAAAAAAAAAGTAGATGAAACTAGAGGGGGAAAGCCTCATACATATGTGAATCACACATGGCTTTGGCTCAATTTAGAGCCACAGTGGACCCAGGAATGGAGGCCTAAAGGCAATATTTTCTTTCACTGGTTAAGAAGGGTCGATGGAGAGAGGCTTTCTGCTGCCAGAATTCTCATTAGCTAGGCAGCCTTCCCAAGCACTGCTTCCTCCTCAGCCACCTAACCGACTCAAGGCCTTTAATAACTGAGGTATGGAGGGAAGAAGGCACTGTCATTCCTGCTGATTGCCCACTTCCTGGGGCAGATGTCCAGGCATGAAGGAAGGATCGTCAGTATTCACATAGCTGGGAGGGAAACAGAAAAAGAGGTGCTAGTCCCCTACATTAAACCCTGTTAACTTCCTCATTGAAGCAGAGGGGGAGGGGACGGGGTGGTTTATTATTTGGCCTCACTAGAGATGTGGAATACATTCGCACATGGTTTTTGGCATCCTTGTAAACGACACACAGAGAGATCACTCACCTTCAAAAATGATTGATACTCCTTGTACTTTAACAAATGAGAAATGTCCGTGACAGAAAGGAACCCCTGTTACAAGCCAGGTTTTCTCATTAGCAGTGAAACATGGATAATTGTTCACGGGGAACATACACAGTGGGGATTCATGTTGGATTTCTTATTTTGACTACTGCTGCCGGCAGTCCTCAGAGACCACTGTGCACACACAGAAACATGCACATAAATATGTACATAAAAGCACAGGGGCCTGCCTACATGTGCGTTCAGAAGGAATATACCAATTCTGAGTACAAAGCAAGTTGTTAAGGGGAATAAGCTATGTATTCAGTTAAATGCGTGAAAAGACAGATTAGTGATGGAAAAAGCAGATGACCATCTATTTGGTTCATTTACTTTGGTTATAATAAGTTTATTTTGGTCTTTACTTCCTTTTCAATGTTGAAAGTAGATTGTCCCAAGAACATTTTCAATCCAAGATGAGTAGTCACGTTTATTTGAAGTGCATCCTCTATGGTTACTGTCCAGAAGTGAAGGAACATTCTGTAGCCTGTATAACAGATGGACACTGCCTCAGTAATGAGAGAATATTTAAGGATTGTTGTAGTTAGGATATATATTCAGCAACTTGTAATGAAGACCCGAAATAACAGTAGCTTAAACAAGACAGAAGTGTATTTCTGTCTCACATAACAGCCCAGAGGCAGACATGCCCAGCCTGGTGTGACAGCTGTGCTCTGTTTGGTCATCCAGAAGAAAAAACAAAAACCCGTTGCTGTCGAGTTGAATCCAACTTACAGTGACCCTATAGGACACCATAGAGTTTCCAAGGAATGGCTGGTGGATTCGAACTGCCAACCTTTTCGTTAGTAGCCAAGCTCTTAACCACTGTGCCACCAGGGCTCCAGGTCATTCAGAGACTCAAGAAAAATTTTTTAAACTCCTGTTGCTCTGCCATCCCCGGGGCTTTGCCCTTACACACACTGTCCAGGACAGTTTGCTACCACATGAACATTCTCAACAGCAGGATGGAAGAAAGGAGAGAAGAGGAAGTTCTTTTCATTCAAACACATGTCCGAGGAGGGGCACATCTCACTTTCCCTCTCATTCCATTGAACTTAATCACATGGCCCACACCTTATTGCAAGGGAAGCTGGGGAATGTCTCTATTCCAGGCAGCTGTGTAGTGTACCTAACTAAAAAGCAGGGTTCTTTTACCATAAGAAGGAGAGGGCAGCTATGAGGAGATAACTGGTAGTTTCTGTTATATGGAGCAACCAAACTGAAGTTGTTCCAAACACGGGTGACAGCAATGCAAATGAAAATGATCTTTGTCTTCAACAGAACTGAATGAACGAAGGTGAACCTAGCATCAGGAATTTTTAAGCTGTGCGGAATGTAATATATTTTGGAAACATCTGCGAATTAACAGGCTGGACCAGCAAAATTTTTAACTAGTTATAACCTTATTTTAAAAAAAAAAAAAAAAAAAAAAAAAAAACAGTTGAATAAACAGAGTAAATGAAGAGCAGTTATTTAGACACTGTGTCATTTTTTAAATTTTTTCCCATAGAAAAATTTATACATACATTGTTATGTGACTCTAATTGCTCCCCCATACTGCGACAGCACACTCCTTCTTTCCACCCGATTCCCCATGTCCGTTCAACCAGTTCCTAATACTCTCTGCCTTCCCATCTCACCTCCGGACAAAAGCTGCCCATTTAGTCTCTTGTATCTACTTGAGTTAAGAGGCACATTCCTCATGAGTATCACTTTATGTCCTACAGTCCAGTCCAATCCCTGTCTGAAGAGTTGGCCTCGAGAATTGTTTTAGTTCTGGGCTGATAGAGAATCCAGGACCATCCTTTCTGGGGTTCCTCCAGTCTGTCAGACCATTAAGTCTGGTCTTCTTACTAGAATTTGAGTTCTGCACCCCACCTTTCCCCTGCTCCATCAGGGACTCTCTGTTGTATTCCCTGTCAGGGCAGTCATTGGTGGTAGCCGGGCACTATCTAGTTCTTCTGGTCTCAGGCTGATGGAGTCTCTGGTTTATGTGGCCCTTTCTGTCTCTTGGGCTAATACTTTCTTTGTGTCTTTGGTGTTCTTCATTCTCCTTTACTCCAGGTGGTTGGGACCAATTGATGCATCCTAGATGGCTGCTTGCAAGCTTTTAAGACCCCAGACTCCACTCACCAAAGTAGGATGCAGAACATTTTCTTAATAAGCTTTGTTATGCCAATTGACCTAGATGTCCCCTGAAAGCATGGTCCCCATGAGTGTGTCATTTCTGATAATCAAAGAATTAGACAATGCAAAAAGGGTTTTTTTTTTTGCTTCCTTTTTTATGAATAGTTGCACATATATACAAAGTAACCATAGAATAATGAACCCCCATGCACCCATCTCCCAGATTCAACAAACAACATTCTGCCATTCTCAATTTCATTTATACTTCCACCCACTCCCCACCTTCTGCTCATTGTTTTAGGTAAAATTTGCTGAATTGAAATACACAAATTTACTGAATTGAAATACACAAATTTGAATTATACAATTTGGACACATAACACCCATGTAACCACATTATTTATCATGTGTGAGACCACTTCATATTGCTCTAAAAGTCACTGAGGCTCTATTCAGTTTGGGGTTTTTGGTTTTGGGGGTTTTGTTTGTTTCCCTCCCTTTGCTTTGGCTAATTTCTATTGCTGTATCTTCAGTTTCACAGATTTTTCTATAATGTCTAATCCTCTATTCCATCCAATGAATTTTTCATTTCTAGAAATTCCATTTGATTCTTTTTATAACTTCCATTTTCTTCCTCACCAAGTTCATGTTTTCCTTTAAATACTTAACATATTGTAATACCCTTATCTACTAATTCCATCATCCCTGTTATTTCCGTATCAGTTTCCACTGAATAATTTTTGTTCTGGTTATGGGTCATTATTTTCCTGCCTCTTGACTGTCAAGTAATACTTAATTGGATGCTGGATGGTGTCAGTTTTTCATTGTTAAGTGTCTGGATTTTGTTGTCTTCCAGTAGAGATTGTTGGGTTTTCTTCTGTTAGGCAGTTAACTTATTCAGAGTTCAATTTGATATTTTTTAGGCTTGATTAAGTTTGTTAGGACAAGTCTACAGTATTCTTTACTCTGGCACCCTTCTGGGATCTCTACTGAATGACCTGGATGATCAGCAAGGATGATCCCCTCTGGCTAGTCAGAACTTGAAGGCCATCCATCCGTATTTGAGCTTTGGTAAACATGAAGTTCATGGCTTCCTGGTTGTTCTTTGCCCAGCCTAGTGGAATTTTACCCTATATATGTACATCTTTAGTTAAGCAGATTCAAGAGGAATTAAATCAGATTTCTGGAGCTCTTTTTCTGTGTAGCACCTTCCTCTCCAGAATTCTGCCTGACAACTTGCATTTGCCTCCTTGAATTCTGTTCTTCGTCTCATCAGTTCATCCATACTGCTGTGCTTTGCTTGGGACACCCATCTGTGCTTTGCAGTTCAGAATGTGCCTGCAGGCAGAAATGCAGAGAAATCATAGGGCCCAACTAATTTGTTTCCCTTCTTTCAGGGATCACAGTTCTGTACTGTCTCTTATAAGAAATGATTGTTTTCAGACATATATTTTTGACCAATTTTCTAATTATTAATGGCAAGGGTAAATCTAGTCCTTGTTATTCCATCATGCTGGAAGCAGTGGCTTTCATTATGAAGGGGTAATTTTTCTGGATTGTGGGTTCACAGTTTTCTTTCCCCCAGCATTTTACAGTTATATCTCCATTATCTTATGGATTCCCTTATTTCCAATAAGAAGTCAGCCATTATTTATGTCATTGTTTCCCTATATGTAATGTATCCTCATTCTCTGGTAGTTTTCAAGATTTTTTCTTTATCTATGAATTTCAGCAATTTGATTATGATGTGCCTAGGTAGTTTGTTAACCTGCTTGGAACTATAAGTTTATGGTTTTCCATAAGTTTGAGAAATTGGAGAATTTTATTTATATTTCTATCCCATTCTCTCCTGTCCTTCAGGGACTCCAATTCCACATATGTTAGACCTTTTAATATCTTTCCACAAATATGTGAGTTCATTTTCTTTCCATTTTTTTTTCTCTCTATTCTTGTGTTGGATAATTTATACTGAATTATCTTCAAGTTTACTAAACCTTCTTCTGCCATCTTCCATTTTCTATTAAGCCCATTCAGTGAAATTTTCATTTCAGTTTTTGTACTTTTTAGCTCTAGAATTTTTGTTTTTATAGTTTCTACATCTCTGTTGAGCTACTACACATTTAGTCATTATGAGCACACTTTCCTTTAAGTCCTAAAGATATTTATAATAGTTTCTTTAAAAACACTGTCTATTAAAGATGGAAACCCTGGTGGCACACTGGTTAAGAGCTTCAGCTGCTAACCAAAAGGTCAGCAGTTCAAATCCACCAGGCACTCCTTGGAAACCCTATGGGGCCGTTCTACTCTGTCCTGTTGGGTCACTGTCAGTCAGAATCGACTCAACGGCAACGGGTTTTTTTTTTTTTTAATTAAAGATAGATTGACACAGTGGCTGCAACAGTGGGCTCAAGCAGAACAATGATCATGAGGATGGTGCAGGACCAGGCAGTGTTTCATTATGTTGTACACAGGATCACTGTGAGTCAGAACCGAGTCTGTGGCACCTAACAACAACAACAACATCATCTTCTCATAGCAACATTGGAGTCATCTCAGGATTAGTTTCTGTTGACTGCTGTTTCTCTTAATATGGATCACATTTCTTCATGTTTAATATTTTTTGATTGTATAGTGGGTGTTATAAATGAGATATTGTAGACTCTGACTTCCGTTGTTTCTCTAAGAGTGTTGATGTTTGTTCTAGCAGGCAATTAGCTTGGCTGGACTCAAATTTCAACATGTATCTTCCCTGCAGTGGGCATCAACTGAACTCTTTACTCCATTCTTCAGCTTCTAGCTGCTGCTCTTTTGCTTTGTCTTTTTGGGTCTGCCTGACAAGAATTTATATGCGGATTCTGATGTTCATCCTCTTTGTGGCTCTTCCAGGATTTCCCCCTTAACTTTACAGCTGTTCTAATAGCCCCAAACTCTGTCCTCTGACATCTCAAGCCAGTAAAGCTATATGTTTTCCAGCTCTCTGAGCCATATGAAGGATTGAGGAATTTCATCAGGCAAAAAGTCACAAACTGGCAAATCACACCTGTTGTGGTTCCTGGGTTTCGAGGCTAGACTCCCCTTCTGCTTCTGCCACTGCTTTTGATCACTCTTCAGTGCTTTCAAAGAATTCTTTTTGTTGTTGTTGTTTAGATTTTATGAGTGTTATCTGCAGGAGGGTTAGTCCAACCAAGTTACTTCATCATTACTGGAAGCTAGAATCCCCAGTCAAGTTGTTTTAAGAGTTTTCTGGTGAAGATATAATCTGTTCATGTTTTGCAACATTTGAAACATTCTCATTTACCCTCTTCTTTAATTCTTTATTTTGACGGGGTTCTATCACAACCTTTAAAGTAACCCAGTTATTGGTACACTTCTAAAGATTTAAGACCCAGAGACGCATGATCTCTTCAATTAGATGAAGACATTAGTGTCAATTGAGTTGAATGGGATGTTTTGATTATACAGAACCCTTTTATTTTCAAGTCCACTAACTTGGAATTTTTAATAATTCAAACATGAGTTAGAATGAAGTTTACCTTTTATTACCTGTGGAGGTAGGGGGTGCAGAAAGAACATGTTTGGTCAATTATTTTCATAAACGAAACCATTTATTCATTCCACAAACTCTTATTAACCACCTACTTGTTACCAGGTTATTTCTTCTTTAATCTCTTTCCTGTCTGGAGTTCCATGACATTATGTGGTCTCAATTTTTCTCATATCTCTCAGACCACTTCTTCTCAAACTCCTTTAATCCTCCTCTTTCTTTTTCAGTCACTGAATACTAGAGGTCTCTCAAGTTTTATGCTGAGGTATCATTTCTTTTCGTTGAGGATTTCTTCCACGTACATCTATGAGTTTGGTTCCCAAAATCTGTGTTGTCAGCTCTTATCTCTGACTTAACTTCCATTTTTATCTTTACCAACCTCCTGGATTTTTCTATCTTGGAGTTCTATCAAGGAGCCCTGGTGATGCAGTGGTTAAGTGCTTGGCTGCTAATCAAAAGGTCAGCGGTTCAAACCCACCAGCCACTCAGCAAGAGAAAAATGTGGCAGTCTCCTTCCATAAAAATTTATAGCCTTGGAAACCCTACGGGCAGTTCTTCTCTGTTCTGTAGGGTCATAAGTCAGCATCGACTCGCTAGCAACAGGTTTGGGTTTTTTGGCGGGGTTCTATTACAACCTTTAAAGTGAATATGTTTAAAACTAAACTTACCTATTTCTTTTTCCGTTAATAGTCCCATCAGTGTTTCAATGTCTCCAGTTTCTCTTCTTTGCCTCTTTCCTTCTCTTCATTATATCCGTCAGAGCTATCTTTACAAATATCTCATTATTGCCACACCTGAACTGATATCCCAGACTTTCCCTTCTCCCAAGCCAGTGCATCTTGCAAAGAACCACCTTAATAATTCTTATAAAGCAAACCTAGATCATGTCACTCCTCCTCTTCAGAAATCTGCAGGGGCTTCCAAAAGACCAGACTCTGGCCTTCAAGACCCTCCCCCCATTTCAACTCCAACCCATTGTACTAGCCTCATCTATGTCCCCCATGTTCTAGCCTAGTCAACTAGTCTTTACACCTAGCCACACCACCAGCTTTATCATCTGAGCACTGCTGCTTCTAGACTGCCCTTCCCTTCCCACTCTGTATCCCTGGTCTCTGTCTCTATTAATCCTAAATACCTTCCATGTAGAACATCTCTTCTACGAGCCCTTTATTGACATCACATTCAATTTAATCACACATTGATCCAAGCAATATAGATTGAATAGGTCTGCTGTGCCCTGGCACTTGGCTAGGTGTTTTCATTTATCCAGGTGTGAGAGAGGAAGAGGAGGAGTTAAGACGATGAGTTTGAGATGATACTGTGAAATCTTAGAACCTTAGAACAAGTTAAAGATCTTATAACTCAGTGATTACCAATAGTGGAATCTTCTTATGCAGAGGCTCAATATATACTTCTGCTTTCATTGAAATGGCAGTGGAGGCCCCGAAGCCCTACCTGTTAAGACTCTCCCTTATGGCACCCTCCCCAGATATCTCCTGAGGTACCTCTGCAGAACCCTAGGGCCCCAGGGAACATCAATTTGAAAACCACTGACCAAGTCAAATGCTCTCATTTACAGATGAGAAAACTGAGGCCAGAGAATTCTATCAAAATCTACAGTTCTCTTTGAGAGTCATGACTCTATATAACTGCATTTGAAAGTAACAAATTGGTTTTCTATTTAAAACTTTCTACAAAACTGATCTTCAGTTTCAGAGTGAGAGGTTTTACTATGACAAGAATTGTGGCAAATAGAACATCTTAAGCTTGGCCCTAACTAATTTTGATTGCCTGTCCTTTACCTATAAGAGTGCTTAAATTCCTTCCTTGGATTTGGCCTTCACCCACCAATCCAAGGGAATCAGGAGCTGTATACAGGCAGCCTCTTAAAGACATCTGTCTCTGCTGTTATTCTTCACATGCCTTTCTCAAGTTGAGTTCCTACTCTGCCCCAGCCTCACCCCCTCTCAGAGCACCAGGCTGGAGGGATGGGAGGCCCTAGGAACATAGCCACGATTCAAGATCCAGATGGGCTAAGAAAAGGTGTTCTGGCTGCTCCCTTTGGCCTGATTCCAAGAGAGGGAGAATTTTGAATGTGTTATGCAAATGTACCTCTTATTTAGCTGACAAAGTAAGGTTTCCGGCTCCAAGATAGGTAACTTTATCAGCTATAGAGAACAGCCTGAGGCTGCTACCTCTCCTTTTTCTTCCTGAATACTCATAAATTTGATCCTAATGGAGTTGAAAAATGAGGACTAGGGATAAATATGAGTGATTCTTTGGCCAAAGGTCTCTTGTTTGCTTGGGAATAGCAAGACTCTTACTTGTCGACTGAGAGAGAACCTAGTCAGCCTCACTAGGACTCTGTCTGCACTGATCAAATAGAATGACTCATGGAAAGGGCACTTCCACTGCCCATAGCACCTTGTCTTCTTCAAAGCAGATGTGATAGGGAGATATACATTTGCCTTTTTCATTCTGTCTGATAAGCTGTACTTTTTTCAAGCTGCATTTTTTAAATCCTGCTAAGTGTTTACATAAATAAACTGTTTCTGCCCTTTAGTAGGAAATGAAACAAGCATCTTACTCCAGACTACATTTGGGGGTTAGAGGGTGGTGCTGCTGATCCCAGGAGATTCCCCAATGGACTGGTTCCCATAAACCTCCCTCCAGGGCCATTCCCACCCACATTTTCTAACACAATTACAATGACACCATCCTGAACCTCATGGCCTAAGTTGCTGGGGGCACAACAGCAAATTCAACACAGGTACTCTGAATTTAGGGGAAATGTGTTTTCTCTCACAACTGCTCTTTGTTTATCTTGCAAATTGTACACTATGAAGTCTTGTGTTAACAGGTATCTCAGTGTAATATTTTGGAATTTCAGTGCATGAAAATATGTTTAATGACTATAGGTAAGTGTAATGGATGTGGCCAATGCGGGCTAGGTAAGAGTTGTCAGAAGATCAGTTCATGACTTATGGAGAAATTAGATCAGTGTTTAAAATTGTTTTTCTAATCTCTGCTTTTACTAATTAAAGTTTGTTTGTTTGTTTTCCCTGTTACTATATAAAGTGTTTTTTTTTTCCCAAACATGTTGCATTTAGTAGGAACCTTTTTTTTTTTTTTTTTTCAGTGTAAGATTACCATAGCAACTCATTAACTTGGGGAAAATGTTCAATGAATGTTAATTGCATCACTTTTTTTAAGTTAGGACAGAGGGATAAACAGAAATAGACACTTCATGTTCTCCGAGAATTGTTTTTTTATTTTTAATTGTACTTCAGGTGAAGGCTTACAGAACAAATAGTTTCTCATGAAACAGTAGTACACAGATTGTTTTATGACATTGGTTAACAACCCCACAACATGTCAACCCTCTCCCTTCTCAACCTTTTTTTTTTTTTGGGGGGGGTGAAAATATACATAGCCAAAGATACACCATTTCAAAAATTTCTACATGCAGAGTTTAGTGACATCGACTACGCTCTTCCAATTGTGCTGCTATTCTCACTTTAGATGAAGGCTTACAGAACAAAATAGTTTCTCATTTAACAGTTAGTACACATGTTGCCCTATGACAATGGTTAACAACCTCACTACACATCAACACTATCCTTACTCAACCTTGGGTTCCCTATCACCAGCTTTCCTGTCCCCTTCTGCCTTCTGGACCTTGTCCCTGGACTGCTGTGCCTCATTAGTCCCATTTGGTTTTATGGGGCTGTCCACTCCCAGGCTGAACGGTGAACCTCTCCGAGAATTTTTACTTAATTGAATAAATGATAGTTACCCTTTCAGAAACCTAGAGAATGAAAATATATCCTATTTGCTTGGGAGTGACAAACATAATAAAATTGTCATGGTTAAGGTTACACTGGCTGCATGGTCTCTAGAGCCGCAGGGATACTAACTCATCAGGAATGTGTGGGTTTTGGCTTTGCCAGTGGCTTACCTCTTCTCTCCCTTCCTTCTAGGCTGCCCCATCCAAGGTCACCCCACCCCCAATATCACCTGGTTCCATGGTGGCCAGCCAATTGCCACTGCCACAGGACTGACGTATCATATCTTGGCAGCAGGACAGATTCTTCAGGTTGCAAATCTTAGTGGCGGGTCTCAGGGGGAATTCAGCTGCCTTGCTCAGAATGAGGCAGGAATGCTCGTACAGAAGGCTTCTCTAGTGATCCAAGGTAAGAAACAGTATCCCTTCAGGCTTTGGCTGTTGGACTTATTTCTTAAACAAGAGTGTCCACCTGGGAATCTCGTATTCTAGTAGAACAAAATGATTTTTGATCTCCAGTGGCACCTACAGCATGAAAATTGAAGCTAAACCATGTTTCCATACAATGAGACCTTACTTCTGCCTACATGATCCTTCAGAGCAGCCACCAAGAAGAGCCAGTGCTGCTTTTAGAAGCAGGCACTTCTGCTCATAATGTTGCTGTTCACAATCAAAGAAACACCACCAAGTATCAAAGTCAATGTGTTTTCTTTATGCTGGTTTGCTAGTAAAAATCACACACACATATATAGCCTGTTAAGAAAATATGTCTTCTCTGTTGATTTGGTTAAAAAATACCTCTTCATCTGAATTATCAAGTTACTGCCTCCTGCCCTAGAGAGAGAGCACTGGTGTGGTGATGGCTGACCATCCTGGAAGGGTCTTCAGCTGCAGTCACATGCTGAGTGCTTTCCAGGCGCCTCTCCTTTGTTCCCAAGAGCAGACTGGGGAGCCTGTGTGGCTCCTGCTTTCACCTTTCAGGAACACAGGCAGTTCAGAAAGCCCTTGGGTGGGGCCTGCCCTTGAATGCACCAAGAAAGGGTTGTGATTGAGCCCAAATAGTGTGGAAAAGAGCCAAACACTCACCTTTTATAGAAACTATGTGAAGCTTTTGAGTCTGCCATACTCTGGTTCTACCTGTGGCCTGTGTGTAATACCTCTAAGGAAAGCAAACTGCTACCACATGCATTCCAAGATGGAGGATTCTGTGGAAGGGATAGAGTTTTGTGCCAATATGGAAATACTGCCATGGAAAGGCAGGAGATTTTTCTGAGCACATAGATTTTTCCCTTAAACATCTTCCCTGCCATTTGGCTTTCCAGACAGGAAAATGTTCCATTTTCTTGCCAACAAGCCATTCTCTGCTGGAAAGCAGAAGCCAGTGGCTATGCAAGGTTTGTAATACACAACCTTGCAAAAAAGCACTCAAAATTTACCAGCCCACAATTATTTTTTAACAACTTTCCTACCAGTGAGTCCCAGACCCCCCAGTCAAAATTTCAAACAATTGGATTTCTCTGTTGTTAGTTTGGTCAATGGTTTATCAATTTTGCTGATCTTTTCAGAAAACCAGCTGTTTGTCTTATTAACTCTTTCAATTGTTTTTCTATTCTCTATTTCATTTAATTCTGCTCTAATTCCTATTATTTCCTTTCTTCTGGCGCCTGAGGGCTTCTTTTGCTGCTCTCTTTCTACTTGTTCCAGTTGTAGGGTTAATGTTTTGATTATTACCCTTTCTTCTTTTTTGGATGT
>NW_004443961.1:18136296-18152760 GCF_000243295.1 Trichechus manatus latirostris
TTTTCCATGTCTTTGTTGAGCTTCTTTCTGGATGTTCTGTCCTTTACCAAAAGTGGTGTGTTGAAGTCTCCTACTACTATTGTAGAGCTGTCTCTCTTTGCAGTGCTGTTAGAGTTTGTTTTATGTATTTTGGAGCCCTGTCGTTGGGTGTGTAAATATTTATTATAGTTGTGTCCTCCTGGTGTACTGATCCTTTAATCATTATATGGTGTCCTTCCTTATCCTTTGTGGTAGATTTTACTTTAAAGTCTATTTTGTCAGGGATTAATATTGTCACTCCTGCTCTTTTTTGAGTGTTGTTTGCTTGATATATTTTTTTCCATCCTTTGAGTTTTAGTCAAACAATGGATTTCTTATTCACTTCATTGTCTCACATGAATGAATAATCTCTGGACAGGCTGTTTTTGTAACATTTACAAAATACAGTTGAATCTGTACTTTCAGATATGGTTAAGTATTTCTGATATATTTATATCCCTTTGTAGAAAAATATAACCACTTTCTGGTGAACCCATAGGAAAAAAGTATTTTAGGAAGTATGTTTACCAACAATGAGAGCTATTGCTGTTTATTAAGCACTCTGTGTGCCAGCCACTGGGCTAGGCCCTTTACTTTCATTACATCCAATCCTCACAATAACTTGATGAGGTGAGGATAACTGTACTCATTTTATGGGTGAGCCAACTGAGGCTCCGGGAGACCATGTAACTCGCCCAAATAGGTTAGGAATGGAGCCCCATTAGGGGCAGAGCCTCACTCATAACAGCTCTTCTCCCCTCAGCCCACCCTCCCAACCCCAACCCCCATGCCCCCCTCCCCCCACCCTACTCAGAAGAAACACAGAGTGTGGGCAATAATGCCATCTTCTTTCCCCTCTGCTCCTCCTTCTGTGATAGATTACTGGTGGTCCGTGGATAGACTAGCAACCTGCTCAGCCTCCTGTGGTAACAGGGGCATCCAGCAGCCCCGCCTGAGGTGTCTCCTGAACAGTACGGAGGTCAGCCCCACTCACTGCGCAGGGAAGGTGCGCCCCGCTGTGCAGCCCATCGCCTGCAACCGGAGAGACTGCCCTTCTCGGTGAGTGTGACAGGTGCTGGCTCAGGCTCCCATTCCCAGCAGGAGCTCTGACTTTTAGCTGAGTTGATGGCCAGCCTTTGTCTAGCACTGTGAGGGAGCAGCGTAGAATGAGGGTGAGGGGGCCTGTAGTCCAAGGAGCTTTCTTGTGGCCACAGGTTTGTCAGGTCTGTCCACCATGCCAAAAATATCCCTCAGAATAAGCCTTCCCTCTCGACTCTGTTTATTCCCTTGCCACCACCAGCTGATGGCTGCCTGGGCTGCCCAAGTGTCTAAGGGTCTGCTCAGGGAGCAAGAGTATCCCAGGCCTGACAAGAGATAGCTCCCATGAAGTGCTGAGGGGATAAGGATGACTGGGCTTTACCCTAATTTCTCCCCTTTCTTCTTACTTTTAATACCTGTGCTCGCTAGTATCTCTCCAGTTGAGTAAACCTTATCCGCTTTTTCTCAACGAAGTACTGCATCCAGCTAACACTGGAATACATCTCCATGTCCTGTAGTTCCCTCAACTTTGGGTACTCATTCTTTGCATTGAGGTACCTTGTACAGTTCAGAATGACACCCCAGTCCCTGCCTCTTAGATCTCCCACATGTGTAGAGAAGCTGTGAGGCCCACTGAACACCCACCCCCAGTCTGCAGCAGAAGCTAAAGGGATAACGGATGGGCTTGGAGTTGGCACCAGCATGGTGTCCCAAGCCTGCTGGGCCTTGGCTCAGCCCTGAAATGCTGCGTTACTACCTACCCGCAGGACTTTCATACACTCCTTAGGCAACTGCTTTGCGCTTTGCCAGCTAAGTCATAAGGAGCAGCTGAAACCAGGAGAGACTCAATGAAATATGAAACACGCTCATTAATATCGGCAGCTTGACTTGCTGACGGGAAGGGTTCCATGGGTATGATTAATGTCCTTTTATACCCTTCCTGAACTGTAACGTGGCCCCTGCCTCTCCTTCCTCAAACCGCCCCCCTCCACCCTAACTCCTAAAAAATTGCTGAAATGTATATTTGGAAATAAAAGTTGATCGAAATGCAGGCCTGACATTCACCAGGGATCTAAGAGCTGGAGGCCTGCCCTTGCCAAGCTGTATGAAATGAAGAAGCGAGCTCTGACGTGCCAGGAACGTTTTGATTTGATTTGGTGATGGTCAGAGTCAATCAGTCTAATTTACTTCTGTAAATGAAATCATAATGGATCTGTCTGCTTGGGTTTCAGTGCCCTGCAGGAGTGCTAACACACCTCATGCCTGCTTCCTAAGTGGCTCTGCTCCTACGGGCTGGAACTCCATAAGCAGTCATCTCTCTCCAGGGCAAATGAAGCAGGGAAGTTGCTGCAAAACTAAATAAGTCACAGATCCAGATTCAGGAGGAATTTGTTCCCTTCCTTGCTACATGCCTCTCCCAAAAGGCAGATGTGGTGCCACTGGGCTAGAAAGTAGCCACAGACTTACCTTTAACTGACTTTCCTGCCAGGTGTTTTAGGTGCTCACTAGTATCTCTCCAGTTGAGTAAACCTTATCCTCTTTTTCTCAACAAAGTACTGCCTCCTCCTTCGCACACAACAGTGTTGCCCTGGTCAGTCTTTCTGACTAGTACTGGGAAGTCCTGCTTTGACCCAGGTAGGTATTCCAACCATTTCACATTAGAAACTTGTTTTTCTTGGGCAAACCAAATAATTTTTTTTCTAAATTGAATGAAATGGCTAACAAGTACCAAGTCTTTCCTCGCTATTTTTCCCCAACTGTCCCCTTTCCCTCCTCTTTGAGGATTATGGCAGGGGACATGCATGCAAAGAGAATCCCTGCATGTTTGCATATGGACCAAGGTTTTGAGAATGTCTCCCAGCTGACAGCTTTGCTTTTTGAGAAAAGCCCATTTGGCACAGGCTTGGTCAGTCTCATCTCTAAGGACCTAAATTGTAGTTGGAACCAAATATCCTGAGAGCTATTTCCACCACATATGCAGCCCTCTACAAGGTCTAAGACCTACAGAACTAGGACCTGAGGAGGGGGGAGATGTCTCCACGAAGCTAGAAAGAACTTTGTTTAATCCCTCAGAAACATACAAAGTCGAATGAGATGGGGGTAAAGGTGAGATAAAAGGTATATCGAGTGTTCCCAAACAAAACTTGACTTCAGTGAAACCTGAACTGCCTCCTGTTTATGTCATGAGGCCACACAGGTGGATGCCTTTAGAAAGTTCCAGAACCACAGCGTAGTGCAGTGTAACTAGCTAAAGGCTCTCTTCAGTAAGTGTTCTTTCTAACTGCAGTAACATGGCCCCTCAGGGCTGTTGTGCAGCCATAGCACTGCCCCTCAGAATATTCTTTCAAGATGCACTTTTCGGGTCAATTTCCCAAGTGTATTAGTTTCTTGAGGCTGTCATAACAAATCACTACAAACACAGTGGCTTCAAACAATAGAAACTGATTCCCTCACAGTTCTGGAGTCCAGAATTCTGAAATCAAGGTATCGGCAGGACCATGCTCCCTCTGAAGACTCTAGGGAAGAATCCATTCCTTACTTCTTCCAGTTTCTGGTGGCTGCCAGCATTCCTTGACTTGTGGCTGAATCGCTCCCATCTCTGCCTCCATGGTCACATTACTTTCTCCTGTCAAATCTCCCTCTGCCTTTCCCTTATAAGGATGCTTGTGGTGGCATTGAAGGCCCACCTGCATAATCCAGGATGATCTCTTCATCTCACAATACTTAATACATTTGCAAAGACCCTTTTTGCAAATAACTAACATTCACAGGTTCCAGGGATTTGACATGGATATATTTGGGGGGGCCATGGCCCCCAAATTAGCAGCTGTGGGGTAGGAGGGGAATGTGTGGGGCATTCTCTTCCTGGGAGTATGTGGCATCATGTCTCTCTCCAAGGCCTGACTCTTTTTCCTCTCCCCAGGTGGATGGTGACCTCTTGGTCCGCCTGTACCCGGAGCTGTGGGGGAGGCGTCCAGACCCGCCGGGTGACCTGTCAGAAGCTAAAAGCTTCCGGGATCTCCACTCCTGTTCCCAATGACATGTGCACCCAGCTTGCCAAACGGCCTGTGGACACCCAGGCATGTAACCAACAGCTGTGTGTGGAGTGGGCCTTCTCCAGCTGGGGCCAGGTAAGGGGTCAGAGATGTTTTTGTTTGAAAGGTAAATCTGAAGGTGCAGACCCTGCCACAGTAGAAACTAAAGTGCACCATTGCCACATCCTCCACTCCTTCTGTGATGAATCACCTTTCCACCTTCTATCAATCAACTAATCTGTCCCAGTGTCATTCCTAAAGCCCAGAGTTTCTGGTACTTCCTTCCTGATACCAGCACATCTTCCTTACCCATTGTACTTTGATTTCACTCCACCCTGAGATCTTCCCATTCTCAGATCATCATCAGACCCTCAGAGACCCCTTCCTCACACTCAGTTCCTGTGGAGTCACCTTTCTCTCTGGCAATGCTGGGGCTGATGACTTAATATCTGAGTTAAAGATGAGACCCCTCTGGGGACTGCAGTGTTGTTCTGGGCCAGTGGTTCTCAACTGGGTTGCACCATTAGAATCACTGGAGAAACTTGTAAAATATACCAGTGTCCAGGCTTACCTCCCCAGGACTCTGAGTGACTTGCTCTGGGGTGGGATCCAAGCATGGGTAATTTTTAGAAGCTCCCCAGGTGATTCTGCTATGCAGCTAGGGTAGAGAACCACAGTTCTGAGTCAAGAAAAGTTGAAGCCTAGCTGGATTGCTTTGAAACCACCAGAGCCTTTCTTGATTCTCTACCAGATGTTAACAAAAAAAAGCCCAGGTAAGCTCAACAGATAGCTGAAACTAGGGCTCATCGGACACCAGGAGCCGAGAGATGGAACCTCTTCTGGATACAGTGAAGGGATCATGATAACTCCATTTGGAGAGGAAGTTTTTTGTTTAGATTTTGCTTACAAGGGAGATGAACACAAACTAAAGATTCTATATGAGGAAGAGCAAACCTGAGCACCAAGAGACACCAGACCCTGTCGGGGAGATAAGGCCTCTATTTAGATAAAGAATAGCTGTCCTTCTCTGACCCTTGCACCATTTTAGATTGTTGTTGGCACCAAAATCAGGTGTGGAGGTGCTTGGGGGAAATGACATAATTGTATATACTCTGTTGTCTCCCAAAGTCTGTGTCAAAACCTACTGGACATATAAGAGCTGCCTGCCAAGGCTGATATTCAGCTAGTATAGGCAGTAACATCTATTCTGATTAGTCAGGGGCTGGCTCTAATTTGTTGGATGACTATTTTAATTGGTCAGGTGTAATTCCTGATCGGTCAGTGTCTGAACCATACCATTAAACTTGGCCAGCTGGGACACCCTAAAACAACAATTGCTTTTAATTCTTTGGGTAACTGTATGAGCCACTGTGACTGGACATTTGGGGGCAGTTAGCACCTCAAAATTTATTGGAATTGGCTATCTACAGATGCATGCATGCCCCTCCACCCCCACCCCCAGATGTGTTCTTTGGAAAACAATCACTTGGAAGTTCCTATTAAGTTAGCACACTGTGGCCATCCGTAATAAAGATCAAATGTAATGTGGGGGAAAAGTGGCAAGAGTTCACTTACAACTCATAGAGCATTCATGTCCCAGGTGAGGCTGGGGCTAGTGCTCAACGCTGGCCAATCAGCACAGCTGGCCCCAGGCTCCTTTCTGGCGCCCTACCAACACCCCCCCCCGCCCACCCCCACCTTTATTTCCAGTGACATAATGTATGTGCTTCATAATCAAAGAGGCATGAACTCCCCATGCTCCTATGCCTGGGGGATATCGTCTTTCCTTTACCTGGAGAAGCCCACTTCAGCCCAAGGCAGCTCTGCTCCCAGGCCCTCAGGCTTATTGGCAGTTTGTGAAATTACAATTGGGAACAGATCTGGCTACACATGGGAGATATTTCTGCATTGTGTCATTGAGGTCACTCATGGGGTCATACGGTACACATTGACAGTTCTCAGTGATCATTTTTCCTAACAGAAAAATACAGAGAACTTCCTCTATTTCTTCAACTGTCACCCCTTCTTCTTATAAAACCTTCTAGTTTCAAGCTTTAATGTGAATCATCTGGGGAGCTTGTTAAAAATGCAAATTCTGATTCAGAAGGTCTGCGATGCTGAATTTCTTAGAGTCCAGGTGATGCCAATGTTCCCAGTCCATAGACCACACTTTAAAGGGTACCACCTGTCATGAGCTCCGGTTGCTGTTGGAGGCCTAGGTTTTCCCCAGCCCAGGTAGATAACCCAAACCAAACCCACTGCTGTTGAGTCGATTCTGACTCATAGCAACCTACAGGACAGAGTAAAACTGCCCCACAGGGTTTCCAAGGCTGGAATGTCACATCTTTCTCCCACAGAGCAGCTAGTGAGTTCAAACCGCCGACCTTTTGGTTAGCTGCCGAGCACTTTAATCACTACGCCACCAGGGGTCCTTCCAGGTAAAGCCTCTATTATTTGAGGGATTACAAATAATAGGGAACTGCTGATCTCACAATCCTGTTCGTCTCTTCCTGTTGGTGATATTGTTAGAAGTGTTCTTCAAACTCTAGGTGCCCCCCAAACCACACATGCTGCTCCTGTGAGAATGAAGATGGTGAGTTTCCAGCAAGAAAATTCTTTTGGACTGTTGTTGTTAGTTGCTGTTGAGTCACTCCTGCGCCATCGTAATGATCATTGGTATGTTGTTTTCGTCCATTGTTGTGGCTATCGTATAGTGCCTTCTGTCATGGTTTGAATTATGTCCCCCCAAAAATGTGTATAATCCGTTTGGCTGGGCCATGATTCCTGGTACTGTGTGATTTTCCTATATGTTGTAAATCCTGCCTCTGTGATAATGAGGGAGGATGGGTGGCAGTGGTGTTAGTAAGGCAAGACTGGATTGTGTCCTGAGGCAATCTCTTGAGATTATAAAAGAAGTGAGCAGGGGGACCGCATACCATCAAGAAAGCAGGGCCAGGAGCAGAGCGTGTCCTTTGGACCGGGGTCCTTGCGCTGAGAAGCTTCTAGTCTGGGGGAACACTGATGAGAAGGCCGAGAGAGAGAAAGCCTTCCCCCGAAGCAGACACCCTGAATTTGGACTTTTAGCCTACTTTAACTGTGAGGAAATAAACTTCTCTTCATTAAAACCATCCGCTTGTGGTGTTTGTTACAGCAGCAGTAGATGGCAAAGACACCTTCTAACCCAGGGGCTCATCCTCTAGCACTATACTGGACGGTGTTCTGTTGTGATCCCTAAGGTTTTCACTGGCTAATTTTCAGAAGATCACCAGGCCTTTTTTCCTAGTCTGTCTGAATCTGGAAGCTTCACTGAAACTTGTCTACCATGGATGACCCTAATGGATGACCCTAGTCTGTCTGAATCTGGAAGCTCCACTGAAACTTGTCTACCATGGATGACCCTGCTGGTATTTGAAATACTGGTAGCTTCCAGCAACATGCAAGCCATCACAGTATAACGAAGTCATAGACGAGTGGTTATGCAAGTGTCTGTTTCTCCATCTGCCTACCTCCACGAAGTCTTTGAAAACCACGCTGATGTTAGTATAAGTAGAACTAAGACTACCTTCTCAGCTATGACAACCTGGCTTCGTGTAATTCTTCTTTTAATCCAACATACATTTGTGGGGTGCCTGTCTCAGGTGTGAAAGAATGAAGGCAAAAGAAGCTGCAGCATGTTTGCAGGAGAATGAGGTGAGAGGGTAGAAATGCGTCTGGAAAGCAGGTGCCAAATCATGAGTGGTCTCGCGTGCTATACAAGGGGTTGGATTTTATTAGGAATGCCACTTTTTTTGGAGAACAGAGGGTGCCTAGAATGATTTTTGAGTGGTGTGACCAGAGTTACACATAAAAAGATTATTCTGTCAGCATCATAGTAATTGCACTGGGAAGGGACAAGAGTAGAGAAAGAGAAAACCTAATCTAGGTGAGAAATGGTGCTGGTCAGAATGAAGGCAGTGGGAGGAGAGGAGCTACCACGGAAGTATGACTCACAGGCTTCTGTGATCCGTTGTATACTGGGAATGAGAGAGAGGGAGGAAGCTAGGATGGCTTTCTGGATGGTTTCTGCATAGAACACCTAGGTAGGAATACAGACAAAAAGTGGATGTACTGGAAGCAATAAATTGTTTTGGACATATTAAGCATGAGATGCTTATAAAATATCCACGTAGAGATGTTCACTGAGCAGTTGAATGTATAGATTTGGGACTTGAAAAGAGCTGTGCTAAACACTATCAGTTTGAAAGTCACCAGTATACAGGTGGTGGCTAGTGGCTAGGAGTCACGGGTGGTATCACCCAGCGGAGGAGAAAATATGAAGAAAAGGCAGCGAACAGAACCTGGGGAACACTAATTAAACTGTGGGAGGAGGAGGAAAAAGGGATACTCTAACGGAGAAAAACTTGGAAAGTATATTCACAAAGGCTAAGGGAGGTGATGTTTTTAGAATGAAAGTTTTAGAATGAAAGAAGGGTCAGTGGTATCAAAATGCATCAGGAAGGACAAACACGATAATGGATTAAGCATTGACCAGTACCTTCTGGAACTTGACTGACAGGCAGTCCCTGGAGGCCCTGGAAAGGACAGCTACAGTGTAGCGATGGGCACTGTAGTTAGTCCAAAATGGGCTGAGGTAGAAATGAGAGAGGAGGATATAGGGCTGCTAAATCAAACCAAATCCATTGCTGTCAAGTTGATTCTGACTCATAGCGACTCTATAGGACAGACCAGAACTGCCCAATAGGGTTTCCAAGGAGCAGATGGTGGATTTGAACTGCTGACCTTTTTGGTTAGCAGCCATAGCTCTTAACCACGGTGCCACCAAGGCTCTGTAGGGCTGCTAGGGACACATTATTCCCTCAAGAATTCCAAGTTCTTGGTGTCAACGGAGGCAACTCTTACATTTCCCTTAACCCCCCCTGTGGTTTTGTAAACAGTGGTGTCAAACTAGACCCTTCAGAGTCCAGGGAAGCAGTGACTGGCCTTGGGCATAGTTGCCAGCCTTCAGAGAGCCACCTTAAATCCTTCTCCTTTAGTGGTTCTTAACCTTTGAGGTCAGGGACCTCTGAGTATTTGATGAAAGCTGAAGCCTCTTGCTAGAAAAATGTCAGTACATACAGTATTTCTGTTTGTACTTTTAAGGGTAAATAGCCCCCTGATCCCATCTGTGGACCCCTAGGGTCCAAGGACTCCTAAGTTAAATTAAAGTGACATCCAACGGAAGTCTGTCCTCTGTTGTACTAAAATAGCAGAGGTTGGCTAAGGGCCTGCTGCTTTTGTGTTTCATAGACATGGTTGTTGTTAGGAGTATTGACACTGATAGGGTCCGGCCCTGCTAACTCTGGGCATAGCTTAATAATCTCCATGAGCACATTGCTGCGGAAGGACTGCTTCTTAAGTCTGTTTTTGGTCAGCTGTCCTGGGTTTAACCTGAAGAAAATGAAGCCAGGTAAGAATGGACTTGGGTTACTTGGATGAATTTAACAAGAAAACAGTAAACCAAACTACCCTCTGGACTGAAGGAGAGGAGGAGGGTTTATTTAAAGGTCTTCAGCTCTAAAATTTACCACTACATTCCTGGCATATTCTGCTGAGGTGCCTTTTCATATGGTCAGTCTGGGAGGGGCTGACATTCTCTGATGGGCTCCACACTCCTATTAGCCATCTGTGCCACAGACCACAGGAAAGTGAGCAGTCCACTGTGGTGCAAGGAAGAGAAAATATGCCGTGACTGTCCTTTATACGGCCTACGGGGGCGGGGGGAAGGATGACTGATCTGAAGCCCTCAAACGAGACCCTGCACAAGGATCCTATGTCCTATGAAGCCTGGGCATTGTGGCCTCCACCCAAGGAGGCTGCAGAAAGGGTTGGGCTTCAGCCCTTGACTTGGCTAACATTATTTCTCTTTTTTCCCAGTGCAATGGACCGTGCATTGGGCCTCGTCTAGCCGTGCAGCACAGGCAGGTCTTCTGCCAGACACGGGATGGCATCACCTTACCATCAGAGCAGTGCAGCGCCCTGCCAAGGTAAGAGAAAGCCCTGAACTGCCCCTGTGGTAACAGGGCATGAAGGGGGGGGGTGAGTGGATGTGTCTCCTCCAGCCTCCCATCAGTCTCAGGGATCTGATACCCTGCCCTGTCACCTCCATTCGCCACTGGCCTCCTGAGAGGTAGATAGTTCAGTGGTGGCCTGATGCTTGCTGAATGGGCCCCACTGGGCTTTCCTCACTGTCTCCCTGCAGTGAGGGTTTACCACCCTCAGCTAAGGCCCCAGCCCTTGAGGCCAGGCTCTGCAACCTCCACTCTGGGTAGAGCTCATTTTTGGGTCATGAAGTGACATAGACCTTGTAGAGATGAGCAGATGGAGGCCCACTTAGAGGAAATGGCCTTCTTGAGACCTTATAGCCATTCACTAGCACAGTATCAGAACCCAGGTCTTGCGGCACTGGAAGTTCTTGGGGAGTTGCCCGACATGCTTAGGTCTGCAGCATTGTTTTCACAGCTGCCCCCCGATCCAGCCCCCACAGAGGCTGACTTAACCCTGCCACCCTCCTCCCACAGGCCTGTGAGCACCCAGAACTGCTGGTCCGAGGCCTGCAGCGTACACTGGAGGGTCAGCCTGTGGACCCTGTGCACGGCAACCTGCGGCAGCTACGGCTTCCAGTCCCGGCGGGTGGAGTGTGTGCACGTCCGCACCAACAAGGCAGTGCCCGAGCACTTGTGCTCCTGGGGGCCCCGGCCTGCCAACTGGCAGCGCTGCAACATCACCCCATGTGAAAACAGTACGTTCCAACCCCAAAGAACCTTCTGCAAATACTCCACTGGGCATCGGGTACAGAGGGCAGCCCCTGGGACCAAGCCTGAGCATAGGGCACTGAATCAGGGTCCCCAAGGATCGTGAGTTGCGCCAGGATTGGCTCAGAGGGGTGAGCAGGTGCATGCAAGCAAGTAGACATGTATGCAAGGACGTGTACACACGTGTCCAGGCCACAGAAGATAGCTGGGTGTGCCCCAAGGGCTTCCACAGTCTGCATCTGGCCCTGAGAGCCAGTAATGCTGCCTGAGTGCTGGATGAAATCAGCCTCACCTGCAGCTCCCGTGGCCAGTGCCCAGAAGGGACGACTAAACAATGGCTCTCAGGGCCAGGCGAACCAGAAAGCACTGTTTCGATGGAAGAAGCATGCAGAGTGGCCTCTGCTCAGCCAGCTCGCCCATCACTGTTCTGCTTCTCACAGAACCAGGACTCGCTGGCCACTTCCCTCCTTCCCACCCCACAGGCATCCCCTCATATGGGATCTGATAACCTTTTCAAGTCCTCCTCCCTCAACTCTGGATCCTACCCAGACCAACACTGGCATTTGTATCGCAGTTGGGTGGGGATCTGACTATATTTTATTCTTCTGAACCCAAAACACAAATTGGAGGTGCTTCCCCCCAAGGAAGAAGACAAAGCATGAGGCAGAGAATAGGAAATTAAAAACAAATATGGCAGTGCAGTTTCCCCCAAGATGGGCCTCACTGAGCAATAGATTCCCAACGATAAAGCCAATGCCCTGTAGGCAAATAGCCCTACTTTTTTTATATACTAGGGGATGGATGGTCTTCGTAGTCTAATGTGGAGCTGACCCGTCTATGTGGCAGTAGCTTACCACACTTGGAGTGCCAATGTTCAATGAAAGTAGCTAAGACTTACTGTGGAAATCACAGATTCCACAAACCAAGTCGGCATGAATATTTAAGAACCACCTGCTCTGTGCCAACACTGAACTAGTGGAAGGAGTAGAGAGGTTTATGTGGAGAATACAGAAAATGAAGCTTAACAAGGAAAGTTGCAAGATTCAAGCTCCTGAGGATGAACACATCCAAACGGTGTCGCTTGCACACTACCTCAAAATGGAGCAGAATCCGGTCCTTCTGGGAGCCATGGGAAGCCTGTCTAGGAGGTGAGGTAGTCCAAGGAGAGGGAGAAACATGCACCATCTGGAAATAGAACGAGCAATTAGAAAGGAAGCAAAGGCCAGTCAGGTGCCACCCCCCACCCCCATTGCTGGCAGGCCTAGGGGTCAAGTGGCTGAGCTCTCCCCACCAAGCGGTGGCCCAACCGAGCAGCAGTGGCCACATACATTAGCCCCTGTTTCACATCTGCTTTCTGTCCCCTCTCCTCCTTTCCCAGTGGAGTGCAGAGACACCACCAGGTACTGCGAGAAGGTGCAACAGCTGAAACTCTGCCAGCTCAGCCAGTTCAAATCTCGCTGCTGTGGAACATGTGGCAAAGCGTGAAGACCAGGGCATGGGGAGAAACACTACCCTGGCCACATAAAGGACTCACGCAACTCCCTTGGACAGAACTTAAGCTTTCTTCATTTTATTTATTTATTTCTCCTTCCCCACCCTCCACCTGACACCCTCATCCAACTTCTCTCCCCTCCCTACCCCCAGTCATGAGGACCTCAGCAAGTTTTCAGGTAGCTGAAGGACAGAATGTTGGGAAAGGAAAAGGACAGAGGTCTAAGGTGGTTGCAGAGCAGACCCGGCCAGAGAGCAGGAGGTCCCTTGCAGAGCTGGCTCTGTCCCAAACCTGGGTCCCAAAGAGACCTAGGAAGAGGCAGGCATAGCCCCAGGACAGCAGGGAGCCACAGCCAGCAGTAGACTAGAGATGGGTGGGTAGGGGGATACCAGAGGGTGTGTGAGGTGTTGGTACAAACTTTGGACAACAAACTTCCCTGGAAGCTCACTGCTAGTGCAGGAATGTGCGTGCCTGTGTCTCCCCTCAGTCATGATAAGGACATGGTGGGAGAGAGGAGAATGCCGTGCTGGGGCAGAAACCAGCTCAGCTCTTCTAGTGGAGGGGCATAGAGAAGAGAGAACTCAAAATGTGGATAGGTAGGGCTGAAGCTCACCAGGATGCAGAAAGTGCAGGAGGGAGGGAAGGGGGACTAGAAGCAAAAAGAAACCTGTATTAATTCATCAGCAGAAAAGTCAAGGGAGGAGAGAGCCAGCAGGAGGGGCCTTCAGGCAGAGCGCTGCTGAGGACACGGGCCCTGGGTGCCACACTGTGGTAGGAGGCATGCCGTCCATGGGGGAAGGAGAGGTCAGGCTCTGGCTGGGCAGTAAGGCCGGCCCTGGCCTCTATCTAAATCAAGTTCCCCGGCCCTGAACTAAGTGCTGCTGTGGCCCAGAGGCATTTCAAGCATGAATAGGCCAGGCTTTCTGCTTATATGGCCTTTGCTGCTCCACTCAAGGGACTGGGGTCAACTTGTCAAAAATAAATTCATTAATTTGCCAGAGTCTCCTTTAGTTGTAGCAGCCACTTCATGCCAGGGTAGGGATAGGACGTGGGCTTGTGTGCGCCCACAGCGCACTCGGCCAGCCTGGGCAGCTGCCCCTCCCAAGGCACAGCGTGAGTACTGGCTCTGACCTCTAGCCTGGTACCTGCATGGCAGGTCACAGAGCAAGTGGTAAGGAGCTATGCAAAGGCGAAAGATAACACACTTTCAAGACTGGCCTCAAAGGCTTTCAACCTACACCCCCTACATACAACGAGTTGCTATAAACTTTATAGTGATTAATTAATATACACGAGTTTTGGTGATTCAGTAACTCAGCAGGCTAAGATACACACACACACTTCAACAGTACACATCAGCGACAGTGAAATGGCTGTAGCAAACTCAAGTGGCAAGACTAAAAATTAGGGACTATTTGGCAAATCATTCATTCAGCAGAGCAGCTTTGTGTGAGTGGAGTGGTTTTTGCCTCTCCTGGGAAGTGACCACAGGTTAGTAGCCAGGTAAGGGCAGCCAGAGTCACTCACCCCTAAGCTAAACCGTCCCCTCACATATACACTCACTCATGAAACGCCACTCACCCTGGAGCCACCACCACCATCAGGGCTGCATTAGCCAGCCTGCATGTTAAGTTTTTGGGGGAAGACAACATTAAGCTGTGTCCTCCCCAGGTGAGCTATGGAAAATCAGGGTGGGTCTCTCTTTTCTTCCTCTCCACAAAAAATGGGCTCCAAGATATGTTACTAAAAAAACATTGTAATGTTTATTTAAAATAAAAAGAGAATGTCTTCTATGTCTGTATATCTTTTGTGGATATTTATTAGGATTTCTTGTATAAAAAAGTGCAATATTAATAATTGTACATTGTCATCCAGAATAAAAATATTTGGGGGACTTTTTATTATTAACTTCTTCCTGCAGTTGTGTTCCTATAAACTCAGCGGTTATTGTATTTTGCCTCTTTCTAATAGAACCTGGTGTTTAACTTTGGATCCATTCACTGTGTACAGCATACATTGTAAAAGCTTATGTGGGACAATGGGACAAAAAGAGGGGATTTCATTTGTGACACCATAGTTATGCATGGAATGAAGACGACAGATTCCATAATACTGCTAACATGGTTGATTATTTCTAGTTCAATAGCTATGGAAAGCCAGTGGACAATATTTACATTTCTTAAACAGCAGGTGTCCTCCAGCTATGCCTCGTGTCAGGTGGTGGTGGTTGGAAGTGGCTCTCCGAATGAGCCGGGAAGCCTAGGTCTGGGGTGGAAGGCAGTGTGCTCCTTGCATGGAATGAATGTACATTTACCGTGTGGCCTGTGAATTGTGACTCAGCAGCACCACAAGGTTATTCGAGTTGCTGACTAATGTGGAAGGAGGCACTTCCTCCTCTAAAACACAAACCTGTATTTATGTTTTTTGTACAGATAATACAGCTTATTTATTTAAATCTTGTCGTCTGACTCTCTATTAAGTTCAACCTCCCATCTTGTCTTACGCTGACAGTGAGAAAAGTTTTCACGCAGCTGGTAGAAGCAGGATTCGAACTCAGGCAGTCTGAGTCTAGCTAGAGGCTATGTTCTCACCCGCAGTGCTCCCTCCTGTCTTCTCTGTGCCAGAGCCCACCTTGGCACATGTAGCATCCTTCCCTATTGCTTTGAGATTAGCAGCAGATGACAATGAGACATTTTCCTGGAGATGTCACTAAAGTCAATTCTTAGAACACTTAGAGCCCTAGAACACCATATTTGTGGCACTCTTCAGAAACAGGCTGTAGTGAAAGGGCATCCCTGCCTAGGCCCCAACCATGTCCACACAGAGACCATCATGAGAGGAGCCCCAGCCTGAAAGCCAAACCCTGGCCTGCTTTCTAACAACTCGCCCCAGCACATCAGACTCCCATTGCACAGTGTGAAATACACCAGGAAGCCCTTCTTGAAATTCTAAGATGTTTTAGGTTTTGCTTTAAAGAAAAAGCCAATGCTAAAACTATAAATACTCACATACCAGCAACTGAACCATGTCCTACAGAGGCCCCAGGGCAGGGGACGTCGGAGATGCCAGGACAAAAACCCAGGGAGGCTCAAATGGTGGGAAGGACTCAAATAGAACATGTGGAACTTTTTCCAGCCAAAATCACAGACCTCAGTAGGGAGAAAAAGAGAGATTCCTACCAAGATGCCACCAACCACAGTAGAAAAGTTTTGAGTCTTAACCACAGGCCAGTCCTGGGGTTGTAACTCCTCATACTAGAGTCCCCTGCTTGGCCTCAGAAGTTTCCAAAGCTTTGAGGAGATAAGCCCAGGAAATCCACAGGCCCATTAAGATCAGAACAGTCAACAGTCACCCACACTCATTCATGCCTCAGCTTCATCATCTTTAAAAGGCAGCTATCTCATAAGGTTGTTGTGAGCACTCTATTAATTCATGTCAAGAGGATATAAGGGTGCCTGGCATGTAGGAAGCATTCACTGAATGTTAATTGCTATGATCATCATCATCCAAGCTACCTTGGAGAAATGGAAAGATGAAGGGCAGGGCTGGCAAAAGTTATTGTTACTTCATATAATTCCCTAGTGTCAGCTTTGAAAGCCTCTTCATGTATTTCCATTTTTGATTGAGAAAGAAAACAGTCATTCATTCAAAGCTCCATACTCTATGATGGTGTAAACAAGGGAGGCATTAGTGAACCACATCCTGTGTCTTGGGAGAAAACAGCAGTCCGTGTAGCCAACTCAAAGATTTGCCAAAATGTCGGCTAACTTCCAGAAATATTTCATAGGACAAATGTAATAATTCCAATGCACAGCCTAATCTTGATTCAAAATACACAGATAACACATAACTGCCATTTCTTTTGATTTACTAAAAAAAATGAAGAAATACTTGGTCATGAGCAAAAATACAAATAATGTAAAAGGTCAAATTAAGGGTATCTCACCAAATGGTAGCGTTTCTCTTAAACAACATGCTTTCCCTTCTCCCTTGCTCTGCAAACCAACCTAGAGGAAATAATCCAATTTTAGTAATGGTTCTTGACTAAAATGAGACAAATTTGATCTCAATAATCTGTTTGTGGGGCTCC
>NW_004443961.1:18153526-18155804 GCF_000243295.1 Trichechus manatus latirostris
CAAAATCCATCTTCAACCAAGGATTTCCCAGGCTGCTCCTAAATATATGGTTTATATCTGTGTAAACAGAAATTAAACATGCAGTTTTATGTGAGTGTGGAGAAAGCAGACAGTGGGGAATGGTTCTCCTGCTGAACATAAATAATGTTTGTTTAAGCAGAATGCTTAGGAGGGCCTGAGAGACTGCACAGTCAGCATTCAGACCAGAAAGCGTGCCTGGGAAACAGCCTTCCTTGGATCTTCATGATGACCAGGGTGACCTCATTTCCAATCCCAAGAAGGACAGTAGTCAAGATGTGAACAACTCGGTGACCAGGTGAGCAACTCTAGGAAATGTTGAGTGGGCAAGCCAAGGACTGCAGAGATGAAGTGTGTCATGGGTTTGGTTTCTTCTTGCCCCCAGCATCACTTTTAAAATAATAATGAAAAGGCTAGGAAATGACTTAGCCAAGGTCAGTGAAGGATGACAAAGTTCTTGAATCGGTCACTTAGTTCTGTTACATGGCAGGATCTTAGCATGTCACAGTGCCAGGGTGCAGAACAGGTGCCAGGTCCGTGGGCATGTCAGTCTGAGGCTGAGTTTCTTCAGCCTGCATAGGCCCTGCCTATACTGGAGAGATTCAAGGTAAGGCCTGAAAGGAAGCCCTGGTGGCCTGACTTCTTCCACCTCCTTTGTACCGTGAGGGTCTATCTAGCCTTCACACATGGGTCCAGCTGAGATGAGAAACAACTAAAGTCCTCATCTGGTCTCAGTGGTCCTCAGACTACCCTCCCACACCTACACACGTACACAGATGGGCCTCTGCCCCTTCTCATCTCCTTCCTCCTTTCTTTTCCCATCATATACCTTTCCTTTCTCTCTGTTCAATAAACTCTTGCGAAGCACAGACTCTTTGCCAGGCCCAGGCTGGGCCCTGAGGACACAAAACAGAAAGCCTAGACCCTGCTTTCAGGGTTCACAGTCCAGTCAATGAGGCAGACACATCCCACAAAAATGTCAATGCATCCCAGTCCAACTATGAAGTCCAAGTTCTGGAGAATTCCCAGTTCACTGCTAACTTTAGTCCTAATCTTCTCTCACCTGGGCCATTGCAAAGGTCTCTTACCTGGACTCCTCCTATCTACTCTGGTCCCCTCCAATCTACTTTCACTACAGCAGCTAGAACTACTGTTATATTGCTTGTAAATACTTCAGTACAAACTGTGTGATGTATACATGCAAAATTAACTTAAATCTATACCCTAGGGGGCAGTTAGTTCACATTTAAAATACCCTAATCAGAAATCCATCCACTCCCTGCAAGCAAGCACTACGAATATTGTCATCTACACAAGAGGGTCTGTTAATTACCCAAGTCCACTAATTACACATGATGAGGTATGTGGTATTGGACAACTGCAAAGAGTATATAAGCACTACCACCCTACCACCCCTGCACAAGCAGTATAAAAATCCAGCAAACCCAGCAGCCTGGTACGCCAGGACTAGAGCTGTCTTTGATTCTGTGTCACTACTTTGTTTACTTGATCCAACTAGAGAAGTTTGGCTGATCTTAACATCGGAACATTCACCTCTGAGTGAAACATTCATGTGTTTGTCAGAGTGCCTAGGGTTGGATAGTAGACTTATCTGACTTCAAGGAGCAGGTTACATGCATGTTTTCGAGCCAGTTGCCTAGCTTTGATGATTGTGCCAGGAGTTGGTCTGAGACTCGTTTTCATTGAAACATACCACCAGGTAGTCGGACTGTGCAGGTGGAGACACACAGCTACAGCCTGTCTTTACCAAGATCACCTGGGAACTGATAATTAGCCCAAATGGCTTAGGTCAGTTCACACAGCCACCTTCTCCAAAGGTGTTTTGAGTCATACCAGTCCTCTGCTTGAAAACTGTCTACCCCTTCCCACTGCTGTTAGGATAAGGACCAGACTTCTTAAAATGGCCTGAGGCCCCCTGCAACAGTCCAGCCTCATCCCTGCCACTCTCTCTCTCAGCTTCAGTTGCTTGAATGCTCCATTCTCCTTCCCCTCTTCACCTTCCCATGAGCCATGGAATGTCTACCACACACCCACTGCCCTCTGCTTCCCTTGTTAAATCTTTCTTTGTATCCAGGGCAAAGAGGCTACAAAACATTTATTAAAAATGATTTTTAAAGGTGGCCCAGTTTTTAACAACCCTTTTCCCCACTGCCTTGCAGCAAAGGTGGAGAGCTGGGCCCCTCGGCCAGTCCTTTGACAGCCTGCGAAGATGATGGTGCCTGAGACCCAAAGTCAATGC
>NW_004443961.1:18156283-18157787 GCF_000243295.1 Trichechus manatus latirostris
TAAGGAGCATTCGGGCTGTACTTCTTCCAAGACAGATGTACTCATTCTGCTGGCAGTCCATGATACATTCAATATTCTTCAGGGAAGTTAGCTAACATTTAAAATATCCTAATCAGAAATTATCATTTGGAAGGATGATGGGTGGGAATACAAAGGAAAGAGAAGACTAAATTGCACTACATGATAAAAGGACAGAGAAATCCCGAAGGACAAAATCTGTACAATTGTGGCTGGAGAGGTAGGGGAGAGGGTGATGATGTAGGAGAAACAAAGTTCTTTCAACCTAATTACTTCTTAAGTAAACCCCTTTAAAAGCATTCCAACATTCATTCTTTTGTCTCCACCTGAATAGCCTCTTGCATCTCTCTAGCATTCCCCTTCTTCCAAATCCGAGGTGTCGTTAGAAACTTCTTTACTATTTACAGGGTCTATTTTACAAACCCTTCCTCTGATCCTCTGAGTAACCCCACCTGGACAGGGAGGACAACAACAGAGAACATTGTGTGCAAATTAATGAGATGTAAGTGCTGGTGCTTCCAGAACCAGGGCTTCCGACCAGTTCATTCCATTCAAATCCCTGCTGAAAATATGCATTTCCACCCCAGATATACTGAATCAAAATCAATATTTTAACAAGATCCCCAGGTGATTCTTATGTATACATTAGGGGGGGGAATGTGTGGTTGTTATAGGGATACATAAGAACCACCTGGGGATCTTGTTAAACTGTCGATTCTGATTCAGTATACCTGGGGTAAAAAATGCAAATTCTCAGAAGAGGTTCAAACTGGAACCAACCAGTTTGAAGCCCTGCATTGTCCAGAACTGAGAGGCTGGACACAGGAGAAGCACATGTGTGTCCATTGTCCACCATAAATGAACTTTCCCAGGCCCCCTGTGCCCTGCACTCTGGTGGTACCATAACCTCCCATTCATTAAGAAGCGAAACAATTGAAATAGTCAATGACCAGGATGTTTTAACACTCAGAGTTGACCCTGAGGCAACTGCAGGGTCCAATGAGGTTTCTGAATCATCAAAGAGAGACTGAACCACATGGTTGCGTGGCATGTGTATTTTATTGTATTCTACGCTTATTTGAAAAAATTTATGATGAGCACTTGGCAGTATTTCTCAATGTGTGTTCCAATAGGTTTTGTACAATAACAGGGCTCTATTGTCAGAGTTGGAGAAGTTGTTTTTGCCTGCTCAGCATTCATCCTTCCTCTCCCTGGAAACTATAACTCCGTTCTCCTTTGGGGACCCACCCCACCCCAGCCCTCCCACATCCATGCAGCTCACATGGAGTTGATCCCACACATACACTCTGCTCAGTCCAGGGATGGACCTTGATTCAGGCCTAGACAAAATATTTTTATCCCCCGAGCCACAGCAATCAGTTCAGGAACCAGTGTAAGACTCAAGCCAAGCAAAAAAGACTCAGTTCAGGCATTTTTACTGGAACCAATGGGAAGACAAAGCCCTTTTCTCTCCACTGGGATTGCT
>NW_004443961.1:18162098-18182293 GCF_000243295.1 Trichechus manatus latirostris
TCCCCACTTTTACATTCCCTTCCCCACATCCCCACTCTCTCACCACTGCCTGGCCAAAAAAGACACTGGGGGCTCATCTTTAAAGATATTTATTTTTGAGAAAATATGGGGAGTCCTTTAAGCTATTCCTGGTGCTATATTTATAATGAGGGGCAAGATGGAGAGCAGCTTTCTGATCACCACAATATGAGGGTAAGGTGTAGGGGCTCTTTACCCATGAAGACAGCCCCACTGCAAGGTGAACCAAGAGGTAAGTCCTGCCTGGGCCGCCCATCATGCTGACACAGGCAGAGAGAGCTACACCCAGCATGAGGCAAGTGGACACCATCACCCAGAGGCAGGACCTCACATACCCAACAGATGCCCCTGGTTACCATGCCCCAAAGCAGCAGACCACTTCAACCAGCAAGGGTTTCCATCCCAAAAAAGCCCGCTCTCTCCAGCCAATCAGCCTCCCTTGGAGGCCCTGCTTCCCTCCTATGGGACAGAAAGAGTTCGTTGTCAGCTGGCTTTAAAAGACCCTCCCCAGTTTCCATCCCCAGACCTTCATCCCCGAGATGTTAGTGGACTCTGCTGTAGCAGGTTCCCTGCATAGCCACAGAACCTTTTCACTTTGGGCGCTACCTTTGTTCTCTAATCATTTTTATTTTTTAATATTCCCCAAAAACTCAACAGCAACTAACAATAACAAGAAAGACCTCAAGAACCCCGGGCTATGGTAGGTGAATAAGTGTCTATTGCTTTCTCACAGTGAAAAATAGACAATATAAAATAAAACCATGTGCTAATTTTCAAGAGAAGACAGTGCAGTTAAACCTTTACATCTTCAGAATTTATCAAACAGGATCATATCAGATGTGTTCTTAGAGAGGTGGGTGTGTGTGCACGCACACGCATACATGTATTTTAATAGCAGTAGAATCTTTTTTCCAACAAACTCTTACTAATCGGACCAATACAGAGGAGCTTCTCTGTCAGAGCAGGAGAGGGGTCCAAAACCCCATCCACTCAGTTTCTCTCTTCCTATTCATAGCCCACATTATTTGTGGAACCAGATTTCCAGGGAGCAAGTGAGCAACCACTGACTCAGATCAACTAACAAGGGATTTTACTATATGAAAAAAAATGTTTTACTTTCTAAAATATGTAAAATAAAAAGCACAAGCAGTTATCCTTACCTGAACACTTGTAACAGTGATCAATCAAGTTGTAAGTAGATGCACTCAGTCAGAACTCGGCAATCATCATTGCTGTGATCATCCTCATCATGACCACCTATATTTATTGAGAGTTAACCGTGAGCCAGGGCTAAGTGATACACATACCTTATATCGTTCAACCCAATCAACAAAATCACGAGGCCTGTATTGCTATTATCCACATTTTGCATACTAATGAACTTGACCAAGACCTCATAGCTAGTAGGTGACAAGGTCCAAGACTCAGGCCCAGTCCTGCTGACTCTGAAGACCAAGCAGACTCTTAGCCACTGTGTTTTGCTAGTCCCTATAATAGCTACTAACATTCTTTATACACTTTTCTGTATTTTTTGCTTCAATTTACCACTTTCAGAATAATGATGTTTTAATCTGGGACCAAAAAAGGATGGATAGTAGGGAGATAGTTGGTTTCTTAAGTCCAGGAAAAGTGGGCAGGGCAGCAATGCCCTAAGGTGGCTTGTCCAGCCTGGGGTCACCATGGAGGTGAACAGCAGGTCTTCCCCTAAATGTCACAAAGGCAGGGCTCAGAGGTAACTTCATCCCAGGAGAGCTCAGCGCCTCAACCAGGTCCATTCATCCTTCATCAGCGTCCTCTTTTCCTACTGATAAGAAACATTAAAAAGCTTATTAGTCTTGAAATAACCAAACAGTCATATAACAATACTGAGAATGGAGAGAGAAAGAGCGAGTGTAAGAGAGCAAAAATCCTCATCTACCAAAACAGGAAGGCACAGACTATGTCTAAACTGATGAACCAAGAGACAGCAGTATATGCACATTATTTAGGAATGTAAAGAAAAATATTAACAGAAAAGACAAAATAATTTAAAGTGGTTCTTTCTGGGGAAGCAAATGACGGGGAAGGGCTGCCGCACTGGGGCACAAGGGATTTTGGTGCATTTTTGTAAGCATTCTAGCACTAGTCGGCTGTTAAAATCAGGTACCAATAGTTCTTTGATTTTTAAAAAATGCTGAAACAAAAATAATAGAACTCCTCCTCCTTACTGGTCTCATTTAGTTCTTAAGGGACTCCTGTAAGAAGTTCAGACAGGGAGACCGTGGTCTGCAGAGGCCTGAGGTCAGAGACCCAGCAGATGGGAGGTGCCTGGTGTCATGGGAAGAGCACTGGATCTGAAGTGAGAAGATCTGGGTTCCAATCTTGGCTCTGCTGCACAGAGCTGTGTGGCCTCAGGCAAGGTGCTAAACCTCTCTGAGGCACTCTACCCTATACAGGCAGGTACCCAGGACCCACATAATCAATAAGAGGAGGGTTAGATGATGCAGATCCCAACCCCCTGATGCAAAGGTTTTGGTGAGGATGCCAAGAAGTGGGACCTGGGAGGCCTGGGCCAGGTAGAAGAGAGCTGAGGAAAGACTGAGCCCTAGATAGGAGATGCACATTCCTCACCCAAGATCCAGTCCCTCAGCCAGACTTTCACTGAATTTCCTGACTCCATACTGTTCCCAAGTTCCCTATGAGACCATGGACTATGTTTCAGGGTGCTGTGGACTCAAAAGAGAAGCAAACATCCCAGGCATCAGTCTGCATCCCTCAGTGTGAGGTTCACTCAAACCATGAGCCCATCTGACCCGTGTGTGGGTCCTTCTTGAACAACTTCCTTCCTAGATCCTGCCTATTTAACAAAACAAAAATAAAAACTTCAAATTACTTGGCCTTAGAATCAAACTTGGTGAAACCTCAGGTCTAGGAAAAAAACCTACAGCTCCTTCTCCAGGGAAAAGGTCCCTAGGTGGCATAAACAGTTTGCCTTTGACTATTATCCTAAAGGTCAGTGGTTCAAATCTACCCAGCAGCATCATGCAAGAAAGGCCTGGCAATCTACTTCCACAAAAATCACAGAAACACTACTCTGTAACACATGGGGGTTCCCATGAGTTGGAATTGACTTGACGGCAACGGGTTTGGTTTTCTTCTCCAGGGCAGGGCCCAGTTTACCACCACATCAGGCTTTGTGACAGCCCTGGTCACAGATGTCATTTTAGGCCCAGCAGGACCAACTTTCCCAGAACCTACCCAGCATGAGGCAACTTCTTCCAGGATCTGAGCATTTAGAAGAGCCCATCGCTATCATTCATCGCGTAGGGACTGGCCACCAACTGCCTGGCTGCCGAGTCCCTTTGTTCCCCTCCTCTCCCTGGAATCAGAACCTGTACTGGGCTGGGGTAGGGAGAGGTCTTCCAGGTCATAAACCCCTGGGACTACCAGAAAATCTCTTCCTCTGTACCCCATATCGCCTATTATTAGAGATCCACACCCCACCAGCCAGCCCAACTGTTGCCAATACGTCCGGCAGTGAAGACGTAGAAAGATGCCTCATGTCACAGCCCTGGGCAGATAGGATCCAAAACAAGACTCCAGACTGGGCCCAAGGCACTCCTACCAGGGCTGGGAGCAGGGGGTCCTTGTCTGAAATCTACCCAAAGGTCCCAAAGAGCACAGACCGCTATCTATGGGATGAACACACAGACCTGTGGATTCAATTCCCCCAAAATAAATTTTATTCTTTGGCCCTTCGTATTTGGCAGGGGTTAATCATAATGTCAATTCACACCATGATCAAATTAATAAAATACATCTGGATTTGAGAAACCCTCACAGAAACCAGCTTTGATTCCTGTGAGCACAAGGTAAGGGACCCTAGGGGCGGGGAAGGAGGCAACAGAGGGGGGACTAAAGGGAGTTCATTGCCAGTGATCAAATGGGATTTTCCTTGACTCAAGAGATTCTCATTTTATTCAGATGTCCTGAGAATGGTGAAGAAAACTTTTTTCTTTCATTTTGGGGATTTCATTTTTTGTCCAAGGAATAACTCTCAATAGTCTGCTCTTTAAAGTACTGTGTAATTTCTAAATAACAATTTTTAAAAAATCAAGCTGACACTGCCATCTCCCTCTGGTTAGGGTTTTCCGAATCACCGACAGAAAGACGGCTGTTCCTCGGGGAGCCTGTGGGGGAAGTCGGCCTGTATATCCTGTGCCCAAAAGCATCCGTTTCCTCAAAGATGTAGCCAGGGGGCTCGGGGTATGAAGCCAGACACCTGGCCATTTCCTTGGGAGTAAAGCTGATGGCGTAGGTGGTCTGGCCCTCCACAGGGATATTTCCTCGGGGACCATCCCAGGGGGGCTTACAGCTTTTGGTACTGATGGGGGGGTGGGGCACGTAGTGGGCCCGCGTGGTGGTCAGGTAGTCCAAGGGCTGTGTGGGGAGGCTCAGCTGGGGAGGGGGCTTCACTGGCTCCGTGCGGGTGTGGGCCCACTGCTTGTAGTCGTCCTTCGTGGTGGTGGAACCCTCGAAGCGGCCCCCCTTCTTGATCTGGAGCACCGGCCGGCAGGACTGAGCTGGGCTACCTCGAGGGTATGTGTAATGGGCCCGCACTGTTGTCAGAAGGTCCATCTTCTCCTCAGGAGGGACATACGTGGCTGGAGCTTTGGATAACACCTGGGGCGTTGGCCACGCTTGGTAGTTATCTTTAAACTCAGTGGTATTGGAGAAAGGTTTATCTAACGCACAGGGCTTGGCTGGAGGTTTCAGGCTCTTGGCAGGCTCCCCCATCAGGCCCCGGAAGGACTCTTTGTGGGTGGTTTGGCTTTCAAACGGGACTTCACAGGGCCTGAACTTCTCAGCCTCGTGCACAAAGCGCTTCTCCACAGGGTGAGCCACGTAGCTCATCTTGTAGTTGGTCAGATCCTCCAAGGGGATGTTGCAGAGCTTGGGCACAGGCGGAGGCTTACAGCTCATGGTGTTCACGAGGCCCTTTACGTAGTAGTCATCCTGGTGCGTGGTTCTATTATCAAACTTGGTCGATGCTGGCCGGTAGTGGTGTGGTGGACGAAGTGGTTCTCGTCTTGGTTGGTTCCAGGGTAAATAATCAGCTGAAATTAAAGCAGAAGTGGTCATTCACAGTAATTCAAGTCATCCAACCTACATGTATTCCAAGGGGGCCCCAAAGCCACAAGGCAGTCTCTAATGAGATGTTGAGACAGTGGAAAAACAGAGTGGACCCCTGCCTCCACCTCAACGGAGGACTTGTGTTTCAACTTTACGGTACTTGTGAGTCTCGGCGCAGAAGAAACAAATGTACAGTTCTCATCAAGCCCCACAACACAGCCCACAGGGATTTAGAGGGTGCACAGCTGTGGGACCACCACCCGTCTGTCAAACTGTCATACTGCGGTGGCTTGAGTGTTGCTATGATGCCGGAAGCTATCAAAACCTCTGGGTATGCGCTCTGCTCAAGTCAACCTCCACTGGCAGTAAAGCTGCTAGTTTTCTACACCCTAGCCTGACCTGGCAGAAGTACCATACAGATGGAACTTGGAGGAAGTGGTAATGGAAGCAGCCCCAGGTTAAAACACCATAGACTCCCATTGTCCTTATCCAAAGTTCAGCAGTTTTTCTTGAATAAACACTTCTCAATCTTTTGTACGCCTTTGATTGATTTCCAAAGTCCTGAAGCAGGTTTTTTTTTCCCCCCCCTTTACTGTTTTGTCCAGTTTTATCATTGCTTTTCAGGGAGAGGATTTGCCAAGCTCTTTACTCCACCATTCCAGAAGTGCTGACATCCCCCCACTCCCCAGGCATACTCTTTAAGTTTATTTTAGGCCAATAATACTACCAACTATTTATTCAAAATTGGCTTCATTTTAATTGAAAATCTAATCTTTCTCTGAGAGCCATTAATGGTTCTATCAGCATCTTGAAAGCATTAGGGGGCCTTAGAGGGAACCATCTTGCTGAATATAAACCACATGTTTCCCCTCAGGCTTCAGGCCTCACTGAAATGGGGGCATCTACCTGTAGATGCCTACGCAGTGCCTCAAGGTGCTTGGGGGTGGGTAGGACAGGCTTTTCTGGTCCTCTTCTGTGATGGATGAAGTGTTAAGAAAACAAGTTCCTAAGCTGAAAGTTGCCCCATGTGATTTCTGATACCTAACAATACAGTTGAAACCACATTATCCAGCCTCCTAGCTTCCTCTCCCCAGCATTTATTAAAAAAAAAAAAAAAACCCTCCTTAGAACTCTGAAAACCTCAAAATTCCACATGACAAACTACACACACGCCTGAAAAGCCACCAGTAAAACCCTCCAGGGCCACGGTGTCTTGGGGGTATTTGGCAAAAAGCTCTTTAAAGGGGATTCCATTCAATAATGTGTCTTTGAAAAAAAAAAAAAAAACTTAGCTAAACGTAAAGCTGGGCATCAAGTAATTATACTCTCCATCTTTCCAATTGCACAGTGTTTTGAAAATATCACAAATTACAACCAAATGCTGCTGTAGCTGATTTTATTGGTGGTTTTCTGTACCCTAGTAAAGGTGCCGACCATAAGAGTAGAAAGGGAAAAGTCTGCATATTTTTTCTATGAAACCCATGTAAGTGAAGTATACAGACATAATATAGATGTTACCTACAGAAATAAACATTTTTAATGACCTTGGTCTTTGGTTTCTTTTTTTCCCTCTCTTTTGAAGGAGAATCAATGTATGACTGTAAAACATGAAGGTTGCTATGAAAATGCTTTCACAAGAGACAAATCACCTAAGAGATGATACACTGAAGATAAGGCAAGGGTGTGGCTGCTGAGACAGGCATGAGAGGATGAGACGTTGTGCAGGACTGACTCAAGGGCAGGGTAAGTGTCATAGGGAGGAACTTCTCCTGCTCCTAGCCATAACCCACAAGATAATAGGCTGGGTGAGGATTTGTGTATATCTACCGCCAAACTCTGCCACCTGGAACCCTTGTAAACAATGGCCCAGGACCATCCATTCATTTATTCCTTCACTTGACATACCTTATTGTGTCATTCTCTGTAGGAAATGCCGGGAATATAGAAGTCGGCATTCAAGACCCAGTTTTGGAAGCCATTCCATGATAGGGAAGTAATGGAACAAATAAACCACTTAAATAATAGAATATGATAGGTATTATTCCAAAAAACTATATGCTAGACACATAGGTTGCAAACTAAGTTAAAAGTCAGGATAATGGTTATACACTTGGGGGTATGGTGACTGGCAGGGCATAGTAATGTTGTATTTCTTCACCTGGGTGCTGTTTACATGTGTGTATTCACTCAAAATTCATTGGTCTGTATAATTTTGATTTGTACATTTTTATATAATACTTTGCTGTATGTATATGTCAATAATTGTTAAATGGATGAATGAAGCAGTCGATAGAACCTAACTTAGCCTGAGGTTAGATGTTACCCCGATGTGGGATTCAAATATAAGTTAAGGCAAAGAGCAGCAAACTTTTTCTATAATGGGCTAAATACTAAATCTTTAAGGTTTTGCAGGCCATATGGTCTCTGTTGCAACTACTCAACTTTGTCACTGCAATGCAAAAGCAGCCATAGGTAGTATATAAATGAGAATGCTGCGTTCCAATAAAACTTTATTTATGAACACTGACATTTGAATTTCATATAATTTTCATATGCCACAAACATTATTCTTATTTTGATTTTTTTTCTCCAACCATTAACAAATGTAAAGACCATTCTTATCTTCCCAGCTGTACAAAAGCAGGCTGCTCTGGGTTTGGCCTGTGGGAAGTAGTTTGCCGACCCCTGCACTAAGGGGATGTGCAAATAAAACACATTTCCTGGCCTCCATTCAGGCTCAGCCTCAGAGAGCAGGCCTCCTCCTTCCTTCCCTTACCTTTATACGTAGGCAGACACTCCATCCTATCACCACATGGATATTTGCTGTCCGGAGGCTTGATGGGGTCCACCCGACACACAGGGTAGGGGTTGTAATCTTGTTTATACGTCGTGAGCAAGTCCATGTTCTCTCCACTCGGGACAAACTGCCTGGGCTGGGGACCCTTCACCGGTAACACTTTGTGAAGCCCAAAATCTCTCCTGTACAGCAAATAAAGCACACGCCGTTGGGCCTTTGGCTGGGAATAAGGCTCATGTTTTCCACTCAACTCATTTTACAAATGTTTGCTGAGAAGTGATCTTCTACTTCACCCCCAAACTGCTCATCCTACTCTATTTCCCACTTCAAGAAAGACCACCATTGCCTTCTCACCCAAGTCAGACACCTGGACATCATCTTTGACCTCCCTCCCTGTACTGCCCAGAAAATCATTCACCAAGTGTAGCCCATTCCACCATAGCAGTTTCTCTCTTGTTTCAAACCCTTATCATTTCTCACTTGGATCATGGGATGACCCACCCCCTGGGCTTCCTGCTTCATTCTTGCCACTACTACTTCAATCCCCAAATCCCCATAGCATCATCAGAATGAAAATCAAATCCTTTCACTCCCCAGTTTAAAATCTTCCAGATACAGCTCGAAGTTTCTAGCATGGTTTACAAGCTTTCTGGGACCTGGCTCCTGCTTTATTCCCCAACCCACCCCGTACACACTGCCTTCCAACCACATCAGAGGACAGAAAAGGACCTCTCTTCTGGGCCTCCTCTATCTTCCTTCCCCCCAACACCTTCACTGTGAAGCTAACTTCTATTTTCAGGTACTACCACCTCCCTCACTGTGGTCCCAATAGCTTCTTCTGCTAATATTTACCTCTGCCTCTACTTGAGCTTACAGAAAACCAGGAAGGGAAAGTTGTGCAATAAACTGAGACACTGAACCTTTTGTTACTCTGCTATCCATCAGCAGCCCCATTAGTTCGGGGAATATGAAAATAATGGGATAGAAGAAGCATGCTGCTCTTCATTAAACAAGAAGCAGCCGCTTCCTTAAGCATCCCACAGTTATAAAAAGGCCAAGACACGAACTGCGACATCACCAGAAATCACCCTGGCGACATAAGGCTTGGGCCTGCACTGCCCACCAGCGCAGTCTCTACTTCCAACTTGTCAGCGTAAACTCTTTTAAGCAAACATTTCCCCCCAAAGGCTTCTGCTATACACAACTATTTTTGCCTGGAACCTACTTATCCAACTGGACAAGAGGAAGGTGGATTTTCCCTGATGGTGCTTGCCAGAACAGCCTCACCAAGGGAAGGGGAAAGTTTCCGGACAGGAAAACATTAGGCCCAAACACCAATAAAACCTACTTCCCGGCCAAAATCTGGAGAAGTGTTACTGAGCCATGCTTGACTAGCAAAGGTAACACACTCCACTGTAACCTGTCTTGCATGAATTATACACATGGTTGTCAATAAACCTAAACCAGGTCCTGAAAATGCTTGGTGGGATGGGAGGAGGGAGGAGGGAGCAGAAGAATGAGTCTCTCTAGGGCTCTAAGGAGGAAATGGGAGATGCTTCGGTTGAACTCCCAGTAACACCCTTTGGGTAGATTTAAAAATATATCTTGGTGGCAGTTGCAGGGACTTTAGCCTGGGCTCCATTCCCAGGTGGGCCCCACTGTTGGTAGACAGCAAGGGGAGGCGGAGTGACCAGAGGCATCCCATGGCTGGCTATGTATAAGTTGCGCACGTGGAAAGGACAGGCTAACAAGAACCCAAGAGTCAGTTCAACACTTCTGTGCTTCTTAGTGTACAAGTATGCTTGTACTTGTCTGTTCAAAACTAAACCAAATGCAGCAGAGAACTATGAGGGTAGGGCCCCAGGCGGCAGAGAGAAATGGAAATGCCTGGAAAACCACGTTTGAAAACTGGTTAACTGGAAAGGGTCTTTATGTCAGAAAGGTTGGTTCTGAGGAGAGTGCTCCAGAGACAAGCTGAGCTCTCCTCATCACTCCCGGAGGGGTACAGTGGGGTTTGGAGGCATCCTGAGACCATACATACCCACATATGCCTGTGTTCAGTGATAGCAACCCAAGGGTTCAGCCCTCTTCATTTCCAAGAAGGAATATAAATAAGGAACAAAGACAAATGCCCCAAGCTGCCCTACACAAGAGCAGCCAGGAGTGCTTGCCAGTCATGGGCCTTCCACACTCAGGGACCCGGCACACAAAGGCCATAATACTCTGTTCAGCTGTTACTCCTACGGAGGGGACCCATTTCCTCTCAAATATGCTGTAAGAAGCTCAAGGGCTGGCAGGCTCTCTGACAATCAAAGCATCCTTAAAGCCCTTATCTTCTGCTCAGATAAATGTCTACAACCAAACTCTCCAGTTCTTCGGAAGTGGGTCTCTCAAAGACAAACGCTGATGCAGCAAAAACCACGCTCTCCATGTTTAGGGAATGAAATTGTTAACTGGATCTCCTTCTCCACACAAAATTCAAGTTTCTTAGTAGAAGTGCATCTATAGTTGAGTTTACTAATCAGTTATAACTAAGGCAAACAATCCTTAAAAAAAAAGATCCGAAAACTGATTAAAGATGGGAGAGAAAATTAAACTTAAAATCTAAATTTAAAATTTATAGCCCCCCAAAAATTAAGAATATATTAAAAGTGAACTTAATGAGCATTTATGTTTCTTCATTATGTTTTTATGTTGAGAACATTGACTACAAACTATCATTAACCACAACATAACTGCACAACCCCAATCTCACACAATCCTACAGCCTTTAATTCTGTGTAAAAGAAAAGTCTTTATTGTATTCTTCCCATAAAATGCTCAAATTTAGTAGCTTTTTTTTTTTTTTAAGAACACTGGATCTCCTCTCTCTTCCTGCAGTACTTTTCCCAGTCCCTGTGCCCACTGTGACTATGAACCAAAGGGGGGGAAAAAATTGGTCAAAGATGTAGGTTTCCTTTCAGAGTAGGTAAGTAGCTATAAAAGTTACGTAAGTATGGAAGGCCAAGAGTGAAACTCAGAGTTAAGTAAAGGTTGAAGTGGCCCTGCTGGGGAAGTCATAACAACTTGACTTCAAATCACTTGGCAAAGCTAAAGAAAGGTGCTAGACAAGAGTCTGACAGAAGGAAGAAGGAAATAAGGATAACTAAACCAGGGTCATGACCCTGGAAGTCACAAATGGAGATTTTTCACAGTGATAACAAGGCCAAGCAATACTTTTGTAACCTATTTTTTAATGTTTATCTGTGCAAATTTAAGAATTTGCTAGTATTTTTAAGTAATTAATCATATTAAAATGGAACCAATCTTATTTTTTTCTTTTCTTTTTTTTTTATTATAAAATGGAATCAATTTTAAAGAGTCCTTCGTCCTCTTGTCCAAAGCAAATCTCTTCACCCCTGTTCTGAGTCGTATCCCCTCACTCTTTCTTGGGAACCTCATCTATCAACCATCACCTATCTGTATTTTAACTTCTTCTTCCTTACTGGCTCCTTTCTCTCAGTATGAGCATGCTGCAGTCTCTCCCATCTTTAAAGGAAAAAAACAAAGCAAGACACAACCCTCACTGGACTCCCTTCCCATTTCTCTCCCGCCCCTTCTCTCTTCTAAAAAGGGTTGTCTACAGATGCGGACTCTACTTCCTCACCTCCCACTCATGATCCACCCGCCATAATCTGATTCTATTCACTCCCTGCTATCAGTAAGGCCACCAAGTACCACCATATTTCCAAATCCAATCACAGTTTCCCAGTCCTTACCTTACTGCACCCTCTGAATAGAATCCATCTTCTCAATCTTTTCTTAATATTCTCTCCCTGGAATTCTGCAATACTGCTCCTCATGATTTGTCCTCCTCCTCAATCTCCTCTATAGGGTTTTCCCTTTGTCAATGGATTTGATTTGTTTCATTTCCAAATATAATTCTAACATTCCCCAGGGTTAAAAGGCATCCTTCCAAGGAAACCATAGAAAACCATTTTGTCACCCCAAGAAATGTGGGGGGCTCATCCCAGCACACGGAAAAAGATACCACAGGGTTTGAATCACAGGGTTTGCCCATGATTCTGATAGGACACATTGAGCCTTCCTTATCCTCACTACAACAGATGGGATTCCAAGTACATGTCCTCCGGGATTCAAGTTTCACAGAACCTATCTTCTCCCTCTACTCTCTCTATTCCTGAATCCCAATAAAAACCACTACATGAAAGTACTAAAGAGCAACTGAAATAGGCAGATTCTGGAGGAAAGCCAATTGGTAGAGGAAAGGAGTGGCACTAAGAGAGTGTGTCTGTGTAAGTCTCCTTTTTTTCACCATTTCCAGTGTGAAGGCAGGCCCCAATCTGTGCCATGCAGGAAGCTAACACACAAATACAAAACCTTCCATCTTTCTTGACTAAAGAACAAGAGGACCATGCTTAAGGCAACCACAGGTGCTGGAAAATGAAAAGGACATTCCAGAAAAGAGAGACTACAGCCTTCAGTATAGATTATGCTTAAACATAAAGAAAATGAAAATCCTTACAACCAGACCAATAAACAACATCATGATAAATGGTGAAGAGATTGGAGTTGTCAAGGATTTCACTCTTCTTGGATCAATAATCAATGCCCATGGAAGCAGCAGTCAAGAAATTAAACAATGGATTGCACTGAGAACATATGCTGCAGAAGACTTCTTTAAAGTGATAAAAAGCAAAGATGTCACTTTGATGACTAAGGTCTGCCTGACCCAAGTCATGGTATTTTCAATCGCCTCACAAGTGTGTGAAAGCTGGACAATGAATAACAAAGAACAAAGAAGAATTTACGTGTTTGAAGTGTGGTGTTGGTAAAGAATGTTGACTATACCATAGACTGCCGGAAGAAAGAACAAATCTGTCTTGGAGGAAGTACAGCCAGAATGCTCCTTAGAAGTGAAGATGATGAGACTTTGTCTTGCTTACTTTGGACACGTCATCAGGAGAGACCAATAGCTGGGGAAGGACATCATGCTTGGTAGAGGGTCAGTGAAAAAGAGAAAGACCCTCAAGGAGATGGACTGACAGAGTGTCTGCAACAACTGGCTCAAACACAGCATCAATTGCAAGGATGGTACAGGATCAGGCACCATTTTGTTCTGTTACTTATAAGGTCAAAGTGGTTAGAGCACTTGGCTGCTCACTGAAAGGTCAGCGGTTTGAACCCACCAGTCGCTCCAAGGGAGAAACATGTGGCAGTCTGCTTCCATAAAGATTTACAGCCTTAGAAACCCTATGGGGCAGTTCTACTCCGTCCTATAGAGTCGCCATGAGTAGGAATCAACTCAATGGCGGTGGGTTTGGTATGAGCCAGAGTTGACTCAATGGCACCTAACAACAACGTACTTGGCTATCTAAATTTCTCTGAAATTTTCTAGGCAAGTCTGGTGCTGAGACCTTCTTCTTCATGTCTCCATCAGTTCTCAGGTCTAGTCTAGGGAGGGAAGAGTAAGTCTATCCCCAGCAGCATAGTTCTGAGTCGGAGAGTCAGGTATGTATTTCAACAGAAAATGTATAAAATTCAACTGGCATACTCAAGCCTGCTACCAATTTTCTTGCTTCTTTTATGGCTTCTGGAGAGGATACTGTTATGGATTGAATCGTGTGCCCCCAAAATGTGTGTTGGGATCGTAACTCCCATACCTGCAGATGTAATCCTGTTTTAGAAATAGGGTTTTCTTTGTTATGTTAATGAGGCCATACCAGTATAGGATGTGTCCTAAACCTAATCACTTCTGAGTTATAAAAGGAGCAAATTAAGACACAGAGACCAGCACATACTGGGGAAGACAGATGCCATGTGAGGATCTCCAAGGAACCAAGGAACACCTGGACTACCAACAAAGAAGGTATCCACATAGCTGAGACCCTGATTTGGACTTTTAGCCTCCAAAACTGTGAGAAAATAAATTTCTGTTCTTTAAAGGCACCCACTTGTGGCATTTCTGTTACAGCAGCACTAGGAGAACTAAAACAGATACCAAATACCTGTCCTCTTTTAGCTCTTCCATTTCTCACTGTTATTGGTTGAATCGTGTCCCCAAAAAATATAGGTTGTAATTCCTAACCCCTTTGACACAGTGGCTGCAACAATGGGCTCAAGCATAAAAATAATTGTGAGGATTGCGCAGGACTGGGCAGTGTTTCGTTCTGTTGTACATAGGGTTGCTATGAGTCTGAACCAACTCAATGGCACCTAACAACAACAACATACTTGTGGATGTAATCCCATTTGGGAATAGGGTTTTCTTTATTATGTTAATGAGACCATATCAGTATAGGGTGTGTTTTAAGCCAATCACCTTTGAGATATAAACCAAGTGGATTAGGCAGAAAGAAGCAAGCACAGATGGGAAAGACAGATGCCACACTACATGAAGATCACCAAGGAACAAAGAGTTTTCCCCCGGAGCCCAGAGAGAAAGCCCTCCTCTAGGGCCAGAGCCCTGAATTCAGACTTCCAGTGCAATGCGATGGATCGCTTTTGTGTGGCCTTTCCAGCCATGGTCTTGTAACTCTCAACCAAGTGATTGGGCGGGACTGTGTGACAGGGTAATTGTGGTCCACCAAAGGGATTGGTTAGTTTTACCATCCTGATGGGCTTGAAATAAGCCACCCCAGAGGCAGGAGAGAGAGGATCCTCCCACCACCAAGGAAGAACAGCCAGAAGCAGAGAGCGAGTTCTTTGGACAAGGGATCCCTTCACTGAGAAGCTCCTGGACCCAGGAGACAGAGACTGTAACACTGCAGACAGTGAGAAGCAGTGACAAAGAAACAGCAACAGGAGGGACTGGCACGGAAGATCGATGGCATAGTGGGCTTCCCAGCCTGTGGAGCAAGAAAGCTGAGTGTCTTTGGACAGAGGCCGAGGGCCAGGGAGAGGCATGCCTGTGAGCAAGGCTGGGAAGAGGCTGTCCTGATGGTATCCTGAGCATTCCTGATCCTGAACTGTAACCTATTACTTCCCTAATAACCCTTGTAACTGTGGCCATTGCAATAAACTACCGAACCCAATAGAGAAGTAGAGAGCGCCATGGGAGGGACGGTTGGTATCAGAACTGGTAAAGATGGTGGGAAGAGGAGGAACGTCTGACCTCTGCCTCATGGGAATCAGCCTTGGCTGTTGATCTTGATTCTCCTTCCCCCTCGTGAACAGGGAGGAGGTCAGACTCTGTCCCATGCCATTTTTTACATCTAGTCTCCTAAACTGTGAGAAAATAAATTTCTGTTTGTTAAAGCCATCCACTTGTGGTATTTCTGTTATAGCAGCACTAGATAACTAAGATACTCATTTTGCTCAGTTTACCAAGGAGCCATGTCAATCAATGAAGAAAACTGTGCTACCAACTCCCTGCCCTCTGCCTCCAGCCAGATCCATTAAGTCTGAACCTGATTCCATCTTCCTCCCTGCACCTCCATCCCACCCTACCCATGGTCTTACTCCCTTTAGGATAAAAATATAACACCATCTTGAAGACTCACCTCTTTCTTCTGAGGTGATTTGTTTTGCGCATCTTTAGGGAGCTGGCTTAGCTAACAGAAATACTGTCCCCAAACTAGGCCCAAGTGTTTTACATGGTGACACGCCTAAAAGGAAATGAGGCTTGAACTACAAACTTCTTTTTCATAAATTAAACTAAGGTCTATCTGAACTCAAGGCAGATTCTATCCGAGAGAATTACTAAGGGATGAAAGAAATAGTTTCACACCAAGAAGGGCTGGAAATCATGAGCATTCCCTTCATGGCACCTGCTGTAAATCCCTAAGATTTACAGTAAGAGATGCATGCAGCTGTAATCGTGCCTCGTGCTGGGATGATAACCTTTCCAGAAACCAGGTGTTTTTTGTGTCTGGGCTTAATCACTAAACCCAACCAAGACGTGGGCCACATGACTTTTTCATTCGGCAGGTGGCAGTCCCGTATCCAACCCCAGAAACTAAGCAGGGACGGCCATTGGACAGGGGAGTGGGTAAGATGTTCTGGTAACAGGTTCTCAGGGCCAGAGGGGTGACCCTGCAGACACAGGGCTGACGCACCCTTTTCCCCAGCTACCCCTCGTGGGGCACCAGACATGTAGGGCATAATTTTTGTTCTTGGTCTTTGAAAAGTTAGTGCCCAGCATGGCTGGCACAGAGTTGAGAAACAGTGACAGTAAGTTACAGGGGAGAAAAGAGATGCCCTCTGCCCCTTTGTTCTTTTTCTGGGGTAGGAAATAAAGGAGTTAAGAGAGAACCATTTCTGCTTTTTTTCTCCCCACAGGCAACCTGGTCCTGCCACTTTTTCTTTTAAAAGTCCTTACGATTGTTAACAGAAGAGCCCTGGTGCCTCAGTGGCTAAGCACTCAGCCGCTAACCAAAAGGTCAGCAGTTCAAACCCACCAGCTACTCCTCAAGAGAAAGACGGGGCAGTCTGCTTCCTTAAAGATTTACAGCCTTGGAAACCCTATGGAGCAGTTCTTCTCTGCCCTATAGGGTCACTGAGTTGGAATCGACTCAACAGCAGTGGGTATGATCATTAACAGCTTGTTTTGGAAATTCCTTCAGTATCTGCATTCCTCCACTTTGACCACATCTTGATGTGAATGATATTTATTGTTACTCTGGCTCTGGTGGGGCAGAGAGGCCTTCTGGGTGATATGTTTATTGTTGTAAGTGACACAAGGAGAGGATAATTTAGGACAGGTCAGAGGGTAAGTTTTTATTTTGCAAAGAGCCAGCAGGAGGAGGAAAGGGGTGTGGAGCTCCATCTGGGAGGCCTCAGAGCTAGGTGATGGGCAGGACTCCTGCCAGAGAGAGGGTTTGTGCTCATTCTCCTAAGCTTGTGGGCAACAAAGAAAGAGAACTGCCCAACATCCAAGCCTCAAAGCAACCTTTTCTATATTTCCAAGACAGAAAATTTGTCCCTAATAGAGCAATATCTGAAGCTGTATTGTGCTTTATATTCCACAAAGAGCTCTTGATTTCCTGTGAACTGGGTATAAAGAGATGAGAAGACCAGCTCCTAGAGGCTGAAGATGAAGGATGAAAGCCACTCCTCACCATTACATCTATCCTTTTCTACCAATCACATATCTATTATGCAGGTGCCTGGGACTCTTCGTTGGTGCTGGCCATGGTTTCTCAAAAGGAAAAGCAAATGCTCAGGAATGTCCACATCTCTTGTGGTCTTTAAAACCAGTTGCTATCAAGTTGATTCCAACTCATGGGAACCCCATGAGTGGCAGAGTAGAACTGTGCTCCATATGGTTTTCAATAGCTAATTCTTTAGAGGTAGATTGCCAGGCCTTTCTTCTGAGGTGCCTCTGGGTGGACCTGAACCACCAACCTTTCAGTTAGCATCTGAGTGTGTTAACTTTTTGCACCACTCAGGGTCTCCATTGTGATCTTTACACATATAGAAATTAAGGATGTTGTTTTTTGAACAAAACAAAGCCCCACCTATAAGATTCATATTGTTTAAAAAGTCATGGGTTGAAAGCACAGTTGCATAACTTATGATTTTTAATGGATCATAATCCAGAAATATTGCACTTAAATCATTTAAGATAACTGATTCAAATCCAGCATCAGACAAGGGCCCTCACTCCTCCCATTCTCAAGCTGCTCCTGCCCAGTGGCTCCCACCAAACTCAGGAATCCTTTGGCTTCATTCCCCACCTGGTGGGTCCTCCACGCATAACTCTAGCATGGATTTCCTGTGGCTCTGTGGGTTCATGCCTCCAACCCATAACTTCAACAGAGAAACTGCCCTGGAGAGGATCATCTACAAGTCAAGGAGCCAAGGAACACCTAGAGGAGAAACTGATGTAGAATGAACTATGGCTGTTCTGCTTCACCTGAGCCACTGGGACCTTTAATAGAAAATTACAAAATTATGAGGCAAAGGGGGAGCAACAGGAAGAAAAGCCACCATGTCCTGGGCACCTGTAATGTGCAAGTCCTGTGTTGGAACAATTTACATACATGATCTCATCCCCTCCTCACTGCAATCCTGCCCTTTAGGGATGTGGAATGACAAAGCAGAGAACACAGCAACCTTTCAGGTCTCACCTGGGGACAAACCTACACACTCTGAGATCCTACCCAACTGTACTCAGAGATGTTTCAACTCTACTGGGTCACAAGTCACAGGTAACCTGGAGGTGACTAACCAAGTTGCCAACAGTAGAGTCTTCCAGGGTCTTGCAACATGTAGAGCAAGCCTGAGGTTGTTCATTTTTCCCACCCTCTTAATACAGACACCTCTGCAACCCTAACACACTGATCCAGGTAGAGCTAAAGAACCGCAGTTTGGAAGTCAAGAGTAATTCAAAAGGAAATCTACTCTTTGTTCATATTTCTTGAAGAACATTCAACAAGCTGCTATCAAGTTGATTCTGACTCATGCCGACCCCATGTGCGTCAGAACAGATCTCTGCTTCATAGGGTTTTTACTGGTTTTCGGAAGTAGTTGCCAAGACTTTCTTTCAAGGTACCTCTGGGTGGACTCAAATCTCCAACCTTTTGGTTAGCAGCTTAGTGTATGAACTGTTTACAATATCCAGAGACTCCATGAAGAACATTCAAACCCAAAAAAGCCACTGCCATGGAGTCAAGTCCGACTCATAGCTACCCCATAGGACAGAACAGAACTGCCCCACAGGGTTTCCAAGGAGCCACTGGTGAGTTTGAACCGCTGACCTTTTGGGTATCAGCCACTCTTAACCACTGCACCACCAGGGCTCCAAAGAATATTCAAGAGGACCTCAATTCAAAAGCAATCGACAGCATTATTTCTCAAAAGCCCATTCTTCCTCTATTCACAAGTTCTTTTTTCTTCCCTGGAGCCTCTCCTGGGCCAAAGCCCCAAACTCTTTTCTCAGTAGCAGGCATTCCCCTCCCCTCCTCCACCCTGTCTTTTCATCTCTTTATTACTTTACTTAACCTCCAATCCTATAATATGTAGGTCATTTTAGTTGTTCCATGCCCAACAAGCAAGAATCCTTTCTCTTTAAGAGGGAGTTGGGAAAAATTGAGCAGGCAGATAAAAGCAAGATTTCCTTTCAGCAATAGAGTACATTAACATTAAGGCATTAATACTGGATTATTGATACTGTACATGTAATGGATGTATCCCCCAAAATATGTGTCAACTTGACTAGGCATGATTCCCCGTATTGTGTGGTTATCCTCCATTTTGTGATCTGATGTAATTACCCTCCATTTTGTGATATGTTATAAATCTTAGCCTCTATGCCTGTGGTTATGGTCCCATTTGGGAGTGAGTTGTCCATTATGTTAATGAGGCAGGCTTAGGATGGGATGTATCCTGAGTCACACCATTACTTAAGTTACACCTTTTATCTTACAAGAGATAAAAGGAGACAGAAGCAAGCAGAGATAGGGACCTCAATATCACCAAGAGAAGAGATGGGAGTGGAGTGCATCCTTTGGACCCAGGGTCCCTATATTAAGAACCTCCTAGAACCAGGAGACACAGACAGAGAGCTGTAACACCAGAGACAGCACCAAGATGGTAAGAAGCAGCAGCAGAACCAGGAGACTGGCGTGAGAGCCGACCAAGGGAGTGAGAGAGAGCTGAGCACCTTCAGGCTGAGGCTTCCTGGCAGAGCGGGGTGCCTCTGGGCACTTAAAGTGGAGTTAAGATCTTTGTAACACTTGCCCGAGCAGGGCAAAGGCTGGGACAAGGGGATGAGGGCCAAAGAGAGGCCTGCCTCTGGGCGTGGCTGAGAAGAGGCTGTCCTGATCTACATGGACCTTCCTCCACAGCCAATACGAAGACAGAAAGCTTTCCCCAGGAGCTGGCACTCTGAATTTGGACTTCTAGCCTCCTAAACTGTGAGAAAATAAATTTGTTTGTTCAAGCCATCCACCTGTGGTATTTCTGTTATAGCAGCACTAAATAGCTAAGTGCATTAATACATTAATAATCTATATTATTACATTAGTATTATACATCCATACTGTACATTGCTGCTTTACACTGTACATTCATACATTAATACTATCTGTCCTCACCTCGATGTGGTCAGGCCTTCCATTGGTATGGACCCTTTCTTGTACTCGAGCTTGGGCTTGAAAGACTCTCTGGGCAGGTAAGAATGATAAACAGGGTAGTTCTCGGTGTACTCAGAGAGAAGACATGGTTTCTCTGTTTTATCATAAATCTTGGTAGGGAGATGTGGACAGTGATGTCGCCTATAAAAGACACAGGGAGTTAGGTTGGTTACTTTCTTGGGAGTACGATA
>NW_004443961.1:18183832-18185157 GCF_000243295.1 Trichechus manatus latirostris
ACTAAGTCCAAGAGAAGTCAAGTGGCTGCCCAGGGTCACACAGCTGGTCAGCAGCAGCTACACTCCAAGTCCCCTATCCCTCCCACGTAATTGAATTGCATGCATAATCCAATTTAAAACCCAAACTTCAGACTCTTATAAGGATTTGCAGCCCATTTTCACTCTTTCCCAGTAGTTGGGTACTTATGACCTGTCATAGCTGCTGTGTGGGGAGGAAAGCACTTAGTGCAGAAATGCATTCTTAGTCTAGGAAAAGGAAAAGGTGCCAAGGTCGCCAAACCGCAAGTCATAAAAGTAATCATTTCTATACTAGTAGTTTAGAAAGATTCTAGGGTGGCTGGAATATCAAAAACTCTGAGATGCTAGAGGCAGAGCCTTCTCAGAGAAAGATCCCTTATCTTTGGAATGTTTTTCTTTTTCCTCTTAAAGGTTCCAGAAAGCCAGCTCCATTAGCGTCTGGGGATGGGTAAAGCCAACGCTTCTTTTGAAGTGCATGTTTGTTTACCCACAGAGATTTAAAACTTTGTAAATATTTATTTACTAAAATTTGTTCTCTTGTATTTATACTATACCTAGAGGCAAAGAGACGGGAGAGAATGCTTTTATGAACTATCAAATAAAATTTAGGAACATACATAGAATACCTTCATGCCAGTCTTGAGACAGGACACTCAACACTCCCCACGTACTCTGTCCTATACAGATCTTTAAAGAATCCGAACAGTGTGAGAGAAACCAGAATAAGTCCAGTTTATATTCTGTTCACAGTGCTAGTGAACTGAAGGGATTATAAACGGGAGTGCTTTGTGGTGACTCTTCCTTCCAGGGCACCAGATCCTAGGTAATGGAAAGCAGGGCTAAACCCTGTATGTGTCAGAGAACAAGCAAACTTAAAGATCATCCAGTATAAACATGAAAAAATAGACTTCAACTAGTGAACCTATTTAGCTCAACTAGTAGCCACCACATTGAAAAGATTCTGAGGTCACATTCAAGAATAATGAGAAAAACCACCTTGACTGATTAACCATGTCTGCCAAGGGCACCAGGTTAGGGAAGTGGGGATGGGTTGGGGAGGTGAAAGGATGCTCAACCATAATATTCATGAGGCCAAAGGCAAATGGAAACCCATATACCACATTTCTTAATATGTAGTTATAAACCAAGCTACCAGGCTCTAAATGAAATATGTTCTACCCTCCTACTTTGACAAATATACGTTCATAATAATCTGAAAGGCCAGGTTCAGATTTAGAATTCTTAAATTCCTCAGAGTTCCATGCCAGAACACAGCAACATGGAGAGAATCAGCCCGGGCCCCCTCT
>NW_004443961.1:18195952-18197093 GCF_000243295.1 Trichechus manatus latirostris
GTCCTTGACCACCATCTCACCCTCACCCAGATTGGGCTGCTCACATAGCACCTTGTGGTTACCTAACCCAGCATTTATCCAGACTAGACTACAAGCCTCCTTGAGGGAAAGGGTGACCTGTCTTGCTCACTATTATATAACCAGTCAAACACAGTGCCTGGAACATGTACACACTTAAAATCTTTTTGGACAGATGGACAATTTATAAAACACATACAGTTTACAGAACTCTCCCATATGGCCTTATCTTATTCTTTTTGCAATCCTGAGAGCTAAGCAAAGCAGAAATTATTAAAGCCACTCCCCTCATCTCAAATGAGGAAGAAAGGCCAAGGTTAAGGACTTGCCCAACATCACAGAACAGTCAATGGTAAAGCCAGGACTAATGCCCATTTTGCTAGCCCCTAAAGGAGTGCTGTTTTCATCATATCAAGTCCCCTTCTGAGGAAAACTCAAATCGATCACTCAGAATACAACATATTCTTCTACCTATAAGAGCAAAGGGCAGGGCTGAAGATCGTATAGCCTCTGATTTACTAAGCTGAAGAGTGAACTGCACCCAGTGAGCATAGCTCTTATTTGGGAAGCAGGGAAAGTAAACAGTTGGACAAACGCCACCATCCATAAAACCCCAGATGTTTGGCTTGATGCTTCAACATGTAAAATGTCTCATATAATCAATTAAGGTAAAAAGATAACAGTTATGCTAGACACCATGTTAATTTCCACCAGCCAGCTGATATCAACCACTCAACAAGCATTCGTTTGTTTCATAATTTATCCCTCCACACATGCCCCTTTCCTCATTTTGCATAAATAACAAGGGAAGTGCTGTGTTTCCATGGCCCCTTTCTTGGGGGGATGTTCAGGGACTGGCTAGGATCACCCTGAGCTGTCATCTTTGAGGTCAGATTACCCTCAAGCAGTAGTTAATAAACGACTCCTCCTACTCTCTCAGCATCAAGTTTGGGGAAAAAACTGAAAGTTCTAGGTGAAATCTGTGAATAGAAACATTGGCCATCTGTCTACATGCAGAGCCTGGTATCTGATACACCCCTAGATTCTGCTTTCAGTTTAAACAGGTGAACTGGCGACAACTCAAGTAGGACCAAAGGGCCCAAAGAGCAGGACTCCAGGCAGA
>NW_004443961.1:18197508-18214282 GCF_000243295.1 Trichechus manatus latirostris
ATCCCCGAAGCTGGTGCTGAATTATCACAGTCTCTGTGTAAGGCTTCAATGCCAAAGTCGCCCTATGTCAAAATTTCTGGGAGCCTTCTATACATGGCCCTGTCTCATGCTGTGGGCAATGAAGAGAAAATGGCCCCTCGTTTTCTATCACCCTGTCCGATATGCCCTCCCCTCCTCCCCAACCCCACACCATTTCCCACCTGATCAGCCACAGAAAGGAACACTTTTGCCCAATGGCCTTTCCACAATGGCAAATGGCAGAGCAAGGCTTTCAAGCAGAAAGATCTGAATCTAGTAGCCAGGAGTTGAGCCAATGCCTAATTCAAACTGTGAGGATTTTCTCCACTGCTTGTTAGCTACTGACTTCTCCGTCACAAACTAAATATCCCCATTCCAGCTTGCTTCAACTCTTGAAACCTTTGGAATTTCAACTGATAACCAAAATTTCAACAACTATTGTTTCCTCCATCAAAAAAGACTTACCCAATGCTAATCTGCACTTTCTTCTCTGCCTCCAGGGAGCTTCTCAAAATTTAAGCCAAATCTCTTGTAATGTCATTAAAGTAAAAGTAATAATTTAAACAATGAGTGGAATGATTTTAGAAAAATACTTATTTCACTAGATGTATTCCTTCGAGTCCCATAAATATATTTAAACAAGCATTTGATTCTTAAGGACTGAAGTCACTGTTATAAGACACACACCCTCCCCCACCAAAAAAAAAAAAAAATTATCACCACAGCTCAACAGCTGGAACAAAATTACTTCACTGTGCTGTGTGTTCTCAAATCAATATGCCGAAGTGGTCTCTGATTTCATTAATGATTTTTCTCTATTTCTTCTCCGATGTTCAGCCTAGAAGAACAATTTTTAAATCATCCCTTTTCCAAGTGTACTTTTCCACTACTTTCTTCTCTCTTGAAATTAAAGTTTACTGATAGTGTGAAATTTACTCATTCAATAAAATATGGCAATATAGGATGGTAAAGGCAACCTACTGTCTTATCTCCTAACAAATATCCTGTTTTATGTTGATTGCCCAATAACAAATAACAAAAGATCCAGGTTTTTCTTTGTTACTTGACAAACATACAAAGATTTCTGGCATAAAGAACTAAGTTGGACGCATTGTATTTTTTTTTTTAGTTCATACGTTTCAGCTAAAATCAGAACTTGTTAAACCCCTTGGGCTTTTGGGAGAATACAGAGGATTTAAAGAGCATTTCTTAGTGGACCTCCCAGACATTGGCAAAGTCCTGGGCAATGAGGAGGTATTAGAAGAGAACAGGCAGATATATACACACTATTGGTGTTAATTCCGTTCTTGATGTCTGGAAAAAAAAAAATAAGATCCACAAAAATAAAATTCTCTTCTTTTTCTCAACTCAGATCTCTGAAGAAACAAATGTCATACATTTATACTAGACTAGCTGAAAACTGTTCTCTGTGGGACCTTTGCTTTTTGTTCATAAATGTACAAAATTTGTTCCACACTCTCAAATATAATAACAGGAATAAATTAATACAATTTGTTGTCGAGTCAGTTCTGACTCATGGCGACCCCATGTGTGTCAGAGTAGAACTGTGCTCCATAGGGTTTTCAATGGCTGATTTTCCAGAAGTAGATTGCCAGGCCTTTCTTCTGAGGTGCTCCTGGGTGGACTTGAACCTCCAACCTTTCAGCAGCCAAACACATTAACCATTTGCACCACCCAGGGACTCCAATAATAGGAATAGTTAATATTTATTGAGGACTCACTATGTATAATGCATGGCTCTTAACTATATTATCTCAATTTTCACAATATTTATTTCTATATCCGAAAGTCTACAAAAGACTCAAAACCTGAAGCTGTTAAGTTCTGCCACACAGGAGCCTTGGGTTGGAAAAACCCATCAGAGAACCAGCTCAGCCCAAGGGGCAAAGAAGGGCATTCAAAAGAGAAAGGACCTAGAGTATCCCTCTCTGAGCCTCCAGGAAGCTCGAAATGCTGAGGGTAGGCTTTCCCCAGCTTCTACCAAATTCCACCTCTTTCTTCACACTCTCCCCTTTGCTCTTCCCCTGCCCCACCCTCCATCTCTTTTCTCCTCTTTGTGCCCATGCTACATGAAGGCTTAAGTCCTTCAGGACCTCTAAGGTGGTGACCATTCCCAACCCAGAAGGCACTCAGGGGTGGGGTGGCCCAGTTCATTGAGAAAAGGCAGCGTCAGTAGCCCCAGGTACTCAGGAATCCCACTCTCTACAATGTGACAAAGGAAAAGTGAAAACCACTCCCCACCAGTCCTCTCACTGGCTGGCATCAGGTCATAAAACCATCCCCAGCTGCCAAGGAAGCTGCAAAATCAAGGATCTGGCTTCTTTGGTCACCACAGAAAGAAACAGGCAAGCGAGATGGGGCTTAGGGAGTGGTTTGAGTGACCACTCAACAGAATCTGCTCTCAAAATGATTCTCGCAACATACACGTTTATGTACCGTCACTGTGGTACAGGAAGTACCATGGTAAGGGTTAGTGAAAACTCAAATAGGATGATAACTGGCTTTAAGAATCTACAAAGCTAATATTGCACATATTTATTTACAGCTGCACACTATTAGAGATAATTCTATAATTAGATAATAGATCATTCTAAAGCACTAGCACCTTTAGACTAACATTAAGCACGGTTGCCATAAAGCTGCACTTCCCAATAGAGTTGCACGAGGATGTCACAGAGTACTGTGAGCCAGATGTCATTTCAGAAAACCCAAGTGGACAGGAACTATTTATTCTGGAGTGCTGCTTTATATTAGGTCTAATGCGACCATGTGAGCACGCACGCACACACACAGTGGAATTTAAAACAAAATGAAGTAGCCGAAGCTCAGACTGCGCCTTGCACCTGTTGTTATTGTCATACCTCCTGTTTAAAGCGGCCTCATGTGCCTGGCTGCCTCACCTACCAACTGACTCCAAACCAAAGTTTCATCAGCTCATCTAGCTGCTGGAGCAGGAGTCCCCGTATCTGGGCCCTCTCCTCTGTGGCCTTCCAGAGCTGCTTGCAAGAGTGAAAATAGACACAGAAACCTTCCCACATACAGAAGGTACTTTGGTCTTACTTATTCTATCCTCATCCTCTGATAATCTCGATGTAGCATTCACAAATTAAACAATGAATAGTAATAGTACAAGTCTGTTCATTGGTTTGTCATTTGCCCACTTATTTGTTCGTTTATACAGTATTCACAAAACACCTATTACATGCCACATAGCGTGTCAGATGTTAGGGTTAGAAAGAAAAATAAAGCACATATTTCCCACCTGAAATGCTCTTGCTCTATCACTTCCCATCTTCCCTCCTTGACATTGGTGCTCAGCATCTTAAAAGGTGGGTGGCTAAGTGCAGAGAATGCCTGATGAAGACGTTGGTGGAATTATGCCCAATGGCTGATAAAGTAGGCAATAAGGGGTGGGCATACAGAGCTAGTGGGCAAAGCAGATGGCCAGGATAGTTAGGGATATTGGTTACACTGAACAAATAACGTATTGTGAATAAGAGAAGCCAGATTTCTCACTGTGAGAGGGGAATCCTAAATATGAAGAGGAAGATTAGAAAAGATGCCTGAGGTATTAGATTGTAACTGGAAGTACTGCTATGAACTCATGAGTTTTTAATACATATACACCAATACAGAAATGCATTTCTGTTTGTTTCTATATATACATGTACTTGTATACACACATATACATGTTTATTAGATGTGGACTAGAAGCAACAAGCACATTGAGCAACCAGATTTTGAATGACTTGAAGAAATAGTTGATTTCAGGGCTGGGGCAGGGGAAATACAAGATGATCCTGGAACATCTTGTGCCAGAAAGGAAGGAAATGCTTAACAGATGATGGGCATGTGTGAAGAGGACGTAGGAGTCAACCTGAAGGAGCTCAAACTGGGAACAATTTGAGCATCAAAGCAACAATGATAGTAACATATTAAAATCCACTGAATAAAATAGGACCTATGAGTCCATACTAGGAGGGAAGAAGGGAGAGAAGAATGGATGGATGGATAAAAACGGAAAGCTCTTCATTACAGTTGAATGTCAACTAATCGAATGTACAAGGAATAATGGAAATAGATAATCATCATTTGGCAACCACCATGGTGGTGGTGAATTCAGGTGGGAATTGTCCATGGATGCTAAAGTTGATGAGTGATAGGGGAAGGTTTGATAAGGAAGATACTGGTATCATATCAGGATATCTCCCCATAATAATGAAAAACAAAGGGAAAATGGTAGGCTCCAACTTGACAAAATGATCAACGTTAATATCACCAGTGATAAGATGCGTCAACATCATGTGCCTCTTGATGTGATGCACTGACCAGGGCTCAGGATCATTTCTGTAGCTTCTTCTCAAGAGTGTATGACCTGAGTATGATCATGAGGAAACAACAGACCAAACTAGGTAAAGAGTTGTCCTACAGAATGAAAGGTCTGTCAAGGACATAAGACAGAGAAAGGACTGAGAACAACAGTTCCAGGTTAAAGGAGAGACATGGTAACTAAATGCAACACAGGTTCCTGCACAGGATCCTGGACCAGAGAGAAAAAGGAGACATTGTTGGAACACTTACCTATATATGAATGAGGCCTGTAGATTGGATGGCAAGTAGTGTTGTATCAGTGTTGACCTCCCGATTGGGATGGCTATACAATGGTGATGCAGGGGAAGAGAATTCTGGTTTATGGAAGCATTAGGGGTCATCATGTCAAGAAAAGTTGTATGTTGTGTGTGCCCATATGCATGTGTAGAGAGAGAGAAGGTGATTTAAAAAATGAGATAAAATACTAATAACTGGAAAATCTGGGTGAGATGAAGGGAATACAGAATTCTTTGTACTGTTTTTACAACTCTGTAGATTTGAATTTTTTATTTTTATTTTTTTAAAAAGCATATGATATAAGGAGGACACTGGTCTCAGAGTTACACTAACCTGATTTTAAACTCTGACTAAGTAATGTATGTGATCTTCGACACTAAGGAAAGAATCTGAGTCTCAGCTGCAGCATTAAAACAAAAAGTGCAAAATTTACACCGCATCTCACAGAACTGGTCTGAGTGGCTGGTGGGTTTGAACTGCCAACCTTTTGGTTAGTAGCCGAGCTCTTAACCAGGGCTCCAAAGATAAAAGGGATAACCAATAATAAGAGTTACCATTTACTGAGGACTTACAACTATGTGCTAACATTTTAGAAATATTTCTAAACCGCTCAACAACATGACAATAGTATGATTCTCAGTTTGCACAGGAATAGTCCAAGACTCAGATAAATAACATATCCTCACAGTTAGTAAAAGAGCAGAGTTCAAATAAGAGCACCAGCTTCAAAACCCATACTCTATTCCACTGGGATTCCCTGATGGGCAGTAGTTCTCAATGTGCTTGAACAGTGAAGGAGTTCACCAAGTAGTCTAGTATGAGAGCCAGACATACGATTAAATGATTATAATGTATTAATGATGTTATGCATGTATAAATGCAATGGGAAACTAAAGAAAATGACTGTGTGGGGTGTAGCTGAGGGGTGAAAAGGTAGGGAAGCTTCCAAGGCAGTGATACTTGAATCAGGTGTTGAAGGATGAGGAAACAATGCAGAAACAAGAGGCAAGAGATTCTAGGCAGAAGATGGGCAGATGCAAAGGTGTATAGACAGCATTGGTATTGGGGAGCAGTGAGTGTAAGGAAGGATGAAGGCTGGGGATTGGTAAATGATCCTAGGCAGGTAGCCAGAAACCACATCAGGAAGAATCTTATGTGCCATGCTTAAAAGTTCAGACTTTGTCTTCATGGCTAGGGATGATGTGGCACACCTGCTATCACTATCCCTCCCCATACATGGCAGACATTACTAATCACAGCTCTTTATTAGCCCCACCCCTCAGACAGCCACTACCAATCAACTGGAATTAGCAGCTAAGATGGAATCGTTTGCCTTTCTTACTCTAGGCAATGGGGAGGCTTAGAGGGTTTTTAACAGGTGGCTGATATATGATTGGCTCTGTGCTTAACAAAGCTAGACATTGACAGCGGCGTGGATTGACTGGAAAATAGACTGCAAGCATAGTTAGGAGGCCACTACAAGAGTCTTTCCTGTGCATTGTAAAAATAAGAACTGCACAGGCAAACGAAGTCAGAATTGGGTCAAACCCCAAGCTTTTGTCTAGTCATCGTCAGAGAGCATATCATGGTGGAGGGAGCATTTAAAGCACTCTTTGACCAACAGAAGGCAGGGTCCCAGCCAAGCTGAAAGGTGTACTGAGGGGAGAGTGAGACCCAGGAGAAAAGACTGGAGCTGGAGTGAAGCAAGCAGACCAAGAGAGATGTGAATGGGTTTGGCTAACCTTGAAGCTCCATGCAAAGACAGCTGCAAGCTGACCACACCGGGACTGTAACACCTCGATGTCATCAGGCTACTAGTCATTCCCTGACACATGTAGGTGTTCATTGAGAGAATATTATTGAAAAGCAATTAGTCACAGTTGCTATGTCTTAGAAACTTAAAACACACACACACAGAGATGTAGACCCAAGCATGCACACAGACAAACAACACAATTAAGAAGCATTCCAACCCATGACATGGGCAAGAAACTGGTTTTTGAGTTTGAGGGGCAGCTGAGTGCTGGATGTAGCAGAAAAAGTACTTGACAAAACTGGGGTTCACCTCTAGGCCTCCGTTTCCTCAAGTGAAAAATGAGAGGGCTGAAAAAGACAATCTCTTCTAACATGATAATGCTGACTCTGAACTCTCAGAAGAAAGTTAACAGGGAGATGCAGGTGAGTCCTTGCTGTGACTGCAGGCAAGCCAGGCTAAACTCTTCCACGTGTGGATCGGTGAGGGTAGCAGCTCCCGTCGTATTCAGAAACTTGCTAATAAGATTGAGAAAACTGAAAACACATTGTAAGTGAAGGCCTGGGGAGCTTACAACATTCTGCTTTAAGACGCTGTTTTTGAAATAAAACTTTAAAATGTGCCATAAAAAGCAACTATTCCTCTGGGAAAAGAATGGCCTAAAATGTCTTTGATTGTAACATGGGAAAGACTTTCATCTGCACTCTTTACGAGGCAGATAGTAACTCTCCCCCACGCTCAGAAACCCTTTTCTGAATCTTGTGCTTGTAATCTTACACTCTGCACAATAAACCCGTGTTTTTCTGCAGGCTCATTCCAAAATGTTCAAACTTATGCCTCAGAAACAGTCAAATCAGTGAAAGCTGATAAGAAGAGGCTCTGGTTTTGCATGTGCAAATGTACGTGTGCAAGTGTATACACACTACTGACCTCCAACTGCACCAAGCGTAAGTCCTTTATCTTTTGGACTTCTGCTCTTCTAAGCCATCTGGCTTCATCAGAAAGGACACCACAAACCAAAACAAACGTAAAGCACTTAGCACAATGCCTGGTACACGGGAAGCCCTTGATAGCTAACAGCTGTTATCCTCATCTCATCCTTCTCCTTCTTCATTACTGCTGATGGATTATAACTCTGTCATTACGTAGAGGTCATCGAAATCGACTTATTCCTCCAAGTGAGGTCATCTCCATGGAATACATACCCACTGAAACATCCCTATGGAATGCTGCTATGGTTGCCTTCTTTTACAAGCTTTTCCAGTGAGGGTTTCCAAAGGGCCCTGGTGGAACAGTGGTTAAGAGCTCAGCTGCAAACCAAAAGGTTGGCAGTTCAAATCCACCAGGAGCTCCTTGGAAACCCTATGGGGCAGTTCTACTCTGTCCTAAAGGGTAGCTGTGAGTTGGAATCAACTCAACGGCAATGAGTTTGGTTTTTTTTGGTTATACAGATGGAAGATCCCATCACATTGTTTTCCACAATTCTTTCATATATAATACCTCAACTGAAAATTGCAGTTCATACTTTTTTCCCCAGATGCCAATAGGAATTAATCTGCTGCTATACATATTTTATCAGCTCCATGATAGCAGACTCACTAATAATCATTATACGCTACTATTTATTATTTACCACATGCTAACCATAGTGCTAATAGCTTTTTTGCCTTTTAACTTATTACAGCTTCCCTACAACCCCATGAGATGGTGTTGCTATTATTTCCATATACATATGTCAGAAGCTTTAAGAGGTTGTTATCCATGACCATTCATTCATTCAGTGAAATATACAGCTGGTTATGGGGTGGGAGGGAGCCCCTGGGAGGTACAAATGGTTAACACTCTCGGCTGCTAACAGAAAGGTTGAAGGTTCAAGTCCAACCAAAGGTGCCTTGGAAGAAAAGCCTGGTGATCTACTTTCCAAAAAATTAGCCATTGAAAAGCCTGTGGAGCACAGTTGTACTCTGACACACATGGGGTCACCATGAGTCAGAATCAACATAACAGGAGCTGGGGGCAGGGTGGAACATAAATTTGTACCAGGTGAGTCTACTCCAATGTCCATGTTTATGTTTTCTACTAGGTTGTAGTTACTAAATAAAGGGTTCTTAACTTGGGAACCTTATATGAACTTCAGGGAATCCATAAACCCTCTGGAATTCTAAAATGTTGTATTTGCACACATTGTCCTGGGAGAAAGCCTACAACTTTTATCATAGTTTCAAAAGACTCCAGGACTCATTAAAAAAAATAATTTTTTTTTTTTAAGAATAATTGTCCTAAACTCAGGTGGGACTGTATCTTAAACATCTTTATATTCAGTATCATCACTCCCTATCACTGCCTCCAGCACCCAAAAAAGTGCCTGGTACAGAGTAGGTACTCAGCTACCAGTTATCCAATTGACCAATTCTCTCCTCTGAACTTTCTTGGTCTTTTCCCCCCATGAAGATGCAATGATGAGCGACGAATTTTTAAAAGCTCAGTTTTTAAGCCACGCACGTGTGAGAGCTCCATTAGCAGAGTCCAGAACCCAGCCTTTCATGCTGTTGCCTTGCACAGCCACACACACTATGAAAGAGCAAACAGGACGATGTCCCGCCTTCTCACCCCAGAAAACCAAACATCTGCTGCTTCTTGGACCGAAGAGCTCGCCTCCTGAGGAGCAGATGCCCAGCACAGCAGAGCACAGCACACCTGGCCCTTTCTGTCTGAGCTCCAGCTCCATTTTCAGGGTCACCTGTCAAGCAGTCCTCTGCTTCATAAACAATGTCATGTTTTAATAAAAGCCACTGTACAAGGTGAGCTTTTGAAATACATAAACTTGGTTTTCAGTGTACAGCTGCACTTGCAGATGTCCCCTTTGCTAACAGAACCATATGCAATGGCTATGAAAACAAGGACTCATTATTGCATTTTTGGCATGCCTACTGTGTGCCAGGCACTCTTCTAGACACATCCATCATCTTGCAATCCACACAATAGCTTAGGCAGATATTATCAACATTTTGCAGGTGGAGAACCTGAGGTCCTGTCAGATATTAAAATTTGATTTGCCCGAGAGCCAAGATTTGACCCCATGTTGAACCAACGCCAAAACCCTCACACATCTGTCTCTTCATGCTCCCACTTTCGCATGTACCTGAATTTACTCTTTTTTTCAAGAAAGATCCTTGAATTGAAAATAGGAGAGACTTATCAAGACTCAGTATCTTAAATAGCTGCAAAGGAGGATCATTTCAGAGCACTCTACTAAATGGCATAGCATAGATATTTTTACTTTTCAGTCATCACAAATGAAGGTGAGAAAAATTAGTGTATTTCTCAAATCTACTCTATATGCCTCATTAAAAGCCATTTTTAAATATCTAGTATTCAATTCCCTTCAACAAATATAGGCCCAAGGCATCTGGCTACACAGCACAGGGGAGACCCAAAAGAGTAAGATGGTCTTGGCCCCCATGGAATTCCCAATTGATTGAGAAAATAAACATACAAATTGCTTAATATACCACTTAAACAAGAGAGGAACAATTTCATAGCATGCTAATGGACCTCAGAGGAAGAAAATAAGGATGCTCTTGCTTTCATGAGGGAGGAGGGGAGAGAAGGGAGGTATGTGATAAATTCAGACTTCATGAGGAGAAAGCATTCCAGCTAAGAATGGGCAGGCTTATGCATGCAAGAGATGAGTGGACAAAGATGAAGGGGGGTGTCTTCAAACAAAGAGAAAGATCTAAGCAAAGGCTCAAAAAGAGAAGCCATAGGGTGCCTGACGAGATGATTGCACAGCCCTCCCTTGGCTGGAACCCCTGGCCTGGGTGTATGTGTGAGGCTGGGAATTATACCAGGAAGGGCTGAGAACTGTAATTACTTCCGTGTGGGCAATAGGGGGCCCAGTAAAGGTTCTGGATTGGGAGAGTGATCTGATCATCTCTATTCTCCAGGAAGATTAATCTGGCAACAGTGTATGAACTGGAGGGAAAGAATCAACAAGTGGTTATGAGATAGTGAAGGCCTAAACTAGGGCTGTGGAAAGAAGAAAGTAAAGTGTTAACTCAAGCGATATTTTATCAGATTTGGCAACAGATATTTGTGATGGTTACACAACATGATTAATGTAATTAATGTCACTAAATTGTACACATGAAAAGCATTCAATTGGCAACTGTTATTTCACCAGGACTTGGTGATAGGCTGTATCTGGGGAATGAAAGAAACTGGAAGCCTGGTGGCACAACTGTCTAAAACCGGGTAGTTAGAAGAGGAACTTGTTTGAGAAAGGAAAGGACTTCTGTTTCGGACATACTGGTTCACTTCAGTGCTTACATTTTAAGGTTAACAAATAAGACAAATTTTTTAAAGTTTAATTTAGGAGGAGGCTTGAAACTGGGTTATTTTGAGTCATGTTCATCCTGTGAGGTTGCTGAGCTAATTCATAAAGCTGTGTTTCTGGCACCTTTTGGTTTAAACGTCTCAGAATCAACAGGAGGAATTAAGGTCCTGCTTTACACATACAAAGCCCAAGTACAGTGGGAGGTAGAAAACGGCTGTGGTGGGTCCTATCTGTAGTGTGCAAGGAAGATTCAGGAGATGAAAAAGTCAAGTTTTAGCACCTCATTAAACCTCCAACCCCACAGAAATTGGTGTGATGGTCACTAAACACCCGCCCATAGGAAGGCCTGGCTAGGAGGGGAGACTCTTGCCCCAACTCCCCCAGCTCAGAGCAGCCGAGAGAAGAGAGGGGAGTGGCGCGCACTGTGCCAGAGCTAAAGACAAGTTTCACACCCAGGCTGGGCCATGCCTGCCTTCTGGGGTTTGCCAGATACACCAGCCCTCTTTAGTTTATTGGCAAGTCACACTTTTAAAATTCCATATTTTCAATAATATTAAAAAGCAGTAATACATTTGCTCTGTAGGAGGAGGTACATACATTTTTTTATTCCAAAAGTAAAACCTTGGAAAATATGGAAGAATATTAAAAGAAAATTCATTTAGAACCCCCGCTAGTCACCATTTTGTATATTAACCCTCAAACTTTTCCACCTGCATTTTTAACATAGTTGAGAGATTTTCACCTTTAAAGCATGACTTTCCTGGTGGAGCATCATCTAAGAGGTAAGGAATAAACTGGCTCTGGGACTCGTGAAACTTGAATCTGACCAGCTCTTAGCACCCAAACGCCTGACAGGAAAGGCAGGTGTAAAGTGTTAAACCAACTTCAAAGTCCTCTCTAAGAACCTCTTGAAATGGATATGAAGACATCAACAAAAAATCGCTTTAACAGAAATCCTCCTCCTTCATCCTTGTAGGTTATTTCTTTGTGATTGTGATAATTAAATAGTTTGCGAATGGAAAGAAGGCTGCCTAGAAAAAGGAAGAGGGAAAAAGAGAGGAAGAGACATCCCCCACCCACCCCTACTCTCAGTCATAAAATACCCTGTAATATTCTCATCTACCACCCATCTGTCAGTTTGTTGTACTATGCTAACTTGCATGTTGCTGTGATGCTGGAAGCTATGCCACAGGTATTTCAAATACCAGCAGGGGACCGGTTTCAGCAGAGCTTCCAGACCAAGACTAGGAAAAAAGGCCTGGCAATCTACTGAAATTCAGCCAATGAAAACCCTAGGGATCACAGAAGATTGTCTGAGACTTTGACTCACTTACTTTGGACACATCATCAGGAGGGACTGATCACTGGAGAAGGACATCATGCTTGGTAAAGCAGAGGACCAGCAGAGGCAAAGGAAACCCTCAGTGAGATAGATGCACTGACACAATGGCTGCAAGAGTGGGCTCAAACATGTCAAAAATCATGAAGATTGCACAGGACAAAGCAGCTTTCATTCTGTTGTACACGGGATCACCATGAGTCAGAGAGAACTCAGCAGCAGCCGACGACGACTGCAATAGTCTCCTAACAGCACTTTCCCATCAGCATGATTTGAGTTCTACAACAACCTTGAGAGATAAACAGGTCTAAACGTGAAGCAGATAAGAGGGCAAGTGACTCACCTGAGGTCACACAGGTGGTTGGTGGCAAAGCCAGGACTACAACTCAGGAGTCTCGCCCCCTTCGCAGGGGTCCCCTGAGCAGATCCCCGGGGTAAGGGACCAGGGTATAGCCCCTCACACAGAGTAAAGAGCCCTCTCTGGGTCAGCGTGATACCAATGATTTCTGCCGTTTCACTAGTCCAGCATGCAAAGACAAAAATTCACTCTCGTTTTCTGTGTGTTCGTCTATCTCCACATGTATTGTCAGGACTGATATTCACAAACAGAAACAATAACTTTTAAGGGCCTCGTGTGTGCCAGGAGCTCAACTAAATGCTACTGCATTTAATCCTCACACATTCCCACAAGAAATAGATCGTGGACCCTACTTTACAAGTTCAAAAACAAAAGCGAAACAAAGAGTCTCAGCAACTTGCCCAAGGTGCTACGGGATTCTAACTGAGCTCTGCCCTACCCTGAAACCTTTTTCCTCTATATCTTGCCATACTCTGAAGCTTAGTGGCATCTAGCTCCTGTAGGCTGGGTAAATTGGACACTGTCCCCAGAGGAACAGGAAAACTCCATTCCAGCACAAACTCCCTGCTCCTCAGGCCTCTCAGAACCCACCAGGGGGACCAGAACCCATGACACAGCCCCCTCTCATCTTCACCCTGTCTTCTCAGTGTGGCCAGGCAGGGCTCCATCTTAAGGATGGAAGACCCTCACTCACCAGGAGGAGCCTGCAGGGTAGCAACTCAGAGCACTCCCATCTGGCTCAGCCAAAACTGGCCACAGGCCACAATATTAAGATGTCCAAGCAATGAAGATACCGGTTACCATCTTGTCAACCCCAACTCATAGCCACCCCGTATGTGTCAGAATAGCACTGTGCTCCATAGAATTTTCAACGGCTGGTATTTCAGAATTTTCTTCCAAGCGCCTCTAGGTGTACCTGAACCTCCGAAACTTCCATTAGCAGCCAAGCGTACTAACCATTTGCACCACCCAGGGATGATATAGTTGCCCCCTAAATCTGGAAATACTGTAAACCCACAGGCCTCCAATCAAAGGCACCAAGTGAAGAAAACATCTTACCATAAAAGGAAGCCTGATGGATTTAGATGCTACACATCTTGGAACTCCACAGTAATTTTTATCAAGTAATAAAAATGCCCTCCCCAGAGAGGGCTTCAGAGGGAACTCAAAGCTAGAGGCTGTGGCAGGAGCGCTGACACATCAGGACAGGCAACCAGTCTGCTGGACAAACCTCTGCAAAAGCACACTGAAACACACAAGAAGGAAGGCCAAGGACCAGAGCTGCTGCCTCCACTGTCCTCGGTTGCTGGCCGACTTCTGGCAGAATCAGTGCAGCTGTGGGGGTGACCCTGAGCACAGCCTTCCTTCCATCTGGTGACTTTGTATAAAATCTTGATATACAAGAGGAAGCAATGAGCACAGAGACGAGCAAGCCAATTCTGTTGATTTTGCACTGAGAAGTCATTCCATTCTCCTACAGTTACTCACTGGACTTAGAGATGTCTTTTAAAAGAATTGCTGTAGACAATTCACTCAATAATCTTTCACTAATTCATTCATTGAACTTCTGTACACCAGGTCTGTGATAGTTTATAGAGATACAAAATTAAGAAGTTATGGTCCTTGACCTTAAGGAGCCCAGAATCCACGCAGGAGAATCAAAGATTTATGCCCCTAGATAATTGTTTTGATGGCTGTATTTGCAGAAAGCTCCATGGAGTACAGAAAGCTGAGCACCTAAATTAGCAGAGGAAATGACGGAGGGCTTCAAAAATGAGGTGGCATTTGAGCTGAGTAGCTAATGACATGCACCACAGCAGAGAGGACATTCAAGAAGAAAGAAAAACAAGAGTAAAGGTACAGAATGTGATCAATGTCACTGAATTGTACATGGAGCAATTGTTAAATTGGTATATGTTCTGCTGTGTATAATTTTCAACAACAAAAAATAAATAAAAAGAGAGTAAGTAAAGGTACAGAGGTGTGTGACAGTCAGGTACATTTCCAAAATTACAAGTAGCCCTATCATTCTGAAATATAAAATGAAAGGCGAGAAGTGTTGGGAGATGAAGCTGGACAAGAAAGCAGAAGACAGATCTTGAAGAAAATTGTACAACATGCTAAGGAGTTTTCCATTTAACCTGTAGGTACTGGTGGCCCATGGAAGAGCTCCAAGCAACGAAGGGATGAAGAGGCCACCATTTTTAAAAGATCAGTCTGGCTACAATGTGAAAAATGAATTGGAGAGAGCAGGGAGGCCTATTAGAGGCTACTGCATTTTTGAGATCATGAACCAAGCAGGAGTATCAGGAGTGGAGAGAAGGGACTGATGAGAGAGAGATGTTAGGAAGAATTGTCAGGACTTGGAACATTCGGCTACTCTTCCGTATTCACTGCTGCTAATGAACCAAGGCAAGCCTCCCTTGAGCAAGTATTTCCAATGGAAAATTAGCTGTTGGAAACTCAATTATTTACGGCATGAATTGTAGCCGGACTGTCCATAGAGATGAGATTTTGTTTGGTTTTTAGTTAAACTGAGCCATGAGCTTGGGTTGCAGAGCTCCCTGACTGCACGCTCCTGGCACAGCTGCCCGAGGACAGACCTGAGACAGCACAAAATGGAGCAAGAGGACCTCTTGTGAGGAGAGGAGGTGGCATTATTGGCAGGCACCATTCTCTGTCTCCTCTGCCCCTTCTGTTACAGCAGCTACATTCCAAAGACTAATGAGAACAAGGTGCAACACGGTTTAACAATTTTGATATATTCCTTAGAAAAACATAATTTCTTTGAAAACACATAGACTGCATTACAGTGACTCCATCAGGCAAGACACATATCAGGGAGAAAGCATGAGAACATTTGGCAGATATGTCTAACGTGTCAATAAATTGAACTCAGTTTATTTTCACAAAACCAAATGGTCAGGCTTGCTCGTGGTTTCCTACCAAGAAGTAAGAATTACTCCCTAGAGAGAGTTATCAAAGTGCAATTAGACCAGTCTAGGAACTTTTTTAAACATGCTATCTTTTCTTCACACATGATTGCTCCTTCATTTTTAGCACAGATATATTATGCAAAAAAATCCTAACAGGTTCTTCTAGGTTTAGGTCCTCCTGTGATAACATGCAGTCATAAAACAGATTTTTTAAAAAAGCAACTGGTTTACAGTTAAGGTGAAATGTCCTTCACAATGTATCCATTCATTTGTTCATTTAACTAATAATGGCATTGCTTGTTGGGTTGGTCTAGTTTAAAAGCTGGCAAACGGAAAATCTATTTTCCTAATAATGGCGATAATTTTTAGTCCCTGGGCATGAATTTATCACTCTGAGGATATTCCATTAAGGCCCTATCTGAGTAAAAGATTTTTGAATATAAAGGAACTATTGTAATAGGGTGATCCTATATTTTCAAAATGTAGTAATTGGTCAAAAAAAACAGGGAAACCAACAACAGAGAAAGGTACATACAATTTTAAAACACACCAGACTGAAGGTGGATGATGGATGATATCTGCCTCAGAAAATGGCACTGAAACTTAACCTAGGAGAAGGAGAAAAGTGTCACATTGTCCTGTGGCCTAAAAGAACTAAAGAACTAAGAGAACTTCTCCAAAAAAGAAGGCCCCACCATATTTACAAAGAGTGGAAAGATTTTTACCTGAGAATATCTGTGAGATTTCAGAAACATTCTACAGTGGGAAATGAGGGGAATAAGACTGCCACATACAGCTGTGCAGGTTGTATACTGCACAAGGGTGACACATCTAAGGGAACACCGTCACTTCACAGATATTGTCAGTTTGTATATTTATTTTGACAATTTTCTGGGATACAGCAGTAAAGGATATTGTTCTAATAAAATTAGTATGGCAATTTTCTGACAGACTGAAGTAAAATGTCTTGAGGAATGAGTGTCTGTTTCTAATCTGCACAAAGGCTTCATATTGGCTAGCAGTGGCCCTGATGGGGAAGTTATGATTAATAGACGAGACATAATTCAAGTGATTCTTTGGAATGAATTGCTGCTTTGAATCAACCTGTTAATCCAATGAGTTGCACAAATGCCTTCTATAAATGTTTATTAAATAAAAAGCCACCCACAGCAGGCCGGGGACAAGGACTAGAGGGTAGAAGGGGGCAGGAAAGCTGGTGACAGGGAACCCAAGGTTGAGTAAGGACAGTGTTGACATACAGTGGTGCTCTTAATCATTGTCATAGGGCAATATATGTACTGTTTAATGAGAAACTATTTTGTTCTGTAAACCTTCATCTAGGGTGAGAATAGCAGCACAACTGGAAGAACATAATCAATGTCACTGAATCTGAATTGTACATACA
>NW_004443961.1:18222750-18238120 GCF_000243295.1 Trichechus manatus latirostris
TATGTGTACTGACTGTTTAATGAGAAAATATTTGTTCTGTAAACCTTCACCTAAAGTACAATAAAAATAAATATAAAAAATAAAAAGCCCCCAAGGTGATTATCTGGCATGGTTAGCTCAGGTGACTGAAGGATGTCACTGAAGACAGTGTCATGACGTGATTGCTTTAAAGGACAAATACTTCAGCACAGAGAAGAACCATGAGGTCACAGACCACACCCATGGCCAGGGACAGACGATTGCTATAGGGTGAAAATCCAGACCACAGGCCCAACAAACAGAGAAAACTCACTTAGAGAGCCCACCCCTCCTGGGACTAGGACTTCAACATCAATAAATGGCAGGTGCTTCATTTATCATCAGACATTTCATTTTGATGGAAATTTGGTTTTACAACTGCCATCCAAAGAAAGAAATGCAGGCTAGATTTGGGTTTGCAGGCACTTTGGTTCTTCAAAAGACAAAAAGAAATCACCCCAGGACCTCTAAATTGAGGATGGTGCAGGACTGGGCAGTGTTTCGTTCTGTGTGCACAGGGTCGCTATGAGTCGGAACTAACTCGACAGCACCTACCAACAACAACTTCTAAATACAGGCTATAATACCACCACCAACTAGAAGCTGAAATCTGCTCCACATCTTCTCTCTGAAGTAGACTCAGTCCTAACTTCGCCTCAGGATCCAAAGCCATTCTCAGAGATGGCAGGTAGAGCAATCAGTCCTGCCCCCAGGATTTTTGTGTTTTGTTGCTCTAAACCACACTGGGAACCCAGTTTCTAAAGCTGATCAAGGAGTAGTTAAAAGAGACTAGCATTAGGGACAGCAGCCCTCAAAAATACTCATACACGTATACACATCTATGTATAGATGTATACACATATACACAATAGATCTAAATCCTTTCTCTAAAACCCTTGGGCCAGATGTATCTTGGAGTTCTAATTTTCTGGATTTTAGAAAGGCATATGGATCTTATACCTTATACAGGGCTGGTTTAAGGCATGTGAGGGCTCTAAACACTGATAATCTGTGGTGCCCCCTCCTCTGCTTACTCACACATTGAAACAGGATATGTGAGTTATATATACATATACACGTATACGTGTATATGTGTGTGTGTCTTAGCTATCCGTGAGGTAAGCTCTTTCTAAATGCGACTATAACATTAGCGATTGAACGCAAAAGTGGTGTATGCCAAGTTAGTGGAATTAGATGAACTGGATTATAAAATTTTTAGTGAATGCAGGTACTAAGATTTTTACTGTATACTACATTTTCTACAAAAAGAATATTCCACATATCCTACAACAAAGAAAACGAGTCACTGAACTTAGTTGTTTCAAAAACCAAAGTAAAATTCTGTTGATCTCCCACAACAAAAAATTGACTTTCACCAATTTTGCTTTAGACGGCTCATACTTCAATTTTGATGCTTGTTTTCTAATAAATGCTATAATTATAAATGAACAAATGAAGATATAAAAGAACATGTAACGGTCAGAAAACAAATATTACAACAATTACTATATTTTACTTTTAGATAGATCTTTCATCTCTAACATGTTATAATTAAAAACATCTCTTTCTATTCTTTGTTCTTACAAATTCTTCAATGATTTCATCACAATTTAAGCTGCTGAACAATATCTACTTCCGTACATAAAAAGGACAATGAATTGAGTGTTTCTTGAATCACTGTTTCACGCTGAGGGTTTTTGAGTCTCTTTAGGGATTAAAATGAGCATTCTGTTGTGCAGTTTGTGATCATTAAAGTTAGGAATACTTGTAAAGCATTTCAATATTGGGAAATGTGCATGATTTTTATCTTCTATTATGGAATCATACATGACTACATGAGTAAAATTTGTCTTTCCTGAATCTGTAAACTTACTTCTCATATAAGAATGAAATTGTTACTCTTCTCCATAGGTTTGTATTTAAGTTATCAGGATAAGCATGCACTAATTTCTTGGATGCCTTTATGCATACTTCATCAGGTATATGCACACTGTTTAAGAAGGAAAATCTATCTGAAAGAACTTCATACACTTTTGTCTTTCTTTTCATTCAAGATTCAATTGTGTTAATGATGGTGTAGTATGTGGTTATGTGAAATTGATCTCTGGCACACAATGATACTTCTGGAGCACTTACATCATTTACTTGTTTCTTTCTAATGCTTCTGTGACGGTAAACTGCTTGATAATCAGTATTTGGCAGTATTTGTTTTGTTGTATCTTCAAAATTTTCAAAATCTTCTTAGATTATGTAAATACCCTGTGAATGACTGGTAGAGATCTGTGCACGTCTTTAAATTTACTTCTGAATTTGGGAAAGCTGGGCTCGTCTGATGAAAACACTGCAATATATCATTCCACGTACTCCAACATGAATACATACTCTTGTGTTTGCATTTTGTTGGCTACGTTTTCAGCATCTCTTCTGGTATTCTCCTTTTTGTGTCTGGTCTTCAGCAATATTTTCTAAGGCATCTAGAATCTGAGTGTACAATTCCAGGATTACACTCATTGCTACAGCATGCACTTCCAAACATGTATTAGAAAGACATTTTAATACTCAATCATTACCTAAATATGTTTTAATAACTGCCCATCAGTGAGTAGAGGTGGTAAAAACGTGTAGATTAACTCTTTGGTCAAAAAAAAAAAAATCAACTGCTTATGGACAACAATCTACTGGCTCCATGTCCTACACAATTAAGTGAATGTGCAGTACATGGTATTAAAATTGCATATTCATTACATTCTAAAATTTTCTGTTATATGCCTTTATAATGCTCTAACATATTGGCAGCATTGTCATAGGAATAGCCTCCACACTTAAAAAAATCAATTTTGCAAACTTCACATAAATAATGAAGTACCTGATTTGCAATTTCTTCACCAGTAGGACTTTTTAAGCTAGTAAATGTGATAAATCACTCAACAGGTTATCCATTTGTTGGAGATATGTATCTTAAAACAATAATTAGCTGATCTGTATGAGAAAGATCAGGAGTGGAATCTACAAAGTGAAATATCCAGTTATGTTTATTTCACTGAAAATAATTGATTGAACTTTATCACTTATTAAGTTTATGAATTCTCCATGCATTGTTTCAGACACATACGATGGGTTGCCCTTTCCTGTGTTACCATATTTCGAGATGTGACCTGCTAAAAATGGATAACACTGAGCAACAAGTTCAAGTAAATCCAAAAATTTTCATTTTGTGGGGACCCAAACACTTCATTTCTTCCTCGAAAAGACAGTCCACATTCAGCGATTGTTGTAATGACAGCAACAATGCATTGCAAAATGGCTTTCCAATACCAATGTTCTGCGTTAATCTGTGTTTCCAGTTCATGAGTTAAGCCAAAACCATGTCTTCAGTTTAAATGTGACAACAAACAATCTCCTTGAATTGAACTGTTTTCTCGTTTATCACTCATATTAGAGTGTGCCAATCGCTAACTCCATCTGTAGCAAATCGAGAATGATTTAAGACTGAATAGTTTACAAACAAAACAATATTCATTTATTTCGTCTAGGAACTGTTCAATTTCCTAACACAGAGGTATGTAAACAGTCTGATAAAATATAAATATAATGCTCTGATACACAAACTTAGAAACACACTCATTCTTGCAAAACAAAAACATATTTTGCAGATAAATACTGAATTTTGTCTAATACCTTGCGTCTAATACCTTGTTTATTAACATATACAGTAATATTAAGCATTGTGTCCTGGGCAATGGACAATAAAAAACAAAACTCATGTGATACACAAATTAAAACTTTTCATATTAGATAGTATTAATATTTCCAGTATTGTTTTGATGTTTGCTATGTTAATATTATATTAAATTATTACCCATGTTGGTGTTATATTAAATGTACACTAGATTGCATCCACATGTATGTCAAACATATTTTAAAGTTATAAACGTTATTGTTTACAAAACTTAGGACATAACTCTATGTAAATGCTATACAGTTAAAAAGTAACGGTTCACTTATTCGAGTTCCCTCACTTTTGCACGTCATCTGAGACTGGAGTTCCCATTTGTTGTTTACCAGGACATGCACAAGAGCATAATCTCATTTTTGTATCATGGTAAATAGCATTTCTGGCCATCCTGGCTGAAGTTGCTGGATTAGCATACATAGATGTACAAGACAGTTCTCTCAAAATCGATCAGAGATATGGTATCTATTAACATAATCTGTCCTTGTCCAGTAAACCAGTCATGTTGGATCCAGTTGCATATTGGGTAAATGTAGCAAGAGTTAGACTCAACAGCCCACCCCCACCTCTTGTTTATTAGAAGGAAACAGTATACTCCCAAGAGACCTGCCGAGATAGGCATTTCAATTACATGGGAGGGGACCATAGAAGACAGATGTCAACGACGGTGTTGAAGTAGTAGGGGAGCCATAGCTTAAGCAACCTAGCATGTGGGCACCCTCGTGACCCTGTATGAACTTTATTTCTGGCCGGCACATTCTCACACACTAGAGCTGGTATCAATTTTATTTAGTGCCCTGCCAGTTCCCTTCCACGTGGCACTCATTTCTCCTTGTATCCTGCCTGCTTGGCATCTATGGGTCTTTGCTTTAAACAACTGGTGCCCCTGTTTTGTTGATGCCCTAACACATGCTTACCTTGCTTATTGGGTAACCTGTCCCTGGCTGTATACTATATAGCACCTGCTTTCTGGGGTAGGTTGGAGCAGTATCCTATAATCAAACACATGACATTTCTGTAGCAAAACATATAACTACTTATACTAAGTGGAATTATGAAAGCCTACACACAGTCCCACGATCTATTCAGGTTTTGCATCCAAAGGAGTTTATGCCAAACTTGCAAAAGCTTTCTGTTTTCAGAGGTTTCCCCCTACCCCTTCTTAAATAAAGAATAACTGATATGAGATTGTGGACAGGTATGTGTTGTGTTATGTGTACATTATAATCCATCTCCGTCCCAGTTCTACACCCTGGCCCACCAATCATCATTCTGCTTTGTGACTTCCCCCCAACACACAATTCTTTCTTCCTTTGAGGTTACCATAAAAGCTAGTTTTAACCAATTTCATTTCAGAGGAGTAGGTGGTATATAAGCAGGGGGAGACTGGCCCTACACCTGCTTCTCCTGAGAAAGTTCTGGACTGAACTTCAGAAGGCCTGGGGTCCAGTCCTGCCTCCCACACTAGCTCTATACAATCCTGGGCAAGGTCCCTTCTCCTCTCTGGAGAGCCATGGTGAGGCTAGAGGATCTCTGAGGACCCTTCCCACTTTAACAATGATACAATGGTGGGGGTGGGAAGTTCATTATTCACAACTGGGAAAGTCAACAGTGTTGATTCAGTCAGGCTTTGGATTCCTTCACCTTTTTCTTTTATGCTTCCTGGTCATTCTGATTTCCTCACTAAAAGGCAGAAGGAAAAACAAAAATAAGCCTATCTGTTCTGTTTTACTGGTTGGGAATTTTAATAAAGTTCTGATCTTCAGAATTAACAGGGAGATTAAAGTCTGGTATTTACCTTTAGATTTCCAATACCCATGCCATCTCCCTCCTCCTTCCCTTTCCCCAACATTTCATCCCCAACAATTCAACAGTCAAAAGACTAGTTAGGTTTCTCCCTAGCAAAGGGAGTTTCAAAAGAGCAACAACAAACAAAGAATTACCATAAGTCTGTGTTAAAAATGCATTCCTTAGAGCAGAGGCCATAGGTCATTTTTCTTTATATCCCTGACATCTAAAACTAGGACTAGTACAAAATAGTATTCAGCAAAGGAGGATGGAGGGAGGCAAGGAGGAATGGATGGATGCTGAATAAGCATCAGTATGTACTCCTTATTGCCTTGACACTTCCATTTACAGGTCCCACTGCAGAAGCCATTCTACTGGACCTGAGCAGTGAGTCAAGGAGACAAGAGGGATGAGAATGTCTTAAGACTATGTTCACAGTCACCTAATTCAAACTTCTTGTGTATCAGTTATCTCCTTAACTTAGCCAACTGACTGTAGATGTTAACCACATCTACACAATATCTTTACAGCACACCTGGATTGGTGTTTTATTAAACAACCTGGTACTATAGCCTGGCCAGGATCCCCAGTGGCACAGCAGTTAAGAGCTCGGCTGCTAACCAAAAGGTCAGCAGTTTGAATCCACCAGCCACTCTTTGGAAACCCTATGGGGCAGTTCTACTCTGTCCTATAGGGCCACTGTAAGTCGTAATCGACTCGACGGCAACAGGTTTTGTTTGTTTGTTTAGAGCCTGGCCAAATTAACACATAAAATTAATCATCACACTTGATTTTGACTCTTCCTTGCCATACACTAGCTAAGTAACCTTGGGGGAATCACTTGGCCTCCCTGAAACTGTTTCCTCATCTGATACATAAGGTTGAATTAGGTGTTTCCAACTTTAAATATTGCTTTATGACCCCTGAAGTAATTTTGATAGCATCTACTTACTGTAAGGAACCCCTGGTGGTGTAGTGGTTAAGAGCTACAGCTGCTAACCTAAAGGCTGGCAGTCAGAACCCACCAGGAGCTCCTTGGAAACCCTATCGGGCAGTTCTACTCTGTCCTACAGGGTCACTATGAGTTGGAATTGACTTGATGGCAATGGGTTTGGTTTTGGTTTTTTTGGTACTTACAACAAGGGAAAACATCAGGCCCTTATGGTGTATCTGCAAGAGCACAGGATAAGGAGTCAGAAAGAACAGGTTTTAGTTTGAGTTTTGCAACTTCTTAGTGGCAAAGGGACTCTGAAGGTGTCATTTATCTTCTGTAGCATCAGTTTTCTCTTCTTCAAAATGGGGATAATGGTATTCTATCTTAAAAGGCTATTACGAGGCTGAAGCAACAGAGAAAGAAGGAGAGTCAGGAACAGGAGGAGGAGAGGGAATGTGTGCCTAATTGCCTCTGTGAACAACTGCCTCTTTTGCCATGAGACCAGAAGAACGGGATGGTGACCGGCTACCACTACTGAACATTTTGATCAAAGATTGTATAGAACAATCCAGATCAAAAAGGGGAAAACGCAGAACAGAATTTCAAATTCTCATGGACTCCAAAGTTTCTGGAGCCACAAAAGTTGTATGAACCTTTGAAACTATTGCCCTGAGATAATCTTTAAAACTTAAACCAAAAATATCCCCTGCAGTCTTCTTAAAATAATAGCTTAGGTAAACTTGTAAAAAATGTCTGCCTTGAGCATTATGATGTTTCAGGAACTATCCATATGGGATCAAACTGACAACAACAACTCAAAAGATCAGATAGGAAACTTAGAGGGGAGTGAGTTTATGTTAAAGAGGGAAGAACAACTCAGAAAAAGAGGGTGCGAATGGTTGCACAACTCAAAGACTGTAATCAATGTCACTGAATTGAACATGTAGAAACAGTTGAATTGGTGTATGTTTTGCTATGTATATTCTAGACAACCAAATTTTAAAAAATCAGAAAAAAAGGTTATTATGAGGATTACAATCTAAAACACATATGAAAACATTTTAAAATGAATAAAGCACGTAAGTATAAAGAAATAGCAAAAGAACAAAAGCATTTGTTCAAACTTCCCTATGTGGTTTAGGCCATGAGTCACCCACATTCCCCAAATGTCCTTACAAATTCTAAGAAGAGCAAAAATACTCCTAATTAGACATTTAGTATGTATTATGTTAGGCTATCTGTGCAAGATTAATAAAATTTCAGCTTACATCTATATAGCACTCTATAGTTTATTAAGTTTTTTTATATACATTAAATCATAGCAAAGCTCTGCATTTTATATGCTGAATGTACACTTTATAACACACTTGGCTCCTTGGATAATCAACATGTATACTATATGGATGTCCACTGTATGTAACTAGAAGTATAATACTATTACATTAAATTATCACAGTGACTTATATAGCTGTATCTTTACCTTTCTATTAGTGGCCATATTTGACTTATCATACTGAGCTCTCATCAGGAATAAATTCCTAATTAAAGCTAGGCTCTTATGGGAAAACATGATTCACTTTATAATGGTTCACTTTGCACTGACTTCCAGAACACATAGCTACTCAAACCAGGGTCTACTTTGAACACAGTTTGTGAAAACAATTATTAATCAGATAGGGGGATTAAAAAAAAAAAAACTCAGGAAAATTTCTTTGTGTTTTGAACTTTCGCCTTTGGAATTTATGATCATTTTACATTTAAAAGGAAATAATATAAGTAGACTTTAAGCACACAAAAAGCAGGTACAGAAGCTAGATGGTGCCTGGCTACCACCACTGACTGCTCTGACCAGGATCACAACAGAGGGTTCTGGACAGAGCTGGAGAAGAATGTAGAGCATAATTCTAACTCACAAAAAAAAGACCAGATTTACTGGCCTAAAGGAGACTGGAGAAGCCTCGAGAGTATGGCCCCCAGACACCCTTTTAGCTCAGTGGTGAAGCTACCTCAGAGGTTCACTGTTCTGTCTGGGAGTGGACAGCCTCATAAAACCAAATGAGACTAACGAGGTATAGGAGTCCAGTGACAAGGACCAGAAGGCAGAAGGGGACAAGGAAGCTGGTGATAGGGAACCCAAGGTTGAGTAAGGATATTGTCGATGTGTTGTGAGGTTGTTAACCATTGTCATAGGGCAACATTTGTAGTAACTGTTAAATGAGAAACTATTTTGTTCTGTAAGCCTTCATCTTAAGTGAGAATAACAGCACCATTGGAAGAGCGTAGTCAATGTCACTGAACTGTGCATGTAGAAATTTTTGAAACCATGTATCTTTGGCTATGTGTATCTTCACCAAAAAAAAAAAAAAAAGGTTGAGAAGTTAGAGGGTTAATATGTTGTGGGGTTGTTAACCAATGTCATAAAACAACATATGTACTACTGTTTCATGAGAAACTATTTATTCTGTAATCCTTCACCTGAAGTACAGTAAAATATTAAAAAAAAGCAGGTACAGAATGAGTTATATTGATTATAATAAGGCAAGAATGAGATCTCCTATCATCTATCACTACTTTCATGGAAAATGGCAAATATCCCACCTTCTTTTAATGGAATCATCTGTGAATGGCTTTGAGGCTAGAAAATTAATGAAACAAATAAAATGATGCCAAAACATAACGTTCTATACCTCTTTCTTTCCCTACCCCATTACTTTTTAAGTGAAACTAGAGAGCAGACCCCTCATCCAATACCAAATGACTAATTCAATTAAGCTCAAATGAAGTCCTGTTTTATATGGATATTAATACAGTCTGCATTGATGTTTATAAAGAGCTTAGAGATTTTTAGGTTATTGATGTTATCTGAACTCCAAGTGCTCAAATAGCTAAGTTATTAATGCAGATTTATCTTACAGAATTTTAAAAATATACATTTAATTTACAGAGATGACCAACTTAAAGTTATGAATGCTAGCTATAGGAAAATTTACTTTTTTAGCCATCATATACACACACATCCATCTCATGATACTTTATTCTTCAAATATTTAATACTTTCAGACTTTTTTTAATAAACAACTCAAAAGTTATAAAACCACCGAAAGAACTAAAAACTGGAATATCAAATTCACTTCAGACTATGCTGAAGTAAAGTTCTGAATCTGAACTGTCACTCAAAGGTTCTCAGCATGAAGCTGGGGGCAGCTTTCTGTGGAGCACGATTTGAGAAGCTCAATATAATCTCTGACCTGTCCAGAAGTAACCCTCTAATCATGCCTGAAATGGCCAACGTTTGTGTCAAGGCTCTTACATACTCTAACAGTTGAGGTTATGAGGCGTTTCTTTACCTGTGATATCTGAGCCTCAAACCAGTCTCTTGGTCAGGTCTCATCACCTTCGTTTTACAGAGAAGAAAGGAGGTGCTCCGAAAGATTCAGTGACTGGCCCAAGCCCACACAGCTTCAAGTGTCACACAAGGGAAGCCCACGTGGGATCCCAGATGCTGCCCATCTCCCACGCAGCAGGCAGGATTGATAGATTTTAATTTTTATTCTGCTGTTGTTAGCTACCCTCGAGTCAGCCTCCAACACATGGTAGCCCACGCACAACAGAATGAAATGCTGCCGGCCCTGAGTCATCTCCATGATCAGCTGTGAACTGGATCATCTTAATCCACTGTAGATCAGGATCACTATGATCCATAGGGTTTTCATTGGCTGATTTTCAGAAGTAAACCACCAGGCCTTTCTTCCTAGTCCATCTTAGTCTGAAAGCTTTGCTGAACCCTACTTAGCATCATAGCAACACTCAAACCTCCACTGACAAATGGGTGGTGGCTGTGCATGAGATGCATTGGTCAGGAATCCAACCTAGGTCTCCCATATGGAAGACAAGAATTCTACCACTGAATCACCACTACCTCATAATTTTTATTCTAACAACTACCAAATAACCCACACCCTACTTCCTACAGTGACAGGCAGTAAAAATAAGGAGATCAGTAAGTATTTAAAGGTTATCATATATAACAAAGGCTCCCGTTAAAATGGTTACCTGAGAGGAGTAAGGTCTCAGCCTATTAGCGCAAACTAACCTATTAGGATGAAGTAGTTTTGCAGATTATTTATGATTTGTTTGTTTCTGAGCTGTGTCAGAAAATGAAACCCCTAGACCATGGTCTCAGGGAACATCTAGCTCAATTGGCATAACATAATCTATAAAGAAAACATTCTATATTCTGCTTTGGTGAGCAGCATCCAGGGTCTTCAAAGTTTGTGAGCAGCCATCTAAGATACTCCACTGGCCTCACTCCATTTGGAGCAAGGGGGATAAAAGAAAACCAAAGACACAAGGGAAAGATTAATCCAAAGTACTAATGGACCACAACTACCATAGTCTCCACCAGATGAGTCCAGCACAACTAGATGATGCCTGGCTACCACCACCGACTGCTCTGACAGGGATCACAATAGAGGCTCCCAGACAGAACTGGAGAAAAATGCAGAACAAAATTCTAACTCACAAAAAAAGGCCAGGCTTACTGGCCTGACAAGAGACTGGAGAAACCCCAAGAGTATGGTTCCCAGACACCCTTTTAGCTCAGTAATGAAGTCACTCCTGAGGTTCACCCTTCAGACAAAGATAAGACAGGCCCATAAAACAAAACGAGACTAAATGGGCACACCAGCCCAGGGGCAAGGACGAGAAGGCAGGAGGAGACAGGAAAGCTATGGGGAACCCAAGGTCGAGAAAGAAAGAGTATTTATATGTCGTGCGGTTGGCAACCAATGTCACAAAACAATATGTGTATTAATTATTTAATGAGGAACTTGTTCACTCTGTAGACCTTCATCTAAAGTACAATAAAAAAAAGAAAGAAACTGAAACCCCTAGACCATGGTCTTGGGGGACATCTAGCTCAATTGCATAAAATAGTTTATAAAGAAAATGCATTACACTCTACTTTGGTGAGTAGCATCCGGGGTATTAAAAGCTTGTGAGTGGCCATCTAAGATACTCCACTGGTCCCATCCCATCAAGAGCAAGGGAGAATGAAGACAACCAAAGATACAATAGCTACCACAGCCTCCACCAGACTGAGTATAATACAACTAGATGGTGCCTAGCTACCACCACCAGCTGCTCTGATCACAGTAGAGGGTCCCAGACAGAACTGGAGAAAAATGTAGAACAAAATTCTAACTCACAAAAAAGGCCAGACGTACTGGTCTGACACACTGGAGAAACCTCGAGCATATGGCCCCCGGATACCCTTTTAACTCAGTACTGAAGTCACTCCTGAGGTTCACCCTTAGCTGGTAATGGGGAACCCACGTTCTAGTAGGGGAGAGGGTTGACATGTCGTGGGGTTGGCAACCAATGTCACAAAACAATATGTGTATTAATTATTTAATGAGAAACTAATTTTCTCTGTAAACTTTCATCTAAAGTTCAATAAAAAAGAAAGAAAATGAAATCCTAAATAGAATGAGATTCCTACAGGAAAACACGATTTGCTGTTTACTAAGGCTTCTGAGGTTGTATGGCTACTGGAACTGGGACCTGGCTGAGAGGCTTCTGGAGAAATGCAACAAGGGATTGCTAAGTTTAAAAGTGGTACAGGGCTGAGGAAGGCAGGGAATCTGTGGAATGAGAATAGTAAGGGGACCCCATTTATGAAGGCCAAGCACTGTTTAATCTTCCAAAGAGCCCTATGAGGTAAGCATGATTTTTCTCATCATCCCATTCTACAGATGAAGAAAGTCAGGCTAGCTCCAACTGAGGTCCCTGGGTGGCGCAAATGATTAACATGCTCGGCTGCTAACCAAAAGGCTGGAGGCTCAAGACCACCCAGAGGCACCTTGGAAGAAGGGCCTGGAAATCTACTTCCAAATAATCAGCCACTGAAAACCCTCTGGAGCACAATTCTACTCTGACACACAAGGAGACGCCATGAGTCAAAGTCAACTCTATGGCAACTGGTTCGATAAACCAGGGACTTCCTCAGAGAGGCCAAGCCCAGTCAGGTGAGAGAGCAGAGGAGTTCTGGGGCAGGTGGTACCTGGAGAGAAAAATGGCCTGCTGGAAGCAGCAGGGGATGGCAATGAGCAGGTACTATTAAACCAATTTAAGAAAAATTTATTTTAAAAATCACCCCGCACACCTGTTGAGGGCTTCTCCGGAATGCCACCTGCTGCATGTGCAGCTCTGCTTTGAGGTCCTGCAGGAACGTGGCTGAGTCAGCCCCAGGCTCTGTCCTCAGAGAGTTTTCCATCCAGTGGCTCAGCTAGGGGGGTGGGTGAGGGGACTGCACCCCTGCAATCACCTCAGTGAAAACCTCACATCAAAGACCACCTGGAAGTGGTACAGAGTACAGTGAACTGTGAAAACAGCAGCATGACTTCCATGCCAAACAGGGCGGCTTCGTGAAAGGAGAGGCTTCAGCATTTCAGCAGAAAGGGGCATAAAACACAAATGCATATGTTGAGGAGAACCAACACCTACTGAGAGCTTTATATGGAGGCCCTATGCTGGGGGCTTTCATGTAAACTACCACTCTACCACACTTAATTCTTAAAATAACCCTATTGCTTAGGGTGCACTGAGCTTCTGTTAAGGGTAACAGAAGAATCTGAAAACAGCGGTGATGGACGCACAACATGATGAATATAACTAATGTCACGGAATTATATGTGTGAAAAATGTTGAAAGGACAAACGTTTTGTTTTGTATATAGGTGTATGTATCCATATCTACATATATTCCACAACTAAAAAAACTTGAAAAAGAACTACAGAAAAAATAATAACTCTATACAATAAGTATTATTATCCCCGATTTACAAGTAAAGAAACTGAGGCTCAGGAAACCCCAAGAAGAGGAATAAGGCCAGAACCTTGCCACCACCCCCACCCTAACCAGGAGACCAAAAGTCTTGGATAGCACAGAACTCCGTTCTTAGCTCTCAATTCAGAGGTAGCAAAGAAGGAAAAACCTACAAAGTAAGCAAAACCAATTGTCTTATTTCGGAAGCTAGAACAGATGTAAAAGCACAGTCCAGCATGCAACATCAGAGAGGTTTTATTCCAAAAATATCAAGCCAGCACAAATTCACTGCAATAAAATATTTTACTGTAGCCAAAACAGCAAAAAAATTTTCAGAAAGTTAGAACTCTGGTGACTTTTAAAAACAGCCATTATCATGCAGGCAGCTACAGGAGCTATGCATAGGTATTTGTGTACATGTGCTAGAATGCGTATACTATTTCCCTTAAGCTATTAAAGCCTTAGGAAAATTTTATGGCAACAACGTGCCATGTACATAAAAGATGGATGAGTTAAAGTTACTGTTTTCTTAGGATTTGTATGGCGTTTGACATTCATGCACCAGTGCACTATCTGGGAAGATTTAGGACTTTCGTAGTAAAATTATTTATTAGCTGTTATTTATACTACGTGCTCACTGGCAGACCACCCAGGGGTGTAACAATAAAAGCAGTCACGCTGCATCTCTCCAAAACAAGCCAAAGGCCAAGGGGGCCACCTTGGATGTCACCACTGAAGGGAGGCTTCCGGCAGGGAAGTATGTTACATGTTTGGAAGGCGGTGCAATCTTAACAGAGATCCAGGGGAAAGGATGTGGCACTCTGCTCTGGGTGAGCTGTCCTTCCGTCTCACCTCGGCTCTGTCATCTGTAGAAGAAGGGGCTGCACCGAAAGTCTCTCAGACGCTTTTCCTCTGAATCCTGGATATTCAGAAGACTGGGATCTGTTAGCAGTTCCACATCAACCCCAGCATGTGATGTGAGACTAATTATAAGGCCTGAGGTCTCGGATCGGACACGCGCCAGCATCTCTTCAACCTCTCAATTTGGCTTGAGTGACCTAACGAGGCATGTTTGAACATTCCTAAAGGCTTCAAAAGAAAAGCTCATTGTACAACACTTAATTTTATTAAACATGCCAAGGTTGTGGTTCCACTAGGCAATCCAAAAAGATCGAGTTTTTATGTTTGAAATGTAGAAAAGTTAACTACAGAATGCCTCATTTCTACTCCTTATGCTGGCGTAAATAAATAGATAACTACACAAGTGCATAAATTAATTAACAAAGCAACCTCCTCCCAGCCCACCTCCCACCCCCAAAAAGCTTCAGGAATTTGTTGTTATTTCCCTTGAGTGATCTGTCTAAAATTTAATCAACCTAATGCAGATACCTTTGACGCCTCTGAATTATGGTGCTGGCTAAGAATATTGAATATACCACGGACTGCCAAAAGAATGAACAAATCTGTCTTGAAAGAAGTACAGCCAGATTGCTCCTTAGAATCAAGGATGGTAAGACTACATCTCATGTACTTTGGCCACGTTATCAGGAGGGACCAGTCCCTGGAGAAGAACATCATGCCTGGTAGAGGGTCAGCAAGGAAGTGGAAGACCCTCAAAGAGACAGACTGACACAGTGTCTGCAACAGTGGGATCAAGCACAACAATGATTGTGAGGATGGCACGGGACCAGGCAGCATTTAGTTCTGTTGTACATAGGGTCACTGTGAGTTAGAACTGACTCGACGGCACCTAAAAACAACAATGCGGATGCACAAATATCTTCTCCCTCAATACACAGTATTATTCCACTCCTAGTGATCAACATCTCTCTTCCAGGCTTAAGCTGGCATTAGCCAAAGTCTCATTCTTGGAATAATCAGTTTGATTGGGGACCTAAGTGGTGATCCATTTCAGCCTCCTTATTTTTCTAAGAAGGAAGTAACCTAGAGAACTTAAAAGACCTGTTCAACTAAGGTAACAGAGAGACTCATGGTGCAAACAATTAAGGCACTTGGCTGCTAGCTGAATGGCTGGAAGTTCAATTGCACCCAGTGGTGCCTTGGAAGAAAAG
>NW_004443961.1:18239952-18251545 GCF_000243295.1 Trichechus manatus latirostris
TATTAAAGCTCACAATTTTGACCATCATCGTCTAAACAGGGATTGACAGACTAGGGCCCATGGGCCAAATTTGGCTCACCACCTGTTTTTGTATGACCTGTAAGCTAAGAGGAATTTTTCACATTTTAAAATGATTTAAAAAAAAAAAAAAACCCTAAAGAAAAACAATATTTCATGCACACGAAAATTATATAAAATTCCCAAACTTCAGTGTGACAGTTGTACTGGAACACAACCACACTAATTTTTTTATGTATTATCTACGGTTGCTTTCACACTGTCACAGCAGAGCTGAGTAGTTGTGACAGATGCTGCAGGGACTGCAAAGCCTAGAATATTGACTGTCTGCCCTCTGGTCCTTTAGAGAAAAAGGCTGCCAATCCCTGATCTAAACAATCATCTCAGAGAAAGCCAAACTGCAAAGCGCACACCACGCTGGACTTTTCACTGAGCTAACACAATACTCAGTTATTTTTTTTTAAAGATCTGAACAACGTGGCCATTCTCAGACTGAACTGACCTTTACTTTCACAAATCAAATTGAGGATTTCTGGAAGTAGCTGAAAGCTATTTTGAAGCCCTTTGTGAATTTAGGAAGGCTCACTGTATTTGAAAAAAATTTAATGTGGCAGAAACTGTTAGGTACCTACCCCAATATCTGTCTTTCCCTTCTTCTTTGGTAATAGAAATGCCAATTTTTATCTGGGTCAGCTATAAAGTGTTGTATGGAACTTCTGGCAGGTCTCCTTAAAGGATGTGTAAGCAGGGGGAGAGGATTCTTCTTCTTCTAGCTTCCTGGAATGTGGATGTAATAACTGGAGCTTAATAGCAATCTAGGATCATGAGGCAAAGTACTAGAGAGGGGAAAATCAAGACAGAAGGAGCCTGGGTCCCTGACATTGTGAACATCCCTGTCAGGCCTGAATTTCTCTTAGGTGAAAGAAAAACAACTTCTATATTGTTTAAGTTACAGTTACTTTAGGTTTTGTGATACATGCAGCCAAACCTTATTCTAAATAGCACAGTGACATAAGCAAATGAAAGATAAAACAAAGTTAATTTAAACATATGATTCTGAGTAAGATGGGGTTTTTTTAAGACAAATATCCAGCCTCTAGAAGGCTGAAGGGGAAGAGGCTGGTAGACCATTTGGTCAGGGCCTTACATTAACAAAGGGTAAGAAAATGGGAGTGTTATTCCTCATTGTAAAAAAGTGGGTAGAGATATATACATACATGCTTGTAAATTTATAGAAAATCTCAGAAAAAGATACGTAAGAAAGTGAAAACAGTGGCTGTCTTTAGCAAAGGGAACTGGGGAACCATTTGAACTTTTTAACCAGGAACTTGTATTCTCTTAAAAAAAATTTTTTTTCCTCTGTTAACCCAGGACTAAAACCATTGCCAAAGCCAACTCTTCAGACAAAGAATAGACTGGACTATAAGACATAAAATGATACTCGTGAAGAGTGTGCTTCTTAGTTCAAGTAGATACACGAGACTAAATGGGCAGCTCCTGTCCGGAGGCAAGATGAGAAGGCAGAAAGGGACAGGAGCTGGATGAATGGACACAGGAAATCCAGGGTGGAAAGGAGGAGTGTGCTGTCACATTATTGGGAGACCAACTAGGGTCACATAACAATGTGTGCACAAATTTTTGTATGAGAAACTAACTTGAGCTGTAAACTTTCACCTAAAGCGCAATAAAAAAAAATTTTCTTGCTGAAATAAAAATAATAAATTAATGGCACACGTCATAAACTCAAGCCTAAATTCCCTGTAATACTTGAAATATTATTAATGAAAGATTTGAGGCCATCAGTTATTCATAACTTAAGGTGGATTAGCTTAGTCTGATTGCTTTCCATCATAGACAAATAAAATATCCACTTATTCAAGAAAATACATATTGAGAACCTTCTGTATGCCACTGTGCTAGGGACCAGGAATACAGCAATAAAACAATTAGTAAACAATTAAAATGCAAGCTGCAATGAAGTCCAGCATTTCTGGAGCCATGGAGGCTAGGTGAACCCCTGAAACTATTGCCCTAAAATAATCTTTAAACCTCAATCCAAAAATATCCCCTGAAGTCTTCTTAAAACCAAACAATAGTTCAGCTTAACTAGTAAAGAAGGTCTGCCTTGAACACTGTCCTCTTTCAAGATCTATCTATATGGGATCAAACTGACAACAGCAACTCGTAAGATTAGATTGGAAACTTCGGGGGCAGTGAGTTTATGTTAATGAGAAAGGAATAACTCGGAAAAGGAGGCTGAGAATGATTGGAGAACTCAGAGAATGTAATCAATGTCACTGAATTGTACATGTAGAAATCGTTGAACTGGTATATATTCTGCTGTGTATATTCTTGACAAAAACAAAAATATTTTTTTAAAAATGCAACCTGCAAACAGCAAAATGGAGTTTCAGGAAGAAAAGGAGTGAAAAGGAATTGCGAAGCCTGGGACACAAGGGGCAGCCAGGGCTGGGGACTCAATGAGTTTCTGTGGACAGCCACAAGACACTAAACTCTCAAAGGACAGGAAATCGGAAAGCTGGGAAGTGGAAGAGATGCAGGAACCAAAAGGGGCGGAGTATGGAGGAAATGTTCCCAGGTTGCACTGCCAGTCTCTCAGAGGTGAGCAACCTGACCTCTCACCTTCTGTCAGGCTGGACTACAACCCCACTCGGCCACCTACAGGAGTGAGTCCCAGGGTGATAAACAGGACAAATCAGAAGGAAGAAGAAGGGTGACTCAGCCACTGGACTTTTTCAAGGACAGCTCCAGGAGCAGTTCTCTAGAACATCTCATCATGCATGCAACTTAGGAACTCAGCAAGGCCAAGGCTGACCAGCATCCACAGTTTATATATCCCCAAACTGAAAGCAATTGCTCATCCAATCAATGGATCAATTTAGTCAAAACGGCCAAACTCATTCCCACATGCAGCAAACTGGTTTTCTGCCAAACAAAAATCCGTATCTTGCCTTCAGATAAACGAAGATGTTTCACTGGAGTCCGTGCCACACAGCATGAGCAGACATAACTGTATCCATCTTCATTGACTGTAACTTTCCTCCCCGGTGGTGAGAGAATGAAAGAATGATGCTAACAAGATTGCACTAAAGCTATTTTCTGTATTTGGAGGGAAAAAATGATCTTTACATTTTTTTTTTAAATCTGCCAAATTAAAAAATCCCAGCAGAGATGAAAAAGGTAAAAAAGGGAGTTTCAAAAATAAGTCACCCCAAATCATCACAGCAGAAAAACTCTCCAAGATGATGTTGGCTTTTAAGCATGGGGAGCCCCCACCACGTCTGAGATTACAACTTCAGCCGAAACTGAAAACTCGACTAGCAATACCCAGAGATGTAGTGATGATGACATAAACAGCTCACAAAGCCCCCCATTATAAGATGTGGCCAAAGGGGGGAGGCGGCAAATGCTTTTCTGGCTCTTCGCAACTGCCTGAGACCCCAGGTGGAAACTGTGAAGTAATAGAAGCAATTTGGTATTTAAATCTGTGAGCAGAGGCATACACAGAATGAAATGGAACAAACATCAGGGAAAATTGAGATTTCTCGTGGTGTTATTCCCCAAGTGGAAGCACTCTGCCTACTAAAACAGCTGTGAGAAATCTTGACATTCCTACACTCTTTCACTACCAAAGCCAGTCAGATTTTCCTTTACTGATGCAATTTCCAGCACCTCAAAAGAGAATATTCACCCTTTAAAGAGGCAAAGTCCATTAAAGTTGTTTTTTTTTTTTTTAACAAATAAACATTTTTAACCTAAAATAAACCTTATATAAAGTTGAGACCTAGTAAGTTCATTTTCACTCATTCTGCACCTTACTCTTCCCAGGAGAGCCTAAAGGGTCTCCATTAGCTCGGAGGATTCCTCAGGCATCAAATGCCACCTTCAGCAGGGAGACAGCCCTGGACAACAGTCATGGCTGTGTTATTCAGGCCGGAACGCACATTGCCTGCCTGCTTCTGAATCAGTCTTTCCACCGAGCTCACTTCTGATGGGAAATAACGACAGTCCAGGGGGGCTACTCACTGTTTCTTTACACCTCTGATCCTACTAAACAAACACCTCACTTAGCCAGGCTCCACACTTCTAGAAACCCCCATCCTCCAGAACATGGTCCAGAAGGTGTGCACAAAAGCATTCTTAGCGCTCAAAATACTGGTATACCCCGAAGTCGTTATTTATTAGTCCTAGCAAAGGCCCTCGTATACTCTGCATATATATTATTGTTGTTGTTAGCTGACCTCTGAGTCGGCCTCAACTCATGGCAATCTCATGTACGACAGAATAAAATGCTGCCCAGTCCTCCGCCACCCCATGATCAGTTGTGGATCAGACCGTTGTGACCCATAGGGTTTTCATTGGCAGATTTTTGGAAGTATGTTACCAGGCCTTTCTTCCTAGTCCATCTTAGTTTCGGAGCTCTGCTGAAAGCTGTTCAGCATCACAGCAACACACAATCCTCCACTGACAGATGGGTGGTGGCTGCACATGAGGTGCACTGGCCAGGACTCAAACCTGGGTCTCCTTCAGGGAGGGCAAGAATTCAACCACTAACCCAGCAATGCCTACGTAGATACATATATATAAGCACACACACACACACACACTTTTATATATAAATAAAGGGATCCCTGGTGGCACAATGCTTAAGTGCTCAGCTGCTAATCAAAAGGTTGGCTGTTGGAACCCACCCAGTGGCTCCACAGGAGAAAGACCTGGCAATCAGCTCCTATGAAGATTACAGCCTAGAAAACCCTACGGGGCAGTTCTACTCTGTCACATGGGGTCGCTATGCATTGAAAAATCAACTCAATGACACTTAACATCAACATATATAAATATATTGTTTAGTTAGCTGAATCTCCAGAATAGAAGCAGCTTACTAAAAATAGGGGTAGAAAAGCAATTACAGGCAGGCACATTGTAAGAAAAACACCCTTTTTAAGAAGACAGGATCAATAGATCTATATTTCTGTTACCAGAAAAAAAGTTTATTAACTAAACCAATCAGGCATATGACCGTAACTCAGGAAATTTTCTTTCAAAGTTATTAACATGAACAATAGGTACTTAAGGAGAAACCCTTTCTCGGGAAAACTGCATAAAGGAAACATTGTATTAGACCCAATTACTATGATTGTCTACCAAACATTATAAACATTTAATCACATGCCAAGCTCTAGACTAAGCGTTTTAAGCACGTTACCTCATATAATCTTTTCTTAATTGTTGTAAAAATATATATATACATATATAAAACACATTTGTCAATTTAAGATTTTTAACATGTACAATTTAGTGACACTAATTAAATCAATCATGTTGTGCAACTATCACCAATCTGTTGCCAATTTTTTCATCACCATAAATGGAAACTCAATGCTTCTTGAACAATGATTCCCTCTTTTCCCTTCCCTCCCACTCCTGGTAACCACTAATAAGCTTTAGTCTCTATACAATGACCTATTGTAAATATTTCACAGTGAGACCATACACTATTTGTCCTTTTGTGACTGACTTAATTCACTTAGCATGTTTCAAGGTTCATCCATGTTGTAGCATGTATCAGGACTTCATTTCTCTTTACGGCTGAGTAATATTCCACTGCATATATATATACATATATATATGTACATATATATATATATGTATATATATATCCACACATTTTGTTTATTCATTCATTGCTTGATGGACATTTAGGTCGTTTCCACATTTTGGCTACTGCGAATAGTGCTGTAATAAACATTGATGTACATAATGTCTGTGTCGCTGCTTTCAAGTTACCTCATGCAATCTTTACAACAACCTTAGATGGTGTGTATGATTATCCCCATTTTACAGATTAAGGAAGTAAAGCTCAGAAAGGTTAAAAGAAAATGCAAGTCTGTCTGACGCCAGAGGCCCTAACCTCTTCACCGTTTCTATAGGGTCCTTCATTGCACTCTGGTGGCATAGTGGTCAAGAGCTCGCCAGCTAACCAAAAGGTCAGCAGTTCAAATAGGGCAGTTCTACTCTGTCCTATAGGGTTGCTATGAGTTGGAATCAACTTGACAGCAATGGGTTTAACGGGTCATTGCACTCTCATTTTATGTGTATGTTTTAACTGCACAGATTTTAAGCTCCCTAAAAGTAGGAATTAAGTCCTCTACCTATCCCAACAGTGCCATGAACCTAAGCAAAGTTCAGAGCAAAAAAGAGAAATTTAAATACATGCTAACTTGGCTGGACTTCTGCACCAAAATACAGTTGATCCTCATTGTTCATGGATTCCTTGTATGTGAATTTACCTACTCACTAAAATGTATTTGTAACCCCAAAATCAATACTTGCAGCACTTCTGTGGTCATTCACAGACATTTGCAGAGTGGTTAAAAATTTTGAATTGACCAACAAAAATGTTCCAGCTGAGGTTGAGCCAGGTAGTGCTCTGCCTTCTTGTTTCAGCGCTCAGACTGTAAATAAGTGTCCTTTCCGCGGTCTATTTAGTACCATGTTTTTCACATTTTTATGCCTTCTGTTGGTAATTTTGGTGATTCTGCCCTCTAAAATGGCCCCCAAACATAATGCTGAAGTGCTGTCTAGTGTTCCTAAATGCGAGAAGGCTATGGTGCGCCTTACAGAGAAAACATCAATAAGCTTCATTCAGGCATGAGTTATAGTGCTGTTGGCTGTGAGGTCGATGTTAATGATTCAACAATATATATTACACAAGGTGTCTTTAAGCAGAAACGCATAATACCAGGTTATGCATTGAGCAGTTGATGAAAATGTGTGACCAGAGGCTCACAGAAACCTAGCCCTTATTCCCCCTAGGAACAATGGCTCAGCACCCACTAATTCAGTGTTCACACTTCCTCTATTGAACATAACTACCGTGAATAACAAGGATTAACTAGAACTCATTTTTTAGCTATTCTGTTTCTCCAAATCCTATCCACTACCTAATTTGAGCCCATTGCCACTCTTTCTAATCAGGGAGGCAGGGATGGGCACAACCAATGTCATCAAACACTTCCCCTTCCTCCCTCTGCATTATGAACCCCAGGACTGTGGATGATTTTAAGGACAGATCATCTGGGTTCTGTTGATTGGCATAAAGTTACTCAGCCTCATGTGACTGAAGGAGACACCCCTGAGCACACAGAGATTTGCCCTTAACTAAACTGAGCACGTGAATAAAAGTTACCAAAAGTGTTCCTTAATAAAGCACTCACATTCCTTTGTGTGCACAGAGCTTGGTTTTAGATTGTTAAGACCCAAGGGGGAGACAACATCCTTTCTGACCCCGCCTTGCGTCTCCTCTCAAGTTAGTGGCAACTAGGTCAAAAACAGGATTCGTAGGCTTGTATATATCCAATTCAGCATTAGCTTTACCTAATGGAATATGGATAGGTTACTCAATCCAAACTGATAGAGAAATAAATTTTTACAAGCTTTTTTAATGATCAAGGCAATTTTAAAATAACTCAAGACCCAATTATACAATTTATGAACGTTCTAGCTCCTGCTCCTCATCATCCTATTTCTTTTTCTTATTTCCATTAAACCATTGCAAATCTTGCCAGCATTAAGAAAGAAAAAATGAGGCAAAGACTAGATATTCTTTTTTACTTACCCAAAGCAAGCAAGATAAGAGATGAGAAGGAAACCGATGAAAGTAAGATTTAGAACCTTTGTTTTTAACTTATCTATACTAGTCACCATCTGATGGTTAACAGCTGATGGTATTTTTCTTAAACTTTTCAGATCTCTTCAGCACACTTAAAGGCTCTAAGGGGTCTCACCTCTAAAAAAAATCACTGCTGTGAAGTGGATTCTAACTCATAGCAACCCTACAGGACACGGTAGAACTGCCCCACAGGGTTTCCAAGGATGTAATCTTTATGGAAGTAGATTGCCACGTATTTCTTCCACGGATCAGCTGGTGGGTTTGAACCACCAACCTTCGGTTAGCAGCCAAGCACTTAACCACTGTGCCACTAGGGCTCCTTCGTCTCATCCCTAACCCTCCTAATATGCTTTGGCCTAAATTATTAAAATAGTCTGAAACAAATAAGACGTAACACACATCTAAAGTAAAAAATGATGGATGTGAATGAATCTAATTTGTGGTGTTGGTATATCTACAGATAAATAAATCTGGCATGGACCATGGTGGGGCGATGCAGGCAGAGTCAGAGAGAGAAATTCGGCAAGGTGCCCACAACACCGTGGCCCCACACATTCAGTGCTTTACTGCAGACAGATTCTTCAGAACATCACAACAGTACCCTCCAACATGCAGATCACAGCACTTCCCTTGGTGAGAACTCAAGACACACAAACTTGTGATTATATTTTGACTTCTACTGTTAATTTTTCTAAAAGGAAAGTATGCTCTGGCCAGTGAAAAGACCCCTTCAGCAGCTATGTCTTATTATAAATCAATAAATAGGCATTCTGGTTTATACATTGGTCTCCGCTGGCCTGGTTAGTGCCAAGGCATCCCCAGTGGCCAGCAACTCTGCTCTCAGGATGCTGACAAAAATCAAGAGTCTGCACCAACAAGAATTGCCAGGCTGTGAGGTTGTCTCCAAGGATCAGACACCCAAGCTTTGCCCCTGAAACAGCTCGGCCTCTATTAGACCTCTGTCAACCTTCCACAACCTCCATCTAGACTGACAGTGGCCCCGGAAGATATCTAACCATGCAGGCATTTCACTCAGACTGGCTTCCAGATGAATTTTACAGGCCAAACGAAAGGAAGCTTGTGGAAGTGCAAATAACAATGGCACACATCATGGTGCAGGTGATGCTCCATGCAAAATACAGGTAGGCACAGGGCCTGGGTAACAGAAATTCAAGCTAACAGCTTTGGCAACTCCAGTCCGTTGCTTTTTTAGACTTTATACCGCCCCCTTGTGGGAAACAAGCGAGTAAAGTTTCATGGTTGTCATGGATTGTGTCCCCTAAAAATATGTGTTTCAGTTTGGCTAAGTTATGATTCCCAGTGTTGTGGGACTATCCACCATTTCGCCATCTGATGTAATTTTTCTGTGTGTTTTAAATCCTACCTATGATCTTAATGAGATGGGATTAGCGGCAGTTGTGTTGACGAGGCAGGACTCAAATCTACAAGATTAGATTGTGAGAGAAGCAAGCAGAGAGAGATGAGGACCTCATACCAAGAAAGCAGTGCCGGGAATAGAGCATGTCCTTTGGACCTGAGGTTCCTGCGAGGAGAAGCTCCTAGACCAAGGGAAGACTGATGACAAAGACCTTCCTCCAGAGCCAACACAGACAGAAAGCCTTCCCCTGGAGCTGACGCCCTGAATTCAGACTTCTAGCCTACTTTATTGTGAGAGAAGAAACTTCTGTTAAAGCCATCCAGTTGTGGTATTTGTTATAGCAGCACTAGATGACTAAGACAATGGTATTTTCCGTTATCTTTTTCCGTGGACATGATGGAGACAAGCTGCCCATCTCGGAGTAAGAACTGACCCCCTACTGTTTAGGGACATGGGCACAGTACTGTCACATCATTTGATTTCTCAAGAGAAACTAGGAAGTCTAGGTTTTTAAAAATCAAGATATTTCACATAATATTAACAACCAATTCCATTCTTTGAAAAAAAAAATTTGGCAGGCGCCTAGTTTGCGAACTACGTAATGTATGTTAGTCGGTACTATAGTCTGATGAGTCTGGAATACAAAGTGTTAGTTAGTATAGTTAGTGTACAGGGTGTCATTTAGTATAGTTAGGAAAATTCTTGCCTCTCATGTAGGAGAACTAGGTTCAATTGCCAGACAATGCAACTCATATGCAACTACCACGTCAGTGGAGGTTTGCATGTTGCTATGATGCCGAACAGGTTTTGGCAGCGCTTTCAGACTAAGACAGACTAGGAGGAAAGGCCTGGCAATCTGCTTCCAAAAATCAGCTAATGAAAACTCTACAGATCAAGGGTCTGATCCGCAACCAATCACAGGGATGGTGCAGAACCAGGCAGCATTTCGTTCTGTTGTGCATGTAGCCACCATGAGTCAGGGGCCGACTCAGCAGCAGCTAACGACAACAAAGCAGAGTCAGCATGGCCTGGTGAGCCTGGAATTCAGGCTGCACGGTGGGAAATGGCTGGAAAGGTAGGGTGGGGGCCTTCAATAAGCTTAGAGTTTATCCTGCAGTCAATGAAGAACTATCAAAGGCTTTGAACTGGCAAAGCCATATGATGAAAGTTTTAGAAAAATGACTGATAGGAATGGCATCGTGACTAGTCCTAGTTAGTGCAAGAGTGACAACAGAAAGAAGCAGCTCGAGTTACACCCCCAAACCATCTCAGAAAGCTGCAAGATGTTTGTCAGTGGAGGAAATCTTGCTTAGATTTAAGGCTTCCCCTGAGGGAGGCTCAGAGGCTCAGGAGGGTCACTGCTCTGTTGCAGGTATTATCAGACGTCTCCTCGGCTCCACGCATAATTAAAATGCCAGATTTCCCACCATCACCGCTCCACAGTGGAAACAAAGCCAGAGATCCTGAGAGACAGTGCTCTCTGCTCTTGCAAGGGTTAGGAAGTCAGTGAACGAGACCACAAAATAGACCAACGAGACCTGGAAAGCAGTGAAACCTCCCTGTGAGGTTTGAATAATTAATGGGGACTGGAGAGAGGGAAAAATAAAAGATCCTTTTCCGGGGAGGATTGAGAGGAAAGTTGGCGCTCAAAACAGAAGGCACTTCATGCTGCTCATGATGGAGGGCAGTGAGAGCGGCAGTGCGCCTCAAAGCTGCTTCCAAACAAGCCCTGCCGAGGAACCCTGCTGAGAACAGACCAAATCTGTACCTTGCTTCTTTTTAATCAATGACTGGGAAGATTTAAAAGCCTTAAACTAGTATCTCTTCTTCCTGGAGCCCAAACAGGTGCCTTTTGTTTTTGAGGTTGGTACTCAATGAAGTAGCCATGTGCTTCTTAAAGTGGGGTTGGTAGTCCACCTGCATCAGAATCACCAGGGTTAATTGCTGAAACTTGCCAATTCCTGCACCTCACATCCACAGAATCAAATTATATCAAGGCAGGGCCCAGGAATTTGCATTTTTTAATAACTCTCCAGTTGCTTCTTAGGTGCATTTAAGTCTGAGACCCCATGGTGGGAAATTCTCTGTCCTCTCCAAGGACAATAGTTATGATCCATTCCTTTGAGGAAGTGTTAGTCCAAGGCTACCAAATCATAATCCGTGGCTTGAGAATGTCTGTAGGCCATCGATTCCCAACTGGGGGCAATTTTGTCCACCTAGGGGACATTGGCAATGCCTGGAGACATTTTGATTATCACAACTAGGTGAGTGTCACTGGCATTTAGCGGGCAGAGGCCCGGGATGCTGCTAAACATGCTATAATACACAGGTCAGGCTTCCACAACAAAAATTATTCGACTCAAAATGTCAATAGTGACTCAGTTGAGAAACCCTACTCTAGCCTAAAATTAGCCTTTCATTTTCATAAACGGATACAGAAAATATAACAGAACAATTTAAACAAATTATTTCATAGCATTAAATTGGTCTTTTTTTTTTTTTTT
>NW_004443961.1:18252789-18258038 GCF_000243295.1 Trichechus manatus latirostris
ACTAAAATCCATCTCTAGACAGAGCAGTGGAACAGAAGCTGTTAGTCGTGATTCATGGAGGTGTCAGAATTGTGGGAACTGCCACGGCTGGCAACGAGGAGCAAGGAAGGCTTCCACGGCCAGAGCCCAGGTTAGAAAAGGCTCTGAGGTGGGCGTGAAGTGGGACATCATAAGGGAATGGAAGGGAAGAAACATAGGCCATTTCAGCTTTGCAATGGAACATGTTTCAAAAGGCCATATGCTGGTGGTTTGAAGCTTGAAATACATTTCCCACAAAAGCACTGCTTCACACGTGGCTAGAGTCCCAGGCTAGCCCACAAAAGCCTCCTTAACATTAACTACTGCACATAGACATCATCAGGGAAAAGTCGTACAAGTAACGGATGAAAATTGCATCTACAACAACGGAAGGTTATCAAAGGGCTCTCAGGAAGGCAATGGCACCAAGTGAAAAGATGACCCAGTAGGAGCAGCGGATAGACACAAAAGGCTAAAGTCTGCACATGTGCATTTATACTTTAAATACAGATGCCTTAAGAATCCCTTTAACTCCCTTGGTTTTTCAGGCACATATGGCTCTCAGCTTATTCTTCATATCACATGCACCCATAGTTCTTTGCTCTGGAGTAGACTTTCAAGTTCAATCATCATATTAAAATAAATGCTCTTCTCCCTCTCCAGAAATCTGGGTTTTCAGTGTTGAAAGGGGCCCTAGAGATCATTTTGTCAAACCTCCTGCCCAGTGCAGGAATGCTTTCCACAGCATCCTAACAGGCACACGCCCAGCACAAGGGCCAGCTGCAGTCTACTTCAAGTCCCCATGGTTCCAACTGCTATAAAATTCTTCTCTATTTATATTAACCCCAAATCAATTTTCATGGAGACCACTTGCTGGTCTTAATTCTACCCTCGGCGCAACCTAGAATAAGCACGGCCCCCTTCTGCAGAATATAGCCCTTCAAATATTAGTTGCCCATCTACCCATCCTCTGCATCTTGTCAAGTTTTCTCAGTTCCAGAATGCTTTCCCCACAACTTGGCCATCCTGGTCACCCTCCTTCATTCACTTTCTGGTATCCTTAAAAAAAATGAAGTGTCCAAATGGAAAAGCATCCTTCAGTTGTGGTCTGACCAGGCCAAAGTCCAGTGGAGTAATTATATCTCCTGACCTGGACACCCTACTTCCTAATTTAGCCTGAAACTAAGTTAACGTTTCTTAGCAGCCACATCATACCATCAAATCGTACTTGTGGTTAAGTAAAACCCAAAGACCTTTTCGAAAACTATTGCCAAGACAAACCTCCCCCATTACGAATACGTGTAACTGATTTTTCATCCCAAATGTAGAACTTCATGTTTACTCTTGTTAAGTTTCAGCTTGGTTTTGGCCCAGCATTCTAGCCTGTCAAGATAATTTTGAATCTTAATTCTGTCATCTATCACACTTGTTACATTATTCCCATTTTGGGTTTTCAGTAAATTTGATAAGAATGTCTTCTATGTCTTCATCCAAATTTTGATTAAAAAATGTTGACCAGGACAAGGCTAATGATGAAGTCCTATGGCATGTCACTCAGAAGAGTGTTCCAAGTTGGTAAAAAGACATCTATCGATAATCTTTGGATCTACTTGTTCAATGAGCTGAGAATCTACCTAATTATACTATCATCCAGCCCATCTCTCTAGAAGCCAATCATTTCCTCTTCTAATCAGTTCCTCCCTACTGACATCCTTATTACACAAAACACCCCCCTACATCTGCCCAGTTTTTATTATGTAACCCCATACCCCTCAGCTCAGCTGACTGGACCATTGGAAGGACCCTTGATGCCAGAGGAAACAAGTCATAGGCTAGCCCAACCAGACCCTTTCTCCCTGGAATTTGGAAATTGTTCACTGATCTCTAATTAGTCTCTCTGGTTACCTGAAATGAGAAATGGTGTAAATCTAGGGCTGGGGCGGCTACATATGGCTGATGTGTAGAAGAAGTCAGAGTGCTGAGAGGAAATTGGCTCAGCCATACCCGAAGAATTTGTGAGGCCCAGGAAAGAGACTTTCTTCCTAACTAGTCATTCTAGTCATATATATATACACATATTTTTTTTAAGTCAGGAAAACAGCTGTCCATATTCAGCTCTCCCTCTCCCTTACATCTCTAAGGTCACCAACAGCGGCTCCAGGGGCCCTCTGCAGAAACCATTATTAGAACCCTGAGACGGAATGTCTCTGGATCTAGAAAAATGCCATTATAGAGGGTAGAGGCAGTGTCTGACAATCAGTGATTTTAAAAGTCCAGAGATGTTAAAGGACCTGAACAAGGTCACAAAGCTCATAAGTAACCAACACAGAATCCAAACTGGAGTGGAATCCAAATGTTCTAACTCGCTGGCCCATATTCTTTCTCTAACACTGCCCCTGCCCTCCCACTTGAAGCAGGATAGGTATCATAGATTGCATTGTGTCCTCCAAAAATCTGTGTATCAGTTTGGCTAGGCCATGATTCCCAGTACTGTGTGATTGTTCACCATTTTATCATCTGATGTGATTTTCCTATGTGTTGTAAATCCTTCCTCTCTGATGTAAATGAGATGGGATAGGCGGCAGTTATGTTAATGAGGCAGGACTCAGTCTACAAGATTGGATTGTGTCTTGAGCCAATCTGTTCTGAGATATAAAAGGGAGAAGCGAACAGAGAGACGGGGGAACTCAGACCACCAAGAAATCAGCACCAGGAGCAGAGCACATCCTCTGGACCCAGGGTTCTTGTGTGGAGAAGCTCCTAGTCCAGGGGAAGATTGACGACAAGGACCTTCCTTGGAAGCTGACAGAGAAAGCCTTCCCCTGGAGCTGACACCCTGAATTTGGACTTCAAGCCTACTAGAATGTGAGAGAATAACTTCTGTTTGTTAAAGCCATCCACTTGTAATATTTCTGTTACAGCAGCACTAGATGACTAAGACAATAGAAGGCATCCAATTAACTCTTTGCTTTTCATTTTGAGGTACTATTCATGGATATTATGTGGATTTATTTGTAGAACAGAGTTAAAATGCATCATACTTGAAAAAGAAGAGAGTTAAAATATTTTCATTTTAAAAAACAATCATCCTATAAAGCATGTTTCTAAAATTAAATAACTGACCAACACAGGCAGTAGCTTAACTAATTCCTTACATTACAAACTCAATTTGTTAACATTAGAATAAGACTTTTGGATATCCTAAAACCCATTGGCATGAATTCGATTCCAACTCATAGTGACCCTATAGGACAGAGTAGAACTGCCCTATAAGGTTTCCAAGTAGCAGCTGGTGGATTTGAACTGTCGATCTTTTGGTTAGCAGCTGAGCTCTTTACCACTGTGCCACTAGGGCTTCTACTTGGATATCCTGGATACTCAAAATACAGGGATAGATTTGGGTAAGTGGTTAACTTGACAGCCACTTAGAAACACTGTTCTTTCCTTTTAGAGAAACAATCATAGAATTTTAAGTTATTTTGTACAAATCAGTAACAAAGAATATAGAAAAGAATGGTAGAGTATGCGATGTAGTGAGGATGCCTTTAATTGCCAAGGACATGGTTTTTAAGACTGGGAAAGCTCTAAACTGAATAGAAACTTAACCGTAAAGTTTCTTAATGTTTCTGAACCTGAGAAGTAAAATAGCTAGACTCAAGTACAGGCATCCCTGCGAGAGCAGAGGGCCTCCCAGTGTGTGAAAAACAGATTAAATCTTTGCAGACCATGCCTGTCCTCCCAATTTCATCAAGTCCCCCAAGCACTTAAGCATATCGCCCTCTTTAAATTTCTCTGCAGTGCACTTTTCATTACTGTACAGTTAATAAATAAACAAGAAAACTCAAACTCTTCTCTAGAAGGCTAGCTCCATGTTCATCCTTCCTAGGGCCTGAGTGCCCAGCACACAGACTGGCATCTTCATCTATGTATATTTATTAACCTGTATCTATGCCTTCCTATGCATGTCTATGCATGCCAGGTACCACTCTAATTGCTTATTTAGTACTGACTCAATTCTCACAACCACCCTGTGAGGTAGGCTCTATAATTATCCTCATTTTACAGATGAGGAAACAGAGACACATAGAAGTAAAGACTTTAATATTGCTCAAGGTGATCCTGATGCTAAGTAGAAAAGCTGATATTTAATCCCAGATGGTCTGGCTCCAGAATCTGTGTTGTAATATCCATACTATGCTGCCTCTTACAGTAAATCATCAATAAATTATTTGTTGAATAAAATAAGAAAAATGACAAAAATGGAATGGAGATAAAAAAAATCTTTAAGGATATATTAAACCAGTCAATTCCAACTCATGGTGACCCCATGTGTGTCAGAGTAGAACCGTGCGCCATAGAGTTTTCAATGGCTGATTTTTTTTTAAAGTAAATCAAGGACCTTTTTTCCAAGGCACTTCTGGATGGACTCAAATCACCAACCTTTTGGTTATATTCGAGCACATTAATCATTTGCATCCTCCAAGGACTTCCAAGGAAATATTAGCAAACTACAAATCCATTCAGAGCATCTAACTGAATAACAAATTTACAGTTGCCCAGATTTACCACATGAACCACAGCCTCCTCTAACCTGAGACCAGAAGAACTAGATAGTGCCCAGCTACCACTACCAACCACTCTGAGTGGGATCACAATAGAAGGTCCCAGTTAGAATGTGTAAAAAATGTAGAGCAAAATTCAAACTCAAAAAATAAAAAAATACCAGACTTACTGGTCTGGAAGAGACTGGAGGAATTCCCAAGACTATCGCCCTAAGATATCCTTCTAACCTGAAACTGAAGACACTTCCAGGAGGTCACCTTTCAGCCAAATAACAGACAAGACTATAAAATAAACAATACCCATGAAGAATGTGCTCCTTAGAACAATCAACTATACAGGACCAAAAGGGCAACATTTACTCAAAAGCAAAGATGAGAAAGCAGAGAGGAACAGGGAAACTGGATTAAGGGAAACAGAGAACCCAGGGAGGAAATGGGGAGGATGCTGACACATTGCGGAGATTATAACCAGTGTCACGAAACAATTTGTATAAATATAGAACCATTGATTGGAAAACTAATTTTCTATGTGAACTTTCACCTAAAGTACAGTAAAATATTCAAAAAATAAATTTAAAAAGTTGACCAAGTTTAGATATGGGTGTTTATTTCAACAGAAAAAGAACATAAATGTTTGCTGTTCTCTTGAGTACTTCTACTGGGGAAAAG
>NW_004443961.1:18259694-18261286 GCF_000243295.1 Trichechus manatus latirostris
TGTTAAAGTAAAAGGAGTTTTTTTTGGGGGGGAGGGGTGGCTTATTTTTCTTCTCTACCTGGATTCTACCAAAAATAAAAAGTTACCAGCAAGTATCTGTTAAAAGGCTATTCTTTGTCTTCTTTTCTTAATCAGAATTTATGAAGCCAATTTTATTTAAATTCAAAACAAGAATTCTTCTTGAAACATGTAATAGCAAACCAATTTCTCAATTTTTTCCCTTCCTCTTAATTTGTAACAGAGACTCTAAGAAAATAAAATCTAAGGTTAAGGAAATTTCCATCAATGTGAAGAAAATATTTTCCAAAATTAAAATAACAAGCTCCTCCCTGGTTAACATAACTGATTTAAGTTGCAGATACATGGCTGCCCCGGAGATCACCTTCCTCCCAAGCTTTGTGAAAGAGCCAAATCCACATCCTTTTCAGCAATTTTTGAGTCCTCTATGGGACTACCTTTTTATGAAATGCTGCACATACTACCAACGCTACATAAATATTTCATGATACATTACCCTGTCCTGGAATTTCCTGCAAGATGACACAAAATCTTTTTAAATTGTGCACTGCAAGCCATAAAATAATCAGATATAAAAGTAACTACTATACCAATCCTCTGATAAACATTTTTTTTCCAAGCATCTTAGAAAAGTACTGTTACTACATTTACATTTTAATGTCGAGAGAGATTTGCTGTTACATCGTATTAGTTTACTAAACCAGCTTTTACCATTACACCTATTATTTTTACAGGAGCCTTCATATTTTAATCTGCAGTCAAAAATGGCCCAGGGTAGAGCTGGAGATAAATGTAGAACAAAATTCTAACTCACAAAAAAAGATCAGACTTACTGGTCTGATAGATTGGAGAAACCCCGAAGAGTATGGCCCCCAGACACACTTTTAATTCAGCACTGAAGTCACTCCTGAGGTTTACACTTCAGCCAAACATTAGACAGGCTCATAAAACAAAGAGAGACTAAATGGGCACACCAGCCCAGGGGCAAGGATGAGAAGGCAGGAGAGGACAGGAAAGCTGATAATGGGAAACCCAAGGTTGAGAAGGGGAGAGTGTTGACATGTCGTGGGGTTGGCAACCAATGTCACAAAACAATATGTGTATTAATTGTTTAATGAGAAACTAATTCGCTCTGTAAATCTTCATCTAAAGCACAATAAAAAATAATTTAAAAAAACGGCGCAGTGTGACTTGAAAATACCATATGACATTCTGTAGCCTGTGAATTCTAATATCTACCATACCATCTGATACATAGTAGGAGATAAATAAAATTTAATTGACTGACCTAAATTGTGCCTAAAGCTTAACAAAATGCTTTCCTGTATATTAAAATTAATTTCAATACTTCAATTTCCTTATCTATAAAAGAGCTAGAGACCACTAAGATCTTATTCAGCTTTAAAATGCTAATTAACATTTTACTTTATCTACAGTCCCTCAGGCTTCAAACTGAGTCATCTGGGGCAAGAAAAGCTCAGTAAACCCAAAACATCTGCAGGGAAAATGGAGGCACAGATCAGGAATCAAATTTCCAAACTAAGCAACTGTTTCCCATGCTGAGGGACCCCCCC
>NW_004443961.1:18261386-18262288 GCF_000243295.1 Trichechus manatus latirostris
TTATCCTCTCATATACCGAAGTAGGGTCACTCCACTCAAACCACCACTCAAAGTAGCTCTGTTTACAAGACAATTAAGCAGCAGGTTAGGGGGAAAAAAAAAAAACAAAAAAAACTGAGTTTATTGTATTTTCTACAACTCATAAATGTTTTTTCTTATTTAGTGCTGATTATATCGAAAAGAGAGTAACATTTTATCTCAATTGTTAGATTTTGATTGTCAAGGAAAGGAATGTAGTAGAGGGAAAGCCTTGAGCTTGATATGGTAAAATATGTCTGGTTTTTTCAAACCAGCAAAGCTCATTAAAATTTTTATAAGCAGTCACAATCTTTAGATTTTTATATTTGAAACGCTTTCAATTTATCTAATCTTCAAGGTATACCACTTCCTGAGCTCTGCTACACCCTAAACTCTAATTGCCCATTTTAATAAGGTCAGTCTATCAAAAAATAAAACTCAAGGAAAATCCAGGACTCCAAGGTTTTGCTTTTCATTTACACCAGCCTGGCTCAGCCAATACTGAGAGTTGGTCAGGAGAATGCTGCCATCTTGTGGCCAATGGGAGAACTTGCTTCAAAAAGAGCTGTCCATTGGTGGCTCTTCCCCAAAGGCCTCCAACAGTTGCTCCTGGAAAAGGAAGCCGTGTTATCCAGGCTTCCGTGCTTACCCAGAGCCTCCCCCATTAAACACAAAGTCCTCAAAAGTTAAAGTTGAAAGTACATTATAAGATTTCTTTGCTCAAAACAAAGCCTTGTTGCTGGATGCTCGAGTCGATTCTGACTCATAGCTACCCCAGTTGACAGAGTAGAACTGCCCCCGCAGGGTTTTCTTGGCTGTGATCTTTACCGAAGTGGATCGCCAGGTCTTTCTCCTGGAGCCACTGGGTGGGTTAGACCGCCAAC
>NW_004443961.1:18263620-18265627 GCF_000243295.1 Trichechus manatus latirostris
GCCAGGTGTATCTTTCCTAAATCAATACCCAGTGTCTTCCTTTCTCTGCCCATCCTCTCTCCCATCCACTCTTCTCTTATGGAACTTCATCTATACTGGAAACTCTTGTAGAGATTTCTAATTGCAAGCAGAAACGAGTTCTTCCTCCTGTCATTTCTGATGGGACATCATCTTACACTGCAAAACACCCTTTGTCTTAGGTTGTGTGCATGACAAGGAGCCAACTGTCCAGCAGGAGAAATTCTCCCAGGCTTTGAAATTCTACCACGCTCCAGACTCACTACGGACAAGGATGTCAATACAACGAAACTCCCCACAGCAGCGAGCACACTGCTGGCTCAATCAACAAAACTGTCCCCCAAGAGTAATGAAGATCAAGTCAAGCTGAAGAAATGAACCGAGGAGTAGCAATGAGAAGACAGAGGCAGCAGGGATTTGCCACTAGTTCACTAAGTCTGACCATTAAAAAAGAAAAAAAGAACTACACCACATAAAAGGGCAAGGACACTCTGTTTTGTGTTTACTGCTTTTAAATAAGTGCTGTGTTTTTCTGAGATAGAAGATACCTTTCCATGTTTGCAGATCGGAGTGAAAGGGCCAGTGAAGAAGGGGAGATTGGAACTGTAGGGAGGGTGGTGAGAGCGGAGGTCAGATCCCAGATTAGGGGGTGGCAAAAGGCATGATGTAAAGGGTCCATAAGAACGGTCTTCATGCTCCCCCCAAAGCAGATCCCGAAATTGAGTGCAGGTAGTTTGAGAGGTTATCCCAGAAAGCAAGAGTGAGGGAAAGGGGGGAGAGAGACGGGAAGGAGGAAAAGCTAACATAACAATGCATTCAGACACATCCCCTTTGGGCAAAGATGGAGTAACAGGGGCAGCTAAAACACTAGACAAAACATAAGAAACAATGCTTTTCAAGACATTTTCAAGAGATAGGAAACAAATGAGGTGAGCCCTATGATTAACCCAGTTTAGCACCTGGAGACAGTGTCCAGGCCATGGCTCAGAGAGAGGGAGCAAGGGGAAGCCTTGTGATTTCCAAGCTCAGGAGACAGCTCAAAGGCCAGGGGCCCCTTTCTAGGCAGAGTTCCCAGGACAGAGTCTGGAGGAGAGACAGCATTACAGAGGAAGAGCTGCACTAACAGAGAACCCAAGACCTGCCGAGGGTCCCCTCGAGTCTTCAGGAGAGTATGGAGGGGGAGTATGGATCTGGGTATGCGTGTGAGAAAACCACCCAAGGCCAAGGGAAGGAACCACCTGAAGGCATTAGCAGGAATGATCCAGGGCACTCATGCTGGACAGGGAAGCATGCCTTTTCCCATCAGCCACAATGGAAAACTTCATAATCCAGCAGAGTTCTCAGAAGAGTTTTGCCTCAGTAGAGTGAAAAGCAAGCCCTAGTCCAATAACGCTGCTCTAGTCCCACCTAAAAAAGCTTAACAGCAAGACCCAGGCTCATATATGATCCAGCTCAGTGGTTCCCAACGCTGGCGAAGGGTCGGAATCACCTGAAGAGCGCTGATGGGGCCCACCCTCAGAGATCATGCATTAACAGCCTGGGCCACTGATCCTAGCTTGAAAACTCCCCCAGTGATCCTAATGCGCAGAGGGTTGAGAATCATTCATCCACACCAGAGATGGGTAAGGTTTCCAACCTTTTTTCTCCCCTACGAATGATACCTTTTTCTTATATGCACGTAGCATGTTACAGCTGGCAAGCACTTTTTGCAGATCTCAGGATGCTAACCTGGGTGGCACAAATAATTAAGCACTGGATCACTAACTAAAAGGTTGGCAGACACACCTACAGGCACCTCAGAAGTAAGGCCTGGCGATCTGCTTCTGAAAGGTCACAGCCTTGAAAACCCTACGGAGCCATTCTACTCTGCACATACGAGGCTGCCGTGAGTCGGAATCAACTCAATGGCAACTAACAACAGCAACATATATTAAAAACAAGTCCACGAGTCTCACATGCATTATCTCATTTAATCCTTACAAGAATCCT
>NW_004443961.1:18266200-18290271 GCF_000243295.1 Trichechus manatus latirostris
AACCCCCCAGGATGAACAACAAAAGGCGCAAGGCCGGTCCCAACCTGACCTGGGCCTTCCTACCCTCCTCTGACACTTTCTGGACTGCAGGAAGAGAGCGGAAACTCTCCTGAGCTGTGCGCCTTTTGCAACCTCCCTGAAGCTCTGAAGTGAAGAAACATAGGAAAAGCAGAGAGCAGCCACATTCACCAGGGCTGATTCAACCACCGCGCGTTAAATGCCCGTTGACAGCAAGGAAGGCCGTGAGTCTACCGCAACACTGCACCCTAATAAAGGCTGACAAGTGGACCGTCTCAGCACAGGGTTAGGCCCCGGCCTAGCTTTCTGGAAAAGGGCCGTGCTCACTTGGAGTCTGGAAATGCGGGCCTCCTCGGCCTCGCCACCTTACCCGCAAGAGCAGAGGTCGCAGATGCACTTCCTCTTCACAGGGGCCATTCTGAGGCCCGGTGTCCGCGAAGAGCATCCCCCGCCGCCCCCGCCGCCTGGTGGGCCCCAACCGCCTGGCTGGGGCGTGCCAAGTCGCAGGGACCTGGGCAAATGTTCTCAATCTTTGTTCAAAAGAAACTTCAGTGGCCCTTTTGCAAAGTTGTGTCGACTGTTTCCGTCCTTGAGCTGGTCTTGCGCCAGGGAGCAGCACGTGGAGCGGACGGCGCGCCAGCCCCGGGTGACCTCCCCCCTGCACGCGCCGCCCCGGCCTCTCCACGCCCCGACCCACGCACCTGGAGCGGCTGCCCCAGGCTGGAAGCCGCGGGGCCGAGGACCTGTGGGGCCCTCTGTGACGGTAGGAGGGTGCGCTTCTGGGGGCGATGATGCCACAAAGAGCCGCTTGTGACGTCGCCTGAGCTCCCAGGGTCTCCCCTCCCGGGACCAGGACAAGAGCTCCCCCATTGTACCTTGGAGAAACCTGAAGGAAGGTGGAGAACATTACATTGGAAGGCTCGTGTGTGCGAAAGTCAGCAAATGCCATGATCACGTGCAAAAAGGCTGAAAATGCCACTGCCATCACATTGGGTGGCATTTTCTAGCTTTAGGATCCGAGGTGCCCCTCCTTAAGGAAACGCATCCCTTGACTTCCAGAAGTTGATCTTGACTGCCATTTCCAGATCTTCCTTGGGGAAATCTATGCCACTGGCTTCACCTCTCTGTTCAGGATTGCACTCACCCACAGACCCTGCATACTTGAGAACAAAGCAGTTTAAGGGGTCGCCATGAGTTGCGATCAACTCCAGAGCAACTAACAACAGGCCTTTCTTTACTGCTCTGTTGTGTACTCAATCACCTTTCCCAGGTGGTAGTGATGACACCATGGGCCAGGGCTTCTCAAATTTAGTGTGCATCAGAATCACCTGGAGGGCTTGATAAACTAGATTGCCAGTCCCTACCCCCTGGAGTTTCTGATTCGGAAGATCAGGGGTTGGGTCCAAAAGTTTGCATTTCTAACAAGTTCCCAAGTGATGCTGGTGATGCTGGACCAGGGATGACACTTTGAGAGCCACAGCTTTAGGGTTTCTTCTGCCCTCTTACCAGCTTTCACCTAGCAGAGTGTTTCTCCAGCTTACCTGATCCTAAGGACTGCAGATTCCTGGCCCAAACACCCCTCATATCGAAATCTCTAGTCTAAGAATCTAGTTTTAACAAGAACCCAGGTGATTCTGATCATGAAGCTAGTTCAGGAGACACTACTCCGGCAATGTTAAAAACAAGTCTCCTTGGCAAGTAGAACAAAAATAGGAAATAAGAAAGGGAATATAAGAATATAAGAGGAGAGTCCATGAGATTCAACATCCAAATCATTGGAGTATCAATAGAGACAAAAACCAAAACCAAACCCATTACCATCAAGTCGATTCCAACTCATAGTGGCCCTATAGGACAGAGTACAATTGCCCGCTAAAGTTTCCGAGGAGCAGCTGGTGGATTCCAACTGTGAACTTTTTGGTTAGCAGCTAAGCTGTTAACCACTGCGCCACCAGGGCTCCATCCATAAGAGAGAATAGGGAAAATAGAGGAAGAACATCATCAAAAAATTCAAGAATATTTTCCAGAATTAAAGGACATGGATCTCCAAGATTAAAAAGCACATTAGAGGGCCCAGCACAATGAAACTGGAGCTCAACAATGCCCATTATCACTAAGTTTCAGAACACCAGACATGATGAGAAAATCAAATGCATTGAGAGAAGAAAAAAAAAGGTCAAATACAAGGGAGCAGGCATCAGAAGCTAAAAGATAGTGAAGCAATGCCTCCAGGGCTCTGAGGAAGAATTATTTCCAACCAATCAAGTATGAGGGCTAAAAATAAAGGCATTTTCAGATATGCAATATCTTGCAAACAGTAGTGCCCTCATACTTTTATCAGGAAGCTATTGGAGAATGTGTTGCACCAAAAGAGTGAATAAGCCAAAAGTGAGGAAGACATGGGATCAAGGAAGAAGGGTACCCAACTCAAGAGAAAAGGGAAGGGAATCCCAAGAATAACGGTGAAAAGAGATCATCAGTACAGCAGTGGAGAAGATCTGAAGGCTTCAGAAGAGATGTCTCTAAGGAGATGAAATTGAGTCTGAATATATTGAGAGGGGATTTTCTATTTTGTGTTATGGCATTTCTCTTTATTTTCATAAATTAGAGCAAGAACCATTCTTTAACTTTTTTCCTGCACATGTTAACTCAGTGCCCTACACACAGTAGGCATTCAATTTTTATTTTAATAAATGGAGGGATGGAATACCTGAATGTGTATGGTATAGCACTCTGAAAAGGACTTTATGGAGGATATGGAGTATTCTAACTTAGGAAGCTTCTGTATCCTGATGACCTATTCACTTATCTTGAAGAACAAGGGCAGAACTGTATTACAATTTTACCGGGGCCTGTGTGGTCCATTAGTTAGGCAAGTAGACTATGCAGTCAGGCTGGATGAATTCAAATTCCATTTCATCACTTAGTAGTTGTGTAATTTGGCCAAGTTACCTAATCTCTCTAAACTTTTATTTCCTCACTTGAAAATGTGGTTATTTATAGAGTTGGTGTGAGGATTGAGCTAATGCACGTGGTTTCATATTATAGTTTCCTCGAGCTTTGGAATTCTGATGATAAATTCTTACGTCTGAGATTACAGCAAAAGCAGGTATGAGAAAGAAACTTGCTTGCCTGTAAGTGGAAAAAGCCCTAACTGGGAGTCAGGATGTCTCACAGGAGGTATTTGCTACCAACTAGCTGTGTAGCACCTGGCAATCACTTAACTTCCCTAAGCCTCGCTTTCTTCATCTGTACAGCTTTAATTTGCTCTGCCCTTGTATAGAGCCCAGCTGCTAACCAAAAGGTGGCAGTTCAAATCCACCAGCTGCTCCTTGGAAACCCTATCCGGGCAGTTCTATCCTGTCCTATAGGGTCACTATGAGTCACAATCGACTGGATGACAACAGGTTTTTAACAGGTGTAGTCATTAAGGACTCTGGTGGCGCAGCGGTTAAGAGTTTGGCTGCTAGCCGAAAGGTTCTAACCCACCAGACACTCTGGGAGAAAGATGTGGCTGTCGGCTTCCGCAAAGATTGAAGCCTTGGAAGTGCTTGGAAGCCCCATGGGGCGGTCCTACTCTGTTCACTATGAGTCAGAATCCACTGGATGGCAATTGGTTTGGGTTTTTTGCAGTCATTAGGCTAGGGAACCTGGGGAGGCTTAAATGGACGGAGACGGTAGGACTTTCCTGACGTCACCTGTTTGCTGCCCCCGGCGAAAAGCACACCTCGCCTTTAAAGCGAGTTTTTTGTCGTTTTTTTCGCCACGAGATGGCAGCATTCCCCGGAACATCCACACACGCACCCCTTGCGACCGTAAAACGAGTTTAAATAGAAAAACAAAACACCAGAATCCCAGCTTTGCCTTTCGTTTTATCTTCCGCGTCGACCTGGTCGGTTTCAATAAAGCAGCAGTTTATCAAAGCTCGTGAGGCCGTGGTTGCCCAGCGCGGGAGTTCTCGTGAGATCGCCGGCCGGAAGTGGGTGGCAGCGGGGACGCAGCGACCCACCTCTCCGGAAGGCGAGCGTTTCTCCCGAGCCGTTGCAGCCGTCGGTTCCAGGTTGCTCGCCTCTGAGTAAGAGCTAACCCCGCTGACGCCTTCCGAGCCCGAGCTCGCGCTTTCGGCTTCCCTGACTGCATAGCTGCGCGGCGGTAGGGACCAAGGCCCAGCCTGCAGAGCCCCGCCATCCCGGCCCCTCCTTCCGCGCTGCAGTTAGGCCGCGCCCTGAGGCCCAGTCCGCGGCGGCCCCGGCGGGTGATGCCAAATACAGCCATGAAGAAAAAGGTGCTGCTGATGGGGAAGAGTGGGTCGGGGAAGACCAGCATGAGGTCGATCATCTTTGCAAATTATATTGCTCGCGACACCCGGCGCCTGGGTGCCACCATTGATGTGGAGCACTCCCACGTCCGATTTCTGGGGAACCTGGTGCTGAACCTGTGGGACTGTGGCGGTCAAGATACCTTCATGGAAAATTATTTCACTAGCCAGCGAGATAACATCTTCCGTAATGTCGAGGTTTTGATTTACGTATTCGACGTGGAGAGCCGCGAATTGGAAAAGGACATGCATTATTATCAGTCATGTCTGGAGGCCATCCTCCAGAACTCTCCTGACGCCAAAATCTTCTGCCTAGTTCACAAAATGGATCTGGTTCAGGAGGATCAGCGTGACCTGATTTTTAAGGAGAGAGAGGAAGACCTGAGGCGTTTGTCTCGCCCACTGGAGTGCGCTTGTTTTCGAACATCCATCTGGGATGAGACGCTGTACAAAGCCTGGTCCAGTATTGTCTATCAGCTGATCCCCAACGTTCAGCAGCTGGAGATGAACTTAAGGAATTTTGCCCAAATTATTGAGGCCGATGAAGTTCTGCTGTTCGAGAGAGCTACGTTCTTGGTTATTTCCCATTACCAGTGCAAAGAGCAGCGTGACGTCCACCGCTTTGAGAAGATCAGTAACATCATTAAGCAGTTCAAGCTGAGCTGCAGTAAATTGGCCGCTTCCTTCCAGAGCATGGAAGTCAGGAATTCTAACTTCGCTGCGTTCATCGACATCTTCACATCAAACACGTACGTGATGGTTGTTATGTCTGATCCATCGATCCCTTCTGCAGCTACTCTGATCAACATTCGCAATGCCAGGAAACACTTTGAGAAGCTGGAGAGAGTGGATGGCCCCAAGCACAGTCTCCTTATGCGTTGAATATTGCCAAATGCTGTTGCTGAAGATGCTGAATTGCTTTTTTTTTTTTTTGCACCCTCTTTTTGATATTCATAATGTTGTGTGCTTAAAAGTGGGCTTTGAAATGTGTGCTGCTTACTATTTCCATCTCTTTCTTCCCTATTCCCATTCTTTAAGCATTGAACGCTATTTACTCAGCTGTCCAGTAGAGCTTCAAGATGGCCTTTCTGAAAAGTTGGTATGGTGTAACACTAAAGTAGGTGGTTTGTGTGTGTGTTCTGATTACCTGGTTATAATAGATATGCACATCAAAGCCTTTACCAATATCTTTCTGTATTCCTTACTAGATTGCAAAGATGGAATGTTACTATTTTATCAGCAAGGAATTAAAATGCATTTATAAATTCTTCTTGGCTTCAATCATGAATAAACATTTGCTGTTAGCAATTTAAAATAGTGTTATTTGACATAATTTGACTGCCCACAGCTATTGCTTTACCGGCAAATATGCTTTTGTAGTCTTAGCCCCCATCTCCTTGGGGATGTTTCATGGCAGCTGCAACAGAGTGCTTCAGAGTATGAACTCTGGAGCCTGACCACCAGAGTTGAGTTGTATTCTGGTCTCTTCACTTACTAGCTCTGTGAACTTGGGCAAGATAATTTCACTGTGCTTGCTTCCTTGTTTGTAAAATGTGGATAAGAATAGCACTACTTCATAGGATTGTTAAAAGGATTAAATTAAAACATGGAAAGCATTTAGAGTAGTGCCTGGCGCATGGTACTATGTTAGCTATCATTGCTACCTACTGAGCCATTCTCCCCAATTACTGAATGTGAAGCCTAGCTAAATATATAAGCCCTTACTAAATACCAGGTATTCTGAAATATTTTATGTGCATTTATCTCATTTAATCCTCACAACCTATGAGGTAGGTTACTTTATAGATGGGAAAACCGGTAGAGGTTTAGTATCTTTATGAAAGTTGCATAGCTGAACCCAGGCAATCCAACTAAAGATCCTTTCTCTCCCCCAACCATTATACCCTACATTCTGTCCTATACTGACAGAAAAGTTAATCATAAAAATCCGAACTGTTTATATGTAGATTATTCCTTCATATAGTTCTCTTAATTTTACAGACAGGAAGCTGAAGCCCAGGGAAGTGAATTTTCCCAAGGAACAGTGTTTCACTTTGGACAGTGTCACTCTCCCATTTGTATTTAGAAGTCTGGGTAAAACTGAATCACATTCTTAGAATACCCACTTTTGGGGCCTCAAGAATTCTATAATTCCTAATTTTTGATGAGGCAGTATACAGACATTAAATATATTTAAGATATATTTCCAAGGCTTTAAAGTTAAATTTAACATTTATTAAACCCTTTCTAGCTATGGATGACAGGTTCCCTACCCATTAAGAGCAGCAAGCTATTCAGATGTAAATTATAAAACACAGCTAATTAGGGCATTGGCAATAAGTACAAATCTGAATCACTGAACCTCTCAAATTTCTTGTTATATACCTTTATATGTGATAATTTTATGGTTTGCAGGACATAGTTCTTTTTGCTGATGATATAGGAAATTCCAAGGACAAATGGTATAATATTGAATATTCAAGACAATAGTACAGTATATGGAACATCTTAATAGTCTCATAGAGAACTCAAATGTTATAAAATTTGGATGTAGACGGCTTTCACAGTGCAGAAGGAGAAAGGTGATCTCTAGAGCAAGCATGTATCTGCAGCTTAATGAAACAGATCATTTTATTTTAGCAAATACATTACATTGAGGGAAATGTCCTTAAACATTTCTTTTTTAAAATACACAGAAAAAAATGATGGGATTTACTTTTATATTACAGGTCTCAAGAATTCCTGTTTTTAGATAAAAGTTTACTTCATAGATCATGGTGAAGAATCACTTAGTCCAGAAAAGGCTTCAAAATAGTTGTCAGTATTTTTGTTTTCAGTCATATCCCTCTAAATGTTTTAACTTCCAATATTCTTTATTCCACTTCACAGCATTTTTCATGTTAAGCAACATTTTATGCTTGTCCTCTTTAAACAATTAAAACAATTAGGACATTGTGGCATTAACTAAGATTTCAGGTTGAGAATACAGAAGTCAGTTTACACACTTTTATATCTTAAAAGTAGTGAATAAAACAAGTACTTTGTGTAACTTGTCTGATATGAATATAGTGAAAAAGAATACACATACAGCAATAAATTAGCCTTTTTTACCATTATTTAAATGCCATTAAGTAGGAGGCACACAATGCCAATTTTGATATAGTTGCCAAAAATGGCCCATGGTCTTTGGGGTATGTATGTGCACACACACGCATCTACATAGGTATGTATGTATGCACAGAGTTGTTTATATAGAGGTCACAGACAACCAGGAAAAAATATAATAAAAGGAATAAATGGAATACCAAGTGAATAAAACAGATAAGATAAACCATAGATTTCAGAGAAGGGATAGGCAAACGGATATGGAAAAGATTAAGACTTCAATGTAGAAGTGAGATTTGTTCTGAGCCCTAAAAGAGAGCTATAATTGTGATGAACTGCAAGGGAAAGTAAGGTATTCAGCTTCAGGGGGATTGTGAATTAAAACTTCTAAAGGCCCATGCTCACAGGAACGTCTCAGTGAAAATTAGAGGAGAGCGTGGTAGAAGGGAGACTAGAGGAAACCTATGGAGGGGACCTTATACACCTTTGAATTTGAACTCTATCCTGGAATTTGCAATAATTATTGGATATTTAAGCAAGAAAGTGACTTAAAGCAGTCCCTTACGGCCAAAAGGCAACTATGGAGGAGGTATTGGATAGCGGAGAGGCTAAAGGCAGTAAGCTGTAATCAGGTGTTTGGGCAAAGGACGAGATAGATTTGAGACATGTTTGTTAATAGTATTAGCATACGAGAGACAAATATCAAAAACTCAGCCCATCACAGCTATAACTCACTCAACAATATGATTTCTGTAAATCAAATAATGCCCAGAGATATTCTGATTCATAGTAGTTAAGGGCCTCCTACAGTTTACTAGAAACCCTGTGGTGGTGTCATGGTTAAGAGCTAAGGCTGCTAACCAAAAAAAGGCTGGCAGTTTGAATCCACTAAGCACTCCTTGGAAACCCTGTGGGGCAGTTCTACTCTGTCCTATAGGGCTGCTATAAGTCAGAATCCACTCCACGGCACAACGGGTTTGGTTTGGTTTACATTTATTGGTAAACGTGAGCTTCCCCATGAGAGTTAACAATCTGAATATGCATTAGTGTAGCTATTTCTTAAAGGTACCCCAGGGCTAAAATGTGAATCTATATATCCCTGGCAGTGGTTCTCAAGCTTTTTGTTGAGCCTAAAAAATCCTCAGGGAAGCCTGTTTAAAATGCAGATTCCTAATCCCCACTTTTGACCTATAGACTACATTTTTAAAATGCATCCCAGATGATTCTAATTGAGATGATCCTTAAGTCCATCTTAGACAAGTCATTTAAGCTTCCTGAGCTTCAGTTTCCTCATCTGTAAAACAGGTGTAACTGTTATAGAGTTATGAGGATTAAATGAAATATGTGCCTAGTAGTGGCCCTGGCACTTTGTAAATACTAATATGATAGTCCTAACCACCACCCTAACATGCTAATTTTGGACTTCCATATACTGGATTTTCTTAAAGCAGATTAGAGAATGTTTTCCCAGTAGACCTACAGAGTCCCTAATTTGTTGCTTTCCTTCTGTCTTTTCTCACAAAAAGACCGGCCTTCAAACTGAAATAGGCAGAACAAAGAGAAAGCCCAGGACGGGTGAAGAGAGAGAAACTATTTAAAGCCCATCTATTTTCTAAACTTTTCTCCTTGCCAATTTCTTAGGGGCTAGTGGACAAGGTTTTAATGTGTTGGGGCTCTACAGAGGGTACTGGAGGTGCCATCAACCTTCCAATGCCTGTCCCAATCCTCCTGGTTCACAGAGCACAACAGCATGTGTTCATTTGGGTGCTGGAGACAAACCCTTTCCTGGGCCAGAGGGCCTAAGGAAGTGAGGGAGGAGACTGCACATGAGCCTCACCTCTTGATACCCACTCAGAATCCAGAGGCCAATAGAAGGCACACTCCTGCAGCCTTATACTACGTCCTGGCCTCTTAGTGGCATATTAAGGAAGGAAAATGAGGTCAAATCCTAGCTTCACAACTTAGCTATATGACACACAAGTTATTTAACGATACTTGGGTTCAGTTTTCTCAAGTTAATTTGGGGGCTATTCTGTAGGCAGAGGGGAAATTTGATGATTTTTGAGCAGTAAAGTAACGTGATCAAATCTAGTTCCTTTCCCAAAAACAGCACCACTCCCCCCCCAAAAAAAACAACAAACCACAAACTAATAAATTTTTTAATTTACTTTTTTTTCTGTTAAAATACAAAACTAGGATTAAATTCTCTTTAATTACACCAAATGTAGATCTACCGTATAACCCACTGAATGGACTTCTCGTTTGACAGTGTTCCTTAAAAGTGTCATCTTCCATCCTTTTCCTTTTTTTCTAAATTTACTCTGCGCCAGTCTTCACTTATCATCACATGCACTTTATTCCATCAAACATCATTTCTCAGGACCAATCTAATAATCATTAAGCCTATTTAGAGTTTTCTCAATCTTAAGCTTTGTCATCTTGACTATACTCAGAAGGCACTACTTTTCTCACATTTTCTGTTAGTACCAGAATGTTCCATAAAGAAACAAAAGTTATACATTTCTCTAAAAGGAAAGATCAGTATATCCAATGGCTATTCCATTAACCACTTAATGAAAGAACATCAAAAACTACTCACCCTTATGTTAATGAACTGAGATTACAACATAATAAATTAAACTACAACTTTCGCCATTTACTTAATGCTTACATTATTCAAGAAATCAAAATGTCTTTGCATAACTCTCCATTTTGCTTTCTAAATATTTCACATTTCAACCCCATGTTCCTGCTATAAACAGAGAAAATCCAAACATACTTCCTTACCTAAAAATATTAGAGGAGGCTAAAAGGCATTTAAGAACTTTTAGACTTTGAAAAAGAAAGTGTTACATTTCCAATGTGTATTTAAATTACAATTTAGTTTTTATTCTGTGCCACAAGTTCATTTAAGTGCATCATAGTGAACTGTACTATTGCTTTATTATCTTTTCAAATCAGACGGAGATTGTTCTGCATCAAGACTTATTCAGGATTTCTTCTTCTGCAAAATTGATTAAAAAAAGGCATAAGTAAACATTACAAAGTAAAGTAAATATGACAGATTCTAAGTAGTAGCAAATTTCAGTTTTCTTAGGAAAAAAGTTCATACTTATGCAACTACTTAACTATTACAAATCACCATTATTCTCACTAAAGTACCTTTTCTCCAGGGAAGATCAATACATCCCTCTTTAGAATATTTTTCAATATATCAGTGTTTAATTATCATGGGCCAATCAGAGTGATACACGGTGAATCTACACCATCAGACAGGTCTACCCTAACATGGTATAGGAGCAATTTTTATAAACTCTTTATCATGAAACATTTCGGACATATACAAAAGTGAAGAGAATAGTATGATTAACTCAATGTATCCATCACCCAACTTCAATAATTATTAATACTGACCAACCTTGTTCTGTTTCTACTCCCCACTCCTACCAATTATTTCAAAGCAAATCACAGATATTATTATATTACAAGAGTGATATTTAAAATAGTGTTTCTCAACCTTTTCTAAACCATCTTCCACCAGCCAAGAAGATTCTGACAAGGTTTACTTTCAGTAGTTCATATTACAAAAGCAGTAGGTTTTAGATTTTTTATTTTGTTTTCCAGCCCTCCTAATCCCAACTGTAAACTACATACATATGTCTGAAGACTCTAAAAGTACCCATAATGTGATGGATTCACTCTGCTCATCCTAGCTGAAAGAACAAGCAGCATATTTGATCACCTCAATTAACAACAAAAATCATGCAGCATTCATTGCATACCAAGTTGAGAGAAAACTTCAAAAGGTGAATATGGACAAGTCTAACGAAATCTTACCTTTTAAATTAGGTAGAAATTCTCCAAGACTACGTGGTACTGTGGTCCTCAATCTTTGCTCCTCTGGAGAAAACTTAATTAGTGGTGAAAGAGACCGTTTTCTTTCACCAAGGGAGTTGCGTAAAGATGGTTTTGTATAGTCAGCGTGCGAGCCTCGAGTGTCCAAAAAGTTAAACATATCATCTGTTTGCAGGTTATTGGGAGTAAGATTCAATTCTGATTTGTGTCTTTCAAGTGTTTCAGGATAAGAGAGATAAGATTCTTCCTTCTTCTTGGAAAGAGATTTTTTCACAGCCTCGTATCTACTGCAAATAGCCTGCAAATTGAAATCTGATTTTGGAGTAGTCCGTATTTCTCCCACAACATCTTCTGGAAAAATGCCACTATGCCTAGGACTATTTGGTTCCAGTTCAAAACTGACCTCTGTATTATTGGAGCTATTAAGACTTAGGTGACCAACTTCTTCTGGAAGAGTTTCATGTAATATACCAAAATCAGTATCAAAACTCTTAGAACTAATTCCACTTGATATTTGAAAAGAGTTCCATAACATAGTTTTTTGCATGGAAGGTTCTTTATAAGAAGCTTGCAAGTGGTCTGACATTTCAACAGACTCCTTTTCACTGCCACCCATCGCATCTATCCTATTGTGTACAGCAGGGGAGAATATTTGGCTAGTTTCTGACAGCTTGGTCCGTAAAGCCATACATTCTGAATCTTGCTCGCAAATTATTTTCTTATTTAACAAATCTGACTGATTCTGTGTTGGTGGGTCACCTAGGTGACTGGCTGCCATATGTTTCTGAGACACACACTTGAGGCAATCTGAAACAACTTTTTCTTCAGGCAAATGAGATTGACTAAAATCTGATACAGTGGTTGTGGAAAGAAAACTGGCCATGTTAAATTCTGTTTGATTATGTAACACAGGTACGGATTCTGGCAAAACTTCTTTATGTTCAGTATCCATCTGAATTGGTTCTGTACTTCCATCATCTTCCATTTCAATAGCTTTTCTCCACGAACTTCTAATTTCACTTACTAAATACATTAAGGGAAAAAATCATGCACACAATTTACTAGTATTCCAAAACATAAAGCATGCAATATAAATAAAGCTACTAACTCAGTATGTGTTCAATAAATGTGTTGAAGTGGAAGGCTCCATGATGTAACAAATCCAACAATATCAAAGAACTCTATCTCTAACTGAGCAAACACAACTGAACACATATAAATGAAAGCTGTTCCTGAAATGTGCGTATACTTTCACACAGCAACATACAAATTACATGTACTAAAAACACATTTTCTTGTCCATCTAGATCAGGGTTCAGCAAACTTTGTCTGTAAAGGGCCAGAGAGTAACATTTTAGGCTCTGTAGGCCATCCAGTCTGTCACAACTACTCAACTCTGCCACTGTAGCAAGAAAGCAGCCAGCCATAGACAAAATGTCAACAAATGGGCAAGGTTAGATTCCAATAAAACTTTATTTACAAAAACGTGGGGCTGGCTGGATTTGGTCTGTGCCCATAGTTTGAATCAGTTTAACTCTGAATGTCATTTCCAGCAGCAAAATAGAAATTATACTTAATCACTCAACCAGGATCTGCCTACATGAGGAAACCAATATCAGAACTTTGCATACACAAATTATAGGTAAGAGGGGAAAAAATATTGGGTTGTCTGACTAGCTTGACAGGTGGAAAAGATCTATGCACACACAAATTTTTGGCTAATGCTACTGGTTTTTGACTGAGAGAATATGGTCTCCATAGTCTATAAACAACGCTGATCGCAGGTCAGATCTGGAGAGGGATTTCTTTTTTAAAGTCATCAATAAATTCTTTTCCAGAAAAAAATCCAAACAAAGCAACAAAAACAAAATTCTACGCTATCTATATTCTATAGTATGAGGGCTTATATACTCAGTATAATGAGTATACTGAAGCAACAAAATACTACTGCTTTTGAGGTCCATGCTGTGGGACTGCCTTATAAGTAAGAGTGTCCACACTTAATATGTCAATGAAAGTCCCTTACATCAGAATAAAAAAATAAGTAGCCACTGACAACTGAACTGAAAGATACAGAGAAGTGTTTGAAAATGAGTTTACAGAAGATCTGTCAGACCTTGGCTCTAATAGTGGTAATATCTCTAAGGAAAAAAATAAAGGAGAGAAAGCATTATTAACTTACTCAAGTTTTCTGGAGTTCGGGGAATTTGGTTCCTCGTTAAGAACGGGTTAGAAATGAGAGAGTCAATTAACTCCTCTAATTTTACATCTTTTCCTTCAGAGAGCTTTGGTGAATCAGATAAAACTGCCCTGGCAACCTAAAACAGAAAAGAAAAAATAAAGCAAAAATTATTAAGCCCATGTTGTTGTTGTGTGCCGTCAAGTCAATTCCAACTCGTAGTGACCCTATGTGACATATTAGAACTGCCCCACAGGGTTTCCTAGGCTATAATCTTTACAGGAGCAGATTGCCAGGTCTCTTCTCCCACTGGGTTCAAACCACCAACCTTTCAGTTAGCAGCTGAGCGCCTAATCATTGTACCACCCAGGCTCTTTACCAAGCTGGTGGTAGAACGAAATAAAAGCCCTGAAATGAACAATAAGTACTTCAAAGTCAGCAGTCCCTCTCACAGCAATGACACAAAAAACAAGCTCAATAATGTAGCTCTGGGATGATCTACAGACCATCAAGGTAGAATTGGAACACACAACTGTTTCTTCCTTATCTTGATGGGATAACACACTTAAAGGAGAGAAGAGGTAAGAATCTTTGTACTTGGGAAGATGCAGGGGGAGTTCTGACTGCACAATAACCTACACTGCTATCCACAATGACCTAAAACAGCTAGCCACCTGCCACATCTTTGACCTTGACAACTCTGTATACACTAAAATGACTTTTTTTAAATAATATTTTATTGTGTTTTCAGTGAAAGTTTCAAAATGACTAGTTTTAAAGAAAGCAGATTTCCTTTTAATAATAATCCATTTGCACAGTAACACCTCTATTAACAAAGAGGATACATTCTGACAACATATTTCTTTGCTAGAAACCTCTGATAATAAGGAACAAAGGTACAGGGATACATTCCAAGTAGAGAAAAGTCTGCTAACAACAGGAACCCAGGTAGCACAACAGTTAAAGCGCACAGCTGCTAACTGAAAGGTTGGCGATTTGAATCCACTAGCAGCTTCTCAGGAGAAAAGACCTGGCGATCTGCTCCCATAAACATTACAACCTAGGAAAACCTATGGAGCAATTCTACTGTCCTATACAGGTCACTATGAATCGAAATCGACTCGATGGCACACATCAACATGTTAACTAAATAGCAATAAAATTGGAAACAAAAAGCATGTAAATTAAAATCTCTACCCCCTGAGGTCCCTAAAAAATAAACTTTATACGGCCATAATCAGATTAGCTCTCCCCTCCACCCCCGCCCCACCACATGTTCTAACCTCCCCCAGGAAAATAAAGGTTACCTGGAATTCAAACACTGAATATCCCTTGTCACAAATACCATTAAAGAAAGTTAACTTCACTTTACTTTCAGAGCTTTGTAAGATTTCAGGACTTTCCTTCCATTCCATCCCCTTCCACTGCTATCCTTAATTCTTTCAACCAGAAAATATACCTTTCCCTTCACAATTAGAGGGAAAAAAAAAGCCTGATTGACCATCTTTACTTTAATGTAGAGTCAATCAACCAATAAAAAGAAACAATAGAACTGGAGACATTTAAGCATTTGTAGAGACCATGAAACTGGTCCAATCTCCTCCTGTTCTCTTACAAACAAGAAAAATGACTGGCATATAGATCTCTGATGTGGACAATGCTCATTTAAGTTAATCAGGATTGGGATAAGCAAAGGAACTCTAATACCTAATTAATATGCACTAAACCAAATTTTTCTTCCTGTCTTTCACGAATATAAGGCAACGCATGTACTTTCTGGCTTCTTAACCAAATTCAAACAATGCTAAGGGATGTTGTAGGGAACACATAATAAAAATAACATTAAAGAATGGTTTGAATATTTAATTTATGTAAACTGAGTTCTGTAATACTGAGGAATAACAAAAAAAAATTCCATTGCCGTTGAGTCGATTCTAACTCATGGTGAACCCATGTATATCAGAGTAGAACTGTGCTCCAGAGTTTTCAAGGCAGATTGCCAGGATTTTCTTTGAAGGCACCTCTGGGTGGGTTCAAACTGCCAACCTTTTGGTTAGCAGGCAAATGATTAACCATTTGCATCACACAGTAACTCCTATACTGAGCAATAGTAGCAGCATATGGTCGCTTACTAGTGAAAAGCAGAACAGTGCTAAGGGACAAAGCTGGTTAGGAAAGACAAGCTCATAAATAACAATGAATTTAATCACTTTTGAAATATTTAGAAAGCAAAGAAGACAAAACTGCTGCTCAGTGATAAAATGATACTGCATAGTCTTTGTCTGATAATCAAAAAAAGAGGAAGCTCTGCTAAGAAACAGACAACACTGAAGAGTGTTTTAATAGGGTATAACCACTGGATATATTTATCCAACAATTTATGTGGTAGTTTAGTTCTAAGGACACCACACATGAATTATTTTTATATTTTTAGGTGATATTTATAGATTGGGAAGTGGGGTTCTAAAGCATGATAAAGTCTTAACTAAGGTTATACTAAATCTATGTCTACTTTTTGAGAGACACAATTTTGCTTTAGCCATGATTTTGATTATCTGTGACCTCCTTTTTCCCAAATTACCCCAGTTAATCAGTAATCAACTGTACTTCATTTATGTATGATTCCAACACCATTGAGAAAATAACAGATGTTTAAGTATACTTATTAAAGTCTTTTTCCTAACCTCTTCTACCAGATGCTCTTGCTCTTTTTGGAATGGATCACTTTTTTGGGCTGGCAGAGACCCCCCAACTGCACTACTCTCTGAATTTTTTGCAATATCTGATGATGGAGAGTCTTCCATTTCAGATTCAGGTGTTTTCTTAGAAATTGTTTCATCTTTCTCTCTGGGAGTTCTCATCTTCATGTCCTGAAGAAGACACACATGTAATGTTAAAGACATTAATAATCATGGCTGATCTTGAGGCTTATTCATTGGAGGTTTGTGGGTTATCATGAACATATAAAAGATGGTTAATTTTATTGTGAAATTACATGTTCACTAGCACAATTAAATAAGTATTCCCACTTAAAAGCAATGGAGGATGTGTAAATAGAAGTGCTACATAATGTGCAAATACTGGGAAATGTGAAAACAGAAATTAAATTTAATTAAACTATAATATAATTTTAAACGGTCAGAATTGAAAACTGTTTTAACATGTACCTTTTCAAGAAGTGTAACACTATTTCTGTCTGATAATGGAGCTGACTGCAAAAGAAAGGAGGCAGGGCTAAAAGGAAAACAAATAAATCCAAATTATAAGTAGGAAGGAATTCCATTCACTTGATGTATCTGAATATTCTAAAGTAACTGTCTGCCCCGTATCTGTCCGTTACGATTTCACTCAATTCGTCCCAGTCATCAAAAGGCAGTTTATTCTAGGGAGGTATGGTGACAATTAGAGCAGTACTTCAGCCCAATTTGTGTATCAGCCTCCCAAATTATGAACATTTTACTTACCTGCTATATTTAAAAAAAAAAAAAAGCTGATAGTATTTTTTAAAATGGTTAAATGACTTCTTGAACACTCGAAGACTTGATTACATGGTAAAAACAAATGCTATTAACTGCAATCGCATTATGACAATGTCCTCAGGGTCCAGATCACATAATTTCATTGTATTAGAGACTTTAAGATTCTTGATATTTCATGTCAATTTCCCAATTAGGCTGAATTCTGCTTTAAAGTAAATATGTCAGACTTACAGTAAAGTCTTAAGGTTATTCAATTTTAGTTTGCTGCATTATACACATAGTATTCCTTCATCTTTTAGATTCCCTTGTTCCTTTAGACAAATATAAAAATCTCATGCATCTCTTCACACTATTACAAAATAAGTTATTACATTTTAAAAACCTTGAAAGCAATGATAAGTTTAAAGTAACTATCCGGATCTTCAAAGAATTTTTAATTTGAATCATGAATTTAGTCTGGTCACTGTCCAAAAGCTTTTTTAGCCTAAACTCACAGCTGTCAAGTCGATTCCAACTCATAGGACAGAGGAGAACTGCCCCATAGGGTTTCCAAGGCTATAATCTTTACGGAAGCAGACTGCCACATCTTTCTCCCACAGAGCAGCTGGTGAGTTCAAATGGCAAACCATTCAATTACGAGCCAAGCACTTTAACCACTGCACCAACAGGGCTCGTTTTTTAGCCTAGGTAATGTGAAAGACAGGATTACGACAGAGACCACTTTCAACATCAAACATATAGATGCTTTTAATCACAGCCAGAAGTACACAATTAACAGCTTTGCAAGTTATTTTATACAACAGCAAATAGTTTTTCAAACTACATATGCCCTCTTTGAGTCTTTGCCTACCTTCCAGCCATAACTGAAAATCACTGCAGTAGCTCAAGATTTAATTTAGCCTGAACAAAATATAATCCAGATATCAAAGACAAAAGATTAGCCATCTGTTACGATTTTATCTTAACTTTTTCAAAGTTTTATAAAAACTTACATTAAACTTATCAAAAAGCCCCCTGGAAGGGTCAGCAATCTATGGACCATGCTAAAGGGTGCCACAACTAGATGGTGAGCTCCTTGAAAACAAAGGCTAAGCTATTTCCAGGTACTAGCACAGTGCCTGGTACATGGTAGTGTAATACATATTTGCCAAATAACTGACAGACCGAAAGAATCAATGAATAAATGTAACTTAAAGATAAGGTTCTATCAAAAAAATCCCTCTGCCACCAGTCGATTCCGACTCATAACAACCATACAGAGTTCTACAGGTGACACTCAATTTTTCTATTTGAATCATCCTTGCAGAGACTTACAATAAAGTTGTAACAGAAAACAACGGAAGCGTATTGAATACCTTCCTCTCTCTCATTTCTGAATTGGCAACATGCTATTAACCCAACTAACATTTCAATCCAAGACAACTTTAAGCAGCCCTGGCTCAGTCCTTTCCTCTTTATCCATCTGCAGTGCCAAGATTAAGGCCCATGAAATCCCAGCACGGTAACATATGAAAAGAAAGGGTGCTGATCCCATTGTGGAAATTTATACTAAGAGCACTTTTAAAAGAAAAGAAAAAAAGTGACATGCTTTTTATAATAGTAAAAAAACTGGGGAAACCTAAAGGTCTAAAAATAAACAATGTTACAAAGTCATTATAAGTAAAAACTGGTAATATAATGTTAAGTAAATACACATACACAAAACTGTTTATGCTATGTTAATGCTTACAAATTTTGTATTTTAGAATTCAAGACTGTATCCATGCTTTGATTAGAACTAAATTTACATATGATTGTGAACAAGGCCTAGAAAAGAACTTGAGGAAAAAATGCGACAAGTGAATATATTAGAAATTTTAACCAACTATTTTTCATATTTATTTGCAGCTGTTGTTACAATGTATCATGTATCTATAATTAACAGAGAAAGAATAAATAGAAATTCTAAAAAGAGAAAGGATATGCAATTGGAATTCTATTTCTGAGACTAAGGATGTTTAGCCGGCGTGCGTATAAGATCATACTGCCCTGTCTTTGAAATGCAGTAAAGGAGAAAACGTTAGAGGTCTAGAACTCCATCATCACCACTAAAATATTATGAAACCTTCCCAAAAACCACTGCAAAGGATAAAGTCTACAGTGTACAGGAAAGATATCACCAATCACTGAATTCTGGTTTTAAGTATGATACAGCCACCATCAGCTCAAATTCTGCTTAAAACTAGTGCTGAGATTTATGGAAAAGACTAATAATATTTTGGTAGCTGTGAAGGACAACTGCATGTTAATAGGCTAATAACACATTCTAAAAACTATACTCTTTTCATGGCTTTTAACTGGATTGATCATATCCTTATGTAAATTTTCAAATTAAGTACAATATTACTGATGTAAGAAAATGCCACTGCAAATAAAATATTAGGTAATAGCCCAACTACGTGCCAAAAAATGATATTATATTCTTTAAATACGAATTTAATTAAGAATTAATTAATTACTGATGAAACATTTTATTACAAAAACCTTTTAGAGTGAAGAATTCAAGCAACAAGACTATTTCCACATCTTAGTAACTGAACTCTTCCCAGGTCTTCTGTTCTGCTATTAAGGCAATAATAATCTTTTAGAGTCCATTAAGCACTCATCCATTGTCACCAAAAGCCTTCCCATACCTTCAATATCCCAAACCTATAATTAAAATAAAGTATCAGAAAATAATTAAAAGATATAGGGCTTGGAAGAGGAAAGATGTGGAAATCAAAGTATACTGAATACAACTTCTTTTTCCTATATTGAGAGAATTCCATTTGAACTAAATTGTTAGGAGCTGAGTGTCTAGCTCTTATAGAATCCTGATAGTGACCTTAGTACAAAATTTCACTTCAAGAAAGAATCTTGAGGTTCAGCGGAGTTCATAAATCTTATTTATGTATTAATCTACTATCCTAAAGACTACTATTAATCTTTACTTCAGCAAGATAATTTCGTCAAAATATTTAATTTGCTCTCTCAAGGGAAAACAAACCACCAATATAATTGAGATTAGGAAGTACCAACTATCCCCCTCTAGCATGCTGTAAGAAAAAGAAATTGTGATAAGAGGGTAAAATGGGCAAGCTCAGTAAGTTTACTACTCTTCAGTATTGGGACTTCACAGATGATTTCATCATTTTTCTTTAGGTACTCAGAAAATCAATATCACACTCAGATATAAGAATAAAAACAAATTCTTCCACAACTAGTCCTGACCTCCTGTCAACCAGAAAATGACTAGAGAGGAAACTGTCAAAGGTACAGTTTCACATAAAATGTTTGATTTTTGTTACAGTGTTTCAACTTATTAATGGATTAAGAGTGTACAGAATAAAGAATGCTTCCATTCATTGAAAATTTAGGATTTTCTTCTAGGACTTTCCTAAGTATTTTATTTCCATATTTGTCTCTCATCTATTTGGGGACGGTGAACTAAAAGACACCTATTTAGGTCAAGGGGAAATCAGAAAAAAACAAGTAAGAGAATCTGTTCACTTTGCCTGTGCTTGATTACTACTTAATAATGGTTAATTTCAACAAAGAACAAATATATTCCCCGTGTGGGTTACATACAGCTAGTTCAGAGATTTTAGTTTATATAATCTGGTATCAGCTTTCAGAGCCAAAATGGAATGATAGAGAAAACAGGCAATAGAGAAAACAAGAATGTTCCTGAAGGAAGTTACAACAACTAGGTTCAGATCTTTTATCTGTTAAATTTTAGGATTAGGTTAAATCAGAAGTCTTCCAATTATTTTTTTAAAGCATGGAATATTTTAAAATCAAATAACATGTAAATACCTCAATATATAATACAAATAAAAAAGCAAGCTGTTCAAGCTGATGTTGGAACTCATCCACAGCACCAGGGGGCACTGCAGAATGCAATCTGAAAACTACCAGACTAGATGATCTTCAAGGTCCCTAAACTCTTACAGTTTAATCAATGGTCACAACATGGTTTCCAATAAGTTCACAGACACAAAAAGGTAAAAATCCCCAAACTTGCAATAGATACTTTTTTTTTTTTAAGTCCATGCAACAGAAATGTTGAATCTTTTCTGAAAATGTGGGTCCACACTGGAAAAATACTGTCTGGTTAAGAGGGGCAATTATGGAATATCTCATAGTAGAGAAGTTTGGAAAATGGCTTAAGATGGCACTAAAATTAATAAAGAAAAAAAATCACTATGATAATCAAAATTGTTTTACCTGTTGGCTAGCTCATTTACAGTTCCCCATGTATCCTTCTCTCTTCTGCAATCATTTTCTTGGTTACATTGTTTAGATGTATCTAAAGGAGTAGAAAAATTAATCACTCTTTAATTATGTTTGCACATCTTAATATTCAAGGATCTCTTGAAACACTAGAACAACTTCTAAACAGAAGAAAACGGAAAAATCAGAATAATATGAAGGCTAATAGAAAAAGACAATTATTCAATTGTTAAGGGGAAAGTGATGGACAAGACAGTAAGTAGTAGAGAATATCTAGTAGTAGGCTTTTATAAAGATTGATAGTTCATACTAAACCAAGGTTCCAAAAAAGTGACAGTCCATAATTCTCCAGTATTATATAGCCACTTTTCATGTTTAAATACACAGATTATGCAATTACCACAAAAACAACAACAAGGCAAAAAGTTTCCAGTATTTAGGATATTTCAGCTCAGCATCAATAATATCAGTCACAACCCCATATTTATTCATCAACGTATCACTGAAAAACTATGTGCCAGTCACTGTAGTGACAATGGGAGACAGAAATAAAGGATAAGAGTCTCAAAGGGGCCCTGGTGGTACAATTTTTAAGCGCTCAGCTGCTAACCAAAAGGTTGGTGGTTTGAACTCACCAGTCACTCCAAGGGAGAAAAGACCTGGCTATCTACTCTCAAAAAGATTACAGCCTAGGAAACCCTATGGGGCAGTTCTACTCAATCATACAAGGTCACTATGACTCAGAATCGACTCAACTGCACACAACAACGTGCACTTGTCATTAAAAAATGTAAGCCATCAGCAAAGACAGAGTCCCTGCCTTCAATGAGTCAGTCTAGGAAAAGATATTCATGAATGAAGAATTATGTTAAAGTGTCACAGTATTACGATACAACTATGCACAAAGTACAAGAAGGCAGAGAGGCACCTAACCCAGACTGGGGGCATGGGAAGAAGACATGAAAATACTGAGAGAGGAAGGTACAAATTTAGCATCCTGGTGGTGCAGTGGTTAAAGCACTTGGCTGCTAACCAAAAGGTCAGCAGTTCGAACTGAACACCCACTCCACAGGAGAAAGATGTGACAGTCTGCTTCTATAAAGACTTATAGCCTTGGAAACTCTATAAGGCAGTTCTACTCTGTCCTATAGGGTCGCCATGAAACGAAATCGACTCAGCGGCACTGGGTTAGCTTTTTGGTTTAGCATCCTGGAGGACTGAGTATATCCAGTGCAAGCATGGTGAGAAATGGGGTTGGTGAAGGCTAGATTATAGAGAATTTGATATTGGAGGGGCTTCTCCTCTTTCAACATGTTAGTTTCTGAAAGGCTTTCCTTAAATTTGTACATGTGTCCAAAGTGTCACTGCATTAAACACTAACGTCTATACTATGTAAAGTTTTATTTTTGTTTCCATATCATAGTAGTATGCCTTTTCTAACAGCATTTTCAATACCTGCTGCTTTTGTACATATTGATTATGATGAAATTACTAATGTTTATAAAACATCTCAAAAATGAGCATAAATATAGCAACTATACCACAAAACTAGTAGACAACCATAAACTAAAATGATCACCCACAATTGTAAACACCATATGTTGGTCATAAGCAGAGCTGATGCACATTTGTTCTGGCATATAAGAAAGTTCGTAAGGTAAAAGTTCCTTAGTGTAACCTGACCTCAGAACCTACTATACAGCTACAGTAGTCAAACAGCCTGGTACTGGTACAACGACAGATACACTGACTGATGGAACAGAATTGAGAGAACCCAGATGTAAATCCATCCACCTATGGTCACCTGATCTTCGACAAAGGCCCAAAGTTCATCAAATGGGAAAAAGACAGTCTTTTTAACAAATGCTGCTGGCAAAACTGAATGTCTATCTGCAAAAAAATGAAACAGGACCCATACCTCACACCATCTACAAAAACTAATTCAAAATGGACCAAAGACCTAAATATAAAATCAAAAAACTATAAAGATCATAGATGCAAAAATAGGATCAATGCTAGACACCCTAATACACAGCATTAACAGAATACAAACCATAACAACACACAAACCCCAGAAGATAAGCCAGGTAACTGGGATCTTCTAAAAATTAAACACTTAGACACTCATCAAAAGACTTCACCAAAAGAGTAAAAAGAGAACCTACAGACTGGGAAAAAATTTTTGGCTATGACAAATTCCACAAAGGTCTAATCTCTAAAATCTACAGGAAAATCCAACACCTCTACAACAAAAAGACAAATAATCCAATAAAAAAATGGTCAAAGGAAATGAATAAACACTTCACCAAAGAAGACATTCAAATGGCTAACAGACACGTGAGGAAATGCTTGAGATCACTAGCCATTAGAGAAATGCAAATCAAAACTACAATGAGATACTATCTCACCCCGGCATTACTGGCACGAATCAAAAAAACAGAAAATAACAAATGTTGGGAGAGGCTGCACGGAGATTGGAACTCTTACGCACTGCTGGTGGGAATGTAAAATGGTACAACCATTCTGGAAAATGATATGGCGCTTCCTTAGAAAGCTAGAAATAGAAATACCATATGATCCAGCAATCACACTCCTAGGAATATATCCTAGAGAAAAAAGAGCCGTCGCACGAATGGACATATGCACACCCATGTTCCCTGCAGCACTGTTCACAATAGCAAAAAGATGCAAACAACCTAGATGCCCATCAACAGATGAATGGATAAACAAACTACGGTACCTACACACAATGGAATACTACGCAACGATAAAGAACAATGATGAATCTGCGAAGCATCTCATAACATGGATGAATCTGGAGGGCATTATGCTGAGTGAAATAAGTCAATCACGAAAGGACAAATAT
>NW_004443961.1:18291786-18297441 GCF_000243295.1 Trichechus manatus latirostris
GCCAGGACACTGCAAAGGCAGCTTCAACCTTGAAAGGTAATTATAATTGATGATATTAGAGAGATATTAATTGTTCAGGTGGTAATGGTATGGTAGATGAGGAAATAAGAGTATGAAATGGACATGAGATGATTATAGAATTCTTGTTAATTTTTTTAGGTGTAATAATAATATGGTATTTATATAAAGATCCTCATTTTTAGGGGAATGCATGCTGAAATGTTTAGAGAGAAGTGACGCAATGTCTAGAATTTACTTTGTTTAGAAAAAATACATACATATATAAATATCACAACATGGTATTTGTTGAAACAGGTGATAAACATTCAGGCAATTACTATTCTATTATGTAAAAAAAAGGGGGCTTCCACACACAAAGGTGTACATGAATGTTTATAGCAGCATTATTCATAATAGCCAAAAATTGGAAACAATCCAAATGTCCATCAATGAACCAATGAATAAACAAGATGCAGTATATCCATACAGTGGATAGTATATGACCATAAAAAGGAATAAAGTACTAATACAAGCTATAACTTTGATGAACCTTAAAAACATACTAAGTGAAAGAAAGAAGCCAGTCACAAAGGTCCATATATTATATCCATTGATATAAAAATCCAGAAATCTATAGAGATAGAAAGTAGGTTAGTGGTTGCTTAAGGGTAGAAGGTGGGGGGACTAGGGAGGTGATAGCTAAAAGGTATAGGGTTTCTTTTTGAGGCAATGAAAATATTCTAAAATTAATTGTGGTGATGGTTGTACATATCAGTGAATATATTAAAAACTACTGAATAGTACACTTTAAATGAACTGTATGGTACGTGAATTATATCTCAATAAAGCTGTTTAAAAAAAAAAACATTGGGGGCTGATACATGTTAAAACATGGATGAACCTTAAAAACGTAACTAAGTGAAAGAAGCGAGACCCAAAAGGCAACATGTTGTATTATCCCATTTATATGAACTATCCAGAACAGGCCAATCCATAGAGACAGAAAAAAGACAAGTGGTTGCCAAGTGCAGGAGAGGGAAATGGGGAGTCACTGCTTAATGAGTATGGGGATTTACTTTGAAGTGCTGGAAATATTCTCAAACTAGACAGAAGTGTAGTTGGTTGCATACATTGTAAATTTACTAAATGCCCGAGTTATACACTTTGCAATGCTTGAAATGATGAATTTTATGTTATGTGCATTTTACCACAATAAAAACATTGGAAAATAAAGCGAAAGCAAATGCAAAGGAACTATTATCACAGAGAGAAATACTGACTGGAGGGAGATTTGAAAGAGAAAAAGATAACCAACCTGGAAGTGAAGCCGGGTACTTAAAAAGAATACTCCTTGCATATACTTCTTCTGAAGCAGGATCAAATGAAAGGGGAGACATGGGTGGTAAAAGATCCACAGCCTTAAAACACAGAATTCACAATTTGAAGTATACACATTTTATTCATTACCACAATAACACTGCTAAATTAATCTATGAGTGGATGATTTTTTTTCCCTAACAAAAATAGTATTACCAAACATATTGAACTATCCTACAACTATTTTTTAGGAAGCAGGAGATTACTCCGACCTCCAACTAACTCACGTCAGGAGGGATGTTTGGTTTTCTTGTTAAGACAATCCTCTGAATCTAAAAGTATTAACTGCAAGTCACAACAGCAGTTTAATGACTATTTTAATACATATTTAGAAAAATTACAGAAATCAAAACATTTGAATTTTAGACTCAAATGCAAAGATGACAAACATGCATACACATAGCATTTCCAGGTCATTTGTGACATGATAAATCAAGAGACTGCTTTATATTAAAGGAGCCCTGGTGGCACAGTGCTTAAAGTGCTTGGCTGCTAACCGAAAGGTTGGTGGTTTGAACCTACTAGCCACTCCTAGGGAGAAAGACAAGGCAGTCTGCTTCCATAAAGATTTATAGCCTTGGAAACCCTATGGGGCAGTTCAACTCTGTCCTACAGGGTTGCTCTGAGTAGGCTTCAACTCGACCACAGTGGGTTTTGGTTTGGGCCTTAAACCACTTTGCAAAAATGAAGTCAATATTACTTACTGGAGTACAACCTTTAATTAGACTGAACGGAGACAGACCAAGAAATTCTTTCCACTTCTTATACCATTCTCCTTGTTTCTCAACAATAGAACGTCTTATAGTTATAAGATCTTCTTTTATTTTATACCTATGATAGCATTAAAAAAAACTTTATTCAAATTATGAATACACAAAAAGGTACTGAATAAAATTTAAGAAAGCAATGATGGTTGTAGGGAAGAGGAAGGAAATATAAATCCAAAGTTTAAACAACTTTAAATTGCCTAAACTCTCACAAATGAATATTCAGAGCCTAAAGTACCTTTTTTCTTTTTTAAGGCCAGAAAGCAATAATACATCTATTACTCCATTTATCTTTATAACACAATTGTTTTTCCTGGTTCTAAACTGTCAGAACTCTACTACCACCCTCTGTTCATTCCTGATAGCATCCCATACCTCCCAATCTTTCTGCTCAGACAAAAAACTTCAGAGGCCCAGTTTTATTAGGTAGACCTCACAAAGTAAAAATTAAAATTATATCATAGAGATATCACTCGGCAAAAAAAAATTTTCCAGATAAAGAGAAAACTACATTAATTTTCCTTTCTATTTCCTGTGTCTCTCTTGGGAGTTGATCAGATAATGTTTTTGACTACTAATAAAATTTTCGCACTTGTTTGCAAAAGCCAAAGAGTTGTAATTATATATGAGTTTTGCTGAGAAATTATCAAAACCACCCAATCCTCCCACAGTAAAATAACAGAACATCTTTCTAGTGTACCTCATTTGCTTCAGATCTGATAATCTTTCTCTCTGAAATCTGGTCTCTTTTTCAAGGTAGTGAAGGTCAATTGTCAGTCTTGCTTGGTCAGCCTGACAATGTTCATATTTCATTATTTTCAAAACTTCATTTAATAACTGAATAACTGTTAAGAGGTTCAATTTTCCAGCCTCATAAACATTTCCTATGTGTAACTAAGGATTCAGAGAGGAAAAAAAAAAGTGGTGAACTATTGGTTCTGAAGATAATAAACTGCTATGTAATATATTTGTTTTTTAGTATTATATAAAAACTTTACCTTAAAGAAGAATTAAGAAAAAAAAAAACACCTTTCCCCATCAAAAAATAAAACTACAGTAAACAATTTTGTTCCAATGAAAAAAACTACTGTGAAAGAACATGACATGCCAAGTTTTTAATTCAAATAGACAGAAAGCAGAATAAAGACTGAGGAGAAAGGGCAGGTTTGCAGAAAGATCACGAATTCACTTTTTAAGAAAAGTTGCAACTGAAGGCCCCTAAAAGCTGCATCCAAACTCGGACATGTTTATTTGGCCTGGACAGGTCCAGTGTTTTAAAAACATGCGAAATCCATGGCCAACATTTAAAAAGCCACATATTTCACATAGAAATTACTCTCTAATTCTCCAAACACCTCACCGCTTCTTACTTTCTCCCTATTGTTATGCTAAAATGAGCATGCTCACTTATATATATTACCTGCCTAGCCCCTGAAGAAATCTGAATTTGCAGATTCTGATTTTTAAATCTGATGTGCCTGTCATGTTACCCAGTAAACTGAAAGCGCTTCAGGGTCAGAAACAATATTTTATTTTTGTATTCCCTATACTATATCAATACCCTGCATATTGTAGATGCTTAATAAACTTGTGTTTACTAAAAAAAATAAAATGTGGGCTATCCAGATGGAAATGTCCTATAAGCAACTGGAAATAAGCAGATAGAGTTTAGGTTAAAGAAGAAAGACTGGAAATACCAATTTATAGGAGGCTGTGGAAGCCATGGAATTGGGTAATAAAGTGAGGGGAATCTGTACTGTGGGAAAGAAAAGGGGGCATTAAAGGAACCAAGGAGAACACTTTCATTTAAAAGTTAGAAAAAGGAACCAGTGGAAAAACTGAGAGCAGCAGTCTGAAAAACCACAGGAGAGTAGACACTGAAGTCACAAAAGCTAAAGCAAGAGAAGACTTTAAAAGGAATATTTAACATCCAGAAGAGAAACCAAGAGGATGAAGTATTTTAAAAACAACATTTGGCAATTAGGAGATCACTGGTGCCCTCACTGAAAATTTATAAAAAAACGAGTATCATCTTCCTACTAAGTCAGCTCCCACTCCCCACACTGTATGATGCAGCACCAGACAAGCCACAATTAATAAAAGTACATGGATACCCTTAAGAGTACCTCTCTTTATGACAGTTATAATAGACATACTCACAGCAAGTTTTGAAAGTTGTAAAAAACACTAAAAGAACAATAGCATATAACATGTAAAATAATAACGAGACAGAAGTTTTCTCAGAAGCTTTTTTTTTTTTAATTGTGGTGAAAATATACACACCAAAACATCTGCCATCACAACTACTGCTCAGACATTTTCTTACTATCAAATGCTTACCTGACCCATTTGTTTTTCAATTTTGTCAAGTAAGAGCCTTGGAATATTAATAGCAACATTAGTTCCATCTAAAGAGTACTGGTTAACAAGGCTAAGGACTGAACTAACAACTTCTCTCTCTTTTTCCAAAAACATGAGTGTTTCATTCACTGAAGCCCACAACGACCGAACCTTTGAAAACAGAGACAGAGAGGAAACATTATACATAGTCTGAACATACACTTAAGAAATGTAAAACACAAATTTATGTTCATTCCTAGGTACAAATGTATTACTGGAATAATTTCTGATGAAAAAAATCAAATATCTGTATTTTAACAGTCTAAAGGCACTGATATTACTTACAAAAGGGCTTTAAAACCAAAGCATTTCTTAGAAGAATCTAGCTCACTATGATTTTCAAAGCAAATCTGATCAATCTTATACCACCAAGATGCAATTAGCATTTCCTGTATTCTGATGTGCCATTATCTAATGGAGATTTTTAAGGGAAAACTAATAAAAGATTTTGGGGTGGGGAGGGAAATAACATTACACATCAATTTTAAGAGTCATTCAAGTTTAAGAAAAGTTAAAATATGTAAAAGCCTGCTTCTTAAGAAGCAAAGAATCTTAGGTATATACTAACATATGTTCACTAAAACTCAGGTACAAGAATACTCACAGAACTATTTTTTTAATAGTTAAAAACTGGAAACAACCCAAAGATTCACCTAGAGTAAAATGGGTAAACTGTGCTATATTCATACAATAGAACATTATTATACAGCAATGAGAACGGCATATCACAACTACACACAACAACACAAATATCACAAACATAATGTTCAGTGAAAGAAGCCGATACAAAAGAGCATATTCTGTAGATTTCTATTTATATAAAGTTCAAAAACAGGCAAAACTAATCTTTGCTCTAAGAAGTCAGGATACTGTTTACACTCAGGATAAACAGGTCGTGAGTGAAAAGGGGACTGAGGGGGTGTCTAGGGTCCTGGTAAGGTTGTTTCTTAACCTGGATGCTGGTTACACGCGTGTGTTTACTTAGTGAAAATTTGTCAAGATATACACTTATAATATGTGCACTTTTTTGTCGGCATGTTATGCTTCAATAGAATTTATAAAAGTAGGAAGGAGGTAGATAAATATGATGATCATACCCAACTCAGTGTCT
>NW_004443961.1:18299368-18300478 GCF_000243295.1 Trichechus manatus latirostris
ATCATTAGCCATTAGAGACAGACAAATCAAAACTACAAGGAGATACCATCTCACCCCAGCAATAATGGCACTGATCAAAAAAAGAGAAAATGACAAATGCTGGATAGGCTGTGGGGAGATTGGAACTCTTATACACTGCTAGTGGGAATATAAAATGGTAAAACCACTACGGAAAACGGTATGGCACTTCCTTAAGAAGCTAGACATACAAATACCATATGATCCAGCAATCCCACTCCTAGGTGTATATCCTAGAGGAATAAGAGCCATAACAAGAACAGACATATGCACTCCCATGTTTACCACAACACTGTTCACAATAGCAAAAAGATGGAAACAACCTAGATGCCCATCAACAGATGAATGGATAAACTGTGGTATGTACAAACAATGGAATACTACGCAACAATAAAGAATAATGCTGAATCCGCAAGATACCTCACAACGTGGATGAATCCGGAAACATCATGCTTAGCGAAATAAGTCAATCACAAAAAGAAATATTGTATGAGACCACTATTATAAATAGTGAAGAAAAGGTTTACATACAGAAACATTTTTTGATGGTTACCCGGGGTGGGAGGGGGAGGGAAGGAAAATCACTAACTAGAGAGTAGACACGTGTTAACTCTGGTGAAGGGAAAGGCAATACACAATATGGGGGAAGTCAGTACAACATGACCAAGACAAGAGAAGACACTGAGAAGTATGCAAGGATAAAAGGCAAAGACAGTAAATACTATAACATATACAATCCTGCAACAACAGTAATGACAAACAATACTTCATGAGTGGATACTTAGGTAGATACGTATGCTGAATGGGTGTGTGAGGGCATATAGGAGTACATTCACATGCATATATAGGTTTAATTGTGGTTATTTCTATATATGCATTTGTATGTGCTACAAGTATACTCATATATATATAATAGAGCACATAGGGTGCACAGTCATGAAAACATTCTAGACATAACCAAACACTTCGCAGGACTGAGTTACTGGGCTTGAAGGTTAAGGACCATAGTCTCAGAAGTCATCTAGGTTAGCTGGCATAATATAGTTCATAAAGACAATGTTCTACATCCTACTTTGGTGAGTAACGTGTGGG
>NW_004443961.1:18302760-18303872 GCF_000243295.1 Trichechus manatus latirostris
CATGTAATAAATCCTAGTTTAACATGGCTCAATAAAGACAAGAATTCCTGATTCCTAGAAATTGGGAACCCCATAATGCACTTAACATCACTAATTCAGGTCCCAGCATTACCCTAAAGAAACCACCACAATTTCTAAAGATTTAATGAGTTCACTGAATTTCAAAGTCATTTAGAGACTCAATATGTTGACTGGAATTGCTTTAAATCAGAAATAGGACAACCAATGCTTAGAAACCTTATAGTTTCTAGCATGTAATACACAATGAACTCTTGTTAAATCAAAATATACATATTTCATAAAAAACTAGCTTGAGTTACATATAATTAGGACAGATCATCTGTAATAGAAAAACTGATAAATGCTTATATTATATGAAACTAAAAACACGCAAATGTTTATCAAGCTGAATCACATGCATATGAAAAAGGAAAAAAATCATTCACAGAAGACAAACTGGAAAAAAACATTTATATGTCACATCACGGAGAAGGGATAACAAATAAGAGCTGCTACAAATGATAAAAGAAAAAGACCAATAATCTAAGAAAACTATAGACAAAGAATATGAACGTGAGTACAAAAAAAGTTCAAATTGCTCTTAAACAGAATTTTCAACCTCACTAGTAATGAGAAATACAAACTGAAACTACGTTGAGATTCCATTTTTATCCTATCAGACTGAAAAGATAAAAATGTCTGATGATACACTATGCTGGTGTGAAAACAGACAATCTGAGAAAACAGACATTCTCAATACATTGGTGATGGAAGTATAAATTATCTAACCTCTAGGGAAAATAATCCGGTAATAACCAGCAAATTACAAATGCACAATTACTTTAGCCAAGCAATTCATCTTTCAGGAATTATTCCTAAACATACACTTGAACATAAACAAACTGATATATGTATAAAGTTTTTCACTGTAGCACTGTTCTCATAGCACAAGATTGGGGGAGGGGGGGATACAAATTAACACCAGCAGAAGATTGGTTTAATAAATCATGGTATATCCATTCATTGTAACATTATATAGAATGAAAATCAGAACACTCTATGAACTGATATGGGAAGGTCTCTAAGATACAATGTTAAGGGGAAAAAGCAAG
>NW_004443961.1:18305429-18306937 GCF_000243295.1 Trichechus manatus latirostris
AGTCGGCAACGGGTTCATTATTTATTTGTTTGTTTTGATAAGGAGATATATACCTACAGGACAGTATATCCAAAATTCTTAAAAATTGGTCTTTCAAAATGCTTATCAATTTTGTGGGGCTAAAGAAAAATGTAGTAGATTCAGGAACACTCAGCACAGAGCCCCCAATATACTCTCTAAGGGTACAAAGATTTTTTAAAAAGTTATATTTAATGAAGACTGCAAAGATTTCCAGAAGTATGTAAGTAACGTAGAAAACAGATCATCCTAAAGCTCTACAATACAAGGGTCACAATTTAGCTTAAGACTCCCAGGTATTCCATAACTCTGGCATAAAAGGATTGATCAGATTATTCCGTTTTGAACCACAAGTTTGAATTTTTGAATTTTTCTAAACCCTAGGTCACAAAACGCTTGGTCACAGAAAATAGCTATAATAAAGCCACAGTTATTGATACTGTTTGGGGAAATAAGCTAAAATAATCCAGGATCAAAAAAAGTTTTCTTCACACAAAAACTGTGATACAAACTCCTACAATCTCTATTTCCGATGCACCTACTCAGCAAAGCTGTTTTATTAGGAATCTACAGTTCCAACCAAAACCTACTGAAAAGTATTACTCTAATTAATATTTCCTTGCTTATACTGTTAGCACAAAAGCATTAACAAGATTTCACCTCTAAAAAGTTAATGTAGTTTTTTTAACTTCTTCAAGTTTGTATCTTTTAGAATAAAAATACTTACAGAAATTTTTTTTAACCACTCACAGCAATGTTTCCGGAATTCAGCATCACGTTTTTGGTCAAAAGGAGGCCAGCAAAATCTTAAAAACAAAAATAGGAGCATTAGAATTATGAACAAAAACCAAAATTTGAAAATATCAAACTTAGGTACTAAACTAGAAACATTAGTGCTAAATGGATCAAAGCTAACATTCTTAGATCTCAACTAAAAAGACACACCAACCTGTGAGAAACTGGGTAATCTTCCTCAAGAATATCTATAAGGTTGAGTTCAGTTTAGTGCAAATAATCAATTAATAAGTATATTAAATGAAACTATGAATAAAAAAAAAAAAACCTGTTGCTGTCGAGTCAATTCCAACTCATAGCAACCCTATAGGGCAGAGTAGAATTGCCCCAAAGGGTTTCCAAGGAGCAGCTGGTAGATTCAAACTGCCAACCTTCTGGTTAGCAGCCGAGCTCTTTACCACTGCGCCACCAGGGTTCCGAAGGTATGAACAGCTGTTAAAATTACTGAAAATCAGCTAAAGATGTCGACATTTTCAATGGCTCCACCGGGCTAATGTATAAAGATGGTATAAATAAATTTGTATGCTAAGCCTGAAAAAAAAGAATCTTGCTGGAGAGATACAAAAGGTTACACATAGGAACAACATGACAGATTATGACTCCTAGAGATAACTCATATCACTATCAGTGGGTGCTACTGTTTTGTGGCTAAACAAGATATAAAGATATGGAAAAAAAAAAGTTTTGCTTCACCT
>NW_004443961.1:18310185-18311354 GCF_000243295.1 Trichechus manatus latirostris
TTCAGTTTTGACCCCACCTCAGACTCTTTGTTGTTGTCAGTTAGGTGGCTTCAAGTCGATCTGGACTCATAGGGACCCCACGTGACAGAGTAGAACTAGCCAATACGGTTATCTTGGCTGTAATCGTTGTGGAAGCAAATTGCCAGGTCTTTCTCCCGCGCTCCCAGCACTGTTATGTAATTAATGCAGTCTGTGTCTGTGTGCCTGGCACACAGTAACCGCTCAACCACTTCTGACTAATGCACTGGCGGGGTCCGCTAAAGGGCGGATCACCCTGCGCCCCCCCGCCCCCGCAAAGGCTCCCCGGCCCACCAGCCCTGGTCTTACACTCCGAAATGCGTGAGCGACACAATCTTTCCGCAGGCAATGGTCGCCGGGCCTGGCTCGAAACCGAGCGCCTGCAGATACATCCAGAGATGCTCCTTCTCGAAAGAGGGGACCCCGGCCGAGCTCATCCTCGCGGTGGGCAAGGTGAGGGAAAAGAAGAAAGGGCGGGCCCGGGCGACTAAAAGGACCCTCAAGGCCCCTCCCTACTGGCAGCCTGAGGATGCAGCGGCCCCTCCATTTCCAGTCGGAGCCATTTCGCCTCAAAATACCGTAATGTCCCCGAAAAATAGAGTCGCTAACGGCACCGCGGCCACAGGCGCCTAAACGAGGTCACCACAAACGGAGACTCCCGCGCTTCCGGGAAAGCAATGCGCCCAATGAGCCGAGAGACGAAGGAACAACAGCCGCCAGGCCTCCCCAGGAGGAGGGACTGCGCGGGTGTTTGTATCTCCCGCCATGCAATGCGCACGGCTTTCCGTCACGTCCCCGGGAAAAGTAAGACCCACAGCGCGCTGCTTTGAGTTTTGCAGCGTTTGTGAAACCTCAAGCTGTAGGTTATGGACCTTCACGCTCGCGAGTTCTTTGTCCTAGTCTTTGCCGTTCCTTTCACTGACATTTGCCTGTCAGGTAAAGACCCTAGATGGAGGATTGTGTCCCGGTGTATTGGAAAGAGCGCTGGGTTCCTTCCACAGTTCTCACTGGCTGTGTGACCCTGAACAAGTCATCTAACCTCTGAACCTCAGTTTCCAGAGTTTTAACCTAGCCCTGTTGGGAGACCAAAAGTGAAAACAAGATCAAGCATGTGCGGGTTCACAATGTTATTAACTGGGGGTAAAGGCCAT
>NW_004443961.1:18312622-18314719 GCF_000243295.1 Trichechus manatus latirostris
AAGCAGAAAAGTCAGAACGTCATTACCGTAGTGCAGGGGATAAAAACTGGCAACTTGGAATAGGTGGTAGCAGCGTAGGAGGTGAAAAGTGGTTTGATTCACAATATATTTTGAAGGAAGCTTGGACAGAACAAACATTGATGGGGCACTAATCACAGTGTTTTAAGCACTAGGGACATAGGCTTTCAAGGAACAAGTGGCCAATATAAAAGGCGAGCAGATTTTAAAGGATTTATTAGATGACTAACAGTTAGGTGAAACTTTGATACACTGTATTCTTTCAACTTACAATTCTAGCCTTTCCTATCATAATTAAAGGTATCGCAGCTTGAGAAATACCCCGAAAAAGCTTTGCATAAATATCAAGACTCAATTCACTTCTACACTGTGCTAGGTGCTGCAGGACAAGAAAGACCCCACAGGAACCTAGCCCTGAGGGGACAGGAAGAACACACTGACAGAACCAGGGAAACCATAACGGGGAACGACCAGAATCTTCCTGCAGGGAAGTGGTTGTCTGGCCTTACTAATCACTAGGGGGCACTTGATTCCATTTGTTTACTCCATAGTTGCTGAGTTAAGGAACTTCTTGTGGCAGTCTCTTCTACTAGTCCAACTCTAATGCCCTACTCTGAAAAAATACACCTGCCCATCCCATCTAAGAATAATTATCTACCTAGTATACTTGTCTTTTTTTTAACCTAGCCCTGTTTTTTTAAAAACGTATAATTTAATATACAAGTTTTCCTCCATCCCATCCTCTTCTTCTTTTCTTTTTTCTTTATAATTTGTATATTGAAGAACTAGAGCTATTTGACTGTAGAATTTCCCATGGTCTGGGTTTTACTGATTGCATCGTCAGGGTGCAGTTGACTATGTTCCACTGTTCCTGTCCTCTGTATTGCCTTCAAATTAGCACCTGGATCTAGAAGCTTGATCACACTCAGGTACAGTCTCTTTGGCAAGACTAGAAATGGTGTGTGTTCTTTCTTCAGGAAGCACATAATGTCTCAATGCTGTTGGCAGTCATTGATGCACTGATGTCTAGGTCCATTTATTCAATGGAGACTGTAAAATGTTGATACTCTAATTAACCATTTCTTTTTCATTTATTAATGGGAGTACTTTTATGAAGTTTTAATTCATTTACTAGTTCATTACCCAGTGGTAAAGATATAGGAAAAGGCAGGATAAATTCTTAATTCCTTCCCCTTATTTACTAGTTTTCAAGATCATGAATTGGTTTGCTATCATCCCCTGAAGGTGACCAATTAGGTTTAAAATATGTAATAATATTTACATATATCACTATGTACTATTGGATCTAAACATATTTGAAGGGGTTCAATTTATTGCGATTATTATCCTTACTGAAGCTCAAATTGTCCCATCCTTGGCCAGTGGGAACTTCTTCAAACTGGCTTCCTTGCTCTACGGGATGGCAAGAAGTTCAAGATTCATTTTATACATTTCCTGCCTCAGACCTGGAATCAGTCATTTCTTCAAGAAGTTCTGGTTTCTTTTAGAAGGAAATGGTATTTTCAGTTGGACTGGGCAGTGTCGTGTTCTGTTGTACAAAGGGTTGCTATGAGTCGGAACCAACTCGCCGGCACCTAACAACAGTATTTCAGTATCACAACCTGGGCACTAGGGGGAGCTCCTAACTACTGGGTTGATCAGTTTCTATAATGTACTTATTTAATTAACACTTACTTAATGCTGCTGTGTGCCAGGCACTACTCTAAGCATTAGGCAAAGGTTAATTCAATCTTTATAACAAACCTATTACTATTCCTATTTTACAAATGAGGAAACTGAGGCACAGAGGAATTAAGTAATTTGCTCAAGGTCATATAGCTAGTAAGTGGCAGGGCCAAGATTAGAACCTAGAATCTGACTCTTTACCTACTATTCTTGTGTCCCCCCAAAATGTGTGTCAACTTGGCTAGGCCATAATTCCCAGTACTGTGTGATTGTTTGCCATTTTTTCATCTGATGTGATTTTCCTATGTGTTGTAAATCCTACCTCAATGATGTTAATGAGGTGGGATGAGAGGCAGTTATGATAATGAGGCAGAATTCAATCTACAAGATTAG
>NW_004443961.1:18316110-18325958 GCF_000243295.1 Trichechus manatus latirostris
GGAGCTGATGCCCTGAATTTGGATTTGTAGCCTTCTGGACTGTGAGAGAATAAACTTATCTTTGTTAAAGCTATCCACTTGTGGTACTTCTGTTTGTTATAGCAGCACTAGATGACTAAGACACTGCATGTGGGTAAACCTTACTTTATCCATAGCTGCGCTTTCTGAGAAGATTTTTTGTACTCTTATTCCTGCAATTCACTCATATTATAAAAGCACTAAGGAAATTTCTCTTTAAATGGAAACTGCTGGTGGAACCTATCAAATGAAGGCTTAAAAAAAAATTTCTGGTGATTTGTCTATTAATCTATTACTCTTTTGAAAATAATAATACGCCACGTATCCATAAGTCTGACTTCCAATAATATAAACTCTTCAGATGTCCATGAACTGAAGAAACAAAAGGTCTTTTAACAGTTGAAATAGCCATCATAAAGCCCTAGCCCTTCACTGCACAGGAAAGGCTTTAGGGATAAGAAGCTCTATTGACTCTTAAAATTTTGATAAGCTAAGTAATAGGTCTTTAGCCAATATCAGATTAAAAGCATAAAATTAGTAAGGTATAATATATTACTAAATTCTTGATATAAGACTGGAATCTTCATAGCAGAGGAAAAAATAGCTGATTGCCTAACAGAGACGAAATAAAACATAACCAACTAACAACAAACGAATCCCTTAAAACACACACAAGAAGAGAATCTTGCTTTGTTCATTGGGCCCTTTACCTGTTTGTGGCCCTAACTGCACTTCCTAAGAAGCCAAGTGCTCAGAGGATTATGTAGTCTGAGGTATAAACGTCCACTGTTTTCTCCTGACACTTTCAGTTTGGGGAGATCAAGCTGCACCCTAGCTTTTCATGATCATTCACTTTGTAAAGATCATATCCAAACTGACATCCACAAAAGCCAGCAACGTTTACACAAATGGGTTCAGGGCACCAGTAGGCAAGCCAACTATTGCAATTTTAGCTTTTTTTTTTGTTGGAAGGCTTGCTTTGCTTAGCTCTCTCTGAACTATTTCTATTAAATGTATATTTTGACATCCAATATTCTGTTCATTTTTAATAAATGTAAAATAGAACAGAAAGCTATGACACAAAAGCATATAAGCAGAGGGATTTTCTGGGCCCCAAACAAGGATGTAAGCTGCAGTCTTTTCCTATCAGAGGTCTAGAGTGCTAGAATGGAAAACGTAAGAGCTTTGACATCAGTAAAACATCAGACTATCTTCCCATCCTGCACATATCAACCTTTTCTACCTCAGTTTCCTCATCCTTCATGTGAGGAAAATTCTAATTGATTGGACTATAGGTGAGGAATAAAGGTAGCTCAATAAACAGTAGCTTTGATTATTTTTAGTTCCTTAAATATCCCCCACTGAACCTCCAAAATCAACTACAGACCATCTACTGTTGACCTAAATTATAGTTCTTTGCAGGAAGCTGGAGGTCCCACACACTTTTTGGAAAGACATCAAGGTTTTAGGAGAAAAGTTACCCCAGCTCCACCATCAAAAGAAGTACCTCTAGTTCCAAAATGCTTTAGGAGAACTACATGAGAAATTGGCCTTCCATATATCCAAAATGATTGAGAGGTCTAATTTTCATTATCCCTAGCTATCACCAAAGCCTACTTGAAGGCTGTGAAGGAAAAAGGGGCGGTTGGGACAGCTAAGAGGTAATTATGATCTATCAGCTTTTCATGGTGGCTTTAGTATGTAATCTGGTAGTCCTGCCTAACAATTTCATGGGGTTTTTAGAAATGTGGCACAAGTGGAATCCTTCCACAGATTTCTAAATTAAATCTCTTTTCCACTGACATAAATGGAAAACATAGACCATCAAAGCAGAAATGTAAGGAGACTCTTACTGAGAATGCCCATCAGGGACGGAGGCCAAACTCAGAATCAGATGCTTACTGCAGAACTAATTAGGTAACTATAGTCCCTCCAGCCAAGGACAGCAAACCAGCAAGACATTCCATTCAAGAAAACCAAGTGGCCATGATAGGACTGCCTGAACACTGCATACATTTTTTTTTGCAGGTTGTGTACCATGCAATCTTATGGGGCACCTTCCATATCACAGACTTCATAGATTTGCATATCTGTTATGAAAATTTTCCAGGGAGTGGCACTAAAGCACGTTAAGGATAGAAGGCCTTTTTCTAATTTGCATAAAGGTAGGCTAGAGGTGGCCCAGGCCCCAGGATGGGTGGGTCTACTAGAGGAACAGAAACACCAACTGTGGGGGTTTCAGTGGCTGGTACAGGTGAGTACGCGTGCAGTGCCTATAAACGTGACAGAGGATCAGGAAGTTATTTTAAAAACAGAGTCTAGGCACTGAAGAATTAATAAAGTGAAAAAAGAAAAACTAAAAATTTGTTTTGTTGTATAAAAGTAATTCTAATGTACAGGTTGATAAAAGGAACGTGGAAGAACGTAACGGTTAGTTATAATACCAAATATGTAAGACTAACCCTGTTGGAGTTTGATTTTGATAGAAATCTCTCACTGTCCATAATAGTTTATGCAGCTTGATTATGTGCTTGTGAATTAGAGGAATCAGGAGTATCTTGGTTCTGCTTTATTCTCTCTTTACCCTTTACCTGAACAATTTGGCACAGTTGAGCGGGCTAGATGCATACCCCCTGCCTCGGTCATAAAGTAGGAATACCCTCTTGTACACCAATGCTTTGTCCTTGGCTAGCAAGAGTCCAAGGAAACGGTTAGAACTCTCAGCCTAGGGAGTAAATTAGCACTGATCACAACCAAATTAAAATGATTCTTGTTATCTGTTGCACAACATTCAACTAGTCAATGTTAACCCCTGTGTGTTTGATTCATTTGAGCAGTTTCATCAGGAAGTAAGTCTTTCTAAAATAAGACATTTTATGGAGCCCACATTGAGGGTCTTCTTTGTTGAGAAAGGGCTATAGCTAACCCTAGTCTAATTTTTTTTTATTTTAATTTCCTTTTTTTTTAAACAATTTGGTTGTTGTTATTGAAAATATATACAGCAGAACATACACCAATTCAACAATTTCTACATGTACAGATTAATGACATTGATTAGATTCTTCAAATTGTGCAAACCATTCTCATCATTTAAAAACTTTTTTTAACCCTATCCCTATTTTTGTTTCAGGTTAAAAGCTTTCATTTTCTATTTCCTGTGGTTTTCAAAGTATGGTCAGTAGCTTACCTGCATTAGAATCACTAGGGATTTTTTTTTTTTTTTTAAGAGGTGCTTTTTAAAAACTGTGGATGCATGATCCTACCTCTAGACGACTAACTAGACTCTGAAGGGGAGGGACTTAGGAATCTGCATTTTATCAGTCTCCCAAGTTGATAATCACCAGCATACGCAGAGCAGAGCGGGCAGGGGAAGGCTCACTGAAAGACAGTGTGATTTATCCGTGCAGAGAGATCACTTGAGCCATTTTACACAGGGGACTTGGTCGGATAGATGTATTCACTACCTCCTTAGCAAAGTTTTCCCGTGCTCTAGCCTATGTAGTACAACCGAAACCAAACCCACTGCCATCAAGTCAATTCCAACTCATAGTGACCCTATAGACAGGGCAGAAAGGCCCCATAGGGTTTCCAAGACTGTAACTCTTTATGGAAGCAGATTGCCACATCTTTCTCCAGCGAAGCGGCAGGTTGGTTCAAACCACGGACCTTTGGGTTAACACCACCACTCTTTCCTGTGTAATACAGACAATGAAAAAGGAAAAGTACTTGATTCATACTAGTCAACATCTGCTCTTATTAATGCTAAATTATAATTTAAATGGAAAATATTTCTTCCTCAATGATATTTACACAAAAGTCCATTTAATCTATTCATTACTTTTGTAAAATGTTGGTTAACGATGTCTACCACCTTCCTCATTTCCTTAAGTTCTGAAGTCTTTAGACATTTTATCTTCCCGTTACAGGAAATATCATCTAAGTCAGCATTCTCTTTTGCTTTCGTCAATACAACTTAAAACCCAAATTGTTGTCCTGCCATTCCTATACTGCCTTATGTTGAAGTGCCATATTTTGCATGTTAATTTTGTAATAAAGGCAGAGAATTGGAAAATTAGCAGCCCAGGGCCATTAAGGGTAAGGGACAAACAGCGTTCTATTCCAGAATATTATTCAAATATTCATTGACAATCTTCCCCTAAAACTATGAGTTTTTTTAGATCATTTTACATTTCCTTCAAGGAAGAGTTTATGTCTTATTAGAAACTCAAATATTGAATTGAACCATTTTGTTAATGCAGCTACGTATCTACAATAATGTAAGAACCTACGTATGCACATTGACTACCCAGTGAATGTACCAAGCAGATTTTTCAATGTTAGCCCAAAATGTAGGTATTATAATATGGCTCTAACATCTTTTACATGGCTCTCTCAAACAGCATTTTCATGAAATCAGTAATAAGCCAAAAGACCTAGAAGATCTTTCTACATCAAGACTACCCTCTTCTATGAGATTCAAAGCCTTTCATTATACTAGATTTCATTTCTCCCTAATCTGCATCATCTATGCATATTAGGGAGCTGGATCAGAACCGAGGTCCAGCTGGGCTACTCCCAGTGCCACAAAGGGCACTGATGACAGGGCTTCCTTTCCATCCCCCCCAAACCTGCTCTCCCAGGCATTGTTTAGACTCAATTTCTTAAAGATTTGTGTACAAGTATGTTGCTCCTTCTTCCTTCTTCCCCTCCCCTCTACCTGTGAGCTAAGTAATACTCTAAAAATGGTAATCTCAGGGAAACCAAATTTTAGTTTTTTCCTTTTTACTTCATTAGATCTTCAATATCTATTTTTTTCAAAGTAGATGTATTTTCCTAATCATGATCTATTATTATGTACTCACACCTAACTGGAAAGCTTAACTGGCCAGTTAAAGATACTACTTGTCACTGTCCCACAGGTGGTGCTTCCCGGCCTCTAGTGGCCCCACCTTCCACTTGGCCCTGGAAGGGCAGGCTGCATCCTACAGGACCACTGCTAGTCCATACCCTAGCTTTATGCAAATTAGAAAAGCACCTCATCCTCAACCACTTCACTTCCATCTGTTCAGGCATCATTAATCTTACTCTACAGATGAGAAAACTAAGGCTCAGAAATTAATGGCTATTACACTATGTTCCTTTGATTTTTCTCCCAGGACTAACCAGGAAGTTCATATTACACACTATACACGTAAAGGACAAAAATATCCTTGAACTCTTAGAAGACCTGAGTTGATAACCGATCTCCCCCATTGATAATCACTGGCATTGGCAGAACAGGCAGGAGAAGGCTCACTGAAAAACAATGTGATCTTATTCATGCTATGAGTACTGTGCCAGGGTTCATTCAGCCAAATATTTAAGACTCTGTCATGGTTAGATACTGCACTCGGTTTAGTCAGCTTTTTCCCTCAAAAGAATTGTCCTCCTTGAGAAAAAGTCTGTTAAACTAAAACTGCTGAGCTATGCAACAGTAAAGCTGCAAGTTACAAGGACAACACAAATTGAGACAAGTTAACAGTTGAGTGTAGCGAATGTAGACACAAACTTGAGACATAAAGACAGACGAAACCAATGTGCACAGCTCATGGCAAAAAGCAAAGGCTGGTACTGCTCATCTGGAAGTCAAGAGTGATCTGCATCGTACCTTGTCCTTGTTCATCAACACCTTTCAGACCTGTATCCTTTTCACAAGAATTCAGTTGTCATTTAAACTCTTGTAACAGGGAAATATAAAGGTGTATGTCCAGGATAAAAAAGCATGCGTATAGCCATAGCATATGATTTTTCCAACTAGTTAAAATAAACCACAAAGTAACAGCCTTGGAGTTTTGAGGCAAAGGGGTAGAGGCATGCCAGATTTGGACTAAGAAACTTTTGTTTTTTAAAGTGTCACAGGCTCTAGGGAAAGAGGTAGGCAAGTGGACAGGCTCTATCCTGGAAGCCCATAAATCACAAAAGTCCACCCTTCCCAAGAACTGGAAGCTTCCTGGCTGCAAAATAAATTAAAGAGTGGTCTCCAAGTATTTCAGTGATCTCCTGCCCTCCAACTCAACTCACCTGCCTAATGGTTCCGGAAATTACCTTGAGGGGGAAAAGTTTAGTTCTGTAACTTGATAAAAAGCTTTGATGGACTCATTCACACCAAAGGTGCATGTAAAATGTGCCACTTCGTTTCCATGGGAGGTAAGAGGGGAGCCAGGGCAGAAAAGAGGAGACAAATTTGACTTAGACTTCAGTTCTGCTGAAGGGCAGCCCTTTTTACCTTTTTAGCAGGCAAAGTCAGGCAGAAGCATGTGTAGCCCTATTTCACAAGTTCTAAGATTTGCTTTTTTGAAATAGTTTGATATGCTGCACCTCAGTTATAAGGAGATTCATCATATTTCCTAAATAATTGACCAACACTGACGGGGCCAGAAGTCTGGACTAGAACCTTAGGTAGGAGGCAAGGACTCTTTTCTGTAGGGGTCCCAGAATCCTTTTACTTCTTATTATTTATTTGCCCATGGTCTTCTAAATGCTATCTCACGAACATTTCAAGATAGTGAATTTCTTCCAAAATGACAACACCGTAAGTTAAATTCAGCTGAAAACAGACCTGAATGATCTCACTATAGGGCTCATACTTTAACTTGCCCTTTGGCAAAAAATGCTTACTGCCTTTATGTGAGACTGATGAAAATACTCATTTCCTTTCAGCTTTGATTCCCTTTCAGCAAGGCTGTCAACTATGAGTAGATCCTTCTACTGACTTAAGAGCCTACTCTCAGGGGTCCAGTAAATTGGCAAATAATGGGAACAACCATCACCCAGTAAAATTCTAATATGCACATCAGCTTTTAACTTAAGACCTGTTATCAAACATTTCATTTTTAACAACAGTTTTCCAATGTTATCACCCTGCCAAATTTATCAACAGATCAAATGGAATTTGTGTATGTATATTAATAACTCTGTCACGCAGGACAAGCAGCTCTATGAAAGCAGCACACAAAGCACACGGAACAAACAGCATAAAACTGATCGATTCTTCAGTGAATTTTATTAATTCAAAGGTGAAATTTCTTTATGAGAAATAAGAAATTAAAGCCAAGTAGTACAAGCATGCATCACAAGGGAAACCAGTGATGAGGCCTGCTCAGACAAAACCAGAGCAGACATCAATTCATACCAGAGTCTACATGAAGGAGTTTTTATTTAGTATAAACATACAGTAACAGTGACAACACAATGGCCACAGAAGGAGACCACAAGTTCACTTGAACTTTTAGTGAGTTCTGGCTAGGTTTTGACAAGTTTCTCATTCTTTTATTACCAGCCAGGTAAACAAGACAACATATCTGCTAATGCCAGAAACTTTATAGCTCTTTATCCTGCTGGAAGTAACTATAACTGAGGACCCTTTTTCTAGCTACCTGCTTTCCCAATTCGATTTGTCTAGCACATTAATTTCAACATAACAGAAGCTGTCATCTGGCTGGCTGGACCATGCACTGATGACAGGGACAAGGTTTAATGGGATTTATGTTCAGGTTGCTAGGACTCCTGCCAGGTCTTGTCCGGCCCTGCACCTTGGGCCTGGGCATTCTGAGACTCAGACAGCTAAGGATAAAAGGGACCTACCAGCCAGTTGAGTGGCGTGTTGTTAACAAGATAACTCATAACATCATCTAAAGACGCCTTCATTTTCTGCAGCTGCCCCTTGCTAGAAGTGAGAAGGCCATCGGACACTTCCTTAAAGGAGGCAGCATTGCGGAACACTGAATAGATGTCAGCTGCCATGACCCCCAAGTTGTTGGCTTCATCTTGAATGTTCTGAGGTAAACCTTGGATGTTGGACAGCAGGGTGTGGCAGGTGGTCTGGAGCTGCTGAGTCAGGTTGCGGGCAATAGCAAGGGTGCGCGACTCAATGTGCTAAAAAATAAGTCAAAGAATTAGCAGGGATCCAATGGTGCTATGTATGAATCAATTTACACTTACAGTGAACTGATAATGTGTCCACCACATATATGGAGTTTCTTTGCCTTTTAAACATAATCATAACAACCATGAGTGCAACAGTATTTTCATATGCCATAGATATGAACATGAGCTTAGAGTTTAAGTAACTTGTTCCAGTTAACAACTGATATAGGGAATCGAACTAGTGCTTAAGTCTCCCAACTTCATCAACTTAAGCTTAAGAAATTTAACAGGCAGGAGGCAGGGCCAAGATGGCAGAGTAGACAGACGCTTCCGGTGGACCTTCTTACAACAAAGACCTGAAGAAACAAGTGATTTGATTATATATGGCAATCTGGGAACCCTGAACATCAAAGGCAGAGTTGAAGAAATGGACTGAGTGGCAGGGGGAGGGAGAGACGGTTTGGAAGCAGCGAGGAGTTGCCAGACCTGACCCAGCGAGAGCCTGAGCCCTTCAGGCCTGATCAGCTCGGGGGTGAGTGGTGAGGCAGGCAAGCGGCAGTGCTTGGGAGGCGCATTTTCCGCACCGGGAGAGACCCAGGGCCAGAGAGTTTACACGGCCACCCAGAACCGGTGAGAAGCGGCCCTCATCGGCAAAAGATAAGTACTTGCATGCAGATGAAAAAACACCCCACTCAGGGAAAAACCTCTCTCCCGTTTACCTCTCCGCTCCCTGCTCTGCACTGGGTCCTGGACTGGCTTCAGCCATTGCCAAGTCCCCTGGGCCAGAAGTACAATCCCTCACATGCCCGGAGCCATCCTTGGAGAGTGAACAAATTAACAAAGAGGGGAAAAAATAAACTGCCAGCTCCCCTAAGCCAGGAACCCAGGGTAGGCACAGCTCCTTTGCCTAGACACAAGCATAAGGGATCCACGGACTTTGAGTGCTTTTCCCCCTGTACAGACTTGTGTGGGTCCATCTCAACAGCATAGGCCCTCATTACCACAGTACAACAGGGTATATACCAGAAGTCTAACTTCAACTGTTTCAGAAGTGGCAGGTTCTTGACATATGACACTGCTCTACCCATTAAGCAGGGTCTTCACCTACCCACATCAGTGGCCTGAGGACTGGTGGCTCCACCCATGCCACCTAGCCACCTGTGACAGGGGCCCATGAATAAGAGGTGCCACTCAGTCCTTACAGCCAACAGCATTAGGTGCTCATAGTCCGGCTGCAAAACCCACCCATGTGCTCCAGGGAACAGGGACACGCCTTCCTCCCTGGACACTCGGGGGCAGCCATCAGCCCCCGCCTTGCTCAGAGTGTGTCCCCCTGCTGCAGCCAGATGCCTGTGCCTACACCAATCACCCATGACTGTCTAGGACTGTAAGTGAGAGCCTACACCACACACTTGGTGGCTATCTACCTGGGCAGCTGAGCTGAATCCATACAAGAGGAGTGGACAGACTCCTGAGCTCACATACCTAGTAACAGATCTAACCACCTGGTGACAGGACATTAGAGCTTTGAAGGTGCCATTAATCAAACTAGCTCACACGAGCAGGCTGTTTGGGCATATCAAAACAAAACAGGAAGCTACGACACAGTAAGCAAACATAAAATAAATAAATATAATAACTTATTGATGGCTCGGAGACAACAGTCAATATCAAATCACATACAGCAGCAATCTATGACAGCTTCAGCAAGCTCCCAAAATAAAGAATCTAGAAATTTTCCAGGGGAGGAAAACTTCTTGGAATTACCGGAGGCAGAATACTAAAGATTAATATACAGAACTCTTCAAGGAAACTAAGAAAAATGCAGAACCCGCAACAGAGGACATTAAAAAGATTAGAGAAAAGCATAATGACAAATTTAACAGGCTGCAAGAATCCATGGAGAGACAGCAATCAGAAATCCA
>NW_004443961.1:18332037-18353857 GCF_000243295.1 Trichechus manatus latirostris
GGGGTGGAAAGGAGGAGTGTGCTGTCACAGTATGGGGAGAGCAATTAGAGTCACATAATAATGTATGTATAAATTTTTATATGGGAAAAAATTTTTAAAAAAAAGAAATTTAACAGGCAGGAGGAGACTGGACAGAATGAAAATATATTCTGTGTCAGTAGGGCGATTTAAGATATTCCTTCCTGAAATAAGATAATATGTTATGAACAAACAGTTAATATTTATTTCAAAGGCAAATGTATACTAGTTTTGGAGACCCAAAGAACCACTTTCCAGGACTACAACATGCCATTTCCAGTGTCTGTAACACTGTTGTTAGTTGCTGTCAAGTTCATTCCAGTTCATGGCGATGCCAGGTGTTCAGAGAACTGCTCCATAGGGTTTTCAAGGTTGTGAGCTTTCCGAAGGATACTGCCAGGTCTGTCTTCCAAGGTGCCTCTGGGTGAGTTCAAATTGCCAACCTTTGAGCGAGTAGCTGAGTACTTAGCTGTGTGTGTCACCCAGGGACACCTTCTGGAACATTAGCTCCATTTATTGCCTTTTCATCTAATTTATTCACTCATTTGGTCTCAGCTTTGATCTGCTTCCATAAAGATTAAAACCAAGAAAACCCTATGGAGCAGTCCTACTCTGTTAACACATGGGGTTGCCATGAGTCAGAACTGTCTCGATGGCAATGGGCTTGGTTTTTTGGTTTAAGTCTCTGGTTAGCACTATCTCTTCTAGGAAGCCATCTGACTCACCCACCCTACTCCAAGGCTGAGTTAGGCACCTTTTCTATATATTCTCCTAGCATCTGTCACACAAACACTCAAATGGCATAACTGCCTGTATCCCCTGCTAATCTGTACTCACTATGAGGGAAGGACCTGTGTTTCTCATCTAGTTGTATCCCATTTGTGGCAGTATGCATATCTGTAGATTGGTAGATAAAGTGACTCCCCAGTTTTGCTTTTCTGTCACGTAACAAGCAAATTTATGCACAGAGTAGTATTCAGGTCTTTGATAAAGAAGAGTATTCTAAAGGGAATTAAGGAAAAATTGAAATGCGAAGTCTTTGAAGAACTTCTGCAGTTTTCTTACCTCAGCACAGTGGGATTCATCAGTGTCGTCATGGCCGATGCTTCTCTTCCACTCCACCCATGAGAGGTAGAGCTTATCCTGAGCATTATGAATTTTCTGGTTGGCACCATGCACATTCTTCCTGGCAAATTCAATCTAGGACACAATGAAATAAGACAAAGGAACAAACTAGTTAGACATTCACGTTAACTTATGCTCATATGCTTGATATGAATCATATGACACAAAATCCATGAATTTCTTTAAGTGTTTAAGGAAAACTATCCCTGCTGTCATTCCTATTATCAATATGAGTAAGTCAGCCAAGTAGTAGTAACTCTTTACTAAACCAAAACCAAAACCAAACCCACTGCTGTTGAGTCAATTCGGACTCACAGCAACCCTACAGGACAGAGCAGAACTGTCCCATAGGGTTTCCAAGGCTGTAAATCTTTACAGAAGCAGGCTGCCACATCTTTCTCCTGCAGAGCCGCTGATGGGTTTGAACCGCCAACCTTTCGGTTAGCAGCCAAGTGCTTTAACTACTGCACCACCTGCCTCTATATGACTATTAAACCACTGTTTTAAACCCGAATTTACCTCCAGTTTACCACAGGTAACACAACTAAAATTTAATTGGTATATGTGTGAAGTAAAAATTAAAAGTACAAAAGACTAAGGAGTTCAACCCTCCTTTTCCCTATTGCCAGTCACCTATTTCCCTTTCCAAGAAGGAACCACTTTCTTATGGCAGTGCAGTACACACTGTTCTGTAACTTGGAAATCTTTCATTGCTACACATTAGTCTATTGTGATCTATCAATTTAGTTAGACCCCTATTAGTTGGAATGCATTGCTTACAGTCTTTTGCAAATCGAAACAAATATACCTATCCGTAGGATAAATTCCTCAAAGCAAAACTGCTCAAAGTATAGGTCTGTGTGTAATTTTCCTAGGTACTGCCAATCAATCCCTTGAACCTGTTTCTTGAATTCTCCAGAAGTATACCAGTGTGCCTCTTTGTCTACACCCTTGCCAAAAGCATCAAACTTTGCCAGTGTGATGGGACAAAAGAAGTATCTGTACTTATCTTATGTAAGAGTAAGATTAGCATCATTTCATGTTTGAACTATTTATACCTCCTTTTCTGCCAGTTAACTGTATACCCTTTGCCCATTTTATTGGGTTGTCCACAAGGCAACATCTAAAACTCCTAGATTTCATGATAACCTTTAATCTCACCATTGAGATGAATGAACTCACTTCAGGTTACCTTAAAATGAAGTTTTACTCACCAGGTTAACAATGGCATGGAGTTGAGAAATGGTCTCTTGGCTTTTTTGCTTAGCTTCTGTAACCCTGCTGAGAGCCTGCTGGTAGGCACGTGAACGGAGCTTGGTAGACAGAGATCCCAGTCTAACATAGTAACTTGGCTTCTGAACCATGTCAAATCCTTCGACCTTTTTCGCCTCTTTTTCTGAAGTCAGAAAGGAGGGACAAAAAATTTAAAGGAGCACAACTCCAAGAACAAGGCCTGGACTCTAACCCAGGTCTTGACTTGGTTGATTCTACCCTCACACCTACCAATGATGCACTCATTTTCCTAAGATTGCTCGTCTCCTCCAGGGGTTGACTACCTGAACGCTTCACTGTACTGACATTTTCATCCACACGTCTCTTCCCACTACAATGAGCTTCTTGAGCAACACAGTACCCAGCACATAAACTAAAGCAAATTCACTGCCATTGAGTCAACTCTGACTCATGGCAACCCCATGTGTTACAGAATAGAACTGCACCATGGGTTTTCTTGGCTGTAATCTTTACAGAAGCAGATCGTCAGGCCTCTTCTTCTGCAGTGGTGCTGGGTGGGTTCAAACCGCCAACCTTTAGGTTAGTAAATGAGTGCAAACCACTGTGCCACCCAGGGGCTTTAGCCAGCACAAAGGAGGCACTACGTGTTTAATGATGATTCTGTAAAGCAACCCATTAAAGACAATCCGTTTATAGAGAATCGTTTTTCTAGGCTAAACTTTCTCCTAAAGTTTAAAACTTACTCTGTATAATTCAATGTGAAACAAGATTGCTTGAAGAAGACAAATCTAGCTTTATAGGTATAGAGTTTCTGTTTAGGGTGATGAGAGAGTTTTAGAAGTAGATAGTGATGAAAGTTGTACAACACTGTGAATGTAATTACTGCCACCGAATCGTAAACTTAAAAATGGTAAATTTTATGTAATATGTGGCACAGTGGTTAAGCACTTGGCTGTTAACTGAAAAGTCAGTAGTTCAAACCCACCAGCAGGAGAAAGATGTGGCAGTCTGTTTCTGTAAAGGCTACAGAAACCCTACGGGCAGTTCTACTCTGTCCTATAGTCAGAATCCTGTGAGTCAGAATCGACTCAACAGCAACGCGTTTGGTTTGAGATATATATACAAAACCACAATAAAAAAAAAAAAAGGAAGGCATATCTAAAGAGACAGAAAGTAGATAAATAGTTGACTGGTGGTGGGAACTGGAATTGACTGCAAACAGGCATGATGGATATTTTTGGGGTGATGGAGATGTTCTAAAACTGGATTGTGGTGATGAATGCACAACTGTAAATTTAGAATGAAAGCAGACAAATTTTATAGTGTATAAAATATATCTCAATGAAGCTGTTAAAAAAAGAATTGCTTTGAGATATAAAACATTATTTCAAGACAAAAATCTGATTACCTAGTTCTTCCTGGGTGAGAGGGAGATACTGGTCTACCAGCAGCTCTGATTTGGTGAGTGCGTTTTCTACTCCACTGTTCACCAGCTGTATCATCCGACTTCCCAAGACTGTGTTAATGCTGCCGTTGACCACAGACTTGGTCCTCTCCACACTGCCAGTCACCGCTCCTTTGGTCTTGTCCACCACTCTGGTGATTGTGCTGGCCACAGAATCCTTGGCACCAGTCACAGTAGTTGTTACAGCATCTTTTGCCCCAGTCACAGTAGTTGTTACAGCATCTTTTGCCCCATTCACAGCACCTTTGGCATTGGCAACAACCTACAGATAGAGAGGCAGATCACTTGGTGGGTCAGAAGCACGGGCATTAACAAACATTGAAGGTCTTTGCTAATGTAGCACAGTTGAAGAGTTAAGTAAGAAATTTCGTACTGGCACTTTCTAGCTTTGGAGTCTTGGGCATATCATTAACCTTTAGTGAGCCTCAATTTCCTCATCAGGTATATCTGGCCTACCTACCACTCCACAAGGGTTGTTGTTGGAGGAACAAATGAGGTAAAGGCAAATAAAATTCATCAAGTTTTCAAAGTGTTAAGTTTAGTTTTGTTTTTTTTGTTTGTTTGTTTTACTATAGGAACCTATAGTGAGGTAGAGGGGTTACTCTAGAGAAGAATGGCATTTTCCATGTTGACATGCTTATACTGGGAGCAGTTCCTACACTGCATACTCTCTCAGACACAGGTACCATACATGCCCAGTTCTTTGCACACAACCCTTTGAGGGACAACACCTAAGCAGAGATGACAGTTCACCATACCTGTCACTCACACAGGATTTCCAAACCACCATCCTACTCAACCTCCACGCCATGATACCCAAAGGTAGCCTAGGGGCATGGCTGACTGGTTTTTCCCATTTTGCTCAAGTGTAAAGGAGAAGATGCAGACTGGCAGCACAAAAGATTCTCCTCCTTTGTGCCTATACAGCACCACGATCATACCTGGCATGCTTGACTGGGTTCCGTTCCCCTCAAACACTACAAAATATTTTTACAATTAAACACGGATACTGAGGAAGTAAACCCATGTGCATTCTAAGTTGCTACAAGGGAAGCAAGGGAGAAGCTGACTGGAAAAACAGTGGTCCAAGTTCCAAATTCAAGTGAGCTAACTCATAGTTCTGCTTCCTATATTGGAGAAGAGAGAGGGGACACATGAAAGATTTCCTCCAGGCATATCTTAGGTATAGAACATAAAGTTTTCAAAGTCATTTCATAAACTAATGACTTGTGCAAGATTACACATGAAATGAGGACTGAAAACATAGATCCTGACTTAGTACCATTTTTATTATGAGGAAAAAACAGCTTTAAGCCTAATGGGCACTCCATGAGGCCCCACACAAAGGAGGTGGCAGAGACTGGAATTTTAGACAAAGATAACAGCTACTACAACCCTCTCCACTTAAAAACTTAATGACAAGGATGCTTACACCAGCTCTATAATTCTAGTTGTATGATTCAATGGGGAGAGATAAAGCCTTCAGTTTAGTTATTCTCTCAAGAGTCCTTTCAGTCACCAATATTCCATGAAGAGCTCACTCCATTAGGAACAGTTAATAGATAATGTTGACCACTTGCATGTGAAAATAAAAACAATTAAATATTTACACTTATAAAGTAAGCCTTCTTTTCTTCCAAGTCACTCACTTTGTTTCTTCAAACACAGGGTAAATTATTCATGGTACCAGGTTATTTTGCAAGAGCATTTTAAGATATTAAATTTCATCTCCTTACAGGCAAGGTGAAATACGACAAACGGGCAAATGCCCTCTGGTATAATCCAGTCATGAGGTACTTAGAGGATAGTGTAAATTAATATATCTAGTGTTATCATTCTGTGAAGCAAGCAAGAGAAAAAAATTTTCTCTCTATGGCTGCAGAAAGTAATATCACACATTGTTACGGCATGCCACACAAGATATATGGGCTTCTTACACTGACTTTCTACCTACCATGACAGATTAGAGGCCACAGAACATAGTAGAAAGAACACTAGACTGAGGCCTGAATAAAGCTATGACACTAATGTCCTGGTCTAAATGACTACTTCCAAGTATCGAGTTTTGTTACCTGTGAAATAAAAATACCACCTAAAATAGTTATGTGGATTAAATACACAACAGTGTATACATGTTAGTTTGGGATAAGTCAGATTTGGCTAAGTCCATCTGGAACTTCATTTTTTTTTTTTTTTTCCTTACATATGGGCTTGTTTAAAAGGGCTTTTACTCAATATCAGTTCAAATGTTTAACAAGATTAAAAGTCTACATTAAAAACTAAATGTTCAGTCCGTACTACAAATGCCAACATTTGCTTATAGGCGTATAGTTAAAAAAAGACAGGAAAAAAAAAATCACAAGAAGAAACAAGATGGTAACTCATTTTTTGGTGGGATTACAGAGCTTTTATCTAGCTCATTCCAAAGTCACAGAAATCTAGTGAGGAGACGAAGATGAAGCTGAGGTTACCCCCCGACCCCCCGGTATCAGCATGCAGTAAATCCTTCTTTAAGTATTTGTTAATGCCTCAAATGGAGATCATCTCCAGATTAGCATTTACTAGAAATTTCAATAACCCAACCCAATTTTTTTTGTTAATTTTAAATAAGGTAACTTGACTTACAATGTTACATACAAGTTACTGAAATTTAAAGAAACCAAAGTAGAAAATATTTACTCTTCCCATTAGAATAGTCTCAAGTAGCATAACTAGTTTTTTTGAAAAGACATATACATTCTAAAAGCTATACACTAAATCTGTCTATTTAGGTTATGAAAGATACAGAGTCAGATTTTTCCCTACTCATATTACTTTGTGTCATGCTGTATGCTTGGTTTGAAAGAAAATTCTAGGACATATCTATACCAAAGGATCACCAAAATGAATGGGCCTATCACTTCTGTCAACATTGGCTAGTTGTCCATTCAGATGGTAGTCAGTCCCATCAACATTGCACCAAGCCAACTTAGAAAAGGTTCTAGTATACCACCTCTGCATTTACCCAACACCCCATGGGAATCAGTTATTTGAGAGGGCACCTTCATCTGCAGAGGTAAAACCACCAAACTGATAGGGATGAGACAAAGTTTTCTAGTCCAAAGGTCGCTAATTTTTCTCTACTTCTTAGACATAACCTGACAACAGTTCAGGAAGTAAGGAAGTAGCTATGATTCTTCCAAGTATTTGCCTGTGTATGGCACACACAGCCTATGATAAACAGATAGAACATGGAAACATGCAAAGTGGCAAGACTCATCACTTGGTCTCAAGCTCACCTGGTGTGTCGGCTGATTCAGAATAGGCAGTTTCTCCTCAATCTTGTCTAGCTGTTTACAGGCATAGGTATTAGCAACTGCAACTGAAGAATCACAGACGGGGAAAGTTAATGTAACAGTGCAGGCATGAAATGAACACACATTACTAGGCCCTAAACTTTTAGCCTTATTATTAAAAAAAACAGCAAGAACGTTGATTTTCATTTACCACAACGTATGTTGCCTGGTTTCCCTAGCTCAGACAGGAATAGGCTTGGCATGTTGCTGGCAACTTTCCTCTATTGCTAAGGAAATGAGGGCGAGCAACAGAAAGTGGCACTGACAGGTCAGGTGGGAAGCTGGCTCCACCAGCTGCTCCTTGGAAACCCTATGCGGCAGTTCTACTCTGTCCTACAGGGTCACTAAGACTCGGAATTGACTTGATGGCAACAAGTTTGGTTTTGGTTTATACTAAATGTAGTGTATGGCAGTGTATTTTGGGTATGGGGAGGTTCTCCTAGACATCACCAGGAAAAATATACTAACACCACCCTGAATTTCCCTAACAAGTTCCAAATTTTAGTCCAAGCTTCCCCCTTGCTGATGATCAAGACAAGCACTAGCCCTCTGTGCACCAAATTCATTTGGGAAGTAGCAGACTTGAAATAACTGGTCTCCAGGGATCCCTTATAAGCCTAGGGGCAACGCATTTGGCAAAATGATTTAAATCTTTATTCAAAAGTAGTTTGCAACATGAAGATATTGGAACCACCATACACACAGGAGTGACTACTTTTTGGGGTGACGAAAATGTTCTAAAATTGACTGCGCTGATAGTTGCACAATTCTTTGAATACACTATTGGTGAAAAATCATTTAATTGTATACTTTTTATAATTTGTTTTGTTATTGTTGTTGAGAATATACACAGCAGAACATACACCAATCCAATAATTTCTATCTGTACAGTTCAGTAACATTGATTACATTCTTGGAGTTGTACAACCATTCTCGCTCTCATTTTCTGAGTTGTTCTTCCCCCATTAACATAAACTCACTGCCCTCTAAGGTTCCTATCTAATCCTTTGAGTTGCTGTTGTCAATTTGACCCCATATAGATAGATCTTAAAAGAGCACAATGCTCAAGGCAGGCATTCTTTACTATGAACTATACACTTTAAATGGGTGAATTGTGTGGTATGTGAGTTATATCTCAATAGAGATGTTATTTTAAAAGGCAGTTCATATGCACTGTGTGGTCCCAAGGAGGTCAATTATTTCAGTTCACCTACTGCATCCTTCCTTTATGATCTCAGTTGTCACCATCAAAGCATCTCTAGGGGTGGCAACCAAGGTCACAAAACAATATGTGTATTAATTGTTTAATGAGAAACTAATTTGCTCTGTAAACCTTCATTTAAAGCACAATTAATAAAAAAAAAAGCTTACTGTTAAGAACATATAAAGAATCGAATCAAATGTATTTATTAAATGCCCAGATGTACATAGCTTCATTCAAAGTAGATGAATTAAGAATTTACATGGGACAAAATGGAGAGACAAATCAACAAATAGGAAAGTACTTAACTTCAAGAACAATGAAAGGAAACATATGTAAAACAATGGAAGGTATTGTCACTACAAATGAGAACTTCTCACTTAACTGTCTTTGTAACTCCAGCTCCTACCACACTGCTTAACTGGAGCTGTCAAAAAAACGATCTGAATCATATGGAAATAGGCAAAGGTTTCTAGGTGTTCTTTCAGAGCAGAACTGGGCTGGTACCTTTGATTGGCTTTCTATTGACTGGGGTCTTGTACAACCCTATAGGGGGAGAGGTTAACTTGTAGATTTTTGTCTGGCAGAGATGCAAATAATTTCTGTTCAGCGGAAAAGATAACTCCAAAGAATACAGTTTATGACCTTGCAGGATATTAACCAGTTTTGTATCTAACCTAGCAATCTTATCCTAACCTTCCTTTATGAAACTGCTTATAAATCCCTGGCTCCTCAAATCAATTTTAACATCTTACGGGTTCCCTCATAATCAATGAGTTTAATAAAATCTTTAGTATGTGTTCAATTTAAAAAAAAAAAGAAAGCATCTCTAGGAGGGATTATTGTAAAGCATCATGAAAATCTGCCATGGCTAATCAATTCACTAAAGGGTACATGTTGAATTGGTGTATGTTTCACTGTATATATTCTCAACAACAACAAAATAAATAAAATTTAAAGAAAAAAAAATCTGCCACGGCTATGAAGCAGGCCTTCTATGACAATCCGGGTCACTAGACAGTGTCTAGGTAAAGGCAGTATTTGCCTCAAGAAAGGCTGTGGATCCCCTGACGATACCACTGTGAGCTCAGGGCAATTAGGCTGGCATTCACAGTATTTAAAGCAGCTGCTGGCTCACCCTGAGCAGTCTCTTGGACTGACTCTTGAGCGAAAAATCAGAACTCACTTTGAGGCTCTAACTTCTGGATGATGGGCAGAGCACTCATCACAGCCATGGAGGTGATGGTCTTCACGCCCTGCTCTGCGATCTCACACACAGACTTCAAGTAGGGATACTGATCCTTTGTACTGATGTAAGCTGAGAACACCAGGTCGTAAGTGGAGCTCACCAAAGGTAGGTTGGCCACCCTAGTCACCACACTCTGCAACCAAAGATTGGGGGGAGGAGTTAGCTTCTCAAAATGTACGTGGAGGGAAAAAGAGTAAAGAAACAGCAATTTAAAACTCATACCGGTTGTGGATCAACTGCAACAGATCCCATTTTTCTTCCTTGATAAAGAAGGAGACTGTGGAAAAGAAACTTCTATCAGGATCTGGGAGGGACGAGACCCTCTCAGATACATTCCCCAACCCAAGCAAATGCTAATTTCAAGTAGAGCAAAATTCAAGATGAGATCAGTGTAGTCCTCTGCACTTCTTCCAATCCTCTTAACTCTCAGGCTTCTCCTAAAGGCAACAGCTTCTGAGGCAAGGTATCAGACCTTGTGTTTAAACTCTAAAAGAGGCTCAGCAAAGAAATGCATAGTTGTTGATACCTGTGTCTTGTTTCTTGCCAGGGTACTAGAAATGTCTTTTGAAAGGCAATATCTGTTCACAAAAATGCTGAGTTGAAATCCATGTTAAGACTGTAAAGAGATACTCAGTAGAAGACCTCTTGGTCAGTCAACACTCCTCTGGGGGTCACAGGATCAGGATTATAGAGTTGGAGCACCTTGGGCAGGATTTATTTTTACCTTTCTCATGAAAGAACGGAAACTTGTTTAGGGGAGACTAAGCACGAAAACAAAGAGGTACTACGAGGAACTGAGAAACGTTCTGGGAGCGTAAATTCAGTATCCCCGACGACCTCCACGCAAGCAAAACTGCCTACGATCTGGGGAGGAAAGAACCCGCACAGCCGCTGTCCACTACTTCCGGGAGAGTCAGTTCACCCTCCTGCCACTAAGGGTCCCCGTTCTACTACAAATGAGTAGGTGCATTAACTATTTAGAGAAAGAACGCGTTTTTTCTCCAGGAGACCCACCTTTAAGATGGAAGTCAGGCGCCAGTACCGACTGCCTCACTGACCGTGTACCCCATAAAATTTTGCTATGAGAAAATTTTTTAACCCATTTTCCTTTAAGTAATGTCACTTCCGGACAAATGGAAACAGTTACCCAGCCACCATCCAGGCAAGCCGAAAGAGATTTAATAACGGCACTAAACTCTTAGCAGAAAAGAAACCTCAACGAATAAAAGCCAGGGTCGTAAGGACAAGTCCAAGAGACCGTCCCTTCCCAGTCAGGGCCCCGTAACCGACCCCCCAACCTTAGAGCCCCACGGGAGCTCAGTAGCGGCTCCCAGAGCGCCCGAGGATCCCCCACTCGGCGCTGGGGAGGGACCTGGGACCAGCTGGCTGCGGCAGGGAAGGGGCGCACACCTACCGACCGACAGCAAAAAAGAGGAAAGAGTCCGGCGACTCCGCACCCCCAGCTCTGACAACCCAGACAGCGTCCAGCGCGGTGTTCGCGGGCGACCCGCCTATATACCCAGCCCGCGCCTCCGCAACACGTGACGGAAGGCCCCGGGAACGCCACCCCCCTCGCCTGCGTGTTACGCCGAGTGTAGCTCTCAACCGCGCCCAGGCGCCTTCCGGCTCCCCCGTACACTGCGGGACCGCCTTGCGAGCTGGGGGCACTTGTCTCGATGTAGGTGTTCTGCCTGGTCGGGGGTGTAGTGCCTGTGTGGGGAGGGGCCTGCCTGGTGCGGGGAGCCTTGTCTGGGACCTGCCTTGGTTATGGGACCCTGAGAGGCTGGTGGCAAGTGTGGGTGGTGCCCAGGTGGGCTTTGGGGGTTTTGCAATAGGCAGTGGAGGGGGCGCACAGGAGCCCTGGTGGTGCAACGGGTAAAGCGCTGGCAGGAAAGTCAGAGGTTCAAACCTACCAGCTGCTCTGCTGAGAAAAAACCTGGGTATCTGCTCCTGTAAAGATTCAAAAAACCCAAACACCCACTGCGGTCATATAGGATCACTAGGGTCGCTGGGAGTCGGAATCGACTCAAGGGCACATAACACTAACAACAACAATCTGATGATCAACATCATCCTCAGCATAGAAATGCCTTTTAAAAATGGAAACAATGGCTTCTAGGCTGTTATTTTTAGCTGACACTGCTAAACTTTTGTGAAATTCTAACTTGCTTCATTTTAAAAAAAATTGGTCTGTAGAAGCGTCCGTTTTACTGTTCTTTCGACTTTAAGTTTCTCAAACATATTTCTGATTTAAAGTTTATTGGAATTTTCCAAAAAGGGTCTCAGAATACTGTTGGTCGATCCCCTTCTTTCATCCTCAGCAAGACTTCAATTCAAATCACTCCGGTATGATGGCTGCCTACGCTTATTACGCAAAGGGCAATTTTTTTTTAAATTGTGTAGGTTGTGCATTATTTTTTAAAGGAATGTAATCAACATCTGAGTCATAGTTTTTTCTTGTGTTAAATGAAGGGGCTAGAACCAGATTCTTTGCGCAAACAAGTTAGTAACCGCCCGGGGCCAGGCAGGGGTTCAGAGGGCTCATTCTCCTGTGACTGGCCGGGGATCTCCAGAAATTGCCGCCGGCCTCTGCCTGGTCGAGCTCTCAGCCTGGGGTGGAGTGGGGGATGGTATGGGGATGGACAGGTAAACGTGTAAGGACAGTTGGGAGGTGGGAGGGGAAGCTGGCATTGGGACCGTCGGGGGGCGTTCTCCGCCTCCAGAATGGGCAGCAGGGGGAGGCGGTGATGACTCTGTAGCCGGGTGAACGGCATTGTTTATTAAGCTATGGACGTTGATCTGTGGGAGGCCCTCAAATGGTTTCCTCTCAGTTACTTAACATTGCCAGCACGGTGGAAGCTGTTCATCGTATTTAAAGTTCCAGACTAACTCATTAAACATGTACCCCTTATGCAGGACTGAAAAAATTGTTGTATTTCTCCTCCCCTCACCGCCATGTAAAATACAGTACTAAACCATAAAGTAAGTGTTAAGCAGTCTGATAAATCCAGTAAAGTTCTGTGGGTTCCCCCCACCATGTTGACATCTTGAATGCTTTAAACAATCAAATTATTCTTTCTTTTCTTGCTGGCGTTCAAGCTTTGTGGGTGCTCTAAGCAAATATTTAGTTTGCCTGTTGGCAGTCCACCTCTGATCTGATGCAAGATGAAAGAAAGTACTGAATTTTAAGCAATGACACTGTATTTTGTTTGTTTGCTTTTACTTCTCACTAATTTGACCTCTTACTTTGCACTTTCATTTCTTAAATTCTTTCCTTTCTTAAACCTGTGAGTCACTTCCCCTCTTTAAGGCTGAACAAGCTTCCTTGTGCTTTTCTTTCACTCTCTATGACCTGTGAGGGAGAGGGCCTCAAGGACTAATCTTGGGGCCACACTCTCCAGGCCCACAAGGATAAAACATACCAAATTCTGTGCTCCAACTCTCTTTAGTCTTCACGAGTCTGTGAGAACACGGAGCTAGTGGCAAGAACAATACCCAAAATGGGATGTATAGGATACTATTAAGGTAGGATATGTGCCATCACCAGAGATATGGGCTGACTTGAGATTCCTGGATGGTTTCAGGGTTTTGTTTTAATACTTCCAGGATTAGACTGACTTCTTGGGCCCCCCAGGATCTGGCTACTGCCTCTCTCTCCAGTCACCTCTCTGATCTCTATCAGCCTTGAACTTTAAGCTCCAGCTATACAGATCTGCTTATCAGCCTTCAAACACATCCTAGTGTAGAATTCCTGTGTGTTGTTACTCATGCTGTTTTCTCTACCCTGTGCAATGAGAATTCATCCTTCAAAACCCAGGACACATATGACTATCCTCAGAAGCCCCCCTGACTACCTACCTCATATGGAATTCAACACTGCAGCACCTGTTTTAACTCTGTATTTTGCATACTTTTACTTTTGCCTTTGTCACACAGTATTATTTATTTGTTTATACATTCTTGCTCTTTGAGGTCAAGAAAGGTTTTTCCCTTTGTAAACCCTACTGCACATAACACCTGCACTAAATACGTGTTCAATAAATAGTTGCTGAGATGAATTAAATTTCAGTTTGTGAATGAGCAATTATTTTTTATAAATATCATTCTGCTATTTCTTAGAGCTCACTCTTAACCAGAAATTTTCCTGGGTCATCAAGATACCAGTGGTACTCATACCTGACTTTGTAAATGCTTCACAGCAGTTGTTCACAGTGGGTCCCTGGCCAATAGCATTAGCATTACATGAAACTTGTTAGAAATGCCAATTCTCAGGCCAATCCCAATCCTAGTAAATCAGAAACTCTGGTGTTTTAATAGGCCCTCCAGGTGATTCTGATAGTCTCTAAAGTTTGAGAACCACTGTTTTACAGAATGTTTTCTCTCATAGTGCACTCTGGGGACTAGGTCATTGGAATCACCAAGGGTGTTTGTTAAACACTCCTGCCCCTACCCCAAGCCTACTGAATCAGGGTCTACAGAGGTTGGGGCCCAGAAGCCTACATTTTAATGATACTCCACTTGAGTACCACTACTTCACTCTTTACAAAGTGCTTTCAAATGTTGTTCATACTTGAGCCTCGCAACAGCCTGAAAATTTGGTGGGGTGTGATTATTCCCATTTTAATGATGAAGAAACAGTTTCAGAAAAGTTAAGTGGTTTGCCCAGTCTTAGGACTAAACAGCAAGCCAAGTAGGACTAGATCCCAGGTGCATGACCTTGGCTAGTTACCTAATTTCTCTTTGTCTTAGTTCTCCTCATCTGTAAAGGGGAGGGGGGAGTGTCTTCATGATCTAGGTGAAGGGTATATGGCTGTTCATTGCACTAGTCTTTCAACTTTTATGTAGGTTCAAAATGTTTCAAAATAAACATTTGAGAATATTATACAGCAATGAGAGTGAATAGACCTGTCACTATATACAGTGTAATGTAAATTAAAGAAGCTAGATATAAATACATACTGTACAAAAACAAGCAAACTAAGCTGTGCTGTTAGGAGTCAGGATAGTAGTTGCCTTGGGAGGACTAATGACTAGAAGAGGTCATGAGGGGTTTTGGGGAGTGCTGGTAATTTTCAGTTTCTTGTTCTGGGTGCTAGTTATGTGTGTGCTCTTTTTATGAAAATTCATTAAGCTGTACACTAATGATATATATAGTTTTCTGTATGTATTTGATACTTCTACGAAAAGTTTAGGGAAAAGAAAAAATAATAATAGTGCTTACTTCTTACGGTTTTTTATAAGGATTAAATGAATCAATACATTCATCAGAGTCAGAATGGCGCCAGACACATAGTAACGGTAGCTATTATTAGTATTTTCTAACCACACCCCAGGGCCTTATTGTCCAAGGGAGCCTCATTTGGGTATTGGCCTAAAGAGAGCTCAGCTCACAGGAGAACTGGAAGGGGCTTCAAGGGAGCAGCAATATCCAAGGCCCTACCCAGTCTTACCTGCCTGGACTACAAAGTATTGGAGACTCTGGTGACAAAGCCACATTCCTAGGGTTTGTAGCAACTCAACCTCCTTTGGGTATGCTATAGATACAAAGTAATACTGAAATAGCAAGAAAAAAAAAGGGGCAGTGGAGTTTCTTCTTTTAGAGGTAGGGCAACTGCCTTCCTTTCCCCCCATCATTTCTCTTCCCTCTCCCATAAGCACTGGTGCTCCAGCTGCATAGAACCGTATCCCCACCTCCATGTAGAGATCTCTGCTTCTCACACCTCCCTCTTTGGACATACTGTTCCCTCTGCCTGGAATGCCTGCCCATCTGACAAACTCTACTTACTCTATACAACTCAGCTCTTTGCCTCTATGAGGCTTTCCCTAGCCCCAAAGTCACAAACCAGTAAACGGCAGGGCTCAGCTTCAAACTGGGTTTGTCTGACTCTAGAATCTAAACTATTAACCACTACTTTGTATGTGCTGTTGGAGCCCTGGTGGCTCAGTGGTTAAGAGCTCTGCTGCTAACCAAAAGGTTGGCAGTTCAAATCCACCAGCTGCTTCTTGGAAATCCTATGAGGCAGTTCTACTCTGTCCTACAGGGTCGCTATGAGTCAGAATCGACCCAATGGCAATGGTTTTTTTTTTGTTTTTGTTTTTTGGCATGTATATGCTCTTAGGCAATACATTCGATCCTCTTAGGCCTCAGTGCCAATAAGATAAGAGAGTTGGACTAGATGATATCTAGCGTTCCTTCCAGCTGTACGATATTAATCCAAAAAATAACAATACCTTACATTGTATATGGTTTTACAGAGTTCTTTCCACATACATTATCTCAAACCAGACAAGTGCCTTTTGCCATTCCCTTGTCACAAGACAGCTTCATCCAAACATGGCAGAAATATTACTATATTCCTCTGAGCTTAAAATTAAATTTAACTACCTTTTTCCTGGAGTCCCTGGGTGGTACAAACAGATAACACACTCAACTGCTAGCCGAAAGCAGTAGATTATCAGGCATTTCTTCGAGGTGCCTCCCAGTGGAATCGAACCTCCAGCCTTTTTGTTAAGTAGCCAAGCACATTAACCATTCACACCACCCAGGAACTCCACTCCAAACATGCTGTTGTTAAGTGCCACATCTTTCTCCCAGAGAGTGGATGGTGGGTTTGAACTTTTGGTTAGCAGCTGAGCGCTTTAACGACTATGCCACCAGGGCTCCTCACCCAAACATAGTGCCAAGCAAATAGTAGGTTCTCAGCCAGTGTTATTTCATTTTAATTTTGCTTTGTTCACAGAAAAATAGAGCAGAGTCATAAGAATTACAAAATTAGAGTAGGAAGGGAACCTGTTGCTAGTCCTATCCAGTGAGTCTCTGTATGCTTCCATGTACATGAGAATGGCCTGGGGTACTTGATAAAAATGCAGATTCTGGGGCCTCATTCCCAGAGATTCTGATTCACCACATCTAGGACATAGTCCAAAAATATTTAAAAATCAGCCCAGGTCTTTTTGATGCATATAATCCAAGCATCACTCATTAAGAAACACTGAATTCAACCCAGACTCTTCTCTTACAGAGGCACAAAGCAGCTGAGAGATATGCTCGAGGGCCACAGCTGGCAGAGTTGAAACTAAACGCTGGCCTTCCCACCATGCTGCATTGCTTCAATGTATACAAAAATTACGACTCAATAATAAGTCTATTTCATCAAATCATTTTTACATAAACAATTTTCCTTTATGATGTCATTTATTTATTAGTTTAAACAATATCTCAGCCTTTTTGGTCAGCCCTAATTCTAGAAAGAGAACCAGTCTCTAACCTCAAGGCCTAACAACCCCAAGAATGTATGGTTTGGGGGTTGCTGATGCATGAACTGGCTTTGAAAAAGACTGCTTAGCACAGTAGTGGTCTTTGTCGTCGGTGACCTAAGCAGCTCCGTCTAGAGGCCACAGTCCACTGGGCATATGGGTCACTAACAACCAGGACCTGACCACAGGAAAACCAAAGTGGGCACAGTATTTTCTGAGGGCTCCCTCACCTACTCTTTCTGTCGGTTTCTCCTTCCTTAGAGGATCCATCTTCCTCTGTTGCACTCACGTTGTTCTTTGTCTCCTGACTATAGTCCCCTCCCCTACGCACCCCAACCTTAACAAAACAAGCCTGTGCTCTCAACTGAAAAGTCAAAACGCATTTTATAAACAAATTCAAACCCAAATGCTAAAGACAGGTTAATTAAGACTTGTCTCCTAGGGACACTTGCAAGTTAATTAAAATCTTCTTTTTTTCTTCTTTTTTTACAGTCTACCAAATATTTTCATGCAAAGTAGAAAGGCCATGCTGTTCCTATTCTATGCTCTAACTCAAAGAGATTAAGTCCAAGGTTACCAAGTTTGTAAATGGTAGACCTGGGTCAAAGATTCCCCTACACATTTTAGGTCAAAGTTCTTTCAGCCATATCATGCTGTCTCTCAGGGATGAATGTCTTAAGAGCCCCAGTGAATGTTTGTTGAATGAATGATGAAATAAAGAGCAAGAGGGAGTGAGACGGTGAGAAAGAGAAAAAACAAAAGTTGAGTGGTATTTTCTTAGGGAACTAGGAAAGAATTGTCGTTGGTGGATGGGGTAAGAAGGAGCCCTGGTGGCGCAGTAGTTAAAGCGCTTGGCTGCTAAGTGAAAGGTCAGCAGTTCAAATGCACCATAGCTCCTCATGGGAGAAAATGTGGTAGTCTGCTTCCATAAAGATTTACAGCCTTGGATACCCTATGGGACAGTTCTACCCTGTCCCACAGGGTCCCTAGGAGCTGGAATCAACTTGACGGCAATAGGTTTACGTTTTTGGTTTAGATGGGGCCAAAGGCTATATGAAGTTGAGAAAGCCTTCTCTTCCACCCACTCCCCAAACATGTAGGTGCATGCACGCATGCGGTCTCACACACACACACCATCTCCCATACACTATCTATGTGTCATTCCCCAAACTTAATCAGTTCCCAAAGGATATCAAACCTGTAGAGAACCTGTTTTTTTCTTTATTTTTTGCTCTTTCTGAGGGATTAAGAATCACAGCGGGGTACTTTTAATTTGAGGTCACAAAGCCCAGATTTTAGAGTAGGAAGAGAGTCTATTGGTCATCTGAATGGCCTAGGGCACAAATCTTCAGACTAAAGAAGAGCCTTCTCCTTGGATGGGTGCTTTAGCAGTTTTCTTGGAGGCAAGGGCTGTGTCCATCCTTGGAAACCCTTCCATTTGGCCTCGTTTATTTTGTGAAGTGCCTAATTCTTCCATTTCTCAGAGTCCTTGTATTGGTTGAGAGTCAGGTGAAAAGTAGGACTGGGAGAGGAGGGGTTTGTTTTTGTTTTTTGTTTAAGCATGTTAACTTTGGAAAGATGACTGAGCCAAAAGTGTGAGGAGTGATTTAGCCACTATATTCACTGTCTATCCCAACATTCCAGCTCTGGAATTACGTTTGGCAGAGATTCTTTTCTTTTTCTAGATTGGCTTTGAGAGAGCTAATATTAGCAGTCCTCGATGACTCAAGAAACAAATGAGGAAGTCAGGGGAAAGATGATTTTACCAATACGTGCCATTGCCATTTCCAGAAATACCCCACTCTCTGAGCTGGTGGAGTGAAACCCTTAAGGTCAGGATCCATTTTCATCAGCCTAGAATAAGCCATTCCTTTTATCTGAGGCAATTAATCAAAGTTACACAAAAGACTTCAAAGAAGTCAAACCCACAGAAGTAACCCTTGGTTGAATTTAAAGGGTAGGAATCTTACAGCCCATTTGAGGATCAAACTAAACCAGTATGAATCAAGGTCCGCAGGCTTGCTTTCTGGATCAATTTCTAGCTCTTTTCTAAGCACAATCTTTCCCTAAAAAATAAAAGCAAAAAAGAATGTCTCTTGATAGAACCTGTGTTAAAAAAAAACAAATTAACTTTTATTTGCCGCTCAATCCGTAATTAATAGAATGCATTTTCACACTTTCGTAAAGAAATGTAATAGTTATCTCTAAGCTGAAATAAAAGGAAAACTTTCTCATATACACATTAAATATCTATTTATTGAAAGTTTATTAAAGTATGAGAATTTTGGAAGAAAATATACCAAAATGTTCATCGCAGTTATCATTTAGCAGGAGCATTACAGCTCATTTCTTTCTTATTGTTTATCTGTATTCTCTAAAATGAACATGCATTACTCGAAACAAAAAAGTGGTTTTTTAAATGAAAAATTATATTCTATTATACTTAATGCTCAAAAAACTAAAAAACCTTAAACAACCAACCAGAAGAATCACTTGTGATTGCTAAGTTCTACCTAGCAAGTTGATTATAGGAAGCTGTCTTAGTTATCTAGTGCTGCTATAACAGAAATACCACAAGTGGGATGGCTTTAACAAGGAGAAATTTATTCTCTCACAGTCTATTAGGCTACAAGTCCAAATTCAGGACATCAGCTCCAGGCGAAGGCTTTCTTTTTCTGTCAGCTCTGGAGGAAGTTCCTTGTCATCAGTCTTCCCTTGGTTGAGGAGCTTCTCAGCGCAGGGACCCCAGGTCCAAAGGACACGCTATTCTTCTGGCTCTCGTTTCTTGGTTGTATGCAGTCCCCATGTCTCTCTGCATGTTCTCTCTTTTATATCTCAAAAGGGATTGGCTTAAGACACAATCTAATCTTGTACATTGAGTCCTTCCTCATTAACATAACTGCCACTAATCCCATCTCATCACATCATAGAGATAGGATTTACAACACATAGGAAAATCACATCAGATGACAAAATGTTGGAAAATTACACAACACTGGTAATCATGGCCTAGTCAAATTGACACATATTTTTGGGGGACAAAATTCAATCCATGATAGACTGAGTGCAGATGACCTGTTCTAGAAAGCCAACCATGAACTTTTACACGTGTACCTGAATCAGGGAGTCCCCTACCTGCTTGGAGATTGTTGGTTAGGGAGTCTCAAAATCTGAAGTCTAATTCATGAACCAACACATATTGTCTCAGATATTCTGAAAAAGTGTGGATGTGGGAGCATAAATTGACCAGGGTAGCAACAGTGTCCCAGGACGTATTCCTAGTCACCTGCTACGCCTCTATACCTGCCTTCTCCAAGAAACTCCCAATCCCACACTAGCCAGAGCCCATCTCTGAAACTTCCTGGTTCATTCCCAAAGTTCTGTTGCTTTCACCTCCATGTGGAGATCCAAGTTTAAGTTGCAGTCTCCCAAACAATCATTTATAGAAGGAATCTTCCTCAAACCACCACTCCAGGAAATCCTTGCTAGGCATTCAAGAGATGGCCCCTTCCCCTCATAAAGGTACTTCAGGGATGCTTGGGCAGAAGCACACCTAGGCCACCATGTTCTTGATAGCTCTCCAACACACGAGCATATATGGCTCATAACCAATTTTTTTTGTTATAATTTTTAGTAAGGTGCTCTACGTTCATGTTAGATAAATGATCTGGCTAGATGATTCATAACACATTTTCCTATGAAAGAGAGAAATCCAGAACTGAAGAGCATTTCCCAGAAAAGGAGTAGAGGCAATTTCATCATTCTTTACATTTTCTCTTCCTGTCTCTGTCTCTCTCTGTCCCAGACACACATACACACACACACACACACACACACACACACACACACAACTAAACCCATTGCCATTGAATTGATTCTTACTCATAATGACCCTATAGGACAGACTAGAACTGCCACATAGGGTTTCCGAGGAGTGGCTGGTGGATTTGAACTGCTGACTTTTTGGTTAGCAACTGAGCTCTTAACCACTACACCACCAGAGGTAAAATTCATGACCCGTGCTCTTGAAGAGCCCACCGTATAGTTAGTGTCGGAGGATTCTGACTGCTGAAAAGGGGCAAAGTAATAATGTGTGTGTGTGTGTGTGTGTGTGTGTGTGTGTGTAAGGTACAGATTCTTTAATATACATACACATACTGAATGATCAAGGCAAGCTATTCACAAGTCTGTTTGCATATACAGTTCCTTGAAGACCTTCTTCATTTCTTCACCAAGTCAAATACTGCTGCTCACTTTCCATCTGGCTTTGACACTCGTCTACTCTGGCTCCCTTGGAATATGACAGAATTAAGCATTAGAACTATAGGGTCACTATGAGTCAAATCAACTCAATGGCAAGGGATTTGTTTTTTTTAGTTCACTGCCTATAAGGGCTACTTTCACACCACTTGGCTTATTCAGCTTTTCCAAGTTGCCTCAAAATCCTCCCCCCCCCCATTCTTACTCTATAACTCTTCTTCCACGCATCACTTTAGGGAAAACCACTCCTAGAATATTGGTGTCCGAGGGATACCTAGTTTCCGTCTGACGAAACATTATATTCAGGCAGAATAAACTCCCAGGATGGAGTCCTGGGAACTCATGCAAACAGCCAGCCAAGTTGCTGCCAGGCAATTCCAGGAAGAGCCTAGAAGAGTAAGTCTGCTGGTTATTCCACCTCCTCCCTACCGTACATTATATGGTATCCTGACCACAGCTTACAATGTACCCATTCTCCTGGTGACACTATTTTCACAGACTTAAACAGCCTCCTCCTTTAGACAAGCATATTCCCTGCCAAAAAACAAGGCCTACCTGGAAATGGTAGTTCTCTGGCCTGCGCAAATTCCTAAGAACCCCTAGGCTGGCCAGCACAATTACAAACCCCAACAAAAGTGGAAATGGAGAATGCGAGAGGACAAATTATTAAGGAAATA
>NW_004443961.1:18354431-18357320 GCF_000243295.1 Trichechus manatus latirostris
AGCCTGCCTTAATATACATGCTGTGCTTGGTCACTGGCTGGGTGCAGCCCATGGGCAGCATGGCCTTAGCGCAGATGCAAGGACGAATTTCAGAAAACAGCAGAGTTTCCTCTTCAGTAAAGCAAGACAGTATCCTTACCCTACTGACCTCCCAAATGTTTATCAACACTATATAAACTGTAAAGTTTATATATATGGAACATATAAAGTATCATTTACACAGGACTATGCCCTATCAAGGGAGCCCTGGTGGCATAGCAGTTAAGAGGTCAGCTGCTAACCAAAAGGTCAGCAGTTTGAATCCAGCAGCTGCTCCTTGAAAACCCTATGAGGCAGTTCTGCTCTGTCCTATAGGGTCACTGTGAGTCAGGATCCACTCAAAGGCAGTGGGTTTGGTTTTTGTTTTTTTTGGTATGCCCCATCAAGGAGCCCTGGTGGTGCAGTGGTTAAACCACTCAGCTGTCAACTAAAAGGTCGGTGATTCAAACCCACCAGACACTCTGCAGGAGAAAAATGTGGCAGTCTGCTTCGGTAAAGATTTACAGTCTTGGACACCCTATGGGGCAGTTCTACTTTGTCCTATAGGGTTGCTATGAGCTGGAATCTGCTTGATGACAATGGGTTTGGTTTTTGGGTTTGGATACTCCATCAAGAGGAGCCCTGGTGGCGCAGTGGTTAAGCGTTTGGATGCTAACTGAAAGGATGGCGGTTCAAACCCACCCAATGACTCCACGGGAGAAAAGACCCAGCAATCTGCTCCTGTAAAGATTACAGCCTAGAAAATCCTATGGGGCAGTTCTACTCTGTCACATCAGGTCAGTAGGAGTTGGAATTGACTCACCAGCACCTAGCAATAAATAACAATATACCCCATTATGAGGTATAGCTCTTCATTCCCTATCCCTGCCTCTACCTCCTTTAATGCAAACCCAGCAGTGGGGCCTCCTAGACCTCCAGTCTGCCTCTGAACACCTCTTTCTTCTAGATACCCAACCTACTTACTTCCTGAGCCCAGGCCTGTCTGGAAAGCAGGAATGGAAAATGCAGTCCTTGGCCCACAACCAAAAAGCCCTCAAATAGACCACGCCAGCTGGAGGCTGACCAGCCGGTCCAGGATCACCATGCCCTACTTTATGAAGCTGGACATTGTCTTTTTGCTTACCAAGGGCCACACATGGCACATTCTGCAACTTAACAAATATACTACCTAGAAGAGATGGGAGAGACTGTTAGACTTTGAGAGCTCTGTGTTTACTTTTATTAAATTTTGTTTATTTTTGAATAGGTTAATATAAACACATGATGTGATATACAAAAGTTACAAAAGGGAATACAATGAAGAGTCTTCCATTCTTGTCATCTAGCCACAAAGTTCCTCCACCCCAGGGGAAACTAATGTTATTTTCCCAGGTATCCTTCCAGAGATATTTTATGTATATTTGTGCTCATAAAATAATTTCTAAAACTGCTAAGAGAAAGTCCCTCAGAGAGTAAACACTGTTCAGACTATGCTCATGTTATTCAGACACATCTACTGTGCTCTAATTTATCTCATTTCAACCTTACAGAAAGCCTGAGAAGTAGGAAGCACCACTATTATTATTATTTAACATCTCATTCTGAAGATTTTCAAACATACAGGGAAGTTGAGAGAACTGTTCAGTGACACCTACATAGCTACCACTTGAATTCTACAATTAATCATTTGCTGTATTTGCTTTAGGTATTGTTATTATTATTCCCATTTTATTGCTGAGAAAACTGGGTCAGATGGTTTAGGTAGTTTCACCAAAGTCACACAGCTGACACTGTGAGTTACTGCTTTTTTCCAGCTCATCACATTGGAAGAGGCTGCATAGGCCCGGCTCACTATTATTTCCTCCCCATTGCTAACTGCCACATTGTCTCATGATCTTGTCCTTCCCTCCAGGTCCAGTCTCTACAAAAGGTTTAAGATTAACCGATGCTCCTCCTTGGAGGGTGGAAAACAAGTGATAATGGTCTAAGGATGAAAACCCGAACAAAGCACCCATCTTGTGACAAGAAAAACCAGGATGTCACCAGATAATCCCCAAGAATACCAGTAGAAGATTACCTCATCCGAGACATGACCACCTCAAGGGGGAACTAACACAAACTTCTAAGACCCATAATCCTGTCCCTATAAAAGCCTTCAGCCGATCCCCAGTGGGAGAGATGGGTTCTTTGGAGGAATCTATTCCCCTCTGTCTCCTATATATCGATATATAATAAACCTCTTACTGGTCACCTCACCCCTGTCTCAGAATTGGCTATTGCAGGTGGCTCCAATCTGCGTTATTGCAGTAACGATGTTACTTTTGCTAGAGGAAAAAGGAGTTAATGGTTTGCTGGAAAAGCCTCCATGATATCTTGCTTCTCGTTTAATTTTTTTTCTCATCTATTTCAGCATTTCAAGCAAGGTCCAAAGAGATTAAATTTCCTTGAGAAGAATTTAAATCGTTTCCTGTGTCTAAATATGGTCTGCAGATAAGCCCCAGAGATAACAAGTTCTCTTTTTCATCTGTAATTTCCCTATCATCCCACTTGGTGCTGCTCTCCCGGATAGACTTGACCCTTCCTCGTTGTTGTTGTTAAGGAGGCCTGGTGGCAGTGATTAAGTGCTTGGCTGCTAACCAAAGGTCGGTAGTTCGAACCCACCAGTCACTCCACTGGAGAAAGATGTGGTAATCTGCTTCTATAAAGATTTACAGCCTTGAAAACCCTAGGGGCACTTCTACTCTGTCCTATAGGGTCACTATGGGTCAGAATCAACTTGATGGCAACAGGTTTGGTTTTTTGGTTTTGGTTGTTGTTGTGTGCCATTGAGTTGATTCTGACTCATAGCAACCCTATATGACAGAGGAGAAC
>NW_004443961.1:18358520-18359733 GCF_000243295.1 Trichechus manatus latirostris
AATTCACAGTTGCAACTCACAGTTTGGTTCAAGGACCAGACACATCAGCAGCACCATTGAGGTCCAGCAGCATTATGGCATTATAAATGCACAATCTCAGGCCCCACCCAAATCTGAGCCAGAATCTGCATTTTAACAAGAGCCCCAGGTGGTTGCTATGCACATTGCAGTTTGAGAAGCACCCTACACTCTCCCTTAAACCCAGGTTCAAAAGGAGGCCAGTGTGATTTGCTGATCCCAGATGAAAAGAGACAGCAATTAATGATATTTACAGTCCTCCCTCAGTATCCAATGGGGATTGGTTCCAGGACTCCTGCATATACCAAAATCCCAGGATGCTCAAGTCCTTTATATAAAATGGCATAGTCTTTTTACATAACCTATGTACATCCTCTGTATACTTTAAATCATCTTTAGATTACTTATAATACCTAATACAATGTAAATGCTATATAAATAATTGTTATACTGTACTGCTTAGGGAATGATGACAAGAAAAAAAGGTCTGTATATATTCAGTACAGTCGCAACCATCGTAGGCCTAACTACATAGTACACGTCAAACGTGAGGCAAACTGCTCAAACGATGAGTGCTGGAAACAGACTGAGGAGCTGTGAAATGAAGGGAGGCTATAGCAGGTATGCCTACACATCACTTCACCCACATAGATTCAGCATAGTGCTTGGCATGTGGCAAATTCAAGTTTTGCTTTTTGGAACTTTCTGGAATTTTAAAAAATATTTTCGATCTGCGGTTGGTTGAATCCAGGGATGCAGAACCTGCAAATATGGAGGGTCAGCTGTACATTAAGAACTGGAGCCCCTGAACGGGACAAATGGTTAATGTTTTCAGCTGCTACGCAAAAGGTTGGAAGTTTGAGTCCACCCAGAGGTGCCTCATAAGAAAGGCTTGGTGATCCACTTCCAAAAAATCAGCCATTGAAAATCTTATGGAGCATGGTTCTACTCTGAGTTCAACTCATGGTGTTGCCGTGAGTCAGAATCTACTCCATGGCAACTAGTTTTACTTAACAGTTATCCTCAAAGATAATGTTATTATCAATGTTATCCTCTTGTGCTCACAAGCATAGTTTCTTAATGGTGTATAAAACCTTATTTTAACTCCATTATCTGTACCAAGGGAGTCCCTTAGTGGCGCAAACATTTAAGCACTCAACTACTCCCTGAAAGGGTGGTGGTTCAAACTCACTCA
>NW_004443961.1:18368406-18377157 GCF_000243295.1 Trichechus manatus latirostris
TTTTTTTAACACATGCACAATAAAAAAGAGTTTACATCCAGATTCATGAAAAGACTCAGAGTCATATTTTCCTCCCTGAAAACAGGAGAAACTGAACAGAATAAAAGCGATTAATTTGACTGGTCTGAAACAGAACGAGAGATGTTAAAATTGGAAGGGATCTTAGACCAGAATCCAAGTTCTTCATTTTATCAGTGAGGAAATGCACTTCCAGAGAGAAGCGACTTGCTCGAAGCCACACAGATAGCAGTTATTAATGTCCTGGTATAGTTATGATTTTGCTACACTGAAGAGAGGAACAGTGTACCCATCCCTTTGCAAAACACAGAATGAAAAACCGATATCAACATTTCTGATTACACTACTTGTTGCCCTGGAGTTGATTCCAGCTCATGGCAACCCCATATGTTATGGAGTAGAATTACTCCATAGTGTTTTATTGGCTATAATTTTTGGAAGCAAATCACCAGGCTTTTCTTCTGATTGCCAGGCCTTACTTCCGTGGCACTGCTGATGGGTTAGAACCACCAACCTTTAGGTCAGTAGTCAAGTGGAGAGAACTTGCACCACCCAGGGACTTCTGCTTACACTCTAGTTGTTGTTAGGTGCTATACAGTTGATTCTAACTCATAATGACCTTATATACAACAGAATGAAACGTTGCCCAGTCATGCGCCATCCTCACAATCATTGCTATGTTTGAGCCCATTGTTGCAGCCACTGTGTCAATCTATCTCGTTGAGAGTTTTCCTCTTTTTCACTGACCCTCTACTTTACCAAGCATGATGTCCTTTTTCAGGGATTGGTCCCTCCTGATAACATGTCCAAAGTAAGCAAGATAAAGTCGCACCATCCTCTCTTCTAAGGAGCATTCTGGCTATATTTCTTCCAAGATAGATTCATTCATTCTTCTGGCAGTCCATGGTACATTCAATATTCTTCACCAACACCATAATTCAAATGTGTCAATTCTTCTTTGGCCTTCCTTATTCATTGTTCAGCTTTCACATGCATACAAGGTGTCTTAGTTATCTCGTGCAGCTATAACAGAAATACCACAAGTGGATGGCTGTAACAGAGAGAAATTTATTCTCTCAGTCTAGGAGGCTAGAAGTCCAAATTCAGGGCACCAGCTCCAGGGGAAGAGTTTCTCTCTGTCGGCTCTGGGGGAAGGTCTTTGTCATCAATCTTCCCCTGGGTCTAGGAGTTTCTCAGTACAGGGACCCTGGGCCCAAAGGACATACTCCACTCCTGGCTCTCCTTTCTTGGTGGTAGGAGATCCCTCTCCTCTCTGCTTGCTTCTCTCTTTTATATCTTAAAAGAGATTGACTCAAGATACAATCCAATTCTGTAAACTGAGTCCTGCCTCATTAACATAACTTCTTCTAATCCTGCCTCATTACCACGGAGGTTAGGATTTACAACACATAAGATAATTACATCAGATCACAAAATGGAGGACAACCACACAATACTGGGAATCATGGTCTAGGCAAGCTGACACACATTTTGGGGGGACACAATTGAATCCATAACACAAGGTGATTGAAAATATTATGGCTTGGGTCAGTCGTACTTTAGTCATCTCTAAAGATGACTTGCTTTTTAACACTTTTTTTTTTTAACACTTTAAGAGGACTTTTGCAGATTTGCCCAATGCAATACATCGTTGATTTCTTGATTGTTACTTCCACGGATGTTGCTTGTTGATGGAAGTAAAATGATAATGAAATGTGCAAAGATCTGGAGTTAGAAAACCAAAAGGGAAGAACATGCTTGACATTTCTCAGTCTGAAAAAACTGAAGAAAAAAATTCAAGGTTTAAGTTGCAATATTGAAAGATTCTATAGGCAAAAACTGGAATGACACAGGAAGCATCAAAAGAAGATGGAGGGAATACACAGAGTCACTGTACCAAAAAGAATTGGTTGATGTTCAACCATTTCAGGAGGCAGCATATGATCAAGAACTGATGGTACTGAAGGAAGAAATACAAGCTGCACTGAAGGCTCTGGTGAGAAACAAAGCTCCAGGAATTGATGGAATACCAACTGAGATGTTTCAACAAAATGCTTCAGCACTAGAAATGCTCACTTGTCTATGCCAAGAAATTTGGAAAACAGCTACATGGCCAACCGACTGGAAGAGATCTGTATTTATGCCTATTCCAAAGAAAGGTGATCCAACCGAATGTGAAAATTATCGAACAACATCATTAATATCACATGCAAGTAAAATTTTGCTGAAGATAATTCAAAAGCGGTTGCAGCAGTACATCGACAGGGAGCTGCCAGAAATTCAAGCTGGATTCAGAAGAGGATGTGGAACAAGGGACATCATTGCTGATGTCAGGTAGATATTGGATGAAAGCAGAGAACACCAGAAAGATATTTACCTGTGTTTTATTGACTAAGCAAACGCATTTGACTATGTGGATCATAACAAATTATGGATAACATTGCGAAGAATGAGAATTCCAGAACACTTAATAGTGCTCATGCAGAGCCTGTACATACACCAAGAGGCAGTCGTTCAAACAGAACAAGGGGATCCTGTATGGTTTAAAATCAGGAAAGATGTGTGTCAGGGTTGTGTCCTTTCCCCATACTTATTCAATCTGTATGCTGAGCAAATAATCTGAGAAGCTGGACTATATGAAGAAGAATGGAGCATCAGGGATTGGAGGAAGACTCATTAACATCCTGTGTGATATGCAGATGACACAACTTTGCTTGCTGAAAGTGAAGAGGAATTGAAGCACTTTCTGATGAAGATCAAAGACTATAGCTTTCAGTATGGATTACACCTCAGCATAAAGAAAAAAAAAAAAATCCTCACAACTGGACCAATAAGTCACATCAGGATAAATGGAGAAACTGCTTACACTAAAAAAATTCCATTGCCGTCAAGTTGATATTGACTCATAGTGACCCTATAGGGCAGAGTAGAACTGCCCCGCAGGGTTTCCAAGGAGCAGCTGGTGGATTCGAACTGCCAACCCTTTGGTTAGCTGCCAAACGCTTAACCACTGCACCACCAGGGCTCCACTGCTTACACTACCATTTTTCCCATCACCCATTGCCATAGAGTCAATTCCAACTCATAACGACCCTATAGGACAGAGTAGAACTGCCCCACAGGGCTTCTAAGCAGCAGCTGGTGGATTCGAACTGCTGACGTTTTGGTTAGCAGCTGAGCTCTTGACCACTGTGAATTGATATATGGGGCATGCATGGGATTCACTGCTATTGTAATACTTGAGATAATGTAGTCAGTTACTGATCATTAGGCTCTTGGTCTGGAGTATCTGATTTTTCAGCTCACTAGTGGACAAAAACAGGTAAGTTCCTGTGGATGTCAGACTATATTTCAAAAAACTCATATAAAGCTTTCACCTCTGTTACCTAAAAAGCTGCTTCCTTAATTTTTTTCTTTTTTGCCTCATATCTGATAACCTGAAAAATTGGTGTAGCAAATGAGGACTGATCCACATAATCCAATCGACCAGCCCCTCAACATTTATTGACCTCTTGCATATGTGCACCATCATAGAAGCTGAGGTGGTCACAAAGCTGTATAAAGCAGAGAACAAGTCATGGTGAACTTGTCTCTCCAGTCTCTTGGAATGAGTTAAATAATGGAATAGAACAGCTCAATAGGGTTGTTTTGGCTGTAATCTTAACAAAAGCAGATGGCCAAGCCTTTTCTTCTGGGTATTACTGAGTTTGAACCACCGACCTTTAGGTTAGCAGTCAAGCACAAACAGTTTATACCACCCAGTTTATACCACCCCTTACAAAAAAAAACAAAAAAAAAAACCTCATTGCCATTAAGTCAATTCCAACTCGTAGTGACCCAATAGGACAGAGTAGAACTGCCCCGTAGAGTTTCCAAGGAGCACCTGGTGGATTTCAATTGCCACTCTTCTATAGCTCTTAACCACTAGGCCACCAGGGTTTCCACATATGTCTTAGTATTGTAAAATTATTTAAGGTTTCTGTGCTGACAGTATTTCTTCCTTTGAAGCTGCTTGAGGAGTAGCCCTCAAAAGGGTTTATAGTTCCAGGCCTCAGTACGATAAACAGGTAATCTTAATGTGCCCTGGATGAACCTGCATCAGAATGACTGCAGGTGCTTTTACAAAAGCAGGTTCCTAGGCACTGCACCATATCTACTTAATTAGAATGGGGAGAAGGGGGATTCACATTTTTAACAAGTTTGTCAGTGATTCTGAAGTACTGTGCTCCACTGCTTTCTAAAACCACTTCTGTCTTCTGTCTTCCATATCAATATAATCAAGAGAGAATACTGCTTAGCTTCTTAGCTTCTACGGACCATGTCCCCCATTTCTTTCTAGAATGGCCATGCAACATTACCAGAAATAGGTTTTTATTTTGAGGGGTGGAGTGTTGGGGACAGGAGAGGCATAAACACCACTTCTCCTCTGCCCCTGGGCCCTCCCTATGGATCACCTCACTAAGAAAAATTTAGCTGAGTCAAACCTTGCAGCACTTATTATTAAATTTCATGCGAAAAATGTGTTGCAGCACTTAAAAACACAGATGACCAGGCCCTTCCTCAACTGACAGCTTCAATTTCCCATCTAATGAGAACTATCCCTTCTGGAAGGAATAGATTCATTTTGGAAAGATTGTGTTCAGTAATCTCTGGAGCACTGAAACTTTTTTTTTTTTTTATTGTACTTCAGGTGAAGGCTTACAGAACAAATAGTTGCTCATGAAACAGAAGTACACATGTTGTTTTATGACATTGGTTAACAACCCCACAACATATCAACCCTCTAACTTCTCAACCTTTTTTTTTTTTTTTGTAAAAATACACATAGCCAAACATACACCATTTCAAAAATTTCTACATGCACAGTTCAGTGACATTGACTATGCTCTTCCAATTGTGCTGTTATTCTCACTTAAGATGAAGGCTTACAGAACAAAATAGTTTCTCATTTAACAGTTACTACAAATGTCGCCCTATGACAATGGTTAACAAACTCACAACACATCAACAATTCCTTACTCAACCTTGGGTTCCCTATCACCAGCTTCCTTGTCCCCTTCTGCTTTCTGGCCCTTGTCACTGGACTCCTGTACCTCGTTAGTCTCATTTGGTTTTACGGGGCTGTCCACTCCGAGGCTGAACGGTGAACCTCGGAGATAACTTCGCCACTGAGCTCAAAGGGTGTCTGGGGGCCATACTCTCAAGGTTTCTCCAGTCTCCTTTAGGCCAGTAAATCTGGTCTTTTTTTTGTAAGTTAGAATTATGTTCTACATCCTTCTCCAGCTCTGTCCAGAACCCTCTGTTGTGATCCTGGTCAGAGCAGTCAGTGGTGGTAGCCGGGCACCATCTAGCTGTACCGGACTCAGTCCGGAGGAGGCCTTGGTAGCTGTGGACAATTAGTCCTTCGGACTAATCTTTTCCTTGTATCCTGTTCTCTTCATTCTCCCTTGCTCCCGAAGGGATGAGACCAGTGGAGTCTCTTAGATGGCCGCTCACAGGCTTTTAAGACCCCAGACACTACTCACCAAGGTAGAATGTAGAGCATTGTCTTTATAAGCTGTGTTATGCCAATTGAGCTAGATGTTCCCCGAGACCATGGTCCCTACAGCCCTCCACCCAGCAATTCAGTCCCTCAGGGAGTTTGGATGTGTCTATGGGGCTTCCATGACCTTTCCTTGTACAAGGTGTGCTAGTTTCTCCTGTATTGTGTACTGTCTCACCCTTCACCCAAGATACCACTTATCTATTGTCTATTTAATATTCCCCCCCCAAAACCAACAAAGATTGTTAGATTTTGTGTATGAACTTTTCATGGGTTTGTACAATAGAGGTCTCATACAATATATGTCCTTTTGTGATTGACTTATTTCACTCAGCATAATGTCCTCCAGTTTCATCCATGTTATGAGATGGTTCACAGATTCATTGTTCTTCCTTGTTGCATAGTACTCCATTGTGTGTATGTACCATAGTTTGTTTATCCATTCATCTGTTGATGGGCATCTAGGTTGTTTCCATCGTTTTGCTATTGTGAACAATGCTGCCATGAACGTAGGTGTGCATATGTCTATCCGAGTAACGACTCTTATTTCTCTAGGATATACTCCTAGGAGTGGGATTGCTGGATCGAATGGTATGTCTATTTCTAGCTTTCTGAGGAAGCGTCATATCATTTTCCAAAATGGTTGTATCATTTTGCATTCCCACCAGCAGTGCATAAGTGTTCCGATCTCCCTGCAGCCCCTCCAGCATTTGTAATTTCCAGTGTTTTTGATTCGTGCCAGTAATGCCGGGTGAGATGGTATCTCACTGTGGTTTTAATTTGCATTTCTCTAATGGCTAGTGATCGCAAGCATTTCCTCATGTGTCTGTTGGCCATTTGAATGTCTTCTTTGGTGAAGTGTCTGTTCATTTCCTTTGCACACTGAAACATTTTTTCCATTCTTGGTGTGCAAACAGACTGTTGGCCTTCTTCAGAGAGGCAGGCCCAGACAAAATCTCAGCAGGTCCTTCCGGACAGTGTTTCTCCACAGATGAAATTAGGTCAAAGGGAAAATCCAGATCGGCATGAAGGGGAAAAAAAACATCTAAAAAATGCAACATAAACCAGAGCAAACAGCTGGGGGGGGGGGGCAGGGGGGTGTGCTGTCCCATCGGCTTTGCTTTGGTGAAGGCTGATGGCTTATCATATGAATCTCAGGCCTTTCTGTTCTCTGCAGCTGCCTCTGAGTCACCATGGGCTGCAAGCGAGGACCTTCTAACGTCAGGGAACATAACCAACATATGACTTTTAGGTGAGGCCATTGTGCCAGGTCAATTTAAAAATTAAAGAACAACTACATTCTTGCTGATTCTTGTGTATTTTATAAAGCTCTTTTTGTTTAAGACTGCAAGTTAGCAGGGGAAGGCACAAAAAACAAGCTGGTAAGTGGAATTCACATCTGGTAAGTGAGAACTGGTGCCAGTCCTATTAGTCACTAAGATCATTTAAGGGTGGAGTGCACTAGCCGAATAAACATTAAACCAAAAGCAGCACTTCCTTGTAACAGCTGGGGTTTCCTTAAAAATCTTTGCAGTGAAAACCTAGAATGCCAGGCAGGCAGATACTATAGATAGAAAAGCTAACCTTTTCTTTTTCCACTGTTTTCAGTTGTTGCAGAATGTTGTTGGATATATTATACTCTGGGAGTTAAAATGTATCTATTAAACATGTTTCAATTGTAAAAAAAAAAAAAAAAAGTCTTTTTAAAACTTTCAGTCTTATTTTGTACTGAGGCATTCAAGCACCACTCCAAGTAACAGAAACAGCATTGAGGTGTAATGCACTTGGAATTGGAGTCCTGGCTCTGCCCCTCAGCCCCATGCCTGGATGGAAGAATTGCTAAATAAAGACTTAACTGACTGTGTAATCAACGGATTAGCTGTAGAATAGAGTTATAATGATTAACTTTTCCGAGCCTCCGTTTTCCCTTATGTGAACAGGGAGGAAACCTGTTCTGCTTACCTTACAGGATTTTTGTGTTGCTCAAATGAAATAATGTATGTGAAAGTTTTGGTTTTTTACATCAGAAAAATGCACTGAATATCTTTGAAATGATATATAAGAATCTGGGACTAGTGGTCATCTTTGGGTAAGGCGATCCAAGAGGCAGGGATCATGGTAGGCAGTAGATTTTCATTTTCATTGTATATACATGTCACCATATGGGGGGAAATGCAGCTGTAAGAATGATTATTTTAAACTTAGATTTCAATAAAATTTTCATGAAAACACAGAGCGTGTATTTCATTTACATTCAGATATGTTATATTGATTGCAATGTCTTGTAACAGAGTCTGAACGAGGTGTGTTCTAGATGAGAATTAAAATTACACAGTAGAAAGCTACATACCTCTCAAGTTCACATTTATTATCTGATGAAGGTTAATGCCCTTAAATTTTTTTTGTACAATAGAAATGTTAGTTCAGAGACACTTGAAAAGACAAGATAGAAAGAACTAGTACAGAATTCATATACTAGACTCTGTTAAAGTACTTGTAAATCTAGGCATTTTTTCTCCTGGGAATGTCTGAAATGCAGAGAAAACAAGATTACTGTAAATAACTTAACCCAGTAGAAAATATATCTGTAAGCTTACTTTGCATCAACAAATTTCATTCATTTACTATTTTAATATAATTACAACCTCTTTTTGAAACATGGGTGAGTTCTCTAAAAATTTAGAACTACATCAGAAAATTGCCATCTGAATCACAGGCAGTCCCCGGGTTATGATATCCAACTTATGTACAACCTGTAATTATGAACCAAGCCCTGTAAAGCCTACTATGTTAAAAATTTGAGGTACATACAATGGTTCATAATAACAAATGGGTATACTCCTATTTAACATTGTGCTGGAAGTTCTAGCTAGAGTAATAAGGCAAGAAAAAGAAACAAAAGGCATCCAAATTTGTAAGAAAGAAGTAAAACTGTCCCTATTTGTGGATGATATGGTACTACACAAAGAATACCCAAAAGACTGCACAAGAAAACTACTGGAACTAATAGGAAGATTCAGCAGAGTAGCAGGATACAAGATAAACATACAAAAATCAGTTGGATTCCTATACACCAGTAAAGAGAACTACAAAAAGGAAATCAGCAATACCATTTATAATAGCCCCTAAAAAATCAAATACTTAGGAATAAATCTAACCAGGGACGTAAAAGACCTACACAAAGAAAACTA